>NC_044253.1:31851694-32488194 GCF_003957555.1 Calypte anna
AATCCTGAACTTTCATCAAGGCAAGCCAGATGGAATAAGCTGCCATCACCCAGGATTCATCTATCCCAAGCATCTCCTTCCATGTTGTTTGCTCTGAAACAATGTCATCATCTATTGGAAAAATAAAGTATCTATAAATCCCTGTGGTCACCGTGTGGTTACAGTGTCTTGTCTTTTTCTTTTCCTCTCTGAAGCTGATCAAAACCACTCAGAGCAGCACTCAGCATTTAACTTGTTTTCTCTGTATATTGTATTTCAGAAAATAATTTTTATGGGCAAAAAAAACCCACAAAAGCAAACATCTCCAGGAGGCTGCTCTACTTGATTTGAATGAAAAGTGTTTCCCCTGGGGTCTGGGAGAAGGAATAATAACCACCTATATCAGCACTTAAATGTTTTTTGGTACAAGGAGACCTGGCAGCTGTGTCAGAACAGCTCCCAGGGGGGCACCTGCCCTGGTGAATCAGGCAAAACCCCAAACCAGACAGGATGGGGGGGGGGGGGTCACACAGAGCCACTTTTCCCAATAAAATCTCTGTAATGCTTCATCAAGGAGCTCCACAACACTGTTAGGAAAGGGTTCTAGCTACTCCCTGTATTTGTAGCTTTGTGGACAACTAAAAAAGCAGAAATATCAGCCACCCCAAAAGGCTTGGGGGGGGCATCATTCCCTCAGTCATGGCAAAAGAAATCCAATTCTCTCTTCTCCAGTGACAGTGGCAATAGCCATTGTCCAGAGATGCACAGTTATCTGCACATCCCTGACCTTAAATGTAGCTCCTCTTTTCTCCTTAAGCACTTAAACTGCCTTAATCCCCATCTGAGTGTCAGCTTGTTCTATTACTAGGGTGCTATGCATGAAATGACCATAATTCAAGTGCCAACAGGTGCAGCAGGGTGCAGTGGGGACAGCTGGCACCAGAATAAACTGCAGCTGCCTCTTTTCTGAGGCTTCCCAAAAAAATCTCCCATTTAAACCCTCACCATGCTGGCTGACAGGGCCAAATGACTCTCAGAACTACAGCCTGCTCAATGGGAAAAAAAAAACCTTGATAGAAGAAATAAAAAAAAAGTTGTTTAACCTTATCCTTAAAAGGCAGCAAAGAAACCCAGTGAGCAATATATTAGAGCAAGTTATTTACAGGAACTCAGCCTTGATGGCATTTCTCAAGGGATTATGGTACACCCTAATGTTCCTCAACATACTGCCTTATACACATGTACTCCATGTGGTTTTTCTTTCCAAGGAACTACAGATATCAGTTGCTGGGAAAGCAAACAAACTAAAAAAAACCAACCCAAAATGACAATTCACCATATATGCCTCCATTTTACAGTATCCTATCACACCGCCCTGACAAATCGCTGCAGAACCACCCTAGTCCAAGGCTGAAGCAGCCCTAAAGAAAAGTCATATTTTACTTTCAGAAATTGCAAGTTTTGCCCAAGCCCAGCTGACTAACAAAACTGCATGACTTCTAATCAGTGCAGAAGTAGACATAATTTAAAGCCAAACTAGTTTTTAAAACCTCTCATTCATATTCATATTCATTCATATAAAACAAAATCCCAGATAATGAGATGTAACCAGCCTGACAGTATTTCTCTGAACTCTAATTGCAGGGAATTAAGGTAACATAACCTACACTGCTCTCACACCTCAAAAACTACAAGCAGGAATATTTTTTACTGACAAAAGAGGTGAAAACAAAGAGAATATTCCTTTCCCATTAAACTAAGATTGAGTCTCAAAGTCTTTTAGCAGAGTTGCACAGAGAATGGATTTTTATCTTAGCCAAAGGTTTTAGTGATGTCTGAAAATCCCCACCCCAAATTTAGACAGACAAATATTTGTTCATGTTCTTATAAGATTTTTTTGGTGTGTATGTGTGATATTATATAATTCAGTATTTTCTGAAGGATGGCAAACTCCTTACATACTATCTTCTTTCAGCTAGTGACAGCTGAAACATAAGCCACACTTTTTTTTAATTTGTTTTGAAAATGTAGAAACAAGATGGTTTGGAAGTATAGTGACATGCTTGTTGTTTTTTTCAATTGAGAAACACACCAAACTCTTTATAGCCAGCTTTAATTTCATCAGTAAATCCCACCCAAAATACACCCAACCTGAAAGCACAGTTTGGAAATGCCTGAAAAGCTTTGGTGCCTCCTTTGTGGGAGAGAGAGAAATCTCCTCCTTTGTCCTCAGAACCATTTGAAGGTTGAACTTGTGTCACCCTACTGCTTCCATACCTGTAACACAAGTGTTACTCAAAGCTCTGATCCTGAGGAATGCTGCTCAGAAAAGGCTTGTTCCTCCCATATTTTTTTCACCTAAGGAAAGAGATATTCTGCACATGAAGTACCACTGTACTGCCTGTACAGCAGATGATGCACCATCACCAAGCTCCTCTTCACCAGCAGAGAGTGAAGATCCCAGGGCAGCTGGGGAAATTCTCCCTAAATCCACTCAGGCTCCGAATAGAAGAAGTATTTCTCAGTCCCTGACATCTGACACCTCACCATCATTACACTTGCTTTGTATTTTAAATAGAACATTGTTAATGAACATACTTTCCAGTACCAAATGCACTTGATAGTTTAACTCCTTGGGAGCTGAGCTAACTCCTCAGAGGAGGGTCAAGCTGCAAAACCTTGGTCCTTGGTATGCAGCCCCAGAGAGCATGACCAGCCCTGAGGAGCAGGCAGCCCGCAAACCCAAGGGGGAATGAATGGGTAGAAGAAGTGAGGAAGGGTGGGCCCAAGCCCAAGAAGGTAATTCTGCTCTTGAGACAGGCTGTGTGCATTGAGAGCAGGCTACCACCACACGTATGAACAAAGGTATCTCCAGTGCTGTTTCTGCCAGGCCAGTGATAGCTGAGAAGCCCCTCCACATGGGCTTTGCTTGCATTGAGCAGGATGGAATTCACAGCAGGGAACTGCAAGAGGAGCAGCACTCCACTGCCTAGAACCATGTGAGGTTCTGGATCCTCAGCTGTGAAAAGGCAGAGGCTATTTTGTACTACTGTGCTTTGCTTTGGAGGTATCCTAGAATCACTGAATGGGTTGGGTTGGATAGAATCTTAAAGATCACCTAGTGCAAACCCCCCCTGCCTGGGCAGGGAAACTTCCCACTAGACCAAGTTGTTCCAAGCCCCATCCAACCTGGCCTTTAAATATATTCCAGACCCAACCACACTTGCACAGCTCTCCACAGCATCAACACCCACCAAAGAGATCATGAGGCTCAGCCTCTTGTCCCCATTGTCCCACACATATTACAGATGCTTTCCTCTTAAATGCAGAAGTGTCAAAAACATGGACACAGAGCTTGTAAAAGGAACACTGTTTCTGCACACCATCAGTATTCTCCCTAGCCTTGGGTTAGATAATAATTCATTTTAGAAGAGCAGTCAACAAGCATTGGCTGGGGCATCTCTGTGTGGAAACAGAGACCAGATAGACAGAAAGGGGCACTTACCCAGGTCAACACAGGACAGCAGTAAGGTATGCCTGATGTATCTGGAGTTACTTACAACTCTACAGCACCTGAGTATTGTACACAACCTGCTCCACCCACTGCCCCAAGCTCATTTGGGAAAAGGCTGTTCAGACACATCTCTTCACAACCCTCCCTTTGCAGCTTTGGTTTCTCACCCTCAGGACCAGACGTTGATCCTTTCTCCCTCCTCCCACCTACAAAGAAACAAGGAGGCACAACAGCAGCTGTGTCACTCTTCTCCAAAGAAAGAAGGAATGGGAAGTGCACTAAGTGACCCTAGCACTGCAGAAGGCACTGCATCTGCTCACAACCACCTCATAGCATTAGCCCAGGGCTCTGAAGATTTGCCATCTGTTCAGAGACATCTACAAAATCTTCACACAACAGCAATACCTCCTATTACTGAGGCACCTAACATCACTACATAACATCACCTGGGTCCTTAACACAGATCTGCTGCATGCTAGCAAACCCAGAAAGAAAATTTAGCAAAGATGTCCTCTTCCTGGCAGGCAAACCTGGCTGTTCATATCACGAAGGCCTTTCAGTTTTCATATCCATCCTCTCCACACAAGTACTGAGGTATTAAAAAAACACCATACGTTCAACACTCCTGTCTGAACAAACTCCACAAATATGCCCCTCCCAGTGACATAAACCTGCTTCTACACTGAAATATTTTCCTTTTTTACATCACTCCCATCTTATGGTATTTCATATAATTATTATAAGAACAACTGTTCTACTTTAGCAGGCTTTCAAATAATCTTGGGCTTAAAACATGACAGTGCTCAAGCAGTCTTCTTCCAAGTACTGTCTTACTGTCCACGCTGTCCTACTGCAGCTTTAAATCTACACCCTTCTTTTGCCAGGAAGGGATGGCTTTTATAGGGATACAAGGAAGTGCTCAGATGTGTAATGTAGAAAAGGTGCTTCCTTCATAACCCACTTCTTGTTTATTTTATAATGAAAAATGCAATACTTTCTTATTTACCCAGGCACCTACATTTATGTCAAAATAAAATCTGATATGTTTCTGAAAATGTAAAATTTATCTCTCACATCTACCTCTTAGGTTACTTAGCACAATACATATCAGACCACAGTTTATTAGAGCATTAAGCCATAACTTTCCATTACCAAAATCTATGGTCTGGCAGGACAGTATGGATTAGTTCATAAACATTTCATTTCTCCAGCTGTGTAGCAGAGATGGGTAGCAACACTGCTAAACCAAACTGTTGGTTGTAAAGGAAAGGCTGTTGCCAAACCTCTGGAAGGGCCTTGCACTAAGAAATGAAGGAAGGAGACATCTGATAAAAGCAATAAAAATACATATGTGTGCTTCCTCAGCAGAATGAAAAGTAATTCAAGAGGGATTGTTCACACTGGTGAAGAAGAAAAGTGATTATTATTTGCCATTATCCTTTGAAACAAATGCATCATTACTGTGTGTCCATAGCTCACATACACTGTTTACTCCCTTAAGGGTAGGCAGCCTTCAGCTGGATGAAGGGCAGTTCAGCACGGAGAAATGTCACAAGGCAAAATCACAAGCCAGTGACAGGGCTCCATGGGAATGCAGCTCCTGCCCAGCCTCACAGATGTCACCTGGAGCACACTCAGCCTCTTCATGGTCTCATGAGTGAAACAGGGCAACGAGGAGCACATTAAGACAGGGACCAGGACAGGTGGACAGCACAAAGTCTTGAGGATGCCAGTGAAGAAAGAAGCACCTGATGGTGGCTCCTTAGTTGTGTTTTCTACAGCACCTGGAGCATTTCTTCTTGATGCACTTGCTCTTTGCACTGACCTTTCTCTTTCTCACCTCCCTGCTGTGTGCCAGGCAGCAAAGGACAGGCTGCTATGCCTCTGGTCTATGTTTAGCACAGAGCCTCAGCAACTTCCAACCTTTTTTGAGGATACCATATGCAGTGCACATCCATTTTCCATGAGGACAGATCCTTCTCAGAATCAGAAGCAAGGTGTGATGCTTCGACCTCACCCAGTCTGTCCATCCTTGAGATTATTTTTTCAGGGCTTTGCTACAAGGATCAAGAGATTACAAGTGAACTCCAGGTATCAAATGGAATAAAAGGAAACATCTTTCTCATGGCTGTCATGAATCTTGTGAAGCAGGCTTAAAAGTGAGCAGGTAAAGAAACAAAGCACTGGTAACTTGTTACGTTTGGGGAAAAACAACTCTTGTGTTTTTAATCACATTTGGGGGGTTTTGGACTTGAAACTTGATTCACATTTTGGAGTTGGGAACCACAGAATGCTTGTACTGCAGGAAAAGAGCCTTGTGATAAGACCAGTTCAAGAAAAAAAATAAAGCCAAACCAAAAAGTTCCTTTTTAGAATAAGAATATTATTTAATTGAAAACCCTTTCTGGAACTGGCACAACTGCATGAGTTTAAAATCTCTACAGCATGGCCATGCTTAACTTTTCACAGTCAGGTGTCAAGAAAGAGAAACCTTCCAGTCAGGTTTAGTTGATAGGAAGGCCAGGATAGCAGGGTTCACAACCTCAAAAGTTAGACTTTGTAATCCCAAAGCCTCCTATCAGATATTTCCTTCACTTTGCATCCTCTGCATATGCTTCAGAGCAATGAAGCAATTGTCTCTGCCCCCAGCTACAGTGAGGAGGGGGGTATTTAGTTTTCTACAACCTAGCTAATTAGCCAGTCATCAGAAGATAACACTCATCTACCCTGCAGTAACTTTAATGTGTCTGGGGACAGCACATAGCATTAAATGCTTGGAGAGAGGCTACAGAGTACCTGTAGGCCTATTTTAAAGCCTTACAAGAAATTATGACAGAATTAGGTTTTACAATAGCTACTAAACAAATAAATTGCCATCCACCTTCTCATTAAACAGCACGAAAATGTGGGTAACCACTTGCCAAAAAAGCAAAGTTTTTAGACTGTTTTCCAGAGCTCCTAGTACTCAGGACTTATACAAGGTCTTTTCTCAGAGGGCAAGCTCCTCTTCCCAGGCTATCAGCCCAAATTAGTTCAGCTCTTCTCCAGGGCTTAAGCAAACTCATGATGCACTGAATCCCAAAAGTCCCAGCAAAAATGACAGTTACACCTCCTCCCAGGTAAAAGGAATTAATTGTTTCCCACATTCTGCTTACAGAAGATGCACATATCCTAAACTGGGTACCATTCAATGAACAATGGGCATATTGTGGATATTAATATGCCATGTACACCTGGTACCCCAGGGGAAACTGAGGATGAGCATTTTATGTTCACTCATGAGCCTTGTCAGAGACAGAAAAGGTCTCTTATTTTTCCAAATATCAGCTCTTCAGACTGCTCAGGAATGCATCTTCTTTGGCTTTTTACTAGACAAAAATGGGCCTATTTTTTTACTCCATGCTATACTGAACACCATAATTTTTCAAGCTGTTCTCCTCCCTGCAAATGACAGTGCTTATTAACTGCCTCATTAGTTTAAAAAGTGGTTTCAATTCAGAATTTCTCACCTGTAACGTGCCTGTATATGTGAAAAGCTAAGTTTGTTTTTAGAAGACAACAAAAAAAACCACCTCTGCCTTTATTTAACTTAAAAGGTTCCTTCTGGTCTGCTTCTTAGTAATTCAGGAATGTACCTGATCTTCTGAGCAAGGGTTGATATTGTTACTGTACCTCTTGCATGTATCTGATGGAATAAAGGACAGCTACTTGTTGAACCCATACAGGCCACATTTTAAGAAGAGGATGACTTATCTACCTTCTTGGCAAGTTTGCTAAGGTTATGAAGCAAGCCATGCAAGGAAGAGAGATCAAAATCTACACAAGCTCACATACATATACAGCCCTACAATCACAAACCAGCCTTGTTAATCACGCCAGTGGCAATGCAACACTCTCAGCACACCTCTTCTACATCTTCTAAGCTTAATACCTAAACCTGTGCAAGGGCGGTGCTCAGCTATTTCATATTCTTGAAAGCAGCAAAGCATCTGTTAAAGAAATCCCTCTTTCCTCCGTGCAGGTTAAACCCATTACATTAATTTGCTCAGTTAAGTAGTACCTTCCATTATACCACTTCTGCTAAATTTGGTGCTACTCTCTTACATACAAATTATCTCCTAGTCCCTTGCTGAACTGGTGATAAGAAAACTTCTCTTTCTCTGGACTAAGAGGTACAGCCATGGGTGATCAACAGATTCTGGTCACTATGACTAAACACAATTAGCACAAAGCCTGGTAACAATGAATTCATAACACAACCTGAAACCAAGACCTATTAAGCTCCTTTCACAACACCAGCACTGAATTGGTGAGAATGTTTGTGGCTGATGTCTGAGTTAGGCTGGATTTCAGCTGAAGACCTGTGGAGAAAATGGTGAGTAGTTAGAGCTACTGCACCCTCAGTGCCTGTTAACTGAAAAAAAAGTGTTGAAATGATACATCTGTATTCTGCATATAAAAACTAGGTTAAAAGAGCAGGAAAGACACAGATTTTAGGATTAGAAAATGCTGGCATCAAAGTTACTCAGCACTTAGAATGAAAGAATGGTTCATGAGGACAGATCTCAGTGTTATTTTTATCTTCTAAGCTCCATTAAACCAGCCAACCAGAGCAGCTTTCTCCCAAATACCAAACAACTTCTAAACGTGAGGTCTGAAGCTGTTAAGCATTCATATTGGACAGAGACACTTTAAAACACTGTTGGAAGTGTTTATTGCCACCACACAGGATGCCACTTATTTTGATTCTAATAAAAAGTACAGATGTATATTTTCATCCTTGTACAAATACAATACTGATTACACACACAGGGAGTAGCCCTGTTTTGGGAGATGATGCCATATTTGCACAGCCCTCTTTCACATAATACTTTCAACCTCCAGTAATCCCTTAAGTATATCAATGTCTGCTGCATTCAGCAAACACCTATATGTCCCTTTTCACACCCTGTTGCCCTGATATATGTTACTTGAAAATTAAGCCCATTTATAATTCTCTGCAGCTGATTTACATAACACAACAGTTGTGATTGAGACTTTGCTGAAATTCTGAATTCTTCATAGCCATCTTTGACAACTGTGCCACCTGCTAAAGTGAACACAGACTTATAAACACCTGAGTAGCTGAAGCTTCCTTCTCTGATACCATCCTACAGAGAAACCAGGACTTCAGTCTGTTACTTCCATCTTCACTGGAAATGCTCCCTGAAACTGCTGCTCTTCCTGAGCTTTGGTAGAAGAGATTTTGAAACAATTTACCTTCAGTCACGTTCCAAATCAATAGTGCCACATGCTGAAAACTGCTGACAGCTACCCTACTAAGATGTGCTGGCACAGACTGCAGGCCAGCATCCTAGATTAGCACTGCTTTTTAAACAGGAGTTTGAAGTTTCATGTTAAAAGACCAGGGAAAAACAAATTCTTGCCACATGCTGAGATATCACCTGCCACCATCATCTTCAGGCCTGCCAACTCACATTCTCAGCTCATGAAACTCACATACTTGATTCCCAAATCCCTCTCCCTGCTGATAACCCAGCTATAGCTGGACCTCACACACAGGTCTTGGGGGGCTGTGGCATCTCTCTGGTGCTCCAAAAGACTTGCTGAAATAGCTGCTCCTCCTGGAAGTGGTGGATCTATATGCCACATGTGGTCAGAGAGTGAGAGCACTGTTGTGGTGCTCTGCTAGGATAGAGGAATGAGAGGTGGTTACCAGGGTTCCATTCCCTGAGAAGACCCAATTGAAACATCAGCTGTACTGTCTCTATAGCATCATCTCACACCCACAGGACTTGCACTGTGTGACCCCATGCAAAGGCACATCTTATTCCACCTTGCTCTGCAGTATAATGCCAACATAAAAAAGCTGGGTAAAGAACATGCAGATCCTCTGAGGGGCATATGTGCTAGACTAGCACCTGGGTTCTTCCTGAAAGAAGGCAGGCTTTAAATAAACTACTCAGAAACAAACCCCATAGGCTATTCATATCAGCTATGAATAGTTGGAATCCTTGCATCACAGACAAGGTCAAAAAAGGAGATAACATGCTTTGTGAGAAGGGGCAGTGCTGTCCCTTACTGTGTTTTCAAAACAGCTGGAGAGATCCTGCAGCTTGGCTTTAGAGACAGTATGACCATCACAGGTGGCAAAATAGTGGCATATACATAACCATAGCTCTTTTAAGAGGGATCTCTTCTAGCCAAATACACAGGCAGCCAGCTGGCACAAACCACTCTCAGGGATTGAACATGGTGTTTACCAGCTGTCAGAGGAGCTCTTTTGAATGGCTGCTCTGCCAAAAGAAACACACATGTAACCAGTTCTTCTACCTCAGATTTATACCTTGGATATCAAAAAGTATTTAAAAGCCACATATGTGCCAATGGCCCAGGAGAAGGGCCAAGAAAAACGAGGACATTTGCAGATAAGGCCTGCACAAACTGCAGTTAACTAACTTAATTTCCCACATTAAGTTGTCTGTTATCAAAACCAAAGCCAACACACCTAGCCCTGGAGGAAAATACACTTCCACAGCAAAAAATGCTGCTGCAGATGTAATGGGACTAATGATGTCCCAGCTCAGGAATATACACGAAAAGTTTTAGGTGACTAATTTGTCAGAAAAAAAAATGTATGCAATGAAATTTATTTGCTCAATTCCTTTTAAATTTCTTATACTTGCAGTGGGAATGAAAGATAGAAAACATATCTTATAAATATATATACAACTCCTTTTACATGGCTATTCTGATCTGAATATTCTTGTACAGTCTTCATGTCTGGAGAGTAGGTACTTCTCAGATGAACAACAGAAACATGAGGTTTGACCATAACCAAAACAAATTTCATTTCCACCTCCCTTACCTGTTGCAAGACGAATTATGATGGGCCTTGTCTTCATCTGTTGCACTAAGGTTACCAGAGTGCTTCCAGAAGATCTAAAGCCCTGACTGCCTCGTGCCACAGGGGCGTTCTTTCCCAGATTCATTTTTGGGAGGAGGACCAGTTGTGCTAGCCAGGTTCCTGCTTTGATTATCAGGGGGGGCATTAATATAAAGCAAGTAATCATTATCTCCCCGGTATAATCCACATCTATAACTCCTGGGAGCACAACAAGTCCTGCAACTCCAGTGGAAGAACGGCCCATTAGTAAGGCTCCAGCCGAGCTATCTTCTTGGTATATTGGTCCATATATTCCCGTCAGTATCCAGTGCACCTGTGTTGTTGTGTGCGTGATGTCTACTGCTGAGGGTACATCGATGCCCAGGCTTCCCCTTGTGGCTGTGGCGGGGAGCTGGTGTAAAGCGCAGGCCCGGCTACTTGTGTCATGGCACAGGGGCCTTGCGTGCTGCGTCTTCTGTTTTTTGCAGACCTGCATGGCAGGTTGTTGTGGTTGTCTCTCTGGCATCGGTCACACCATACTGTGGCTGAGCAAGCTCTTTTGGCCTGTGGTTCCACATCGAAAACAGACAGGGGTGGATTTTCTTGATCAATTTCTCCTTCAGTATTGATTTCCCCTTCTGTCTAGTTTCTGCACAACTGCCGTGAGGAGCTTTTGGGTGGGTTCCAAGGCGGCGACAGAGGCACTGGCCATGCCTTGGTTTTGTTGTGTTTGGGTGGCCCTGGCAGCTATTTCTAACATCTCCGAGATGTCAGCCATTTTTGGCTGAGTGGAGAACAGTGACTTCATTCTCGGATTTGTGTTTTCAAACGCCAGTAGCTTGAACTTGATTCCTTTTGCTCTGCTCCCAGCTCGGATTGAGCCATGACAGATTGCCAAAGTCTGTCAACAAAATGTTGAAAAGGCTCATTCACCCCTTGCTCGATGGCAGCAAATGAAGGGACTGGAGTATGCTCTGGGACCACATAGAAGGCTTGGCAGGCTAGATGCGCAGCGATATGGTGGAGCACAGTCAGGAACCGGAGCTGGACTTGGACATCTGCATAGCGTCCCGAGCCCGTGAGCATCTCGGCGGTTATCCCTAATAGTGGATCCCCAGGTGCTCGAGGGTGATTTGCCTCTACTTGGGCCAGGCGCTCCCATTCTTTGGCCCAGACAATCTGCTGGGAGGGGGGTGAGCAGGTACCTGGCCAGATTGCAGCAGTTGTGAGGGCAATTGGTGTCGGCAGTGAAAAGCCAATCCAGGACGGCCTGACCACTCTCTGATTTTAATCCTCCCTCTCTCAGGGTCTTCTTGGCTTGCTGTAAGGTTTTCCAACTGTGCTGTTCAAATTGAGGTGGCCCGTTGTTATCATGCAGAACAGGGCAAGCAATGGTGCTGGCCTCCCAATCCCCTTCAAGAACGGCATCGCGGATGAAATCAGACCATCTTCTGGATCGGGGTTTATCAGCACCTTCGATGCCTTGGTTGTTCTGTCTCAATTGCAGTGGGGTTGGAATGTCCTCATCATCATCATGAGGGAGGGTGGGTGGGTCTCGATGTTTATGGAAAGACGAGCGTTTTTCCATGTCTGTCATCCTTTTTTTTAAAGATTTCACAGCCTGATTTGTTTGTTCCAGGAGGGCTTTTATTTTGTCCTCCAGGCCAATGGGTGCAGCTGGTGGGGTGGCTTCTTTCCCATGCTCTTTTTCTGAGCTGGGAGGTGGCAGTGGGGTGGTTTCAAGCAGCAACTGGGCTGCCCATCTCAGGGGCATGCGCTGTTGGCATCTTTGCATTCTTTTGTACATTTCTTTCGGTGCTCAGAGCAGGTGCTTCTTCTTCCTCCGGCCCGATGTCTGATAGAAACTCGGCTATAGAATGGTGCGACTTTCCTGTCATGCCCTTAATGGCAAGGCTGTTGTCCCTTAGTCCTAAGAATGCCCTCCAGGTTCTTCCACCCTCAGGAGGAGGGGTAGGTAGCAGAGGTGCTGTGGGGACAACACCAGATCCTGCTTCTGGTGGTGGTGCTGTAGTGTCAATGCTAGCTTTCGGCGGGAGTGCTGCAATGGCGGTGATGGCAGCTTCCACCTCGGCTTTTGTTTCTTTTAGGGCATTGATCACCACTCCCCATGTACCGTCTAATCCAGTTATGTTTTTATTCATTTCTTGAGTATGGAGGCTTCCCAACAGGTCACTGACCTCCTACCAAAGTTCCCATGTGGCCGCAGAGGACAGGGGGGAGGAGAGTTCTTGCTCCTTCACCCCTGTCACCAGCTTCTCATTAACAGGGGTGCTTGCTGACAATCCCATCTTTCCTTTTTTCTTGGTCAATCAGTGGTAGAGAAAGAAAGGTAGTGGATCTTCTTGCCTGACTCCTTGGGTTTTCTGCTAATGCTAGTTTGCGCCGGACTGGATCCCTTTCTTCTGATTCATCTGAGCATGGGCTAGATCAAGGTCTATGCCCGCACTACCCACCAGATGCTGCAAGACGAACCTCTCTTAGGGCACAACACTCCAAGGCCCAACCAAGTGTTCCAGCAGAAACTCACAAAAAGTGCTCTGAGTCTATAACCCTCAGGGTTGACCAGCCTGGATCAGTGCTATTGCTCCAAGAGCAGCCAATCTCTCTGCTGGCTTGCTCAGGAGTGAGCTGAGCCTGTGCTTCAGGCCTCACCTTTTATTGGCCCCCTAATCCTGCTCATGTGCAGTGAGGGCCCGCCCTAATCAGGCACAGGTGGACTTAACACAAGCTCATGCCCACTACCTGGAATTAGTGGCACCTGGTTGCCTCATTTCACTTACCCACAGATCTTCACCCAAATACTTTTTCTCTTGGTAACCTACAACTCCATTATTCACTAACTTTGCATACTGCGAGGCCACAAGCACGTTTTTCAGCAAGATAAGACTTTAAAATACATTCACTGTAGTAAACATGCTAGACATTGTTCCCAACAAAGTAGGTACTAAAGAAAATACAAATCCTTTCCAGTTTTAGCAATGACTTATTAACACTAAAAAGAATTCAAAAATCCAACAAAACAAACAAACAAACAAAAAAACAAACCCCAAAACCAAATAAAAATGGTTGACTCACAAGAGACTGTTAAAGCAAACCAAATGTTACAGAGTCATCAGGGCAGTAACACACTCTACAGAAGCCCACTCACTGACTTGGTGTCTTTAATACCACACTGGCAACATTTCTAATACATGAGCGGTGGCTATTACTATTGCTGGGTATGATGGGGGATACAGTGTTTATCAGTGTAACTCAGAGACCTGCAGCAGTCAAAGGAAAAAGTCTACCACTAAACACACAGTATGTACGTATGAGAGCAGGAGAACTACTAAATTGGGAGAATTTACATTCCTTAGCATACAGCAAACGGTATCCCTCTCCTGAGCCACCCATAGTAATAATAAATAATAAGTCATACTAACAAAACAAAACAAAACAATTGTTCTTAATGTCCAATTTTTTATAACCACCCTTCTTCCCCAAAAAACTCGGTATGAAAAATGTCAATCTGCTCGCCACTGTCTGAGGCATTTCCTGATCCCTGGCACTGATACTTGAAAGCTGGACAAAGTTTGTTTTTCTGTGGCTTAGGATGTACCATCTCTCAGCTCCCTTATCACTTTACCCTGTGCGTGGGTGATGGGCTACATCCTGCCAGATCTTGATGCAACAAAGCTGCCAAGACTGTAAACTGGGTGACAGGGAATTCCCAGGAATGTGGATATCCCTGTCAGCCTCTTGCCTTCTAAGACAAGACCAAGGTGCTAGGATCCCTACAACAGCCCAAGAAGGGCACTCCTCAGGAGGGACCTCACAGGCATGCCCAAATCTTACCTATGGACACCCAGACTCAGTAATTGCCACTGAACTCTCTTTTGCTTCTTTCCTCTCACCTGTCTCTGCACGGTTCCCTCCTGCCTACTCTGATACAATATGGAATCAGACTCCCAAATTAAAAAATAATACAAGTTTTCAGGCGGCAACCAGTTTTGTAGGGCAGGTGCTGTATGTACAGACAGCTCCCCGCAATGCCAGCCGGTGTGCCACGCTGAGCATGCACCCTCCGAGGGGCAAGGAGCCTTTCAGGCTGATCCATCCCGTAGGAATAGTTATTCCTGCACTGCCATCTTCTGGCTTATGGTGTAGAAACATAGCTGAAAATGGGACTGATCAAGGCAAGTTTGTTTTGCTTTGTTTTAATCTATTTAGAACATTACAATAGATCATGCACAATGCAGCTCCCAGTAGATTATTAGTTTATAATGAAAATATTTCGAAAAATACCTTCTGGGCTGGTCTTCTTTGCGTTTTGAGCTACTACAATCTTGATTTTCATCTTTTGTTTAATTTCTCAACAAACCTCAGGGCTAAACCCCTCACTTTTTGCTTATAGTTTTTGTGTTGTCCGGTGACTCTGGTGGACAACACCTGAAGGTCCTAGAACACCATGTGGAGAGTAAGGAAAGCCTCTCAAATCCCACCGATGGGCACTGTGTATCATTTTAACCCAGCCCTCATCACAATGACATCAGTTTTTTCGGTTTCTATTTCAGGGTTTTATTGGTACAGGAAGCTGACAGGACCTGCTTTCTCAGTGGAAGATACCCATTTACAAGCTCATTTTTTTTCCCCAATTCCCCAAATCGACACTCAGGTGTCAGATTCTGAGGAGAGTCAGGACGAGCAGGACGACCTGGATGGAAGAACACTGGCCGACCCGGGGAGGGGCAGCAAGGGCCCGTCCTGCCGCCTGAAGGGGCCCGGAGGAGCCGAGGGGAGCTGACCTTCAGCCCCTCGCCGAGGCTGGGGACACCAGGCCCCTGAAAAGCTTTCCTGCTAACCCGGGGAAGGGTGACAGCCCTGGCCCGGAGGGGACGGCCCCGCTGCCTTCCCTGGGAGAGAGGGAAGAAGAGAGGAAGGGAGGGCGCCACGGCGCAGGCTTTCGTCGTGGCGGCCACCGCATTCTCCGCGGGTGCGCCCGAGTCGCCTCTGTTCCCAGTCCCCTTTGTAACCGGATTTCAAAGCTACGTTAGAACAAGAATAACAATGCGGATGTTTCATAATAATCCTGTTGCCAACCCAGGTTTACGAGGAGGGATTTACAACCGCAGGTAGGAGGAAGTAGGGATGACAACCACAGTCGCCTGTTGCGATAGAGGTTTGGGGAAGCAGAAACCTTCCCCCTTGCCAGAGGAGGGAGGAGAAGCGGAGCAGCGCTGACGGAAAGGAGAAGCTGCCAGGAAACGCTCCGAGAAGATAGCGATAACAACAAGAACATCACTTAGACGCCTTCAACGCGCAAGGCGCTGCCGTGACCGCCCCCTTGAACCCCGCTGGTGCCCCGCCCTCCGCCCTCACCCCGCTGCTCAAAATGGCGCTGCGGCTGTTCCGCTGCCGTGGGTTGTTGCGGGCTGTCGGTTCCCGGTCTTCCTCTGCCCAGGCCAGGTGAGCGGGGCTGGCGTTGGACGGTACTAGGGGGATGGGAGGGTTGTGGGCGCCAGTGGAGAGCCGGGTGTGAGCCCCTGGGCTGCGGTCTGAGCCCAGCCGGCCTCGCAGAGTCCCCCCGGCCCGGCACCGTGACGGGGCCGACCTTTGCTCCACATCCCCTCCACGCCCGGTGACACCGAGTCCCGTGGTGGTAGCAGGTGATGGGCCGGTGATGTCCTTGGTGGGTCACCCGCGGGCCCTTGGCAGCCGGGGCCTTGGGCTGGGAGGGAGGGAAGGAAGGGGCTTTGGGGGACCCTCCGGTTCTGTCCCTTGGGGTGGGGTTGGGGTTAGGGAGCAGCCGCAGTTAAACAGAAAATTGTTCTTAAATATTGTTCAGGATCATCTTATCTTAAAATACAGGGTGGAGTTTCTGAGAGAGTCACTGTGTGCCTAGAATGTGAAGCCTAGGTTTGAGAGTACAAAATACTGCCAAGCGCGTTGCCCATTTCTTCCTGGTATTAATAGAAGTAAATAAGTCTTTGTTTCAGGGGTGTTTAATCCTTTGTGTGAGGAAGAGTGCGAGTAACTTCGTGTGGCAGTAAATAAAACCCATCATTTTAATGGGGTAAAGAAGTGTAGGCTCAGCGGAGCTCTGTGGGACTAAGAACAATGACTGCTGAGAAACTGAGGGAAGATGAACATATAGTTTGGGGAAGGAAGAGTAAATGGCTTTTTCCATTTAATATAGCTCAGCTCTGTATTTATATTTCCTGTTGTTTTGTGGCAATAAAATAAAAGCAAATTGAAGAACTCAACATACAAGGAAGTGCATTTTCATTTCACCCCTAAGGTACTGTGTCATCTCTGACATTTGAACCCCCTACAGAAGCTCTAAATCATCTCTTGTTATTCTCTGTTTATATTTCTCTTGTGTAGCTTCAACTCTTGATGCTTACTACTGTCTCAGGTTTTCTTTTCTGTAAAAAAAGTTGCACATATTTTTATCAGTTTCTAGAGGATTAGCCTTCACATACAACAAAATCACTTGAGAGCTAGGAAGGAAGAGCATTATTTTCAAGTTTAGAACTGTGCAATTATATGTGAGATTGCAGAATATTATACAGCCCTTTAATGCAAGTCAGTGTTGTTGTTTGCTTTTATTTTGAGTGTGTGAACTTTCAGTATAACGGATTTGTAATTTTGGAGCTTCAGTGGGTGTGTACAGAACAAACAAAACCCACTTGTTTGAAAAGTTAACACCTAATTTTAAATTGAACTGAATTATGTTTTGGAAGTAGCATGTCACAGGGGAAGGCAGTGATGGCTTTTGCATCTTGAATGAACTTTATCCTGTTATCTATGTGTGTAGGTATTATTTGTGTTAGTTTATTTGAAGCATTAAGGACAAACCACTCTTGCTTTGCCTGCTTTCACAGCCCAGTGAAGTGCAGTGTGTGTTGTGTTTTTATACTTATCATGGGTGTCCTTTGGACCGACCATTTTGCTAGACTTGGGATGTGAACAACACCACACATGTTTCTTTTAAAAGTGTTTTGTAAATGGTTTTGCCTGTGTCCTAATAGATGCTTTCACGTGTATTTTTAGTCCTCTGCAAACTGAACATCATGGCACAAAGCGCCCAGAACCATCTTTTGCTAAAAGTTTGATGGACATAGGTACCCGGAGGATCTTCTCATCAGATCATGATATCTTCAGGGAGAGTGCCAGGAAGTTCTTCCAGGAGGAAGTGCTACCTTTTCATGCAGAGTAAGATAACCCATAAATGTTCTCGTTTTTTCCTAAATAATGTGCCTTTTTCATCAAAAAATGCTTTTTGGAGTGCTACTCTTAATGAACAGGTCATTTGTTTTAATTTGCAATATCACTTCAAATTTACTCAATTCAAACAACCTAGCCTATGGAAGTCATATATGGAAAGAAAAATAAATTAATTGCACATAATCAAAATTCACTTCGTTCTTTGAGCTTCAATGTAGGCAATCTGGCATCATCATCTTAAGCCAGAGATAAGCAGACAGATGCAGTTTGCAGACTTGCAGCGGAAGTTTCCCTGCCTTTAGGTATTAACTCTGACACTAGTGTTTTGGGGATAAAGTTATGGGGACAGTTCAGTTTCCATGCTCTCATCCAACAATGGACTGATGTTGTGTCTAGGTTACATTGCTGTAGATTTTGTAAATACAATACCTCTAGGGTGGTGAACTGGATTATGTATTACCAAGAAATTGCTCAAAGTATCATTGTTTAATTTTTTTTTTTCCTGTGGAAATGTGTTGTCTTCAGCACAGAGTGGATATGTTGTACTTCAAATAAACTAGAGCTGGAAGGTGTGTTTCGTCCTTATTTTAGCTATACCCAGTGACATTATAGCTGGGGAAAGAAAATAAATTAACTTAGAACATGTTTTTGAAAACAAAGTGTTAAGCTGCAGTAGTGTCTTAATTTTTACTTGAAAAATATTTTAGTGAAAACACTGGGGGACAGTGAAGAGCTTTTTGTTAAACCATGCTGTGGGATGAGTTGCCTGGCGCAGCTCACAGTGTGTATCCGCAAACAGTTGAGATGACACAATTGAGTGGGTGGGGCAGAAATCAATGGCAGGAGACAACTGAAACAGCTTCCATCAGAGTTGGTGCCTACTGTGTTTTGGTTTTCTCCTCAACCCAAGACCTCAAAGTAGCATGCTTTTCCACTGCTCAGTCAAACACTGTCCATAGACCCACATGTTTTCCCTCATCTTTGAGTAATTTCTAGTGCAGGTTTGTGAACAGGTTCTTCCTCAGCTTCAGGTTGCTGAAGGTCCTGTGTGCTGGCTTGCTGACACAAAGATTTCCTAGGGAAACTGGAACAAGTTGGGCTTGTGTTCTTGCATCAGTTCAGTGACCTATGAACCAGTCTGTTCTCATACCTTCCAAGTAAATAAGGAGGTTCAGGCACAGTATAATAATCAGCTGGACTGGTATAAACAAACGTGGCATTAGTGAGTGTAGCTGTGGATTATTGTGAGGCTGGAGAAGCTTTGGTGGGTGAAGCAGAGACAGGAATGGCCCTGCAAGGAGGAGGTGAATAGCAAAGATCACTGGAGAGATTTATTTCAGATTTCCATTGTGGGAGCAAAAGCTGAGAATGAGCTTAAGTAGGTAAGGGGGATAAAATGCTATGGTATAGCTCTGCTGCACAGAGGTGTCAGAGAAATGTCTCCGAAATCTGTCTACCATAGAATTTTAAAATTGTGGCTTACAAATAAGATACATTAATAGAAAAAAGGCTTTGTTAATGGCCATCCAGCTTCCTATTGAGTTGCTAAACTCAGTAGAGGCACTGTTTTTCCAAGAATAAGTGATTCCTGTGGTGCTAAAGTTTTGCAGACTGTCAGCAGATATACCTCAACTAGCTATTTACAGACTTAAAACCACCAGAGAGCAGTAATTTGCTAAGGCACAGTACTGATGTGCAGTAGGTGCACAGGCACCAGGTTTTGTACAGAAGTGACTAATATGTTAGTGCTTTGTTCTTACAAAGCATTTCTTATTGGCAGAGCTGGAATCTTTCACAAAAGACACTTTTGTATTACACTTTTGTACATGGGGAAAATGTGTTTACAGGCAGATAAAGACCTTGTGATTACCCAGATGGCTGTGGCTAAATCTCCTAAATACCAGTCTGATACTTGGACCAGTAGGCAGCACTGCATTTCATAACAAGTCTTAAGTGTCAGGTTACATATTGGAGCAGGAATTCAAACTTGTTATACAGTTGGTACACCTGTGATGTCAGTGGCACCTGTGGACTTGAAAAATTAAAAAAAAAAAATATAATTGAGCCACTTCTTAGCTGTGAAATTTAGTTGCTACCCTACATGTTGGTCAGACCACAAGTCTTTTCCTATGCAATGAAACCTGGCTCTGGGTGTTGTAGTGTGAAGCAGTGCCCATAACAGTGAGGGATTTAATGCCTGACTGTTTTTGTGTTTGTTTTGCAGATGGGAGAAGGAAGGCCAGGTGAGCAGGGAGCTCTGGCAAAAGGCTGGACAACAGGGTTTGCTGGGTGTTGCTATCTCTGAAAAACATGGAGGCATCGGAGCAGATATTCTCTCTTCAGCTGTGGTCTGGGAGGAGCAGTAAGTACTAGACACTTCAGGAAGAATTTCAGTGATATTTCAAGAGACTGTATCTTATTAAGATGTGGGATATGTTTGCTTACAAAAAATGGTGTTACCTTTCTCACGAAAAGGATAGTTTAGACATATGTAAATGGTTCCTGTTTTAAGTATTCTAGGTGGTTGTTCAAATAACAAATGTCATCCACCATTGTTTGGACTTTGACTGGGGGAAGCATTAAATTAGTGCAGTAGGTTGTACTCTCATTTGGCTGTGAACATCAGATCTTTAAATAATGGTATACAAGTGCCAAAAGCTCAGATTATGTTGGCTATTTCTGTGGTGGGACTTTTTTTGATGCTAGGTCTGTTTTAACTGTATAAAGGTCAATGTTTAAATAATGTTTAAGTGTTTGTAGTACTTCTGTTTGAAATTTTATTCTTTCCCCTCTCCCAAAGGATGTATGTTAACTGTACTGGCCCAGGATTCAGCCTTCATTCAGATATAGTCATGCCCTACATTGCAAACTATGGCTCTGAAGAGCAGGTTAAACGTTTTATCCCTGAAATGATTGCAGGCAACTGCATTGGAGCTATTGCCATGACAGAACCTGGGGCTGGCAGGTAAGTTAAAACAATGGTTTTAAATCAGTAGACAGCACTTAGTAATGTTCTCTGTGGAAAAAATTTTGACCCTCCTGGTTATATGGTCATCTTAGTGACTAGACAGTATCCTAGGTTAGGTAGTACCACAAGAACAACTGTTACTTTTTAGGTTCCTTTATTACAGCTTTGTCATTCCAAGATACTTGCTCAGAATAATTTTCAGTATCATCCTGTTGTGGGCAGGTGCACATTGTATTTGTTTTTATGGTCTGGGCTTATAGTTACTAACTTGGTTGTCACATGAACATAATTTTAATGTAAAATGTCAGGAGAAAACCACATACCTCAATAGAGAGGGCTTGACTTTACTATTAGCTGTTGTTGTGGAGCAGAATACCTTACTTTCTTTCCTCTGAATCCTTTCGAACAGAGAAATATCCCTTCTTGTCCATCCTTACTGAAGGCAGACAGCACATGTTTGCGGCAGGCACAGCTCATCTGGCTGGTTTCTTAAACAGAAAGGGACAGGTGAAGAGCAAAGCCTGTTGATGTCGTGCTACTGCAGATGGTAGACGTCGTTCAGTGGCTTTTTTACAGAGCTTCCTCATCAGAGTTGAGCCTGCTTAGAGGATGTGGATTTTGTCTGCTGTTTGTCATCTTAAGGCATGTTGACATAAGGGGATGCTGACCCACTGGTGTCAGTGCTTGTGTTAAAACACCTTCCACAAGCAGATGGGTTAAAATGGAATCTCATGCTCTTGTACAATTGTGTAGATTTCTCATCCCTTGCTGCAGCATGCTTGTGGGTTCTGTTATGCTCTTGGCCTTTTCACCATGTTTCATTATCCTGGTATGCATTTTTACTCAGCCTGTGTCTGGCTAGTATAAGATTATTTTATTTTACATAGGGTACAGATCAAGATAGAAATTGCAGTTTCTGCAATGGTTTCCTGAGGAACCTTTTGAATTTCTTTTTAGTGACTTGCAGGGAGTGCGAACATTCGCGAAAAAGGATGGAAGTGACTGGATTCTAATGGGAGTAAGGTAAGTGAACAGACATGTGTAACACTCACAGGCTTTGGGAACTGAATGGATTTAGACAGTGATGGTTGTGCACCACTGTTAGTGGTCTCCCCCTAGTCCTTCAGGTTTGGGGTTTGTGTTGTTTTGGGGGGTTTTTTGTGGATATGTTGTGGGTTCCTTTCCAGTTACTTTTTTTTATAAAACTTAAAGTATTTTTACTGCTTTGCAATTTATTGACTAGTTTATGAAGAGCTTGAGATGGTTCTTTTGTATTTTTCAAAAAACCCTACCACAGGCCTCTTTACCCTTAAACTGGCAAGAAAAGGGAAACTTAAAGCCCTTTGTAGTACAAGCAGGACTGGGGCTGGTTTTCAGTCTTGAATTTGGACAGAAAAACATTATATATACAGAGCCCACTGTGAATCTTCTGTGTCCTGAGTAAAAAATCATGTTGCCACAATGCAACCTGTGGAATCTTTATTTGAGAGCCTGCTGGTTATATTATGAGAAAAAAACAGCTGTATCAGGTGTTGTGTGTTGTCCAACTGTTGCAAAGCATTAACCTCCTCTTTCATTGCAGTTATAAAACAAGAAGGCAAAAATAGTGTTGAAATGAAAGTGTCAGTTCAACAGCTTCATTTTATTTGTTTTGGTTTTGGTTTTTATTTTGAGATCTGAAATGTCTTAATTTTCTCTTCCTCCTTCCTTTGTACTCCTGATGGTAACATGGAACTGGTAGAGATTTTTGGCCTTAGCAGGATTTTAGATGGTGAGGATGTGTGCAAGGGAAGTATCGTGCATAAGAGGTTGTCAAAGGGTGGCTTGCTCATGCTGCATGGCTAAAGCCAAGCAGGACAGAGCAGCTCATGTTCTTTTGCTGGAATGGTAAGGTGCATTACTTGGCAGGTTCATGAATTATTCTGCAGGATTAGGTAAGCACCTGTTAAAAGAAAGCCATTGAATGACGTTTTGAGTGGTGGCTAATTCAATTTCTATCCGGAAAACCTACGTGGTCTTCAAGTTCAGTGTCGCGCCGCGTTGAGTAACTATACTTTCTTTCATCAGTGGACAGACAAAAGACACAGATCTGTGCCATTATTAACAAAACACTTCTGGCCCATGTTATTACTTCTCAAAATAATACCTAGATTAAATAGACTTTTTTCCAAAGATCTTATGTCAGAAAGCTTAAATTCTGTTATGGGTATTAAACCTTGCATTTCAGTTCTGTGAAAGTGTTGAATTTTTTCTTTCTGCTGCTTGATGATCTCTTTTAATATTGGTCTACCTACTTTGTGGCCTTATTTTGAGTTGGATTTTTTCACAGGTGTTCATCACTAATGGTTGGATGAGTGATGTAGTGATTGTGGTTGCAGTGACAAACCGGGAGGCCAAATCCCCCTGCTCATGGGATCAGCCTCTTTTCTGGTGGAAAATGGAACAAAAGGTTTCATCAAAGACGCAAACTGAACAAAAATTGGCTTGAAAGCTCAAGTGAGTTCGTACAACCACTTAATAATAACTTAGAGAAGTCTAAACACCACTTAAATGCCGTAGCATTAGCTAAATAAATGGAAAATTATACTGGTGCTCAGTTTACTAGCTCTTAGGCTTTAGACATAATTTAATCAATATCTGTGCACAGGATGTATGCTAGGTTTGCCTGTGAAAGTTTGAAGCATGTGATATGCAGGAGAGGCTGACAAGCTGGATTGTGGCACTATGAAGAAGGTGGGAAGGACAGGATCTAAATGGTGTCTGTAGCTGCCTAACAGGCTGTAGAGATGGTGGAACCAGATCTTTTTAGAGGAGTACAGTGAAAGGGAGACTGATAAGGGGTCACAAATGACATTAAGGAAAATTCTAAGTAAGGTTATTCAGAAAAATTCTCATAAAAATGATCAGATACTGGAACAGGGACCAAACAGGTCATGGAAACTCTGTCTTTGGAGCTTTGGAAAAACATAAATTGGACTAAGCCCTCAGCTGCTTGCTTTACTGGACCTGCTTTGAGTAGAGATGAACTAGATGAACTCCGAGGACCTTTCCACCTAAATGAGTCTAAGATACCAGTTAAATGTATACAGTAGCCAAAAAAAAAAAAGGGGGGGAGGAAGGGGATGACAACAGAAGAAGTAGAATGAAGATTTGAAGAATGTCAGTTCAATAAACTTGATGCATTTAAAAATCTCCAGGACACAGCAGAGCTGTTTTTTGAAGATGTGCGGTTGCCAGCTAGTGCCTTGCTTGGAAAGAGACAAAGGCTTCTATTATCTGATGGCAGAGCTCCCACAGGTAAGAGGAACATGAGTGTTTGCTGTCTGTAGGAAGAATATGGAGAATTTTTCTCATGGCAAGAATCTGCCCTTAGTCTTGAAGATTATATATCATGTGGAGGCACCTTGGGCTCAGAATCAGGACATCAGAATCACAGTGTAGCCAACATTGTGTTGATAAAAATGAAGAACATGGGTCCTAGTTCTAAAAGTGCAATTATTTTGGCACTGGTAAGTGTTGATACCCCACCAGCTCAAAGCCAGGTCTTCTTAATCAACAACCCAGCTACTGAAGAACTTGAGCTTAAGGTAGTATATTTAAAAGAACATACCTTCTAACAAGGAATTACGGTGCTTAATAAATTAAACAGCTTGGAGGTCTCGGATGCATCTGAAACATTTTCTTTAAAGAAAACGAGCAAGCACTGCTGTTCCAAATCTTTGACTAGTAGAAGCATACTAAGGATGTAAGGAACTCTGTCCATATAGCAAAATAAAGAAATTGCTTATTTATTACAATACCTTGATAGTGGTTTACAAAGTTTTGGAATTATTTGGGAAGACAAAGAGACAATGTGCATTTTCAGAATGTGGCTGTGCTTCATCAAAATTGACTGTGTTTGCATCATCTGATAGGGATCATGTGTATTTAATTTTACACTGAGTAAAGCCAAAACCTGATCAAAGAATCTTTTAAAGAATCTCTGCTTTAAAGAAATAGAGGCACTGAACAGGTTCAACATGATGCATCTGATGATTTTAGTAGTGCTAGAAGTAATTGTACATAGTTTCTGGTTTTCAGCATTTTATGAAGGAAAAAGCAGACAGGTTTCTTAATAGATTTTGTTTTTCTGGAAGTGTCTTAAAAAATTAAATGCAGTTGTTTTAACTGAGCAGTGGAAGCCAGTAATTGAAATACAATTCAGTGTGAATTTTTCAGTCAGTATTGGATCCTGTGGTTGATTTGTAGGTATCATTTGAGTCATTGTTGTGATAGAACATTAACCCTGAAACCACTTACAAGTGAGCTTTAGACAGGGAGTCGTTTGTCCCACTCATTAATTTCAGTAATGCAGAGAGCCTGGCTTGATACTTAGTGTGACTTCTGCCCCCTTCCTTAATGAACAGCACTGAACATCTGTGTCCCAGTTGTGCATCTGATGCAGAGAAATGTAGGACTAATTCAACCAGATTACATAATTTGTGTTTTAAAAGGAAAGACTCCTGATTGCTGACATGGCTCTTGCCAGCTGTGAGTTCATGTTTGAAGAAACAAGGAATTATGTGAAGCAAAGAAAAGCTTTTGGGAAGACCATTTCACACTTACAGGTGAGTTTGAACTGAAAGCTTATGGCTGTGGGTGAAGAAGTGAGCAATGACAATCACTGGGCATAAGTTGGGCTTTGGGGTGTTGTTTGCCTCTGTGCCCATTTTTTTAAAAACAAAAATAACAAAACCACCACAAAACCTTCAAGAATGTATTTTTACCATTGTTAGATACCTCCCAATGGTCTGCTTTTGAAGTGAAATATCCAGGCAGAAATTATACTGGCTTTTTGCTGGCGGAGGAAAAAAATTACCATGTTGCTCTTAGGCTTGCACTTTACTGTCCGAGACCCTGATCACAGGATCTGTTACACCTGCATGTAGTTCTCTATCTGCCTGGGATCTTACAGAGTGCAAAAAAGCTTGGTGCGTGTGCAGGTACTGTGTTCTTCACAGAAAAATAAGCTTTGATGTTGATAGGGGCTCCCAGGCAATGACCTTGCTACCTGAGTGCTGCAGAGGTGTTTGTGTTCAGCTTTATGGGTGTTGTAATGAAATTTCCTCAGCAAGCAGCCAGCTGGGTGTCTAGGTGACTGTGTGTAGAAGTGTTGGTCATTCTCTGTGAGGATACCTCACTCCTGATAGTGGTAGTTAATTTTATTTTGAGATGTTTATAGCTGCACTCTTTTTGCACAGATGTATCATGGCAATACTGCGGAAAGCAACAATTTTCCTGAAAACCACATTAACTGTTAGGGCTGAGCCAGACCTAGCTCCTGCATGTTTGATTTATAGGATAAAAGTGACTCATCGGTTACAGGAGTTTTGTCTCCGGTTTTTCTATATACTTAGGAAATAACTAGAAAAAATACACCCATTTTGAAATCTTGAGCTTGCCTTTCTTCCTTTTTCAAAATTAAATCTTTATTTGTAAATAGCAGCAGAATTGGGCAGAAGTAGGCTGGAAGAAAATTATGGTCTTTATCAGTTTCTAAAGTTAACATTTAGAAATCCTAAATCCAGATGCAATTTAGTTATATGCAGTGTGCAGCTTTAACAAAAGAAATAGTTGTTTACCTTTTTCATGTAGGTAAGGGATCTTTCCTAATTGTAGTAGTTCACTATGCAGGGACTGCCAAAATATTTTTTTTAGCCTAACCCACTGCCAGCCACCAGGTGGCCAGTGAGCTTCACTGAGGATATTATTTTTGCCAAAGTTATCCATTCTTGCATACCTTTTCAGTTTCTTTTTTATTGCTGAGTAACTAGAACGTGGATATAATACAGCTCTGCTTTGCCCAACTCATTTAGTCAGTCACAAACAAAGTACAAACACAGTACAGTGTTTGAAATAAAATATTTTCTTTATAGTAACAGTAGACTGGTAGGTTATAGTTACTGTCAAGAGAACATAGAATCGGTTTGGTCACACAATTTTCTAACTGATATCAGGAAATAAAGTAAATAAATAAATTCTCTCTAGCTGGTGTTTTTATCCACTCCATTCCAGAATTACAAGATGGTCAAGTGCTTGCCTGGTCTGATTTTATGTAACCATAGTGATGGATTTTACCTCTTATCTAGAAACTTTTCTACTGGTGGAAAACTTTCAAATAGTCTAAAATTTCCTTTGATTTTGCTTGTCTCCTTTAATATCATTTAAACTTTGAAGAACTGAGTACTTGGAAAAATGCATCCAATCTATGGTAGAACATTACTGGTAATTGGGGAAATTGGTGGCTCTACAGAGTGAAAGGACATTCCCCACAAGAGGGAGCTGAGAGTGACAAAGTGCCCCAGTGACTCTTACTCTGTGCTCTCTAGGAATTTATATTTTCAGTCTGTTCAGGTTTTTCTCTTAGAGTAATGTTTTGAGTTGGTATGAGAAGTAAAAGGCAGTAAATTTTTGTGATGAGATGGTTAAAGCCATAATTGCATGGAAATTAAGTTGTCTTCTGGTACAGAACTGAAGTTGTTTGAAATGGTGATTTCTAACAGAAATGCTCCTAGAAACTTCTCAGTTCTCTGCTTCAAATATCACTTAAAACTGTACTACTTCTGCTCTTTCTCCTTCTGCCTCACCTGTCCACTTCCAAAATAAAGACAGTAACAGCACAAGCTGGCAGAAATGAAAACACAGATTTGTGTGGGCCGAGCTTTTATGGACAACTGTTTGCAGCTGCATGCAGATAAACGCCTGGACTCTGCCACAGCCTCTATGGCCAAGTATTGGTATGTGCCTAAAGCTATTTTAAAGTGTTACTTGTATGATCTTGACAGGAGTTTAATAACAAAAACAATGAACTGTTCAGCTCTAATGAAAAGATAAAAATTGATTAGTAGTGACATTGCTGGCTTCTAACAGAGACCTTTTAATGTTACGATGTAATTAACAAAAATCTTAGTTAAGGTGAAAACCAGTGTTGGTGAAGTGGATAAGTTTCAAAGTAATATGCTTTTAAAATAGGGTTCCATTAATAACAAGATCAGAACTCAGCTTTTGCTTCAAGTAAAAGTGAGTACTTCATTGGTATTTAGACAAATATTTGTGTTTTAATGTAGCAAATTGTTGTTGTGTGTGTTTGGTTTTGTTTTTATGGTTTTGTGTTTTTTGTTGTTTTTAATGGAGAGGTATCTGTTTTATATTGTGGGTTTGTTTTGTTTTGTGGTTTGTTTATTTAAACATGTAGATTTACCTGAAGCTCATGGTACTTTTTTAGTTAATGTTATGTAGCAATAGCTGTTTGGCCCAGTCTGTTCTTGAAGCTATCTGGTTTTGGAAAGAAATAGTTGGCTACAGCTACTGTTGTAACTGAGACTAAACAGTGCTTGCCTTTACTGGCCAGGAATCCTCCTCCTTCTGCCTGTACTTGGTGGTGTTATCTGTTCACTTGGGTTTTACCAGAGAGAGCCGGATGAGTGGAAGGATCTGAGATAGTGGCACATTAGTTTGTGTAGTTTTATTTTGCTTGCAAAGATGGGAGAAAAAACTCTGGCACATCAGACATAAACAATTCTTTTGAAGATACAGAGGTTTACAGATTCTATACTTATAAAAGTAAGTATAGAGGAAATGAGTAGCAAATACTAAGGGAATCCAGAGAGAATATTTGCAATGAAAAGAAGGATTTTGATAAAGTGCTATTGCTGGCACTGATTACCTACAAATACCAGGTACATAAGCAGGAGCATTCAGTTTCTAAGAGGAGGAAATAATTAGTGCCGGCTCAGATACAGACTTTCTTCCTCAATACATTTGTCCAAGTGAGGCATTTGAAACTCCCACCCTCATGTTAATGCCTTTCCCTAATGGAATCCCTGTGGCTCACTACCATAAAACTCTTATGTGATCTAGAAAATGTTTGACTGTAGAACTGTTTTCTTCCTTTCTGTTTCAGGAGACTATCTCCAGTTAATTTTCATTCAAACCTTTTTGCACAGTCAATGGCTTGAATTGAACTTTAAAGAATTTTAAAACTTAGATTGTGCCTATTCTGATATCTGATGAAAGGTCTGTAGGTTTGTTTTTTGGGTTTTTTTTTTTGTGGTGGTAGGTTGTATTATGTAGCTAAATTAATTAAAAAATATATTGAGGAAGAACAGTTGTGGTAGCTCACTGCTGCATATTTAAAGTTGGTATAATAAACTGTAAGGATTTAATTGGACAGGGCAGGGAGTTGGTTAGGAAAAAAGAGCTCTTAAATTATTCCATGATGATCAGTTGGCTTGAATTGTCATTTTCTTTACTTCTGTTGCCACTCTGAAAGTTGCATGTTTAGAAGGTGCCTCTCATATTTCAGTTTTAGCTTGAACTTGCAATGCAGTTAAAATTGTGTGGGTTCTTTCATGTAATTTTCAGGTGTTCATCAATTATGTAGCTTTCAAAAAACTGAGATACAGGACATCAACTGTAAATCATACATTGCCTGTCATATTCTAGAGGGAAGGTTCACAAAGCAAAATGCTACTAAAAATGTACATTTTAAGATCGTGAAATAATTCCGTATTTTGCTGTGGAGAATCCTGTTTAAGAATGACACTATTTGTTAGAACAGAAAACTGATTATTTGGAGGAAAATAAATTATGCTCAGGTGATGGTTTTATTCAAAGAGCATTCTGCTGTGTTACAAGTGGTGGTGGGGAAAGCCTATGATGCTGTTAATTTTTGACACAGCTGGGGAATTTGATAAGAAACGAGACTACATCAACCTGCTTTACAAAAGAAATCTCTTGGCCTGTGAAAAAGGTAAACAAGCTTGTCTCTTTTGAAAGCTTTCCCTCTCTAAAAATTCTTCTCTAATGAGAACAAATCTTGAATACTGTTCAATTTAATGTATTCATTTCTTTCCAGAAAGAAAAGGTGATTCGTAAGATCAAGTATTTTAATGGCCATCAGTTAACATGGGTTATAGAGAGTAAAACGTTTGGTTATATTTGTCTTGTGAACTTATTTGTATCTTTAGTAATGTGCCACAGCAAAACATCCTTCTAAAAAAACAATTTTATTTTTGACCATTTAAGGTGTTCTGATCTGCAAAACAGCATAGCAACTCAGTGTGTGCAACTGCATGGAGGATGGGGGTACATGTGGGAGTATCCAATTGCAAAGTAAGTGTAATATTTCAGACTTGAATGATAAAAGATTACCATCAAAGTAAAATAAGGCACTTCCTTTACGTATCTGTTGTTTTTGTGTTAATAGTGATTTACTGTTCCCTTTCCCACCATGTTTATTGAAGGTCAATCTGCTGTGCAGAGCTCTGCAGGAAGGCTTTGTTTTGATTCTCCAGATAATTCATAAGCTGTTAAGCAATTGTTACCACTTTCCACAGAACAGAACTTGCTTTTCTAGAAGAAAATGTTAATTGAAAAAGCAGAAAAGCAATGTAAAATTAAAATTAGGGAGCTTGTTTGTCTGTTCTGAAATTTCATGCATACATATGAAAGAAAACATTCATTCTAAATTCTTTGTAATAATACCAAATAGCAGTGTGCTTATTCAAGAGTATGACTGGCTTTTACACCTTTCTAAATGAAAAAAACCTAAGAATTATACATAGGGAGGAATTTGCTGTTTGCAATTTTTTGCGTACTTCATGAGTGCAGGGACATTTATGGAGCTCTTTATATTTCCTTATAGATTATCTGTAAAGATTTGTTTTAATTTGTGTACATGTAATTTGCCACATCAATAGAAGTAGATATTTTGGTGGTTTTGTCGATTGTTTGGTTTGTTGTTTTGTTTTTTTGGGTTAGTTTGCTTTTTGTTTAAAGAAGGGCTTAATCTCATAGTATAGAACTAGCAAAAACAGGACTGCTGTGCTTGTAGTATTTTAACTGAGTAGTTTAAAAATTCCAAATACATTAAGAGTATGGGGCATTGCTTTAAACTAAGTCCATCCTGCGTGTTTTTAATGAGTGTAACTTTAAGTGTTCTACACCCTATCTTACCAGATAGGAAAGCCAGCAAACCCCGTTGGGGGTGTCCTCAAACCCCTGCCTGCCTTTGTGTGCTGTAGTTGTCCCTACAGGGTTTTATTATCCCTGTGCTTCATCAACATGTTTCCAGAGAATGCTGCATTGCTTCTGGGCTGCTGCTGTCTATAGTGGAGCAGAATTAAGATGGAAAAGCATTCTGTCATTGTCCTGTGCATGTACTGGGGCCAGTTCCAGCATGAGGGTGGAAAAGGTTTGGCTGTGTGCAGCTTTTTGGCTGTTGGCCCAAGCGGAGATGGTGTCAGCAGAAGGCTGTAGCCAGCCAAGGTGAAACCAGTTGGCACTTTTCCTCCCCAAGGTGTTTGAGTCCCACCTCAAAGAGAGAACTGACTGCTCTGTGAGCAGTCTGTGATCCTCTTGACAGGATCAGACAGGCCAGGACATTAGAGGAAATTACCATGATAACTTCTCATTAGGCTCTGCAGGAGTTGTGTGTTCACAACAACCAGACACCTGTGTCCTGTGGGTTTGCAGGGTGGGTGGGTGAAGGGGGCTTTGGTGGTGAGTTAGTGCTGGGTTTACAGCACTTTAATGTAGTTATGTTTAAGTAGAGGTGGTAGTGGGGACTTTACAATGTAAGGAAAAACCCTTGGAAGAGAAACTGACCAAAGGCCTGGCTTGGCACAGGACCTTGGAAAGGGGAAATACTTTATGTAGGTGAAGCCTCTCTGAAAACATGAACTTGAAAAATGGGAGTTGCATACTGTGAAAAAAGGAATCTTCAAGGATAAAATTTGATATAGTTTTCTTCTATTTCTGTATCCATTCTAAGGAGTTGTGGGGGTCTTTTAAATGTTTCCTTTTTTTTTTTTCCCTCAGAGCTTTTGTGGATGCCCGTGTTCAGCCAATCTATGGTGGCACCAATGAAATAATGAAGGAGCTGATTGCTAGAGACATTGTCAGTGACAAGTAGGTCAGACGCTCACTATTTTGGAGAGTCTTCCAGAATCTTTTGTATTACTATATGGTATTAAATCAGGTATCAAACTAAGTAAAATCACTTTCAAGGAAGTGATGCTGTTCTAAAATGTTAGTCACAACAGTGGGCTTATATGCAGGATATCTAGTATTTAAATTAAGTTAAATATCTTTGGAAAACACAGTAGTTCTCTGGGTTCCAAAAGTTCCAGTAGTAAAAGACAATCTTAATGTCTGGAAGATCATGGGTGTTGAATCCAACCCTTGCTTTTCAGAACCAGGTCTCTTCTCCAGAGAAGCCACTTCCTTAACAAATAAAAGTTAAATGTTAATATAACTTAGAACTCGTATTTCCACTAGACAGATATCACTGTATCACTGAATTTTTTGCTATTACACACTTGCTGTGGGGGAAGGGAGCATAATGCTGACCTGAGTGTTTACATGTAACCCAGAATGCCTTATTTTAATTTTCTTCAAATAACTATAATAAAGCATTTCTATGCAGTCTCATGGTTGTCTGCATTACTACAAAGCCAGGGGAAAACGGGGATGCTTCCTCTCTGCCGGTGTTCAGCTCGGAGTTTTGAGGGGGAATTTCAAGGACGGGAAGGTGGTACTGGGGTGTTGGAAATAGTAGTGCTGGGATAAGCACTACTGTTTCCAAGTGCTTATCCACAGTAAAAATGCGATTTTTTTTTTTTTTTTCCGAGTTAGGCTTAAAAATTATGTTCCCTGAGGCTGTGTTGACAGGGAGCGGGTCCCCCCTCACAGCCCGGCCAGGCGCAGGGGACGCCTCTCCGCCCGCCTCCGCCCCGCCCCTCCCCTCCCGCCTTGCTGAGGTGCGCGCGCGGCAGGAGACCCGCCCCCGCGTCAGGCTCTGGTCCAATGGGAGGCGGCCGTCCCCTGGCCAAGTCCCGCCCCCGGGCGCGGCGGATTGGCCGAGCTCCTTCCCTCGGGGGAGCGGCCCCGCCTCCCTGCGCGAGGAGGCCCCGCCCCGCCCGCCGGCTGCGCTTTAGCGGGGCGCGGACTCCTCAACAGCGGCAGTTGGAGCCGCGCCGCGCGGCGCTGGCGTGCGGGCGGCGGTAGCGGCGCCGCTGCTGTGGAGAAGCCGGCGGGCGGAGGCAAGCGCGGGGCTTCGCGGGGCGGCCGGGGGCGGGCGGCGAGGCCGCGGCTGCGCGCCAGCGGGGAGCGCCGCACTGAGGCGCCGGGGTGGGGGGGTTGAGAAAAAACCGGGGCCGGGCGGCGGTTGACTCCCGCGGCGGGAGCGGCGGTGGCGGCGCCGCCGAGAGCTGGCGCGCATGTGCGAGGAGGAGACTGGGGTGGGGGCGGGGCGGGGGGGGTAACGGTCTGGGCGCGGGGCGGGGTCCGGGCCGAGCCTGGAGCTACCGGGCCGCGGTGCGGTGCTGACTGAGGGCCGCTCCGCCGCAGCCATGGGGCTTCTCGCGTTCTTCCCTCTCACCCCGTGTGAGCGCCCCGTTCTGCACGCCCGGCCCGGGAGTCTGTCCCCCGGCACGGGCCTGGCCTTGTCGCCTGCCCCGTGGGAGCTGGCGATGTGCGGGCGGCTTGCGCGGGGCAGCGGGGCCGGGGCATCGCTTGCTTCCCCGCAGCGCGGCGGAGTAGGTACAAAGCGTTCTGCTGCCGTGTTCTCTATGCTTTATATGTAATGCTTGGGTTAGTAGGTGGGGGGAAGGCTTTAGCCTGCGTCTTCGTGCGTGAGTTTTAATGCATTTTTTAAAATTCCTAAGTTTAAACTTCCTTTTGATGATTTCCTTAGATTAGATGTTAGGAGGAAATTCTTTACTGTGAGGGTGGTGAGACACTGGCACAGGCTGCCCAGGGAAGCTGTGGCTGCCCCATCCCTGGAAGCGTTCAAGGTTGGATGGGGTTTGGGGAAAGTTGGTATAGTGAGTTGCCCACCGCAGGGGGGTTGGATCTAGATGAACTTTAAGGACCCTTCCAACCCACAACCATTCTGTGATAATCAAGCTGAACGGATTGCCACGGATTCCTTTCCAGTCGAGTGACCCTGACCAAACTGACTTCCCAGGCTACAGGCCACTTAACACGTAAAACTTTACATGAAGTAGACAACAAAGCTGGACAGCAGCTCAGATCCAGGGGTGTCCTTCAACCTTGGAGATTTTCTGCGTGGTCTTGAGCAAGTCTTTTAATCATTATGCATCAGCGCCCGGGACGCAACATGCTGAAGCATTAAAATGTAAAATGTAGCAAGGACTGAGGTTCTTGATACTTCTCTGCACCGGGAAGCAAAGTAACCAATTAAAAAAAAAAAAAAAAAAGAAAAATCCAAAGTAAACCTGTTGGGGTTTTTTTTTGACTCAGGGTAGGTATCTCCTTTTTGTGCTTAATTTAATAAAAAAAAAATATAAAAATAAAAAAGGATGAGATCTTTATTTTAAAGATAAAGCATGGTTATAACGCTAGAAAGCTTGTCTGTGTGCCTTAGGACTCTCCTTCCTCATTGGTCCACATTGTGAAATCCTGTAAATGTTTTGAGGAGTTTAAATTCCAATTATCCTAGCATGTTAGGGCTGAGTGGGTCTTTTCTGAGGTCAGGTTTTATGGCCCTCTTTTCAAAAACTGAATTTAAAAAGGGTAACTAAAATGTTGATATGGACATTACAGTGGATGTAAATATGACTTTATTTTAGAGACATCTACAACTCAGAGGAGCATTTGTCATGTACCAGCATTTGTCATGTACTGGTACATTTGTCATGTACCAGTGTTTAAGTTTTTAACTTAAGTTTAAAAAATAATTCAGATGTTATGTTACAAATGCATATTATGGACTGCACAGGAATTAACTGATGACATGGTATAAACTTGGAAATAATATGTGATTCTCTGTTTAGAAGCCATTATGAACAAGGAGAACAACAACCCTGTTCAGAGATTTCAATGAGTCATGGAATTTATCATAAATGAATACAAATAAGTTCCACTTGAAGTTTGTCCTTTTTGATGTTTTTAATGATTGAAACTGTTTGGGTGGTCTGTCCCAAATTGAATTCTCTTACTGTTCAAAGAGAGATCCTTTTTAGCTAAGCAGTGTATTATGTTGTGTATTTGCTTTTTCAGAGAGGAGGAATTTGTGCTTATATTTTCCGGGTAGTGCAAAACCCCAGCATCTGCAGTTTTACCTGTGTGGTTCTGCCTGCACAGTGAGGGCTGTGCTGAAAGCTGAGACTCCCCGTGTAATCCTGTTTGGTTTTTTCTTTGGTTGTTTTTCTTCCAGTTAGTAGAACAAAATACTAAAATACTTAAATACTAAGTATATTAACTAAATACTAAAATACATGAGTAACTAGGCTGCTTTTGAACTGAAAACAAAAGCTGCCTACTGAGATGATTTCTTTCTTAAAGTCCTAAGTGTGTTAAATAGACCTCTTTCCTTTTTTCCTCATACTCCTAACCAGGACATACCCGGTGGGACCAATGTCTCTTTTGCAGTCGTTGCTGTAAAATGTTTTGTGCGAAAAATGCAGATTATGCTATTGAGCTGTTCTCTCCATTCTTAGAAATCATCCTGCTCCTGTAAATGTTGTGCAAGTGGGGTGAGGGAGGTAAAGCACACCCAAGCGGTACAAACACACCCGGCAAGGCTCGGGGAAGGTGTCCAAAGTCAGCTCCTGCGGGCTGGGCTCGGCGGGGGCACCAGTGCCGCAGCACCGCCCACCAGCCAGAGCACCGCTTTATTTTTGGCCAGCGATTAGCAGAAAGGCTGTCCGAGAGGAGCCAGGGATTATGGGGCAAACAACACAAAGCCTGTTGGAAACCAGGTTTTGTCAGTTGTGTTGCGGGCAGATCCAGCTTGCTCGTGTAGCTGCCGTCTCTTCTGCAGGTTTTCCCTAAGAGACCTTGAAACAGCTCTTGGCAGTTTGAAATACAGTATTTTTGAACACTCTTGCTGAGCTTCATTTTGGGTTTCTGCTGCCAGTGTCTTTGTTTTGCTTTTTGGAGTGTTTCTAGACAAGGAATAAACACTTACCTGAAACACTGTTAATCAGTATTGATTGGAGATGCTATTTGTAGCCCCCTGCATTTGTAAGAAAAAAACCCAACTAAACCCTAAATGGAAAAATTTCCTGATCTCCAGGAATTCCATTATTAACAAGGAAGTTTCAGGTGTTTGGAAAAGATGATTTACAAGTAGGGTTAGCTCGTACAGAGGAGCCTTACAAACCCTCAGGCAAACAAAGTTTTATTATCACTGTAAACAAAAAAATCACAAACAAAAAAGGCACTAAAAGACAAAGCAATCCTCCTCCCAAGCAAAAGTCCCCCCAAACATTGTCTGCAGTGTTGTGTAACAAACCCGATTGTGTTATGCAAGGGGGGGAAGAGTCAAAAAGTGAAAGAACTATAAACAAGACCTGGAAAGGGAATGCCACCCTGTGTGAAGGCAGGTTTGTGGTTGGGTTGGGTTGTGTTTAATAGCATGCTGCTAATTGCCAACCAAAGTGTCAGGATTTAGACAAATTCCGTTGAGGTAAGCCTGGTGGAGAAGGGCATAATGTGGAAATACTGAGTAAAAACTTAAAAATAAGCAGAGGGAATGGGGTAGAGGAGCAGGAGTCACTGTGGGATTGGGGACCTGTAAATGTGGGAGAAAGGAACAAGGTGTGGGTCAGGGGAGTGCTTGGGTCTGTGGTAATCTGCAAACCCCAGCTGTGTCCTCCTGGGTAACTGAGGCATTAGGGGACAATAAGCATAAGGTCACTTTAAAAATCAGTTGCATTGTGCATGTCTGGTACTTGTTTCTTCTCTTACCAAATACTTATGTCAGCTTTTCTTTTTACAATACTTTTTTGACTTTCAAGTGGAGAGCGTATTCAGCAGACAAAAAGCAAACTATTTGCCAGTTTAGTAGCATTTCAGCTGCTCTGGTTTTGGGACCTCAATAGTACACAATGGAAAAATCCTTGAAATAGTTTACCCATGACAAAAAAGCTTTTCCCAGAATGAAAATACAGGCTCTTCCCCAACACTTACGTTGTAGCTCTTGTCTTCCCTCCCTCTGCATTTTTTCTTTTCCCCCTACCCCAGGAGATGGCAGGTTCAGCTCTGGAAGCTCCCTTGCAATGAGGGTGGAGTGAAACTGTTTTTGCTGCTTTCTGCCAAAATGAAACAAAATGTGTCAAAATGAAAATGGTCTGGAGCCAAGAACTTGTACTAAAAATTGTTTCTAATTTTTTTTGCAGCTGATACTTTGTTTTGCTCACATACCAGTGATTTGTGTGTGTGTTTGTGAACCTCTTGGAGAAATGCCAAGGACTGGAGCCTGGGACAGTACCAGCTTATATAAAGTCTTTTTGGTGTCACTGAAATAAGAGGAACACACCTGAAGTATCTCACAAAACTGTCTTCAGGGCAGAAACATCATGTGAAGTTTGCAAGTTGCTAGGTGAGGGATTAATTGAGCAGTTTATTTAAGCATCTTTTGTCAAGAACTCCTAATTAGTGAGTGGTTTGTCAGTGCTCTTTAATGTTTGTGGTTCAGTTTGAGGGTACTCTTTACCTCTTTCCCCTAATAGATGGGAAAATAAGTCCCCTAAACTCAAAAAACCCCCTACAAACCCTTAAAATAATTTGCTAATGGCATTCTGCAAGGTAGGAAATTTGAAACTGTGCCAGAAAAGTATATAGTATTTGAGGGAAAATGATCAAATTAAGAAAGAGCACTATGAAAATTTTGTAGTGCCAGTTTTTTGAAGAACCTCCACCTTTTACATGTATCTGAGAAACACATCTCCAAACTTCTTCTTTGCTTGAGTAGCAGCTCTACAGCATATGGATGTATTCTGGCTTTCAGGAGTAGCAATGTGTGACTGATAAACCACCCAGGCTAAGGAAGGTAGATAGTAAAGTTGGAACAGTTATGAAATTGTTGTTTGGTGTGTGTAGATATCAGGCTGACAGCCTTCTTCTGAGAGAGCTTCTTGGAGCTCCCAGGGGCAAATCTAAGATGAGGACCTTGAGTTCAAGGTAACCCCATAGAGAAAGTGTGGGCTGCTGTTCTCTTCTCATATTTTAAGCAAGATAAATAATTTATCATACTCAGTTATTTGCCATACACTGAGAGGAGGGAAGGCACAGGTGTCTGAATCGATTTGATTTTTTAATTCTAGTGCTTACTAGCTCTTACAAGACTGGAAAGACACAAACCACAAGTCAGACAGATGCTGAGAGTATTGCCAAGTCACCAGAGCTTTTGCAACTTAGGGCTTCAGCTCTCATATGTGCCTTTTTTCCCTTGCTGATCCCAGTAACAAGACTCTTATTTGAATAGCTGTCCACCAGAGAGTACTATGTGCTCTACTCCTCTGTAGCCTGAAGTTATTGGCTTGCTGATAAAGGTTAAAATCCTGGATATTTTAATAGTATTATTTAGAATGGTTTTTAATAGCATCATCAGCATTAGGACCACCAAACCCAGTCCCTGTGATGCTGAGTAGGTGGTGTATGGAGATGAAAACCTCATGGCTGAAGTATATGGGGAGCAAGCAAAGGTGAATAAAGCATATGGAGAATGTTAAGGCAATACTGGAATATGCAGCTCTTTGTTTTCATTCATGTTTTGACGGGTAAGGAGAAAGTGCCCAGACTGGTACTTCTCCTAATCTCCCTCCAATGTTTGCACCTTCAGTGTAAAACTTGTAGTTACAAACAAGCTAAGGCTTCAGGCAGGATTTTGCTTTTCTTAAGATACATATGTGGCAGTCTTGGAATCATTGACTCCTTATGGGATCTTTGCATTGAAAATTGCTGAGTTATGCAGTTTCTGTGGAGATGGAAGAAACTGATGACATTAAAAAGAGGGCAGTGGAAATGCTGCTCAGCTAGTGCAGTGGTTGAACAGAGAAATTACTGTGGAGTTACTGTGTTATACTCACTTCTGTTACTGCTCTGTCACTGCTTCTGGCTTTGTCTCTAGCTGCCTAAGGAAGAACTGACAGTAGAAGTCTTTCAGGCTTCTGCAGGCCATGTTCAATTAAATCTTTCTTGGCATTTATTTAACCATCTCCTAATCAAAGCTGAAAGTACAGTGTAAGCCAGTGATTTCTGCTCTGTAGGCTGTGCAGTTGATACTGGTCTTTTGATCCCAGAGCTTGGGGACCCTTTTTCCAAGCTATATCAAGGCACAGGCAAAAGAGTTTGTAAAACAAAACTTCTCAGCTTTAACCACATTGTTATAAAAAATACTGTTTGTATTATGCAGGCAATGTTTAATGTATATAGAAAAACTGGGCACAAAGGCACAGGAAAGATTTTTCTGGGGAGCATTTAGAACTTAACATGTTCTCTGTTTTTGAAGCATTAGCCTTGATCCTTGGTTTCTGAAGTGTGTTTGTGAGAATATATAATGAATTTATTAATAAAGTGCTTCCTTTCTATAGATATACTTTAAATATATTTCAGTAGTGCCTGTGAGTTTGTTTCAGAGTGTTTCATCATGTAGTAGGTGTTCTGCTTTGCTGACCTTGTACTAGGTAGCTGCATAGCTGCCATTTCTGTGATACTGTTGGTGTTGACTCATTTAAGTATTAAAAAACACCTGAGGAAAAACCAAATGCAACTCAGAAAGTAACTTGTCTTTACAGCAAATCAAGAGAAAATCCAGCCAGAGTTATGGAATGGGAATGTGTAGATGTGTATCTGTATGTGTGTGCATATACATACATGTACAACCACAAACATATTTAAAAATACATCCTTCCAGTTGCATGGTTTATGGTCATGTTTTTCAGTTTGTGCAAGGTTAGATGGCAGTCTTGAACTTTGGGAGTCTTATTTCTCAGACCGATAGGATCAGAAATGCAGTGAGGTATGAATAGTTACTCCCCTGAGAGGTAAAGACTTTCATTGCACATGGAACAACCTCTAAATGAAATAAACTAAAAATAAAACCAAACAAACCAACCAAAAAACAAACCCCCAAAAAATCCCCAAACAAACAAAAAACCCCAAAACCCAACAAAAAGAGTTTTGTTTGACTTGGGAGGGAGCATAATCTATCCATGTTTTCTAGATAATGTCATTTTTTAATGGAATCTTTGAATAATGTTGAAAGAATGAATTATATGACAGTTATTTTGTTTGTATTGTGTCATGAAAATGAGAAAATTTACATGGCCCATGTTATTTTCAGGTTTGCTGTAAACTACCTACCATAGCTATAATGACACCAGCCCTCAGAGAGGCAGCAACAAAAGGTCATGGTATCCACTTGTCACCTTCTTTGTCCTCTAGAGCTATGGAGTCTGATACAGCTTTGTGCATGGAAAATTCCAGAGCAGTGGAAGAGAAGATAAAAGAGGACTCCATCGCACAGATTACTTGCTCAGTCCTGGGGTTCCCCACTGCTGAGCCCAACCTCAGGAATGATATCTTCAGTGTGCAGCACTTGGGTTCTCCACCATCCTCCAAGAGCTATCAGTCTGTCTTGTTACCCAGTAGAAATTCCGCGTTTAGCAACAGAACCGGTAAGCAACCCAAAGCAGGAGAGCCCGACTGCTCCAAGATGAGAAATTGGTTACGTAATGGTGCTGACACATCATTTGGTCTGGTTAGTCATTCGGAACCTGCAGAACAGGTCAAAGGGGAAACGTTTTCAGAGACCACATCTCTGAATTTGGCAGAAGCGCAGAGACTTTCGGGTTCAAATGTAACCAAATCCAGTAACCCAGAAGACATGCAGCTTTTAAATGGTAAATGGTACAAGAAGAATGTTTTTTTGGGTAGGGCTTTGGAAGCCTGCACTGAATCAATAAAAGGGGATTTATTACACCAAATTCTTCACAGGCCTTCAGAAGGGATTTTGAGCTGCACCCCGGAGGAGGTGTACGCTCGCTTACTCCAGTATGTCACCAAGCAACAAATGGAAATAAGTCGCGCCAAAAGAATTCAGAAACGTTTACAAATGCTCCTGGCAAAGCACGTTATCAAACACTGTGATCAGCAGCTGAAATGCTTCGTGAAACATCAGCTACAAAGAATGAAGATTTTTCATGAACCAACCAGATTTTCGAGCAGTAGCCCCCTCAGGTGCACTGAAGGTTGGCCAGAAAACAACACAACTACGTTGGAGAGTAGTTTGAGCACGGACGTACCAAATGGAGTCAGCGTTGCACCAGGTGAAATCCTGGGGTTTGCACTTTCTACTGGAGGGTTGCTGTCTCGCGTGGAGAAGGATCTGGACTCTGATGCAACATGTAGCAGCTCAGATGAAGATGGTGAGGAACAGACTCTAAGAACCACTGTGGAAGCGTAAGTGTTAAATTCCTGCTAGACTCGTGCTTCATGCTTATAAATCAAGATGGAAGGGTCTAGATCTGCAGATGCCTTCTTGTGTGAGTAGCCTCACTCAATAGATAGTCCTACTGAAATCAGCAGGACTGCCTGTGTGAGTGAGGTTTGGCAGGGGCCACACAGAAAGTAAGAACTTATAATTATAGCATTTAAGGAACAGTTACTCTACTAGACTGTAGAGAACTAGATGGGTTTTTTACTGTACTTGTTTGCATTACATTAGTACTGCTAATTATTCAATAGTCTGATGGTGCTGTAAATCAAATAGTGATAGCAGTGCTGTAAATTATAGTTTTCTCTGTTGTGAAAGCAATTTTAATCTTACTGTGGAGTTACTAAGAATTAGGAAACATTAGGATCTTGAAATACACAAGAATGGGATAAGGAGTAAAAATTATCATCTGATGCGGGTGTCAAGGCATACAGTATTTGGGGATTGTGTATTGAAAAAGCTTGTGGCTTTTTGCATTATATTTTTAAACATGTTAATTACTGAAGTTGTTCTACTACTGCGAAGGAAACTAGCAGTGATGGTTTTGTTGTAGCTGCTCTTTCAAGAAGAACCAGAGTGACATTGATATTGTTAACTAATACTGTCAGTACAAATTTTGTAGCTTAGGAAATAAATTCTGAGTAAGAGAAGTAAACAGTAGAATTGTTCCCTGGTTGTAGAACATATAAATTTTTTTCGTTGTTTTTTCCTTTTTTTCCCCACCCTTCCTTGCTACACTATTAAAGCAATCTGTGGCCAAGAAATTTTAGAAAGCTGTGAAAGGATGGCTGCTTCCCCCTTTCCACGACTGGACAAACAGAGTGTTTCTTAAGGTCTGTTAAGATATCATAGTTAGGACAGTGACATCCAAAACAAAGCTTCACACAAACACAGCATCTTGGCAGCAGCTTCATTGCACATACATTTCTATCACTTGAAGTCAGGCCTGGTTATGTTTTTCTCTGAGATGCATTGATACTGGTGTTTGTGGAAAAATAAATATTTAAAAATATGAATTTCTTGATCTTTTTCTTGAAAAGCAGACATTCAGAATAAATCAGGGAAGCTTGTTTCTACTTGTTTCTAGCTTCAGTAGAGCATGGTTGTATTGAATTGCTGCTGTGGATCCTTAAACTCCCTAGGCCTGGAAAAGAGAGAGGAGTAAAACTGGTTTTCAGTTGCTTTTATGTATTGTCCAAAGAAAGCATAACCACCTGCCTACTATTTTAGTGTCACCTTAAATATTTGAGTTTGCAAAGAATAATTTCATTTTGAAATATTTCAATGGAAAACCAGTAGTTTTTACTCTTCTGAGAGCAGGAGAATCCCTATTCTTCTCCTAGCTGATATGGTTGAAATTCTGAGTTATAACTCTGCTTCTAGGATTCTTATCTTGTGATTATGTCAACTGAAAAAGAAAAACTGATGATAAACTCTGCTTCTTGAAGGGTAGTGGATAATCTAAAGGTTATACTGAAGTTCTGTGTGAGGGTTTTCTTTTTACTTCTTGCCAGGGACAGTCTAGTTTCTAACTCTGCCTGCCAGTACTTTACCTCTGTTTCTCCTTGTGGCATTTGAATTCCTTAAGTTATCTTTCTACTTAAGGCTTACTCAATGTGGGGTTTTTTTACTGGTGGAAAAAAATCCATAGAAAATTATTAGATCCAAAGACACCACCTCTGGTTCAGGAAATCCCCAAGGTGCTTGTTGCTGGCAGCTGAGAGGGAGTATTCTGGAGAAGCACTGCTCCCTCCATGCCAGCTCTGTTTTTAAGAGTCTTATCTTGGCCACTGCTAAGAGTCAGGAGACTGGGTAGGTCATCTATAGGCTGACTCAGTGCAACCCTTTTTTTGTGGGTTGTTGGGTTTTTTTCCTCTCTTTTTTATGTTCTTGTTGCTGAACCAGCAGTCAAGCTGCAGGGGTGATGAGGTTAGCAAAGGCCTTGCTGCCCAGACAGTGCAAGAATCACTTGTGGTTGAACTGTGCTGCTGGGCAGGCAAGCTCAGGGTTAAAGTACTGCCTGATTTAAGAGGAAGACTCTTGTCTGTGTGGTATAGGCTGAGGCAATGCTTGAATTAATATTGCAGTGACAACAGGCTGCCTCTTATTTGAATTTATAATTATCTTCAGCTTGGAAAGGTTTTCTTCATTTCTTCATCTTTCCTAGGCTTTGTCTTTGTCAGTGGCTAACAGGCTGCACTTTTTCATCTAGATGGCAAAGGTAACTCAGTTATTTACCAGTGCAGCTGCTGAGATTTGCTCTTTCCTGATCTTTGCCACTCTAAGGCTCTTTGGATTGCTTTTCACCTGGATAAAAGAAACAAAAAAAAGTTAGCATTCATTTTTCTTTTGGCTAAGTGGATTTATGTTCTTCGGAATGCCTTTCTTTCCTAGGGAATTGACTCTTAGTGCTTTCCAGAAATAATATTATCATGTGGATGAGAGAATACTCATTTCCTCACCTGCAACTGATTTTTTACAGTGAAGACTTCCACTGACTGGGAAGAAATCTTCCTCAGTGATGTTTTTCATAATACTCAACTGTAGGTGTTGTAAGGTTCTATTAAGGTAGTGGTGAGTGGGGAAAAATGCATTTGTTTTGCCTGTATCTCAGTATACTGACTGCATTTGAGTGTTTAATCACACTGGTGGCTGGTCATTGTCATAACTGCTGTGATGTTATCCATTTTTAGGGGGGGAGGAGATGTCAATCGCACATGTAAGGGAGGAGGAACTTGAAGTTACCATGCTTACCTGAGAACAGTCTGTTTCCCATCAGGAGGGAGAAGCTGATTCTGGCTCAGATTCTGCAGATTAGGAAAAAAACCTGGAGCTATTTTTAGCATTTTGAACCTGTTCATTCTCATTATCCTGAGAAGAGTTTTGCTCGATGAATGTTGACGTAAGCTCTTCTGAGCTCTGTCTTAATGCTTTGATTCTCAAGTAAGATTGTTTATCCATCTATTTCAATACCTTTGTTGTTTAGTTGCAAATAACTGTTATAAGATATTTAGAAAATTATTCATCGCTTGTGCATTACATAGTTGCTGTCCTCAAGACAAGAAAAAGCCTTGGTCTGCTGTTGAAGGCAATTCTTCTACTTGACAGTTCACACGACTTATGGAACTTCCTCATTCCTAGAGTAATTGGAAAGCCTCATCCCATTTCAGGAACTTAATAAAAACACATTTTGTCCTTTGAGTGTTTGTTAAAAAGAAATACGAAAGAAAGTTGGCTCTTTTCAGGAATTCTGTCACTTTGCTGTTAGCATCAGCTCACGAGTGTCTTGAACATGTCAGTTTTTATGGAAGTTTTTTTAGGCAGAGCACCAGATTTCCATCAGTAATTTGTAGAGTGTTCTAATACTGTTCCTGCCTTTGGGTGTAGGAAATTCCTGAGTCACCACACAGGGGTTATGGTGGTACTTCTCTCTGGTTTCAAAAAGGCAGAAGTTAGGTGCTGCTTCACGAGCTCCCTGTTAGGCACTAGCAACTAAAGTGGACTGAAGGCCTGAGGAGGGCATCACAAAGCTGACCAAAAGTATTTCCTTCAGGAATTCACAGCTAACATCAGCCACTTCCAATGCAACATAGACAACATTCACCAGCTGAGTTTACTTGGGATTTGTTCATCTTTTTTATGGTTTATCAAGATGGAAGATTATTCATAGAAATGGTCACAGATTTCAAACAAGGTAAAATCAGGGGAGGATGTGAGAGAAAGCTTTTTTAACAACACAACTTTGCTTCCTGGAGCTATGTATTGTATCCTTCCAGGCCAACTCCACATCCTTCTTCATTTATTTTGTGTGTATAGCTGATATGGTTAGAAGTTCTGGTTGTTTACAACTTAGCACAAGGAAGTCTGATACTGAGATGGTTATTTGGGAAACACTTAAAGTCGCAGGGTACAGAGTTTTTCTTCTACCTTCCAGAATCAAGAGATGCGTCACGGGGGTTTTTCAAAGGATGCTCTTCACAACTGCTCACTCTATCGAACAATAATATCTGTACCCAATTGCTTAGAGAGAAAAGCTGCTTACAGTACATTTTTCTGCAAAACAAGTAGCTCTGTCTATTCATGAAACGTCCTGCACCCTGCTTCTCCAGTCCTTCCTTCATGTGAATAAAGTCCTTTTGCATAGTTTGGTGGGATTTTTTCCTTCTGAAATATTCTCATGTTTTTCCTCTGTATTTTGAAATATTATCCTTCAGCATCCCCCAGCCTGATGGAGAAGCTCTGTTGTGTTTTTCCATGCCTACAGGGTTTATCGTGCCTGGAAACTTTTACAGTGAATGTGTAAAGATAGGAGCTCTTTCTTTCTATTTTTTTTTCCTCTTTTTTTCCCCCTTAGATTGCTAGTTGCAAATTGAGATGGGAAATCTGCTTTTACAACAACGACTTAGTGGGGAAGGGAGCAGTAAAGCAGAGAGAAAGCAGGAAGGGTAAAAATACTGTGACTAGTATCTCCACATCTAATCTGTTCTTGAATATTTTCCATTTTTCCTAGCATTTTTTCTCATGGCTAAATGAGCAACATCAAATCAGTTCTTCAGGCCTCACTATAGAAGGCACTTCTTAAGGGCTGGGGTTTGTTGCATATCTTTGAGCTTCATTATAAGGAGAAGCTGTTTTTACAAGATCATGTCCTAATTTTCCACTCTGAGCTGTAATTTTGCTTCATAACTGATAGCAGAACTGAATTCTGGTATTGGGAAGGGGAGGAAGTGAGTCTGCCAGGGCTAAATACTGATCTCCATTTTAAACACAGAACCTCAATTGTTTGCAATTTTTAAGACCTTTTTAGTTTAACAAGTCTGGGAAATGTCTTATTTACATAGAAGATTAATGCAAGGGCTTTTAGATAAGTATAAATTCATAGGTGCTAATAATATGCTGTTTTCAAAATGTTTTATACATTGCTTTTTCATGAATTCCATTCTTTCAATTCTTGGCCCTTGTCACTAGAATGTGGGAGGAGAATTGTTACCAGGGAATGAAAGAAAAGCTTGCTTTGTATTACCTTCTCTTTTCACTCTAGGCCTACACCTATTTCAGAATAAATTCAACCTCACTCAGCTGGATTTCTGAGAGAAGGATTTACAACTTCTTTGGAGTCCCACATACATCTACTGTTTTTCTTTAAAGAGCTGATATACAGCAATACTAACTTTTGAGCAACACTTCCTTCTCATAATACCAGAGTAAAGTTCCTTGTGTGTGAGGATCCTGATTTCTAGCCTGTAATTACATTAGGCTTTTTGCAGCTGCTGAAAGCAGACTGAAAGGTTTTAATGAAAGGCAGAAGGTTTGACAAGTTGTGACCTGCAAGGGAATTTTAGAGCCAGGAATGTCAAAGCTTTTGAGTTAGCTAGTTTCTTGAATGTATATTAAATAGAAACCTGGCATTACTCTTCTGTATGACAGTTCTATACACAGTCACTATAGTATAGTGAAATAGAAAACCTAAGAAGCAGATGTATAACTTTGCTCAATTAAATGGTAGATCAAGAAGAGTTTGCTTGATGTTAGCTCTTGGCTAAATCAATGGTTTATAGCTGGCTATTTTCTAAGCTGTGAAATGTGTTTGTTTTAATTAAAAGATTTGTTTACAAACAACAGTGAACTGATCTTTATAACATTTTGTAAAGTAAGGATAGCATTAATTCATTTTAGAGATAACACTGAGTTCATAAAGATCTCCTTCAAAGAGATAACATCCAGTTCCTTTGGAAACCAGCATACATGGGCCCCTGGATACAGGAAATCATTTAAATGCTTTCCTTTTCACATGAAATAAAGAGTGTGCACAAAGACTTCCCAAAATAGGAACACTCGTGTAACAGGGTTTCATTCATACTGCTAAATATGGGTTAAGAATGTAATTTTAGATGTTGTATTTAAATACATTGACCTGTGCTCTTTTTTTATTGAAACTGAAACAGCTGTAAACAATCTTATTTTCATCTCTTTCAGCCCTTTTTGGTGAGAAGTTTTCTGTTGGGGAATATGAATAAATTTTATTTTCAACTAGCAAACAAACTTAATTACTGATTCAGGTAATAAAAAAAAAAAATATATGGACATCTGTGTCTGAATGTATGTGCATTGCAGGTTTCCCTTCCTGCCAGCCCATGGGGATGGACCAGGCAGCAATAAAACACAGCAAAACTCCAGCTCAAGCTCTTTGAAATGCAGGGTTTGACCTCGTAAAAAACTCAGTCCCTGCCCTGCAAAGCAGCCAGCCAGGTCCTGTTTGATTTCTCACAGAATGTTCTGTATTGGAAGGGACCTTGAGGATCATCCAGTTCCAACCTTCCTGCCACAGGCAGGGACACCTTTCACTCTATCAATCACAGCAGGCTTACAGCAACTGCAGGGGACCCAAGGGACTGGGTTTCTGATGTACTAAGGTGTCCTGTGTCCCCAGGGCAGGTGTTGGGGTCCCCGATGGGGCAGCTCTGGGGCCAGCCTATGCCAGGGTCTCATCCCAACTGGAGTGCCATGCTCAGCACGCCTTCCTTTGGTTCCTCTGGGTGGGCTGTGTCCAGAACTCTGGGGAGCATTTTAGGTCCCCCCAGCTGTCCTGTAAGCTCGTTCCACACAGCACACACACTGCTCACATCATGGCACCTACCCCTTCAGTGGAGTGAGGTCAGTGTGTGCTGGAGCATCTGCTGCTTCTTGTTCCTCACTGGATTGCTCCATGTAGGTTCCCTCACTAGCCACAGCCTCAATCTAGGCAGTTTTTCCCTGTTCTTCAGGACTGTGGCCTCTCTGCTACCAAAACCCTGGTGGTGATTTTCAGTGCATCTGATGTGCATGTTCTGGTCCCACTGTTAGCTGTCTGTCCAAAAGGTCTCAAAAAAGAATATGCTTCAGACCCATTTTTACACTGGAATCTGGTACTATATATAGCTGGAATGAAGTCAGTTGTAAGGTAGAGTTAGATACTACACAAATACCATGCCCACCTATTCCCTGTGAGAAGTTATGTGCAGATTTTGAGACCAACTTCAGTGGCCAGACAGCATTGACAAGCTGCTTGTATCCTGTAATAATGTTCCATTTGCACAGATCTTTAAAGGAATATATTGTAGTCCTGTCTTACTTTATGTTGAGTGTGAGATCTAGATGTAGCACTATTTACTTAATTACTTGTTTTTCAAGGGCAGTTGTGTAATACTTACAGAGAATTTCTAGGCTTGTGTTCCTGGTGTTTTGTTATTAATCTATTGATGTTGTGCCATTTCAAAGACAAGAAAAGAAGCTTGTTTCCAGGCACCCTGTTGTTCTGAAGTTTGTATGGTTTTTTTCTTTGCATGTTAGTGCTGCCTGCTTCTCTCCTCCATGTTGGCCTGTTCTACAGCATGCAGAGGGTTAGTGGATGGAAGTGGGGTGCTGGGGGAGCCCACTGAAGCTTATTTTAAAATAAATCTCATTTTATGAATAAAGTGAATCTCATTTTTAAATATCTTACTAAAGGCATTAGCAGATACGCATTTTGCACTGTATTTTTAAAATTTTGTTAGAAGAGGAAATGGCCTTGGTTGTTTACTTTTCACAGGTTTTTTTCTTCTTGAGCAGTTAATATTCTAACTGACCCCACCTCCACCAACCAATTGGGCCTTTTATCATTAACAACTCTAAGGAATTATGTAAACAAAACTGAAGATAAAAAGCACCTACCAGGCTGTGAAGTCAGACATTGGCAAAGTTCAGCACTGTAACACTTCTTTAAGCAGCTAAATTTTTATTCCTTTTCTTGAGCCCTAAGTTAAGTTAACAGTTAAGTGTAACAATTCAGTTTCTTACATAAAGCCTGTAGTAATAGTGTGATTCTTTGCAAGAACTCTCTAGCTGGCAAGTGCTGGGTGTGGCATCTCATCAGATTGGAAGATGTGAGGGAACATATAGTGCTCCAGTGCGAAATTCTTGTAAAACTTCTCCTTTGCTGAGGTATCGAAGCAAAGAAGCTTTCCCTTTACATTTTTTTCAGTTATTTTCTACAGCCTTTTTCCCTGAATATTGATTTTGCCCTTCTCCCTTTCTCACTGATCCTTCTGAACTCATTTGTGGAAGATGGAAAAATCTTACTCTGTTGCTACTTCATTTTTTTTCCCCTACTCCAGTTCTGTACAATTAATTTTCTCTTCAAGGGAAAATCACAGCTATGGTTGATAGTTTCAGGTGTTACTGCATAAATTCCTTAGGCTTAGCAGAAATATTCAGTTGGATAAAGTTTTTCAGTTTGGGAAGATAAGATGTGAATTATGTGTTACTATCAACATATGCTATTGGATGCAGGTCTGAAAGTATTAAATGGCAACAGCACGTCAGAGATGGTGGGACCAGACGTGGGTGCCAGGAATTGCTGTGATAAGCAGTTGCTGATGTCTGTAGATGATAGGGAGAACTGTAACCCATCTGCTCTGAAGCCATGTAGTGTTTCAGGGGAAAAAATCTCTGCTAGGTAGACATTTCTGTTAAACACCAAAGATAATCACAGCCCCAGAAGCTTTAGAAGAATGACCTGATTGCAGGTCTTCACAGAGGCTGCAGGGTAATTTAGAGTACTAGAGATTTTCTTTTAATTGATTGATTGTATTTAATTTTTTGTGTTGAGTTTTTTTGTGTGTCTGTGCTGGTTGTCATAAAGCACATTGCTCTCTGCAGTCAGTATATAGCAAGCATGCCTGGATGATCTGAGCAAGAACTGGCAGTGAGCTGTCAGAGTAAATAGTGTTTTGTTCTGTTGTGGTGAATTGATATGATACCAGAGGACAATATCTGTTGCATTTTGTTTAAATCTTATTTGCACTCTGGAATGTATAGAAGAGATTGAGTTCACAAAACAGCACTTGCTGGTTTTTTAAATTATGTGGTTATTATGGATTTAACAGTTAACTGGTCCAGGGAAATTAATACTTTAACAGCTACTGAAGTTAGTTCCTTCTCAAAACAAACAGTTAGGAGCTGTGCTGGAAGAATTAGTCCTTGAGAAAGCATTTACAGGTCATTTCATAGTTGGACATGTTTGTTCAGCCATCAGAAGTGTTGGAAGTTTTTGCTGGGAGTGGGCATTTTTATCTCCTGAGTAAAATTTAGATGAGAATATCTTAAATACATGCACTACATATCTAAATTTGCCTGACTTAAATGTGTTACCAGAATGTAGAAGCAGCTCCGTGCTCACCTTAATGACTTGCAAGAAAATGCTTGTATTCAGACCATCTGCTTTTTGAGCATTGCCATGCAGTCTCAGGAAAACTGACTGTAATGCTGGTGTAAAATCGGGCAGCTCAGGAAGTTCATGGGCTTGCAGCTTCTGTCCTGAGAGACCCCCCTGCCCCAGTGTGCTGTTGAGCATTTGTGGTAAATGCAAACTGGTTTCTATTTGTGTATACTGAGTGAGCTTCCCAAGAGAACTGGGGGGTGTATTATTATTTTTTTTTCCCTAGTGTGTTAAGTCTCATGAATTTCCTTGTGAGTCATAAGGTATCTGGGATGGGATTTAAACATCTGCACAGCTTTCTGATTTGTTGCATTTCAGTTTGTGGAGTTGAATCCTTCATCAAAATTATAACTTCCGCTGTGGTTTTCTGTGACTCCCAGGAAAGAAGGAGATTAGCTCTTTATTCTGGGGGTAATCAGTCTGTAGTTTGAGCTGCTTCTGGTTCCTGTACACTTGCTGGACTGGCAATAGGCTCTGATAACCCAGGAGTTCCCAACAAGAAGAGGTGATGAACCAGCAGGGATGGCCAAGGTCAGGATCACAGGGTCATTTTAGACTAAATAATCTGAAAACGGGATGCCAGAACAATGTTGGAATAAACCAAAGGGGACGTGGCCTGGCAGAAAGCAAAATAAAGAGCATGTTAGGAAACTGAGCAGAAATGTAAGTGTGAGGGGAGCTGTTCTTAATGTTTAATGTAGGATTTTGGAACTGGAGACATTTTTCCTTACCCACACTAGGTAAGCTCTCTCTTTGGCTTGTTTGTGTTTGAAAACCTTTATGTCTTTGAAACAGACGTTTTGGAAGGAGACTCTTTCGGGTTGGCAAACCTGCATTTGGGAGGTTTGATGTTTCTGCAGGCATCCTCCTTTCTTGACCAGTAGGAAGCATTCTGTCATTGTTCCAGCTTGTGTGTAGGGGCATGTTACTTGTTCTCACTGGGAGTTACAAGACTGGAATGCCTCCATTTGTTTGTTTGTTTCCTTTTGATTTTCAGGATATAAAATACTTGTGAAGAATCTTGCCTTAGGCACAGGGCTGCATGCTTTAAAATACTCTTTGCTGTGCTCACCATACCTATTTGAAAAAAACTTCCTAGATACTTGCTATCAATCCCAGGTTCTGCATCTTTTGTGCATTTAAACAACTTTGTTTCTCCTTGATTACTTATGAACTGTTTTTCAGGCTTCTTGTTTTGTTTGTAAAAATAAAATATTCTTAAAAGGTTTGAATTCCACCCTTTCTCCTCCCCTGTAAACAAAACAAACACCAGAAACCCACACACACACACCAGGGTGTGCCTAGCACAGCAATTTTATTTTGGTTAGAAGTTCCCCTTTGCAGTCAGGTTGCCTGGCTTTGTTTTTTGAGACAGGCTCATCTTAGCTGTAGGGAAAACAAATCTTACCCACAACATAATGGAGGCACTGGAAATACTTTCTAGTCCTGTTGCATTCTCTGATGTTGGTTTGGTTACATAAAAACATGGTTTATTCTCAATTCTCTTTTCTCTTTTGGGGAAGGTGGGCACTGAGGGGTTCATCCATATGTTCTGTCCACAGATCATGGCTGAAAACTTCTTTTGGTTCAAGCATTAGTGTTGACTGGAATAGCAATTTAATATTTTTTCACTCCCCTCTTTGGTCTCATCAAAAGCAAGCAGCTTTGATGAAATGCTTGTATTTCTGGTGCTGACAGTCCCCAGCTGAATCCTGTCCCTTACTTTGGGGTGACACAGCACAGCCTGAGTGTCTGTTTCCTAGCTATATTTTTTATCATACTTTGTCTGCCTGCGTTTGTGTCTGTGCTCCTGGCTTGTTTGTTCTGCATTTCTTTCTTTTGCAAGTTGTGCAGGATTGGCCTCCTGCAGTTCAACCAAAACAGGGGAGATGCAAGCCAGTATTCACATAGAAATAAATTTTGCCTCTAGTGCAATCCCAGCATGTTTGGTTGGTTGGTTTTGGGTTGTTTGTTTGTTTGTTTATTATTTTTCTTTTTATATTTTTCTTTTTTTAAGAAAACTTAGATGGTTTATTCATACAAAATCAATATTGCTCTACCAATTCTAATAGTGCTAGATGAATGCAGATTTAGAGCCATCAGAAGAGCAGTAAGCAGTAAGTTTATATCTAAGTCCCAATATTTCACTGTACTATAGTACTGAACATTAGAAACTTTTGCAAATGTAATTTGGTTTATATTCAGTTGCCAGCAGAGAAATGAATTTTAAATTCCTAGTGGATGGATGATATTAGAATCGAAAGCACAGAAACAAATAAAGATGCTTTGCAAAAGGAGCACACAGGAAGCAAGCAAGACAGAAACTTTTTTTTTTTTAGTTGACTCACTACCAACACAGAACCAGAGCAGGAGCTTCTATTTAGCACCTGCTCTGACTTCCTCCTTCAGTAACAAGCCTGGTTATTTTTGTAACTCTTTGTTGTTTGTTTTTGTGTGTATTGTTTTTCTTCTCTGGATTTACAGAATTAATGAATTCACTGATGCTACCTCAAAACAGCTTTCTTTTTCTACAAAGCAAAAGAGAGAGGGACACCAGTGCTCCTAATTGTCATCATGTTAAAAGTAATTAGTCATCTACTCTTGCTCATTAGAAAATGCCTCTCAAATTCTTGTTGCTTTGTTTCTTGACTGAGTGACAGTTATTCTGCACAGTTATTCTGCACAATCCCAGGAGCAGATTTATAAATTTGATTTATTTTTACTTATAGTAACGGGTTGTTATCCTTTGTCACTCATGTTACCATAATACTTTCCATTCAGACATCCGCCTTTAGGGGTGTGAGGATGGCTTGTAAAGATTTTATCTTCCTCTGAGGAGTTATAGGGTTTACTAATCAGTTTGTAGAGAAACAGAAGCAAAGGTGGTAAATAAATAATGCAAGATCAAAGAAGACAGAGATGGGTATGGAGTTTAGCAGTGCTCTTAACCTCCTGTCTCATAAAGGTGGGTTCATGCTCACTGCCTTATCCTGTGCTTCTTGTTCCTTCCATTGTGGGAAGCATGTGCCTCTCTGTCCACAGGGCATCAAAAGTGGGAAAGGGATCTAGGGATACATTTGCTTCATGCACCCACCTGCTGCAGTTAAAATTAACCATGAGCAACTCTTTAATCCATGTCACCATGTGGCTGCCCAAGTGCTGGTGTAGGTGCTGGGCATGGGCAGGCTGGGCTGTCAGGACAGAGAAGCCAAAATTTCTTCTTTTAGCCTGAGCTTAAATTGTTTGTGCTTAGTTCAGTGGAGACTCTTCCTTACAGATGGGCCTAAGGACATAGTTGTTACAGGGTAATTAAATCCTGTTAGTTTAATTATATAGTACACTTTAAAGCCTTAAGAAATGCTTGCATAATTGTTCAGAATGAATTAAAAATACACATAATATATTTAACACAATGTGATTAATTCACACATTAATATTGTGTTTCAGAAAAAAGCTGCAAATGAATTTTTTAAAAATAACTGGTGATGTAACTTTGCAGAGGATTTTTTTTTTAATGTAAGGCAGTAATATACAGAGGATATGACTCGTTTTTCTTCAGGTTACAAAATTTAACTGTTCTCTTACCTTCTGTGAACTCTTTTAATGCCATGCTGGTCTTACACAGTATATGTGACATAACTCCAGCTCTTTCCATTCTACTTCTTGTTTTCCAGCTGTGTGGGCACTTGTTTTTCTCAGTTACTTCCATCTTCTTTTCCTCAGTTTGTTTGTGGATAGCTCACCTTTCTCTCCAAACTGTTTGATCTAACTTGACAGGTAATTCTATCAGTGGGATTTATTTTCTTTTACCTGGGCCTTCTTGTTACAGTGTTCTGGTTTGTGGAGTTTTGTTGTTTGTTTGTTTGTCTTTTGAGAAGGGAATAGAAACAAGCACTTTAACACTCCTGTTAGGTTTTTTTCAGTTATGCACTTTATTCCTATTTAACTTTTTTGTTAAAGTGATTATGGGATTTGTTACTTGCTAAGCAGTTCTTTCTTAGGACCAGCTTTTTGCCATCTCAGGGTTCTGAGAAAAATCCTAGCTATTCCAGCCACCACACTTTTGTAAACAAATTATTTAATTGAACTCTGACTTGGGCCAATTCAGAAAGTTGTATCCTTCCCTTTCTCCACAACCTGTATTTCTTGACTCCAGGAAGGACAAGCATGCAAAAGCTGCTGATCCAAGGGAAGTTCTTGGCAAGAAGACCTGGTTAAAGAATAAGTATCCAGGGCTATTTACTGGGTGCTGGTGATGATGGGAAAACAAAGATAAATATGAAGACCTCACAAAAAAAAAATAGATTTTCAAAAAGACAACTTCATATGCCTTTTTTCCTAGGATGAAGTCACTGACAGAATATATACAATGCAAACAATTTATTATGGCATATATTTATAGAGTTCCTTGAGTTTCTTTTTGATGGTAATCCACTACATTTGCTTGCACACAGAATCTAAGTTTAAACAGGCCATTTCAATCTCCTTTCTGATATCATATGTTCATTTGTTTATGTAAGAAAAAGCTCAAGCTGGTTGTAAATTATTTGGGCAGATAATTCATATTTTAAAAGGATGGAAACTTTTATTTCACAGGTAACTTACCAGCAACTGTGTCTGTTCTTACTATTTAGGATAGCTAATGTAGACTGAAGTTCTGAGATTTTGAGTTATATTTTATAATCTTTGCCCTGAAAATTTTAGGATTCTCAAGTTTATTGATTCTTTATGGATGCCAGGAAATGTGTAGCATCTTCTGCAGGGTGATGTGTTACCTTTCTGTCATTGGTGAGGTACTTGACACAAGATTCTGCATGAAAAAAGTGCACCTGTGTTATGCCAGTTCTCTGGCACCTACATTTTCTTGTATCTTTTGTGCTTCTTCAGTACGCTTCATTGCTTGGGGAGCAGGGGAATCACATGTATTGCCTGTGCAAAACCTACCATACAGTCTTACCCAGGATTTGGATCCAATAGATTTAGATCCGTTGTAACTTGAGTAAAAATACATCTTTTCCCGAAGAAGTTTGGCTTTACAGTTCTCTTAAGCTGACTGGGGCAAACTACCTGACAGCTTTATTAGGAAAAAAACCACCAGCCATTTTCTCTAATTAAACTCAGTGAATGGTAGGATACCAATGGAGATTGCATTCTAAAATACTGCGTTCTGTTGTCTCTGTTAGTTAAACTTACTGGTTATTAAAACTGTTGAGTTGTACTGTTATGTCATTCATCTATTTAATATGCAGGTTGAGTAAGGTTTGCTGATACCAGTGATGAATTTAGCACAATAAAGTTAAGCTAATCACAATTACAAGTACTGAGAAGCAAATCCTTTGTGTTACAAGGGGTACCTATTTGTAAACAGCAGTGAGAGTGACCAAACTTATGCTATACTTTTAAAAAACTTTAAATGAAAGAACTCTAAACTACTTAGTTTTTAGGGCAGTGACTTGATATCTAGCTGGTCATTGCTGGGTGATATTTTATTAAATTCCAGTCGTTAGCAAAAAGTATTTGTGGAAGCTTGTGGGAGGAAATATGTTGAAATAAATCTGGATTCTTGCTGGTACAGTTACTGGAATTCTTTAAGAAGCTGTAATCTGCATTAACTGGTAGAGTTTGGTAGTTTCTCCAGCTCTTGGTTTTATAACACAGAAAACTGTCTCAGCCAGGGAATAGCCAGTGAACCATTGATCTTACTGGTGTGGGCAAGTTCTGTAGTTACAGAAATAAGATGATGTGAAACTGGATGGGTATAATCAGATATCTTCTGAAAGCAACTGAGATGCTTGCAACATGAGGCAGAGCAGCTGTCAAAAATTTTCTTGTGCAAATGTGGTTATCTTTATTTTTGGACTAACCAGCATTTTGTCTTCACAGCAGCTATACTTCTGAATGGAAGTGGCTTGCAGACAGAGCTAGAATTGGCAGCCGTTGGACATGGCTTCAGGCCCAGATTTCAGAACTAGAATACAAAATCCAACAACTAACTGACCTTCACAGGCAGATACGTGCCACCAAGGTATTGTCTGTAAGCTCATAAATGGGCTTTTCAAATTATCTTTTGACAGTGTTTCTTGTAATATTTATTTGGTTCCTTGTTGGTGGTGTTGGTGTTGTTATTGTTTTTTTTCCTCAGAGTTCTTTTATCCGCGCAGGCTATCGCACGCAAAGGTTAATGAGAAAGACATCAGGAGCTAAAAAGTATTGTACCTTGTACAGGACTGGGAGTTAGGAACTCTTACTTTCCTATCTCTGATAATTAGTGACTTTGTGAGTAACTGTTAAGGGCCCAGCACAAGGTACTGCATTTACCAGGCTAGTTTTTCCCTCTGTAAAAGAGACAATTTCGTTTTCAGCTGGGGTGGTTGGTTATTCATTTTTTGTTGTGGGATTTCAGGGTCAGGTTTTTTGTTACTTACAGTGCATGCTTATTCTGAGGATTACCTAGTTAATGTTTGTGCAGCACTTTGAACAGGTCAAGGATTAATTATTACTAGAATTCCAATGTGTGTAACTCATCTACTAGTTTTTTGGTAAATCACACTGGCTAGACAGTGGGAAAGTCACATTCCTAAAACATTAATAATCTAACTATCAATTTAATGGGTTCCCCAGGTCATTCTTTTGCGCAAGAAGACGAAACCTGTGATAATTCTGGTAGTGTGATAATGAGGGTTTTTAGAAGAGGGCTCTTTGTCTCTCCATTGATGACCCTCATGAAAGTTGTCCGATAACCTGGGGTCAGATAACCACAGATGGAGAGGAGCCAGAAGATGCTTTAGACTTCATGTGGCTTAATGTGAGACTTAGAAGGGGTTAAAAATGAGAGGGAGATCACCCCCAGAATGCATTTTCCTCTAATCACATAAAAATGTATTCCTTTTTCTCCTTTCACTCTCAAAGCCATTCTTTCCATATCCAGCTTTGTTTCTCCTCCTCATAACTGTTCCCTAGTAAAGTTTTTGTTAAAAAATAATTGAAGTCTTTGTTTGAGGGTCTGTCCTGCCTCTGTGCCCATGGAAGTGAAAGGAGATCTTGTCTTCTGGTGAAGGGTGAGAATGCCCATATATAAGCATTGTCCTATATAGCAAGTAGATGCACACTGATAGACCCAAAAGCCTTTAGGGTGATATAGGTTTCATGAGCTGCAGAGCATGGAGAAATAAATAACAGAGAAATGGGAGGAAGAACGTTCTTTTAGTCATGCATTTTCTTCCCATTAGGTGGTATGTTGGCACAAAGCCTAGTCATCTTCCTGGTGTAGATCTTTAGTGACATTCCTTTTTGCAAATTTCATGCCCCTTTTACCAGCTGTGGTATTTAGTATTTGGTGTTGTGTCTCACATTGAAGCTAGCTACCCATTTTTTTTGGCTGTAATTTTTTTTCTATACACATTTGTAGTACCCCCAGTGCAGCCACTACGGAAGGACACGTGGGCTGACAGAAGAGCTCTTTGTTTTCATTTAGTGGCTGCAAAGTAGTTACACAATGTCATTAGAATTCGTATGCTGGATGTAATGGTTTAATTTTTTTTTTCATGTGTTTTGAGTGGAAAAAAGATGTGATTCATAGCCACCGAACAGTATTTTCAGGCAAAACACCACTCCTCTAACACCATGACGCAGATGGTTGACTTGTGGACAGTTTCCTGCCCAACACATTGTGTCTTCTCTGTCTCTATGCACACAGAAGTAGCAGTTCTGGATCTTTGAGGGCCCTTCCATGTATAAATCCATTTACCTACTAAACAAAAAAATTCCTTTTAAGGGTGGAGGGAGTTCATGGCCAAAACCTACTGATTGTAACCCATTTAACTTACAGTTCCTATAGTGTCAGTATTCTCAATCTTTGTCAGTTGTCTCCTTCCCTTTCTGCTTTCCCCTTTCTGTGCTTGTCAATAGGATTCCTCCAATTAAGAAAATAAAATTCCAATGGAACAAGATGGCCCCCCTTTTTTCACCCCTTTTCCTTTGTGTCTTCCCGCTCTTCTGACTTGAGAATTTGTGTCTGAGACTTTTGTGGGGTATTTTTTTTCACTCTCTGTGGTCATAACCTATGATTCTTTTACTAAAAAGATCTAATGATTTTAAATTCTGAAGTGGTTTAGATCTGTTGAGCTAGCTTGTCCTCCTGTTGTGGCACATAAAAATTAGATCTATACTTGAGTTTTCTTGAAGGTACTGCCTGCTTTGTAACTGCTGTTGGTCTGCAGATTGTCGTGTGATACTGTCTGGATACATTTCCATCTGCTGCAAATGAAAAACCACAGATGATGAGTTACTACTTGATAGTGAATGGAAAAACTCTGGTATCCAATTGATGGAAGTCTGGAATTTCTGTGCCCCTCTTAGGCTCTAAAGCAAGTTTTAATTGAATAATTTGGGTTGGAAGGGACCTTTAAAGGTCATCTAGTCCAACCATCCTGCAGTAAGCAGGGACACCTCAACTAGATCAAGTTGCTCAGAGCCTTGTCAACCCTTCAAGTTTTCAAGCACCTATGTTTGTTTTCAGAGACTATCCTTGTTCTCAGCTTTGAATATTATATAACTCAAACAGTGGATGAAGTTAGAGACACAATGAGAACAGGACAATTTCATATATTCTCTTAGTCTCTTCTTTGAAGTCTCTTTGAGACTTGCTTTTTATGTTTTAGGGCAAGTTGCTGGTGAGGCAAGGTGTCAAAGTGTGAGTAAAATTACAGGATCTTTAATTTTCCACAGCCACAACCTAGGTGAAGTCTGTCTTACTGAAAGAAGAAATAAAAGGCTTCCTTGTGTTCAGATGATGATAATCTTTGCTTGTCTTTTCCTGGAATATTCTGACTAGAAAGAAAAATTTGAGGCAGTGTAATTGAATGGTCCCATTCTTTTAATATCTGCTTGATATTTGAGTTACAGCCAGTAGTTCTTAAAAGCAAGCAAGTTGTTTTCTCCTTCTCTTTGGGAAAAGCCTGCAGAGGTCTGATAGACTTTTCTTGAGTATTACATTTATTTGCTCAAGGTAGTGACAAATTGAGGGACTTCTTTAGAAACTGGTTTTGACTATTACAAAGTTATTTTTATTATTTTGTGTAACTCTGAGTTGTTAAACCAACTGAGATGTTCCCTAGGATTGGGTTTGACACCTATTTTTCTAATCTGTCCTGTGGAAAACACAGTGGGGGTACTCTTCCTAGTTCCATTTACAAAACTGATATTTTCCTCTTATATAAAGTTCTTTTTATCTTCTTAGGTGGCATTCTAGATGGCATACCATGTCTGCTACCACATTTGTACAGATTGTCTTGAATAGCAGTGAGATTGCTAGAATATTTAGGAGAGTTACCTCTGTAATTATGAAACTCTAAAAATGCTCGTCTTTAAAAAAATCAATTATTAAATTACAAAAGGCTTTTGCTTTGAATTGTATCCATCTCTGCTACATAAAAAATAACAACCATGGTGTTTTGCTAAGAACATAGATAGGAATGAGAAAATAGAAAAAAATAGAACATATTAAAATTCCTCCACAAAATTTATTTGACTAGTTATATAGGCATATATATATATATATATATGCATATATATATATATAACCAGCTTAAAAGGTGGTTGTTTCTTACAGAAAAACCTCTTCTTAGAATCAGTGGCAAATGATCATACAGTAGATTTAATAAGTATGAATTTCTGATTTGAATTTTGGCACAGATGTTTAAGCAGTGGTACAATACTAAATTGATTGCTCTTATAAGGAGTAGCATAAATGGTGCAGCTTTTTATTAATGAAAATAACTACAGTTTCTATATTTTAGCTGTGAAGTGTATTTAAAATGTAGTTTAAAGTGCTCCAAGGATTTGCTGGGAGGATTTAAGGGGGATGTACCAGGTTCGACTGCCCCTTAAAATGATTTAGGACGGTTAATCCGTTGTCAACCAACTGTGTTTCGTTGCTGTTGTCTAGGGGATGGTGATCTTAGAAGAATTCCCATTTCCAAAAGACATTTTGAAGAAGCAAATACAATTGACAGACCAAGAAGCTTTATTAAACACCACAGGGAATTCGCAAGCTGCCATTGAGAGACAGGATTCTTTACCGGAGCATGACTTTGAAATGTCACCCAGCAGCCCTACCCTGCTTTTACGAAACATAGAAAAACAGGTAAAGTAAAATAACTCAACAGTCAATGGAGCCAATTGATTTACTGCAGAAATAGGGCAGGTGCCATGGTGATGACTTCCAAGAAGGAAGGTATTTTTGCAGTCCTGAGAGCGGATGCTGATGAATTGAAGGGCTTAAATAACTTGAGTGTACACCAGGTTTACAAATTGACCTTTTCTTTCTGAGGTGTCTGTGTTACTGCTTTGTTTCCATCAAAGCAGCCACATAACAAATTATAATAGCTATCCACAAACCTGCCTCTCCTTTGTAGTTAGGCTCAATGTAGAGTTGCCACAGATTGTTTCAGGAAATATTTATATGAAATGAAAGAGTACCACTGAAGATGGAGGTATGTTGCACTTGAAACAAACAAAACCAAAAATAATAGTTGTTGGTCAAGCATCATAGGACTCCAGCTGGCAGCTGAGGAATTCCAGGTACTTAACAGGCATTGCTGTGAGCAGAGTTTTGCTTGTTCAAAACAATAATTTCCAAGGTTAGTTTTGGAAAATATTATAGAGACTCCAACAGGGTTTTCTTTTGCTAGAAAGTACATAAAAGATGTGGTAGGATCACATTGCTGAAGGAGATGCAGGAAATTTGGTTTCATGATGAATTCATGCAGTTAGCATAAAGTAAATCTGACAAAGGCAGTATGGTGCTCTGCTGCTCTACAGATATTCTTGGGCAAACACATGTTTTTCACATGGTGTATTAGTAGCTTTAGGTACTAATGCCTGTTCCTGAATCTCTGTGCCAATATTTCTTATTTGATAGTCATACTTTCCTGTTCTTAAAATGCTTCCCCTGTTTGATGGATCTTCTCCACAACAAACAGGAGTGAGGAAGAATTAAACAGGAAACGTATATGCACAGTGCTGGCAATTGCACAAGGTAAACCAAAGAGCATTTTTAGAATGTGGTGAGTGTCCCCTCTTTAAGTGATTGCTTGGAGTATTAAACACGTTTTCAGCAATTCAGGGGATAGCATTATGTTTCCTGGTATCTAAGCAGCTACAAACAGAGGTCCAAGAACTTTGACAATCTGAAAATTACTTGGAAGTAAAAGTTTTTTTAACTTAACAGTCCCACAGATTACGTTGGATTTATACCACAAAAAAACCTTTGGGGTTTGATTTCCTTTTTGACTATCAGTTCTGTTAATCAACCTTAACCTTGAAGCTCTGAGTTTCTTCTTCAGTTTTAAGAGCAGCAATGCTATATGCTGAAATACATCCACAGATATTTCTACAGAATTCTTCAGTCCTATACTGAAGTATTTCTTTCTTAAAAATAAATTATTTTACTTGTGAACAACAACAGCAAAATCATAAGTAATATGAAGTGACTGAACCTGGCCACTGTTATTAATTTTGTTTTCAAGTCCTTTTCAAAGCTTGGCAGTGTTTTAAAGACATGTATATTTTAACTTGTGTTTTGGAAGTCTGCCATTGTTTTTGTGCTTTTATATTCAGTAAAGACTCTGCTCCTTGCAGATTTAATTCAATTGAGATTTTTAAATCACTCTGCTAAATATTTTACTGGCATCTTACTTGCTTTATCCAAACTTTTTAATAATTGACTTGCTATTTCTGCACTGTAATATCCATTTCTGGATATTTTAATCTGACATTAAATTTTTACCCAACTGTATCACTTAAGTATGAACAGAAAGGACATGAGTTGTAGTAAAATGGAAAATTTTTTTTCCTGCCTCTTTCTGCATAAATGGCTGTGCCTCCAAATATAAAGAAAACCTACTAACCTTTAGCAGTTCATGTTTTAAGCAGTCTTATGTTTCTGAATGAGAAACCTACAAAATAATTTAAAAGTTAAAAAAAAAATAGTATTATTCCATTGCAGATACACTAAATTTCTGTTTAATGTTGCAGCACTCAGCTTCCTCTAAGAAACCTACATTTATTGTCAGAATAGCCTTTAAGGTTTGACATTTAGAACAAAAAAATCATTGTGAAATCTTATCTGGAATCAGTCCACAATTCATTGCTTTATAAGAAGTAATTCTTAGACTTAAGAAATTAGCTGCATTTGTTTTGGGGCAGTTCTGAAAGTCTGCATTTTGGTGGGGTCGAGACTTCTTGCTGCTATTTTTGAGGATATCAGACTATTTTAGCTATTCTGTCTGTAGTCAATAGTCCTCCTGTAGCTACACTTCCTTTTGTGAAAACACTCTTGTCAGACTACAGTGAGCAATGAAGAGGATTCTTTTGACAAGAAAAATACTTGGATTGAACAAAATGTACAAGAAGTAGACAGCAGACTTTTTTTTTCATTTTTCCTGTTGCAATACTTGTTGAATGGCCAGTTAGTAGCTCTGGGCTGCAGCTGTTGTAACATCAGCCCTAAAGTGTTCTGATTTCTTTTGCTGTTCTAAAAACCTTTGCTTAAAATACTAAAATCACTAATGTGTTTTGTGTACTACTTCTCCAAATGTATAAACAATGTCCTTGGTTGACTGTTCAGGGTTGTGTTGTTTTTTTGTTGTTTTGGGGTTTTTTTGTGTGTGTTTAGAGTGGAATGTAATAATTGTGAAAAAACAAATCAAACCATGCCGCTCTTGATTATTCACAAGAAGAAACTAAATATGACTACTCCATGATGTACGTGACTGGAATCCAAAGTAGGAAAACAACAAAAAAAACCAGGACTTTTGATCTGTGAAGTGGGTAAAAGTCTTACTGCATTTTTTTTTCCAGAGTGCACAGCTAAGTGAAATCATCAGTAGCCTTATTGCTCCACTCAATCTGTCTCCAGCTTCTTCATCTCTTTCATCCAAGATGTGTAGGCACAGACAGCTGGTCAATGGAATCTCCTTCAGGTAGGTCACAGTATGGTGGTGGTATTATTTGAAAATAACATTTGATAAGGTTATGTAGATGGACCTGTTAATCATTAATAAATCAGGAGAGAGCTGCTTTCTGCAAGCTTCAGGAGTAGTCAAGTCTTGCTTATAAGGCTGAAAGTATTAGGGTTTTATTTTGCTCTAAAAGACATCATAAAATTATGCAGTCACTGTAACTACATTTAAGTACTGGGAAGATGAAGCTATCTGTGGAATTAGTGGAAGGATACAGAAAGCAACTTACTACTACTTATTATTTTAGATTTAATGCATTCAGTCATCATGAGTGCAGTTTTATTCCTGGAAAAGCAACTAACAAGACTTTCCTAGATTAGCAGAATACGTAAGCAATGTCTCCTGTACCTCAGCATGGGTCACTGTTAGGTTTTTGTAGCAGCTTCGTTAATTTTAACCACATCCCTCTTCAGTACAAGGCCAAATTTATCTTTGCCAGCTGCTTGCTCAAAAATTTGGAGATCATATTTTTCCATTTGTGGTCTTTTGTTCTGGGTGGATATACTTTTCAGGATGACTGAAGCAGCTCAGAATTAGTATTTGTCGAAAAATGTTTCTCAATGCTACTCCATACTTCTTGGTAATTTCATCTTTTATCCAAAGATTTAAAAATGCTGTACTGGCTATAATCAGTATTAGTCTCAGAACAGCATTAAGGTAATTGGCTACAGTCCTGTGGTACAAAAGACCCAGGTATGCAGGTTATTTCTCCTGAGACATTGGTAATGTGATTTTTGAGGCTGGAGTGATTGCTGTTATTCATAGGTCTTAATTAAGATGAGGTGGACAAAGAAAGTGTTCCCAGCTAGAGCTTGGGGTTGGGAACTAGAGCTGTTCCAACCAGGTTGGGGGGGCTTGGGTTTATGGCAGTGTCTGCAGCAGAAGGTAATTCCCTGGCTCCTGGCTCCCAGAAGAGCTGCCCATGCTGTCTGCTTCAGCAGCTTTGCTGCAGAGGCTGTAGCCTCCCCCAGAGAGATTAGGGTAAGCAGCTTCTGCCTTCTGTTCCAAAGTGATTGTGTCACTCTGCCCTAAATTTAAGGGTGAAGGGGTCCTGTCACACAGTGGTCATACTTCTGATGGATCAGTTTTTCACAGAGACTCTTGGGGAGAATCAGTTTGAGAACAAGCCCTGACATAGGAGTTGCTAATAGAGATAGCTGTGTGGAATAAGTCATTTAGACTGTTAGAAGGCTGTGTCTTGAGTCTGTGATTTTTTCACAAAACACATGAGGAAGTGTTCCTGCTTTTAAAAATGTTCTTAAGCCTGTATGAAGTTGACTTCATGATAAGGGACCCTTACAATGTCACTTCAAGCCACTTCTCTTGTGATTTATCAGACACTGTCCAAAATGAGTCCTCTTGCCATTTTATGAGCAATCATTTCATGATTTTTATTTTTGAAGAGGAAAAAAATTGATAGTGATTTTTACTTAAGTAACTTCTTCAAAATATTTGTAGGCTCTTCATGTGAAAGATATGATAATCCATGTTCATAATAATCCAAATGTAATGTATGATAATCCAAGTGCAGGGTGTTTGAGGTTGGTTAATGATGGGGTTGCAGTAAGGTTGGTTAATTGGCTGTTCCCAGTGGAAGTGGTAGTGCATCTGCAGCTCCTGGTTGATTAAATGTGGGTAACCTTGAACTGCTTTTTTATCAAGGTCATAATCTCATTAGTGGCTTCCTTTTCTTTGCTTTTCTTTGCTCAATTGAATATAGATGCCAAGGTTAGCCAAATGCATTGAACCTAAATGTTAATAAAAGCAGTTCCCTAAGCAAGTGATGACCACCTCCTCACCAAGGGAGAAGCATGAAAAAGTTCATTAGTGCAGTACATATAGTGCCTGTCTAATGCCTTGCCATATATATGTGTATCAGTGAGTTAAGATCTCTGCTCTTTAGCTAGGGTACAATGCAAGAAAGGCCAACCTATGGGCTTTGAAAGGAGTGTTTGAGAAAATGAATGATTTTTACATGTGGTGACAGTTCACCTCCTCTATTCTGTAGAGTGAAATTTAGAAAAAAGCCCAAACTGACATGAAAATAAGCAGGTAACTCAAACCTTGACTGGGAAGCCTATTTACACAAGTGGTGGGAAAACCATCCAGCTGTGTGCCAGAGCTCCAAGCCACCAAGCTAAGATCTCTGCCTCATCTGAAAACAGAGCTGTGTGTTACTGTGAGGCAGAGGAGGGTAAATAAAGCAGCTGTCAGACTGATGTTATCAAAGACCAGAGCAGACCACTAGAACAAAGGCAGGAATCACAGAATTTTAAGAGAGAAACTGAGGAGTGCTTTGTTCTAATGTACCTTTCCAAGGTGTCTTACATGAAAGTGGGAGGTATGTGAAAGTCAAGAAGTTGGGCTTTGTACCATCTGACTTCAAGGCAGATAATTACAGAGCAAAAGGTTTTGAGAATGCAGAGAAAGTATTTTAAGAAAACTTTTGCATGGTCTTCAAACTTCGTTTTTCTTTCCCAAGCCTTAAGAATTCCATGCTAGAATTAAGAATGTCATGTTTCAGTATTTTGGGCTTTTTCTTGGTAGCTGCTAGTCTGATCCTTTAAATAGATTGTACCATCCCTGTTGTAATTAGCACAGTTTTTTTCATTGACTCTGTGTTGCTTATTGGGATTGTCTTGATGTGTCAGCAGGACAGCTCAAATTCATGCCTATAAAGCATTATTACCACACCAGCACAGCATGGGATGGTGTTTAATCACACTTTCATAATGAGCACTTCTAGTTAATAAAATGTACTGCTAGAAGACTACTACGTAGCCAAAAAGATTGATAAATGGCCTTGTAATACCTTAATTTTAATTTTTTACTGTGTTACAACTTTCCTATTAAGGCTGTCACTTGCCATATACAGCTCATAAGAGAAAATAACACCTTATGCAGATAGATGGACCTGTTGTGAACCAAGACCAAAATATCTCACATACTTGCACTTCTCAGGCAGTTTACAGTTGCTGTCAGGGTCTTCAGTATTGTAAAATTAAATGCAGTTTTTGCATCAAGCGAAGGCTTTGCAGGCAGATGCAAAAATAAGATCAAGATACCTGTAAAAATGAAGTGTATTCTTCCCATGGAGTCATTTCCAGCCTAACGGAGGGTGTTTAGAATGCATACCTTGCAGTGTTCCCAAGGGTCTGTGTAGGTGAGGTTGTGGAGGGATGATGCTGTATATTTGAAAGGAATAGTTGGGGGAGGGGAATGCAGGTTGGATTGAGATGTAACATTAAAATGAAGCTTTCCATGTATCCATATAGGCCCTGTCACATTGTGACTGGAGCTGAGCTTTCATAATTTAAAGTTATCTAACCAGCTTCTAGGTCTTAAAGACAGAGAAAAAGGGTAGTTTTTCCCCTCCTCCTTGAGAACTTCACCCAGGCTGGGCTTTGCTTCTGAGCTTTATTGGCACATCCCTGGAAGTGAAGCCTAATGGCCTCAGATTGGTTAAACTGAGCATGCAGAGTTCCTAATTTTATACAAGTGCTTCACAGTGAGTTGCAACCCCTTTGCAGAATAGACACTTGTTGGTGTAGATTTAGTTCAGTTTCAGTTCCTGAGCAACATTAGAAAATCTCAAAACTGTAAGAGCAGTATTCTAGGTCTGACTGCTATCTTGAATGGAATGCAGGTTTGTGGCAAAATATTAATTATAATTTAAAACTTGTAGGTGTTACGAGTGTTACATAAGAGAGTTCCTGAATTTGGAAAACAAAAAACCATTATATGTTTGAGGGTTTAACTACATTTTGATATTTGTTTCTGTGATCAGAAAAGTGAACAAAAATGATAAACTTTCTTTTGTGACCTAAAATAGAATTAATCAACAATCAAGCAAAGCTCATATGTGGTTTCCTGAAACAGTGTGCTAAAACATTTTAATGTTTATAAAATTCTAATAGAATTAGACAGCTTAATGCTAATCGATGCATGAAAATCTTGGCCTGTGCATATGGCAGATACTTAACTTTTTGTGTTTCTTCCATCCATTAATCATAAAATTTCAGAGCATCAGACAACAGAGAGGTATCCTCTTCAAGCAGCTGGTTGCTTGATCATCAGCACATCAAGAAAAGAAGAAGAGAGAGGACAAGACTGAGATCTCTCTCTGTGACTAACGTGAGCACATCTGCCCGAACGAGGCCACTTCGTAGTTTCCAGAAGAGGAAGCTCTACAGAATGCACAGTGCCTGTTACTGGAGTCAGCAGGTAAGTCCTTGCCTCTGTCTTCAGGAGACAAACCAAAGGTTCCAGCTGCTAGACTCTGCATGTGTCTTGTCTGGTATGTCAGAAGAATAGTGCATGCTGTGGTGTGTATTTGTTACGTTCAGGGAGCATATAGTGTGTGTGATGGGAATACTGGCTGTGTCAGCAGGAGCTCAGAGTTAATGGGTTAAAAATAAAAATTAAAGATTACTGGCAGTCCTGCTTATCAAATCAGTTTGCTCTATGGCTATCTTTAAAGCCTTTGTGCAGACAACTGAAGAGCTTCTTTGCAAGGTTTGACTGCTGAGGAAACATGCTACAGTGTAAATCATCTGCCTGCTTGTTTTCAGAATATTTGTTTTAGCTACAAGATAGTTTACACAGCTGGTGGCACATTATTTTCTAGGAAATTTAAGTGCAATATCTTAATCTTGTTTCCGTTTTTGCTGTTTCAGATTAGTTATGTTGCCTTTTTCATGATGGTTTATGAATGCTTTAAAACCCTTAAAATTTTCCACATGACAAAGGAATTAATGTTTTTAAAAGGGGAAAAAAATCCATTGTCCATTGTGAAGTGTAAGACTGTCTTGGGTTAGTGCAGTGGTGTTTTGGAAGTGGGGCGGGCCCACAAGGGTGGCTCCTGTGAGAAGCTGCTGGAAGCTCCCCTGGTTCCAATCTTTGCCAAGCAGATATGGGAAGCCTCTGCAAGTAACATTCAAGAAATGGGAAAATGAAACTGCAGAAATATAAAAAAGAGACCTGCAGAGCAGAGGAGGAGTTGAGAGAGCAATGCCAGAGAAAAGACACCAAAGTAAGCGAAGATGAAGGGGGAGAAGGTGCCCTAGCAGAGATGTTCCCACAGCCTGTGGTGAGATGGCAGCTGTCCCCTGTGGAGGAGCAGCCCTTGAAGGACCACAGTGGGGTAAACGTGGATTTGTAACCCCTGAAGTGTCACAGGTGGGCAGGTGACGTGAAGCAGCAGCCTGTGCAGGATTGCAGATGTGGGACAGATGTGGAGCTGCAGCCATGGAGGACCCTGTGCCAGAGGAGGTGACTGTTCTGAAGCAGCTGTGACTCTGGGCAGCCCAGGCTGGAGCAGTTCCTAAGGGACTGCACCTGGGGGGAGGGACTCATGTCCCAGGGGTTCCTGAAGGACTCTCTCCCATAAGTGGGACCCCACATTGGAGCAGGGGAAGGCTGAGAGGAGTCCTCCCCCTAAGGAGGAAGGAGCAGCAGAAACACCATGTGGGAAACTGACCCTGAACCCCCCCTACCCGTCCCCTGTGCCCTGAAGGGGAGGCAGGGGGGAAGTGATCTGGGCCTGGGGAGAAGGGGGCCGCAGGCAAGGTATTAAGATCTGGCCATGTTTTCTCTTTCTCCTGGTAGAATAAAGTAGGGGTTTTCTTCCCAAGTTGAACTTGTCTGTTTTTTGCCCATTACTGTAATTGGGGAATGAAAACCTCCCTGTTCTTGTCTCGGTTAATGAGCCTTTGGGTGGATTTTCTCCTCCCTATCTCACAGTGGGGGTGAGGGGTGAGTGAGGGGGGGCCTGGTAGGTACCAGCTGGGCCTAAACTGTGTCATTTTTTCAAATGGTGTTACAGTCCCAGTAGTTACGATCCCAGCACAAACTCATTCATTGATGCAACTACAAGTTACATAACTGCACCTGTCAGCAGTGGAAAATACTCCAGAGGTTAGAGGTGCCCTGCCTCCAGCCAGGTGGAGGAAAGGGATAACTGAGTTTATTGGGAAGTGAGGATTAGATGGCCTGGCACGTCAGAACCCAAAAAGTATCAAGCCTGGTAGACACTGGTGTCCAGTGAAGAAGTCTAATGGGGAATGGAGAGTAGCTGTGGACTATCATGACTTGAATGAAGAAACACCACCACTGGGTGCTGCTGATGTGTTTGGAGGATGCTCTTGGGCTGCTCAAGGATCCTGGTACTATGTCCCAGACCAACAGCAAAGCTGAGAAACACATGTCCAGCCTCTGGGGGGGGGGGGGTGAGCTGGGCAGCCAGCAGGACTCCTACACCTTCCATGTCCCCAAGGAGTGGCAGTGCAAGCAGCAGCTGGTCCTGTGCACGATCTGCCTGTGGGAGACAGCAGAGGATGAGTTAACCCAGCTAGCAAAGCAGCCAGAGAAGGGCTCTCTTGGGAGCCATTTTATACTGAGCACCATGGGAGGGAATACTGTGATAGGTCTGTTTGGGTCTCCTGACCCATCCTCTCCTTTTATAGGCTCAGCTGCTCCCCATTATAACTACTAAACCAATAGTTTGCTGGTGGTGTCCCAGGCAGATATTTTTTTATCCTTGTCCTCTCAAACCAGGACATAGACATATCTGTTCACATCTGGTATTGCTAGCATATTGCTGGTAAAGCAACAGTCTAATTTGGGACTAGAGATGGTATGAAATATTTCTTTAGAGAAGTGTTAATCCAAAGCATTTTTAATTTCTTGATTTCACTTTGTCTTTTAAAAGTATGCTTTATGGAGAGAGATCTCTATGTCTCCTCTGCCAGCTGTCTCAGATTTACCAAATGTACTGATGATCTGAGGAGAAATTTCCCCTGCAAGAATGTTCTGTGTGTGCTGATTCAGCATTCTCTGCAAAATTGCAGGAGTGTCCTGGTTTAACCAAGATATTTTATTGAAAAACAGTCTGGCTTCTTGTGATTTCCCAGCTTCCTGGCAGTGAGGCTTAAAGGTTCAGCAGCCTGCCTGGAGGGTCAGTGGCGGGGTGTGGGGGAAAGGTTAGAGTTTTGGGAGCTCAGTCTCCTAGACACTTGTGCTACGTAGGCTTTTCATCTTCCTGGAATTAACCAAGGAGACTGTTACTGACTTGAACTTCTTTGTTTCTCCTTCAGTCCATTCTGTATTATAAAGAGGTTGAAGACCTCATTCACCAACTGATACCTTCAGTACCACAAGTGCTTCTTGCAGCTGTGGAGATTTCTCCTCTGCAAGAGACTCCAGGACTTACCCTTCCTTCTACTTCTAATATGAGAGGTTTCCACTCTAGATTCAACTTCTATAAACAGGCTTTTCCAGAAGCCTACATCTTTCATGCTCAACTATCTCATTTATATGAGTGCTGCCTATGTCTCTTGTCCTTTGAAAACTGGGCCAAAGTTAGTGCAGCTCAGAGAATCACAGTAGAAGCTTGAGAACAAAAACTTTATTTTTGCAGCCAGCAGCAGGAATACAAAGCAGATTTACGTTTTTCTCTTCAGCCAACCATAGAACTGAGCTGCTTTGCGTGCTCAATAATTTACCTTGACTTGTAGACTAAAAATTTATTGTTTATCTTGGAGTGTAGACTGCAATCAAAAAGTGCATTTTTAAGTTGCTAGTTAGGGATTCAAATACTGGTGCTGGTGTTGCTGTGTGCCTGCTCCATCCTCTTGGCACTTCTAGTGCTGGGTTGCTTTGTGCTACCCCAGCTCCACTGTATCTGTACCAACAGTGCAGAAGACAGAGCAGTGTCCTGAAGACAGTGTGGAAAACACTCCTGTAGACAGTGCTGTTTGTGATTACTGCCGCTCTCAGCTCAGAAACCTGTGTTTAGACTCTGTTCCCTAATGTCTTTCTGTGGGGAAGTCAACTGGGAGGCCACGTGGGTGACTGGATTGTGTGCTGCAGATAGATTCAGCTCCTGTTCCTGGAGAAAATAAGGGATGGTGGCAGCAATCAAGCTGTCAGCTTCAGGCTTCATGCAGAAAACAAACTCAATTAAAGTTTTTAAAATTAAGGTGAAGCAGCAAACAAAGCCACATTGTTGGCTAAAAACAGTGTATCAGGGATCCTGCTGGGGAAGTAAGTGATAAAATTGAACTGGACATTTCCAGCACAGTCTTGACAATCAAACCTAAATGGATATCAAGTCTTTTATTTAAGAGCCATCATCAGTGTATTGTTTCATTCAAGAAATCTTATTCTATCAGGCCCTGCCACTTTCTTAGTCCTGCACTTGCACATGTAGTGGTTACCCAGCTGTTGATGAGATTGCTCAGCTTGAAATGGAAGAACATTGGTTATCAGCCCAGGCTGACTGCTAGATTAGGCAGATGTCTGAGGGTAAGGATGCAAATTGAGGAATGGCCTCTGGGATTGATGCCTAGTTTTCTTTGAAAATGCATTTATATTCTCAGTAGTAATCCTGTAAATTTCCTCTGAGCTTTCTTAGAAAAACGAATTACTTGTCAGCAGATGGAAAATAGTTGGGTTTTTAATGTAATGTTAGTGTGCCATCTCTAGCAAGTACTTATCCCAGATTTCTTCAAGTTATATATATTTATATAGCCCCTAGTACCATGGTCTGTGAGGGACACCATTTATTTAAGGTCACTGGCCTCAGAGCAAGCTGGAGTTAGGGAAGACTTGCTGCCACCTCTCTGCAGCAGGTGTGGAGTTAACAGAGGCCCAGTGGCCAGAGTCCAAGGAGAAGATAGAATCTTCTGAACATCAGGGCTCCTGCACCACCCTCCTTGCATGGCTTGGTTTGAGCAGCCAGGCAGCAAGCACCTGGCAGTGCTGATGGGCAGTGCTGCTCACCAGAGAAGAAAATGACTGAAGATTTCTGACCAGAGAATCCCATTAAGATGTAGACTTCCCATGTGGTGGGAATTAAGAAATGCTGGAATAGCTTTGAGGAATGCTATGGGTTTGGGCTGACTGATTATACCCTTTGTGCATTGAATGTTTTGTCCTTCACATCTCTTCAGATTCATTTGGGAAGCTCCTTTCCACCTCCCAACATCCATGTTAGGAAAAGCAAAGTATGAAACAGTGAACTGCTATCCCATCAGTTCATAAGGTCACTGGGAAGACAGCCACATTATTTCTCTTATCTACTGCCATGCCACATGCATTTACAGTGCTGTCAAAAGTTTGAATATTCAGTGACCTAGTAGCCTCCCTGTGCCTGTTCAGAGATGCCCTATGTTGTCCTCTGCTTCCCTGTATTTCTTTTCTGAAGAGGGCTACACCTTTCACTGCTCTGGTGTTTAAATAATGCTTACACAGAGTAGTATCTAAAAGAAAACATAGAACTCTGTGAAACTCAAGAAGACCTGCCAGATCTATAAGATGGACTGCAGTGGGGATAAATTAAACAGGATGCAGAGCATTTGATTTACTTGTCACCCTAAAGTATCTTCAGGAACCTCAAACATCCTTTGGGGCCGTATCCTCTTGCCCTGTAATTTAGAAATACTAAGTACCACAGATGATCTGTGAGTCATCTTTTGGCCATGCAATCTGGTTTGTATCTTTCTTTTTTCATTATCTAAATTGCTTGGTAAGAGCTTAGGCCTTTTCTTAATTGTCAGTGTAGAAGTCACTTAGAATAATCCACATGCACAGTAAACCCTGGGACTGCAATCTGTGCTTCAGTCCAGAGGATGTGATTGTTGTGGTGCATTACTTCAGCCTGATTTTTGAATACTAAAACTTGCATGCAAGACAGCACAAAGGAGTGAACTGCAGGCAGGAGAAATGTGCTTGCAGCCTTGGGAGTCAGAGTGCTCTGTTCAAAATGCTGGATCTGTCACTGTTTGCATTGTTATAGCTGGCAAGTCAAACAACCTCTGGGTCGTTGTCTCCTCCTATGAAATTCGTGTAATGCAGATTTAGCACAAAGAAAGAGGTCCAAGAATATTAAAACATTAAACCTAAGGAAGTCTGTAAGTAGCAGATTTGTGTCAGGACTTCAAGAAATGAGAAATTATCTCCAATTGAATAATTTCCCTGTGGTTGTTGCATTCATAACTGCTTCCCCCACATACCCAGATTCTCAAAGTCTAGTGCCTGAATGCTTCTGCAAATGCTTTTCCTATAGTGAGGACCTTATCTCCATCTGTTGGGGGTTTTTTTGCCCAAACTTGAAAGATCTGAATTATCTACGACTTACCAAAGGTTCTGTTAAGTTTGTTTAATAAAAGCAGACAAATAATTCTACTAGTGAGAACCTCTGGAGAGGTGTGTCCTTAACTGACATGGCCTGTTGTTCTCTTTTCTAGTATTTTACCTGTGTGGCTTCCTTCAGTGTTTCTTTAGTAACAAAGAATTTGTTTTTCTAGTACATTTTGTTACTTCCTCATTTAGCATCCTAACTAATGACATCAGTTTCAAGTTTTTGTTTGTTTGTTTGTTTTTTTAAGTCACATTAAGAGATACTTATTATGCATATTATACATTTAAGTCACATAAGAGATGTCGTTGAGGAAAGGTAGTGTTTTAATTTATGAAACCTTTACACAGCTGTACATAAAGGTAAGATTCAGTCCATCAGTGAGATCTGAGTGCTATCAGTTTTGGTCCTATTTCTTTGCTGAGTTGCAGAGCACAGTGGTTTTGGGTGTTTTTGTAATCTGCAAATTCTCACTGTGTTTGTATCTCTGCCTGCTGGAGGAGTTGGCTGTGTGGACTGAGGCACATAAAGAAAACTGTCTTGCAAATTTGCAAAGGTTTTGATACCTTGGAAGCTGGGGATTGAGGTGCAGAAGCTTATGTTTTAAATACCACAAGCAATTGGTTGGTACAATATTGCCAACTCTTGCAGCTGAGTGTTGCCATATTTCTTCTCTTCAGTTGCGAACAGGAGTTAAGCCTGAGCAGAAGAATATCTGCTTTTGTTTAGTGGTTGGGTTGTTGTTTTGTGGGGTTTTTTTTTATTTTAAAAGGGGGAGGAAAAAGTATGTGCTTCTCCAGAAAGCTCTAAAACAGACAAGAAAATTTAAATTCTAGGGTTTGGGTTTCTTATTTTAATCTAGCTCTCTTGCCAGTTGTATGATTTTTGTGTCCTCCTTCATTCTTAGTGCATGCTTAGGGCCAGTGATAGTTGCCACTTGATAAATACGTGTGGATCTTTCATTGAGCCTTGTTCATTTTTAGTTTTTAGGGAGGACTAAATAGATATATATACACACACACTTTTACAATTTTTATTCTACTCAGTATGAAGAGATTTATCTTGCTAAATGTCTGCTGTCTGCAAGAGGTGTAGTTAGCAGGAAGGGCTAACAAGGGACAAAGAGAAGGGTATGTGAGCAAACAAGGTGCTTAATCAGAATGCTGCATAGAGTGTAGAAGTTGTGCCCTGTTTTCTGCCAGGTGATGTTTGTCTGGGGATGAGTATTTTAGCACCTGCTTCCTAGAATACAATCCCATTTCCTCTGTTATATTATCCTGTGCTGTGGTTTATTTGCATTGAAGGAGATACAGGTGAATTCTATGTGGCTGTTAGCAATTACTGCTTTCTCTACTTCCCTTGGTCTGTAAAGTTAGAGAAACAGTACTGCCTAAGCAGTAACCAGCAAGCATATTGTCCCGTAGCCAGCTAGTTTTGCCTTTCACACAGTGAAGGAGTCATTTCCCCTTAGTTGCACTGAAAGTTGTCATCCTCTTCTTTGGTATCTCTAGATGTTGGCTTCACCACCTTCTCCTGCATAGCTTCCTGGTGTTGCTGACTTGGAGAAAGCCATGAATACAGGGAATGTTGTTGTGTTGCCAAGTCTCCTGCAAACTAGTTTCAAGAAGAGGGTACATCCTGCTACAGTGAAAATGGTGTAGTACCTCTCTGGGTCTGGTCTTGGGAGGAGAATCTCTTGATTATGGTTTTTAATTGTAAACAAATGGTGATTAAATCACTTTTTTAACACCAGAAGTTAAAAAAGAAGGCCTTCTGCTTGTTAAAAATCCACAAAAGCTTAATGGGCAAAAAAAAAAAGCATTCCTATGCATTCAGTTGTTCTGAGCTTGTGACAAGACTGTTGTCTGCTGGGGAAGAGAAAACACTTCTGGCTTTTGCAATACAGTGATACTGCCAGTGAACCAAAACCCATCCTTTGTGAGGCTATTTGTGAGGCAAGCAAATAGTTTCTTTTTCCAGAATGAAAATCCTGAAGTGTGTTTCTCACAGTCCTTCACCTTGTGCTGAATATGATATATCTGTAGTGTTTTACTGATCATGTCTACTCTTAATTTCTTTGTGCCATTTTTTATAGTATATCCCTGTGGGTTAACGTGTCTCTGCTTCTTTGGTTTATTTAATTTGTCAAAGATTAGGCACTAACCTTGATTTTTCAGTTGATTTGCTGGTTGAAAAAAAGGTCTTTGTTCCAGGATGCTGAGGACAGCATGCATTTCCCACAGAGCAGGTGAAAGTCCATCTCCCATTGGCTTAGAACAAGATTAAGGAAATTAAACTCCATGTATTCTGATGAAAGGTGGTGGGTGGTCTCCAAGAACAGTAGAAGCCACCACTCCTTTTGTGACACTAACTAAAAATATGAATTTGAGACAAGCCAGATGCCAAGTAAATTGTTGATAGTGTTTTATGAAAATCTCAGTTCTGTTCTTGGAAAAAACCTGATCTCTGCCACAGGATCTGCCACTTTATCCTTATTGACATCTTTAGAGGGGCCAGAGACAGACAAATTTATTTACATCCCAGGGCACCTTGCTTCACTGTATCTGACCTGTGTACAGATTTTCAGGCTTGTGCCTGGGAAAGGCCCATCCATTTGAAATCTCTAGGAAGTTCATCTGGAAGGGAGGGCTTGTCATGTACTAGGTGTTGTTGGCACCATCTGGTGTGCACCTCTCCACATGGAGATGGGTGTCTTAGATGCTTTGCCCACCTTTTCATCCCACTGCCTGTGGTCTTTGGGGCTTTCAGATGAACCTTGTCACTATCCATGTATTCTGTGTGTCCTAAAAGGACTCTGCAGTGAATTGCTGCTTAAGGAACCCCAGATATTTAGTTTGTGAAATAAGACATTTCATGTTAATGTATCTTCTGCTCAGCACAGATCATGGTGTGCAGCCATGGGGAAGTGGGCTGGCCTCTAAGGCAGATGCTAAAGCACAGGAGCAAGCAGATAACACCTTGCTTGGTTGGTCTGAGCTGTGCATAATGCTTCTGGAGGATTAAACGTTAGCAGTGTGTTTGGTGTTCAAAGAGGTGGCATCAACCACCCACATGGTGATTCTCTTAGATGCTCATATACTGAAGAATAGGTTTTAATATTGAGGGGGATATCTCTTCTTTGATATTGCTGAAAAGTTCTGTGTGTAAGGAGAATAAATGCTTTTTCCTTGCCTTTTTTGGCTTATAAGAGTGATCAGAAGCAGACGTGACAGGTATTCAGCAAAGTCCATTTGAGCTAATTTAATTAACTTCCTGAATTCATGCACATTGGTGTAATTGAACTGTGGCTCTCTGTACTGTTAGACTTAGGCATGTTTCCAAAAGTGGTAGGAGTTTCAGTGTTCAGTAGCTGAAACCACGAGGCCAGTATTCACTGCAGAATTTTTAACCCAGAGCCCAAAACATTTTTCTTTTCAATTACAGCACACTTCATAGACTTTTTTCTCTGCAGAAGGATGGTTGGCCAGTAGTGCTCAGCCTTCTGACCCTTCTAAACAGAAGCAGGAGCCAGACATGCTTTGTCTAGTGCATCAGTTTATCTCAAGCAAGTACAAGAATGATTTGAATATAAAATTAAATTGCTCACTATATTTTCTGTGACCTATTAAAACAGTACTGAAGAAAGAAAATCCAAGATAATTAAGATTTGTAATACTCTAGAAAATTAGATTCTGTTTGCAACACCATTTCTTATGAAGATTAAAACAGAGCTGCTATTTTAGTTGAAGATTTAAGGCTTGATACACTTCTGAATTCCTCTTAAATGAAGTATGTTTTCCTTTCCATAGTAGAATCAATCTACTGTGATGTTATTCTTCGTATCTACTTAAGCTCAGGAAGCATGAGGTTTAGTGTTTCAGGAATTAAGACATTTTTATGTTCCAGGAGATGTACAAGGTGTAGTATAGCTGGGGGAAAACTGATAAGAGTTCTGTAATCTCTCTTGCTTGCTGAAGAGTTGGCATTGTAGTCAGGCTTGCTGGAGAGGCCTCTTCTAAAAGCTGCTTGCCTTGGTTTTCATGAAACCACTTTTGTTGCTGTGGCTGAATGCTTTTATTTATGAGGTTGTGTTTAGATGAGTTTTGGTGGATTTTTTTTTTTTGTTGTTATGTTACAAAATCAGTAATTAACTGCTGGAAAAAATAGTTGGTCTGTAGATTCTGTGGCTGAGCAACATACTTTTATTTCCAAATGAAGGGCTTCAGAAATTTTTCATCAAGAGTTGTTGATTAAATCAACATTCCTGGCAAACATTATGATTTCACTAATTCAGCATTTTCCAGTGGAAAACTCTTCCATCAGAAATGCAAACCAGATCTAGTTGCTAAAAGCACAGACACTGCCAGATTTTTTAGCTCTTTTCCAGTAGCTTCACAAACATTTAAATAAAATTACTCTTGCTAAGGACTATGTAAGTCCTTATTTTCTTTTGAATTGCAAACTGACTTAATGAAAGATTTAATTACTTAGGTGGTGATGCCAGAGCATTCAAGGAAATAACCTGCAAATTCAGACATTAGATGTTGTAACTTCCACCATAGAAAAGACAAGGAAAAGAATTCGGCAATTTTCAATGTTGGTGATTGGACTGTAACATTATTTCAAAGCAGATTGAGGTTTTAGAGGTCATTCGACCATTTATGTGTGTTTTGCAGCAGCTTTAGCTTTAAGCTATATTCTAAATGTATTGGGGACTAAACTAAATTGAAGCAAGAAGTCAGAACTAAAGGACTGGATGTCTGTATGTGTTGGTCATATCTATGTATTTCCTAGGTAATTCTGATCAGTGTTTGGGGATTTCTGTTTAAAGAAAGAGATTTATCATTTATTGAATTGTGGATTCATTTCTGTAAAAAAAGTACAAGCAGAGTGGGTACTTTGGCAGCTAAAATAGGGAAGATTATGGAAAAATCTTCATTTCTAAAATCCAGGTATGAAGAGGAAATGTCCTTTTGTACATTTCTTATTGCATCAAATGTGGAGCAACTACCTAAAAGCTCTGTAAGCTTTACTTTAATGGCCCATATGACAGGAAACATTAAATTAGCTTTAGCATTTATCCCTCTAGTGTTTCCAGTCACAGGTACCAGTTCTGCCTGCACTTCGTGGATATTTGGAGTTTAACAGGTGAAGAATCCCATGTTTCTGTGACAGGGAAGAATGACAGAACATTGATTTAAGGAGCACTGGGCTAGAAAAGAATTCTTTCCAAAATAAGTTTAAAGTGTTTCTGCATACACCTGTGTGTGGAGGTCAAGGGGGACTGAGGACTGTTAGTGTCTTCCTGTGGGGGGAAAAAAAAAAAAAGTGAAATACAACCACCCCACCACCACTACAGGGCTTCCTCTGCTCTAGCATCATCCATATTTATTTGATTTTAATAGTTCCTGCAATACAGAACCAACATAGGGAACTTGTCTTATCATTGAGAAAACAGAAAGAGATGGAAAAGGGAACTTTGTAATGGGGTATTTTCTGCCTTAATGTGGGTTGTGAATACTGATACCACCTGACAGAAGAACTGATTTCAGTAAGTGGAGGGGGATTTTATGTAGTCAACATAATCAGTGCATCACTACCAGATGAGTGACACTGCTAGAATACAGCCTGGGCTATTTCAGACAGCAGGAATCAGCTGAAAGAGATATCTTGGTTTCAGAAAGCAGAAAGACTAAAAAAACAAGTGATGTTCATTTGATCATCTTGCCTCTGGTGCAACTGCTAGGTATTTTCCTTTCATTCCATAAAAGAAGTCATAAGAAAATCAAGACAACCACTTATATTCATGTTTTTTATTTGTTGAAATCCTTTTCCAGGAGACGATAAATACAGCACTTTGCACCATGTTAAGCTCTGAATCTCAAATTACCCCAGTGCCCCCTTCCCTCCCTTCCCTGTAAGAGGATTCTGCAGCATTTGGCAGAGTATCAAAAACCAATGGAAGCCTTTAAAAATGCCAGTGCCTTTGGGGTTACTAGTGCTAGCATCCAGTAAGGCTGAAAGTGGCATAAACAGCTCTGTTTCCTGCAGTGTTTTTGTAGCTTATTCTGAGGGACAAACTGCTGTTGCCTGCTGGCCTCCAGGATCACATTCAGTTCTCCTGTCTTTCAGATCTCAGTGTATTGCCTGCACTCTGCTGCCTATTCCTGCCCAATTTCACCCTGCTTTTTCCCTTAGTGTCCTGCTACCTCACACCTACCAGGTCATCATTTTCATTTCCCTACTTTAACAAGCCTTTCAAATAAGCAGCTAAGTTAATATTTTCTGCAGCTCTCCTCTTTCTAGTAATTCCCTTACTACCTATTAATGAATCCTCCATGCACTTCTCTCTGTATTTATTGCTTTGTATCTTCTTTTTGTGTTTGTGTTGCTTATCTGATATTTAAATTATAACAAGGTGTAAGGACTTCTTGTAAGTATATGATGTGCTCAAAATGTTTAACATTGTCTTGCATTAAAATGTATAAGCTCAAACGATCTAGCAATATAGATACTAAGAATCTTACTAAGACTATGGGATGAGTGGAGGAGACCTCTGTATTTAGTCTGGTGTTTGTTTTGTTTGTGCATCTGTATCATACCTATTGTGCTGGAATGGAATTTTTTGCTTATGATGGTATATATGAGAATAATGATTTGAAATAGTTATTTTCTCAGGAAACTTTTGACAACTTGTTTCATGGCCCTAATTGAAGGGAATTTCTGTATTCTGGGTATAGATACAAAGGTAATAGGTGGAGGAAAGTCATATATAGACTGTCTGAAGTTTGTAGGTTTTTTTCTCTTCTCATCAAAAATGTCACTCAGATTTTTGTTGTTTCTTTTCTTCTTGTCTAATTTGAAGGAACTGAGAAAAGTTAACCTTTGTTTCTGTGTATCCTTGCAGACTTTGCCACTTAGAGATGCCTCCTTTCCATACAAAACTCAGTTACCACATATGGTCCCAGCCTCTGCTTTCAGCAGTAGTGAGTACTACAAGGAATCTAAAATACTAGATTATGTGCAAGAGCTGGACTCTTCCTTCCATCCTGTGTTATCATTCCCTTCAGGTGAGTAACTCAGATGCCTTTCACAGAGGTTGGTTGTGCTTGTAAAGTTTATGTGCTGTAGAGTTTATGGACTAGCTTCTCTTTTGAGTGCTTTTTAGAACCTTTTTAGGTTCTCTTACAGAAAACTTCACACTGGCAAGATACAAAAGCTTAGGCTAAATTAAAATCTTCACTCCATCTTGACATTTGAAAAATACACCTTCTAGATTTTCCAGACTGGTAGCATGATTACAACCCAGAAAAATTGCTCAGGGTAACCAGTGTTGGTTAAGGTGTCCTTCTGCTTGCTTCATGGCATTTAGGTGAGTCCACATCAGTCCTCTGGATGGTGCTTTTGCCAGCACATTGACATACCTTGGTTGTGTTGTTTTCATGAGCAACTTTCCATTCAGGCCCTTTGGACTAGGCCCGAAAAGCTTTACTTAGTTTTCCTAATTGTTTTTGTGATAATCAGCTTTTCTGGTGATCTTTGAAGTTTATGGTTTCTGTCATCTGATTCTTTAATCTTTATGAAAAATAATGCAGAGTTGTTTTTTCTGACTCTTATTAGCCCTGAAACTAGTGCAGGCACAACTTGACAGCATTTAGTGCTTCAAAATAGCATATGAAGTGCTATAATAAGCATAATAAGCAGAAGAGAGGGGAGACCAGCAGATACTATTGGATTTTGCATGTTGTTTATTATTTTAGGAAAGCCTGTTTCCAGATAGTTGCTGAGTAATACAGGAATTCAGCTGTTTTAGGATGTGTCTTTGCCACAAAATAGCCCTGAACATGAGGCTGGGACTTCATGGGACTGCTTGAGTCTTCGATCAAACCCACTATTTTCCCAGAATGATAGTGTATGCACCCCAGCCTAGTATCACGAAGTCAAGTATTTTGGATTTGGATAACTCATCACTGGCCACTATAGAATACCCTAGTGTGGATATGGAATCCTGAGAAGTTCTCAGCTCTTGCTGGTTTACAAGCATTTATATACAATATGTGGGATAAAAGCACTCACTCCCTGTCATCAAGGCTCTGCTGTGGAGAAAAGAATACTTCTGAAATCTTTTTTTCTTTATATATGCTCTCTATAACTTAACCTGTGACTCTCAGCCCAGCTAGACACAAGCCTGGGGGGGGGTTAGTCAGTAGCTCTGAAATCTCTTCAAGACTGTCCCCACGTGCTGCCCAGGTGACTTCCAGCTTGTCTCACTAACCTGATTGTTTTCTTGCTTCTGTTTCTATGCAGGGTTCACTGTACCACAGTGTGTATGTTTTGAGGTGGGTTTTTTTAAGTGTTTCTTTAGAATTCTGCTCAAGGGTAGGCAGTCATCTGAGGCCAGTCCCCTTACATTTATTCCTACCTTACTTTTAAAGGAGACTAGGAAGTTGAACAAGAACAATGAAATTATCTTTCCTTGAAAAAAGATACTCTTAATCATCGCTAAAAGAAAAAAACCAAAAGGCTCTGGATTGCATTGTGGCTACTGCTGGTCACTTTGCCAGGATGGAGGAAGAAATATGTCAGCTTAACTTCATTCCAGTACCATGAATATCTTTCTTTTCAGGAATTCTTACTCTCTTTTCAAGCAGCTTTAGACTTGCTAATAGTAATTCAGACAGGAAAAAAAAAATCTAGACCTACTATCTCCTGCTCAGATGCAGCCCTTGCTTTTGAGACAGGCTCTGGTCTGTGCTTTGTGGACTTGGCTGATCCTACCTCCTGATGGAGACCACTAGTCTATTTGTCATTTTATTTAATATGAAAGAATTACAATGAAGAAGTGTATGCTAGAAATTTTCCAACTTGATCAGGTAGCCTGATTCAGTTTCATGTTTTCTTTCCAGCTTCCTTAGCCAGAGAGGTAATTTCTCTTAAAATACTACTTGTGGTGACCCCACATCTTTAACAGTTTCTTCTGAATAAAAAAAGCTTTTCAGTAGTGTAGAAGAAGAATTTCATCATTTCATTTTCTCTGTTTTTTAAACAAATCTTTATATTCTGGGAGTTTGATTTTTCAGTGTGTGAGGAGGGCTTCATATTCAAGATGTTCTCTCTTGTTCTCTCTTGTACTTTTTTTACTTTCAAGGAAGAATCCTAATTTGTTAGTGCAGTGGGACTGGCTCACCAGTGTACAGCCTTCTGGAAGTTTAACTGTCCTTACAGTTCTAAGTCTTGCCCTTTCCATATTACAAAGGTCTTGACCAAAAGTGTGCCAGTAGTTGCAGCATCCCTTGGGCATAAAAGGACCTCTTTAAACTTGCACCCCAGTAACTGGAAAATTGTTGTTTGTATCTCAGAAGTTTGTGTTTCTGGTCTTTCTGCATCTAGCCCACAGATAAAGTGGAACAAACACTCCTGCCCTTTTAATTGAGATACAGGAGCACATAATAAAAAATCTCTGACACATGCAGGTGATTCCCCAGCAAAAAAACAGGATAAGTGTTTTATTTATTTCTTTACTTAAATATTGTGTCTAATAAACCTTTCAGACCTGCTCTGTGTTTGACTCAGAAGTAGAATAGGAAACACAGCAAAATCTTGGGGGAAAACAACCTTTTACATTTACACATTTGTCACATTTATTATTGTGAGAAATGTTTTTTATTATATTATTGTGACATATCTAGTTAGATCCGTATCAAAATGAAATAACTTATTCTTTTTAGTTAGCAGAATATGTTGACAGTTTCTGTCCAGGCAAATCATGGACATGAGAATAGCACATGAAGTTAAGGTTGTATGTAAATAAAATAATTTAATCCCCATCCTTTGCCCTGCCCTAAGACCTTTTCTCCTTCTGAACATAACAGCAATCAAGCTTGCTTCTCATGTTGACGTATTTCTTTCTACTTAACTTCTGTTCTTTATTGTAATGTTCCAGAAAGGCTTTTCAGACAAACATAATTTTCTTAAGCCTTCCTGCCTTACAACAGTAGGTAAATTCCTTACCACTTGAGATGGTTTGCCAACTAATTCTTGGTTTAATTGCCTAGGGAAATAAATTACATTGCCCTGCTGTAGTCTTTGCCAAAGAGAGAAAGAAGGAATATACCTAGAATTACATCTAGCCTCCCAGCAGTAACAATTTCCAAAAGCTTTAATTGCCTGTACCCAAAAGGCTGAACTGCAGGTTTTTTAGATAACAGGAAAAGTGCACTGTGTGCTCTCCATGGTGCAGGGTTTTGTGCAGGAGTTAGTCAAGAGGGGAAGACCCCAGTCATACTCCCACTTGTTACCCTCCAGGGCTTGTTTTCATGAAAAACAATTCTGGAGTACTTGCAGGTAGGAATGCAGTTTATTCCAGAGAAAGACAACCTTGCTTTTTCTTACTTTGACCATCGAGAACAAGTGCTGTTAATCTACAAAGTTTGTGCCTGCTCTTGGATTTGTTCAGGAGCATTCCTTAGGTTTGAGTACCACCTTGATCTGAGTTGTCTTGTCAGCCCTTAGAAGGTCTTAGTGCCAGAGAGCTTGGAACCACTTAAGCACACTGCCTTGGCCAGCAAGTGTGGCAGTGTAGCTTCACAGCTAAAAATGGATTTGTTTTCACTATGGAATAACTCACTTCCCTTTAATAGCAAGGTAGGAACCTTGAGATCTTACCTCCAGGCATTTACTGGAGATTGTCTTGTGTACTGCTTAGATAACTGATACAGGTCTTTGCCTGTGGTGAAGAATAGCACTCATAATATAATAGTCTTACTGAGAATTACCTTGCCTTAAGTTTATTTATTTGCTCATGAAAAATCACTGTTTTATCTGGCTGGGCTTGTTCTCTGCTGCTATTTAAACAAGTGACCAGTCGTTGCAGGAGTTCCTCAGCACTGCTGCTCTTCATCATCTGAAGGACTCAAGGCAGAAGTAGTGCTCATAGATTATATTGCATAGTGTTGTGTAATTGATTCTTAGACCTTTAGTCATGATGCATAACTCCAATGAGCTCATAGGTTGCCATCTTTCTCATATAGTCTCCATTCACTTTGGATTTCTTTTTTTTTTTTTTTAATTAGATATTCCTCTTCACATATACTTTGAAACATTATTAAGGAAGGATGACATCAAGGGAGAACCTGTTGATACCTCATCATTGGGAGTGGAGTTTAAAGTATCTCCAGACAATGGTATGTAAAGCAAAGTATTTCAGCGTTTACAAGACTTTTCCATTTGTCAGTACTTTCTGCTCTAAAGAGGTTCAGTTTATAAACTTACCATAAAGCAAATTATAAGAGAAGAGAAGGTAACTTCCCAAGGCTTCAGGTGGAAGGAGAATTTCTTCTCAGATCACAGTGTCAGGTTCTCATTTTTTACACTGAAATGGCCCCATCAGAGCTGTAGGAGGGCACTAATACAAGTGGGAGGAGTTTGGACCATGGCTTCTCTGCAGACACAGGTGCCTAGCTGCAGTACTGTTTACTATTTTAATTCCTATCAGTAATTGTGGTTTTTTCCCATCATAAATAGTTCAGCAGTTGAGATTGCCTGTAAATTCCACCAGTGGAAAATAAGTTTTCAGCTTGATATATGCTTTTTCTCTTGTAGACTATAATCAACATAACATTTCTGTTAAACAATGGAGCAGTGGCTGTTTATCTAGTTCCAAATCCCAGTCAGTGTCAGGAACATCTGACCAGCTGTTGGAAGGAAGGAAGAAAAGACACCTAAGTGAGACAGCAGTAGGTAAGAGAAAAAATGTATTGCTACAAATTACCACTATTTCTTTAAGAATATGTATTGTTTAAATTAGTTTGTTATCACTAGGATTTGAGAATTCATTTTAAGTTGTCTCCAAAAAGGATATTGTGTGAAGCTTTACAGGAGTGAAGAAATGGACTTAGGGTGCCATAAAAATAATGTGCTATCATAAAGCATAGTAATCTTGCTCCTTCCTTTTGAGTATATGTTACAAAATGAGACAAACTTCTGTATTTTATTTTTGGAATACACTTAAAAGAAACTGCTCAGCAGTCCAGCTGTGTTTTTCTAATACTGAGTGTCATTACTGTTAAGAGGAAGGGGGGCTTTGTTAGTAGCCAGCGAAACAGAATGAATTGCAAAGTTATCTGTCAAATCATGTGCCCAACCAAACATTTACTATTCCTGGCTATGTTTCACTTGTTGTAACTGTTGATTGTGGCTCTGGTTTCCTTCCAGACTGTTAAGAAGATTTGTAGGCAGCCAACGCTTATAACTATTTTTTTTCACCATCGTTGTCTTTATTTTTTAAGCCATTAAATTAAATATCTTTAAGCCATTAAACCTCTGCTTCAGCACTCGGTAAGTTAATAGAAAGTGGACTGAAAGTTCTGTAGAATAATGTGATACTTTAGGGACAAAAAAATCAGCATACCATTGTAAAGAGAAATAGTATCTTACCTCTCCAGGCTACTAGAATGTAAAACTTAGCAGGTTCTGTGACAGGTTAATTTATGTGAACTTTAGGAAATTCCTTGCAAGACAATAAATAAATAAATCCCTGAGTAAGCAGACAAACTGTGTTAGTTGTAAAATTTCCCCTAAGGAAGAATTAAAAGATATAAATGAACAGTTAACATTGTGGAAAAATAAATTTCTGTAGCATATCCAGGTAAAACTGCTGGTGTAATCTTGCAGTAGAGATGGAGAGATGGCAATTAGTGCAGAGATGGTTTTAAAAAATTTATAACCTGTTAAAAATAAACAAAACCAAGCCATACCCCCAGACCGAAAAAACACAAAGCTAGAGGAGAGAGTAAAGCTAGAGGAGAGGGATTTTGGGCAGCCTGAAAACTGTCTCTGATTTAGATGAAGTTGTTTTTTTCTGAACATCATTCCCTGGTGGATCATGGTTGTCCCCTTTGTTATTCAGTCTTCTCTTTCTCTTTTCTTCATGCCACCTGCTCCTCCCCCTGCACCCAAAAGGCAGATGATGACACAGTGGTTCTTGCAGCCACAGTGTTTCCCTAAGCGTCCTGTCATGCACACTGAGGTTAACAATTGGAGTTATTTGGGAGCACTCATAAGAGAGAAAACTTCTTGCTATAAACCTTTTGAAGTTACAGTTAGTCTTTTACCAATAGCAATCTTTTATCATGAGTTTTATCATTAGTTTCCCAACACCAGAAAACTGCTGCATGGTGTATTTGTGAGTAGCAGCTGAAGTTCTAGCTTATTAGTGCTACTGGTGTAGTTACTACATATTTATTCCTAATTTGGGCTCTTTCTAGGAGAAATTATCCATGGGGAAGGTCAGCCTGATGAACAAGGCCAAAAATAAAAGCTGTGTGCCAGGGAGTTAGAGCTGCCTGGGAGATGAGAGTTCATGTTCTTGACCCAGCGTGTGCAATACAGTCTTTAGGATCAGTCTTAACCTCCATTTCCATAGTTGAATACACTGATTCTTTTTATTAGTTGGTATGTTAAATCTGAGGGTTGGTTGGGTTTTCTTTTCTTACTGAAAATTAAGGTAGAAGGAAAGTAGGTGGTTAAACTCCAAATCCCTCTAAGTGCTCCTTACCCTGGGACTGAAGGAAACAAGAATTATGATTTGTCTGGAGTAGTGGGCCACTACTAGAAAAAGCCATACATGGAGATCTAATTTTATTTGTTACCCTTGCTGCCAGATTTGTTTTATCATTTATCAAAGAAGAAACAGTCAGTCAGGGCTTAGAGAACTGGTATGTTAGTGAGATACAGCCCAGCTCTGGAAGTGCTGTTATGGAAAGCTGGGGAGCATTCCTTTAAGTCGGATTGCATCTGCTCTGTGTGTAGTCTATGGCAGCTTCCAAAAAAAGAAACAGGATTTGCCCACATGGAGCTGGTTTCACAAGAAGTAATCCTTCATAGAAGGAGAGGGACGACTTTTGTGGAAAAACAATGACAGGATGAGCAACAGGATGAGTTTATTTAGATGGCTTTTTTTAGTATGTGCCAAATGGTAAGCAGTTAGCAGTGGGCTTCTAGAAATGCTTTTGCTATCACTGTATGGGAAAATATCTCTAGTCTAATAGAGAAGCTGGCATGCATTTTTACTATAACTATTTTTTTGTGACAGGTGAACGTAACACTAGGTTTGAGGCATTCTCCTTCCAACATGCAGAACCAGAATCCCAGGGCAGTTTTGCTGCCGGGACCAATGCCAATGCGATGTCGAGGCCCTCACACACTTCATCCCAGGTAAGCCAAAAATGTATCATCATCAACAGAGAGTTGTGCCAACTAATAATCTGAAAACACATCTAAATTTACATCTGATTTAGTCTTAAATTACAATGAAGAGTAATTTATTTTTACAGTAAATTAAGTGGACTTATTACAGAGAGAGTACTGGAGTTTCAGTATGTTTACATGCTTGTAAAAGAATGTTGCAGATCATATAACTGTAGAGTAAGTTGATTTTAATGGCATTAGGGCCTTTCTTTTCATTTTTCCAAATTTCATTAAATATACTGTGATTTCTGTTTCCAATTTTATACAAGGGCTCTTAGGGCCCTTTTCTTCTTGTTGCAGCTGCACAAAATGGCCTCATGGTGCAAATACAGTCACAGACTAACCCCTAGCTTTAGTATTTCAAGCCTTCTGTGCAGAACTACAAAGAGTTTGGTGTATGAATTTGCTGAGGAGCAGCAGTGAAGTCCCTGCAGAAAAACACTTTGTTTTATTGGAATTTATTAAAAATTTTATAATAATATTTAGATTTCAGTCCCAGAGTTTTGCTGAGCACAATGGTACCGTGCTCTGTAAGTCATCATGTTTCAACCCGTTGATGACTCCTGGAAAGCCAAGCTTGAATCTGCATCCCCCATGCAGTTTTGGCTATGCACACTCTTCCTTTTCTCCTGTGCTTGAGCAGACCATCATCAAATGAGCATTTTAGAATAGCTGGTTCCAATAACATTTAGCTAAAAATTGAGATTTTTTAGTATGGGATGTATCATGATTTATAACTTAAGCTTTCTCCTGTAATCTAGGCACTTCATGTTTTGACCCATGTAGATTCCAGGCATCAGTGTGCAGCAAACACCACCAGGAATCCTTCTATGATCATGGCAAAGAAACTCAGTTTATGTCTTTTTGCATGTATTTCAGAACTTTATCTATGTAGGCCAAATGTAGATTCATTCTTTTGGAATTCTTAATTGTAACTAACTAAAGAACCTCTTGGGTTGCGGGTTAAAATGTAGTTTATAGGTGGTCATCTCCATAGACTGAACATGATGAAGAAGGCAGCATTAACTTCAAAATTCTCATAAGCATGCAGAATTAACTGTAACTGAAATCATGGAAAGGAACCTCTCATGGATTTCAGTAAAAGTTATGCCAGCAAGAAGTAAAGCCCAGAGATGAGACCGTTTTAAGATTTGTTGAGATTCCATCAGGACGGGTAGTCAGAAGTCTTTCCACCACTAGAAAATGTTTTCAAGTTACAAACTTTCTGCTCATGGAGTTCTAGTGTTTCTCAGCTAACATGTAGGTCCTGTGATTTCAGCCTATGAATTTCATCTTGTATTTATTTTATTATACAGCAGAACTCCAGGAGGAGGTTAAGAAGTGAGAGCTCCTATGATATAGACAACATCGTTATTCCAATGTCACTGGTGGCACCGTCAAAGCTGGAGAAATTACAGTACAAAGAAATACTTACCCCAAGGTTTGTTCAAGACATACTTAGTTGCAAAGGAGATACCAAAATGAATGTGAAAACTTTAGCTAAGAATATTATTAACATGTAATTAGATAATTTTATGATATTAAGATGATCTTTTCCTGCAGTCTAATTTTTTTTCTGTGTACTTCCATTGTGTGTCTGAAGTGGTGGGAAGACTGAACAGCTAATAGCACAGAGGAAATGTCTGATACAGACAGGCAGGTGGCAGATGCATGGACTGACTAAAAATAGAAGTGGATTTATGTAATTTTAATTTTAGTGATATTTTTTGCCTTAAATGTGCCATGAAGCTGACATGCTCTGTACAATTACTTAGAAGCTGCTGTGTCTTTTGTATGTTGCATGTTTATATGTTTCATGCGAAAATAGGTAGCTATTTTCAATTAAGTACATAGAAACAGGTTCAACATATATTTTTTAAATTTATCCATTCTGATACAGTTTAAACCTATAATCCATGCTTCTAGAGACATCACTTTTCTTTCTTTTATCTTTTCTTTTAGAAAAAGTACATCTTTAAATTGCTAAAACAGGTTAATTGATTTCCTGTGCTGTAATTCAGTGACTTATTAGCTATTTGCCTGGAATGTCTAAATGCAACTGTGCCATTTTTTTTAATGAATTTGTATTTGTTTTTATATTGTCTTTAAAGCAAAAACCATTGTTAAGACTACTGGATAGTTTAAATACTGTGCTGAGAAAAGGAAAGGTTAGATATTTGGTTCTGTGTTATCAGCACCTTAAATTTGACATTATTTCATTTGAAAGAAATTTTGAAGCAAGCAGTGAATATAAGCAATCTTGAAGGAAGAGTAAATAACAAGTGTTAGCTGTGTAGAAACAGAAGCCTCCTCTTTACTGCTGAAACAATGAAACAGCATCTAGGTAAATTAATTAGACTTTTTTTATTTCATTTCTAGCTGGAGAGTTGTTGAACTGCAACCTTTACAAAGCTCTCATACAGATGAAGAAGAGGTAAGCTGTATTTTATATACCACTAGTTTTAATTAAACTTCATATATACTGATTAGCCCAATTCTATATTATATTTTCCAAAGTCAACAAGACTTCATGCACGTCCTGATAAGTTTTGAATTTCAAAAATACAGTATTAAGTATAAGACTGAGAAAAATGTCTTATCCTAACCTACTTGACTGTATGGTGGATGTCAGAAACGTGAGTATCTCCATGAAGAGTTGTTGTTCACTTGTTTACTTGGCTCTTCTGTCCCTTGCTGTGGGCACAGTCATCACTCCCACAGGGGCCTCTTGGTCAGGCCTCCACTTCCCCTGCTCCTGAGCGTTGTGGTGCTGGGCATCCCAGTGCCACTCTCTCTTCAGAGCTACCTCTGCTGCAGCATTTGTCCTTCTCCCATCCTCTTTGGTGGCCAGTCCCCATGGCCTGTTGCTCTTCAGGAGGTAATCTAGCATTTTGCCTCTGGGCCCAGCAGGTTTCCTCAGTTTTCTCAGTGTTTGTTTTCATGTAACCCTCCTCTTGGGAGAAAACTTATCTTCTGTTGCTTTGTCAGGAACAACATAAGCTTCAGCATTTCCTTCTTGCCTGTTTTAAGTTTGCATGTCATGTGCTACTCTTGCTTCCTCCAAATATGAGAACCTACCTTTTTCAGACTTAAGAATCTACTTTTTCCCCCTTTTTCTCCCAGGGAACGTCTGTCAACTTTGCAGTTGGGGTTCCCTTTATCCCCTAACCAGGGGTTTGAGGTATTTCCTAACCCCAGTGTGAACATACCAACATGGTTTTCTGTCCTTCCTATCTTTTTGTGGTTCCTTTTCCAGAAACCTGTCAGTCTTGCTGTCCTTTGGGCATCTGTCTTCTCCCTCCAGTCTTTGTTATAGGCCACTATCAACTGTTGTGACTGTAGGACTTGGACTGGTACCTTCAGCCACAATATCTGTCCTTGAGCCCCTTTTTCAGAGAGTGTCTACAACCAGGTTTAGGTGCCTTCATAGTAGAAAAAGGTTGCATTCAGGTAGCAGTACAGAAGGTTATGCTAAACACAGTAAACAAATTAAATTCTACTCCCTTGGGGTAAAAATACACTCTTTACAAAGGCACTGACTTCCTTGGAGATTTAGTAGGTCTTTAGCTGCCTGTTTCAAGGAAATGAACCTTTCCTGTGGGAGAGCATCATGATATCAAGTCCCTGCCTAGTGTAGTTGCACTCACTTGGCACTGTACTCTTGGGACAGAAAAGAGAAAACCTTCCTGTCTTGAGAAATTCCTATGAGATCTGCTGGTCAGATTTATGTCATCTCCACCACCCCCTTTTGGCTTGGTACAGTGTCTGCTAGTAGGAAGAATGCTTCATCTTCTTATATAGTGAGAAGGTTGAATTGCACACACAGGAGAACCTCCTGCAAGGATATTTAATTAAACCATTTGGAGAAATACTAATAAGGAAGCAAGGGCACATTATCCCCTGAGAATCTACTGTTCTTTGGTCTCGTCATCCTGGGATCTGGGGGGGTGGGGAGGAAGGGTTTTCAACAAAGATTTGCCTTCAGGGCTTCGAGGGACTTGTGTGGAAGACTCAGTGGTTTTCTTGTTTTAATTTCAGATCCAATACAGATGATTTATCTTATATACTTCTAGCATATTTAGCTGAAGGGACTTCAAGGTGTCTCTCTGTGAAGCTCATGGGATTACTGCTCGTTTAGTAGCCATCCCAGTACATTTTTATTTGGCATGACTAGTTGATCCTGTATTATTCATCCTTTGGCCAGGAAATAACTTGAGTTAACAATAAAGCAGCTTTGCCTCCTGCTGTGGTCTGCTGCTTCTGTATTGTCTGTCAGCTGCTGGGTAGAATGAGAAAGGAGAGATGTCAGACAAGAGAAAAATGCTGAAGATCTTGTTTGTCCGAATCATCGTTTTGCCAATTTTACCCCTTCAGTTGGGATCATGTTAATTGGTTTGGATGTTTTTCAGAGTTATTCAGAGTGCTGAGAAAAGGTGGTTGATAATAATTTTTCCACTTCCTTGCTTCAGGTTTTAGGCTAGGTTAGATTTGTTACTGAGCAAGCTTGAAAAAAGATGTGAGAAAACAGCATTACCTTTTCACATTTTCTACACTCACACTCTGATGCTCTTAAAATTGTTCCTTGTACTGAAATCAAGGCAGGCTTCAGTAGATCATTCGTGAAGGACAAGAGAGGGCAAAATGTCCTTTCTCCTTTTATATAAAGTAAGCATTTTCTTTGCTTTCCACTGCATAGCAGCCTGTGGTGGTACTGCATAATAGTTTTTTTTCTGCTTGTCTTCTGCATGGCTAAATCTAAAACTTCTGGAATTGTCAGTGAGCAGTTAGGGATTTCTTATACTTGTTTTTGTTGGGGTTTTTTCCATTTATTTTTTTCCTTCTCTCTCCTCTTTATTTAAAGGCTTTCAGTCCCCAACATGGCAGTTTTAACACTCAGCTTGATGGGATGCAGGACTATCTCATCTGAACTGTGTTCCTACCTAGAAAGGCTGGACCAGGTGGTCCTTGAGGTCCCTTCCAATCTAGTATTCATGCAACAGATTGCACCCAACATTTCCACAAGTTACAAAAAACCCATGTGATCCTCAGTTTGTCCTGTTCTGCAGGAACTCAAGGACAGGAACTCAGCACTTTCTTAAAATCAGGCCCATTCTTGGTGTCTTTGGTAGCTGGGGCTGTTCAGCCTGGAGAAGAGGAGGCTCAGGGGAGACCTCATCACTCTCTACAACTCCCTAAAAGGAGGTTGGAGCCAGGGGGGGGTTGGGCTCTTTTCCCAGGCAACTCTCAGCAAGACAAGAGGCCATGGGCTTAAGCTCTGCCAGGGAAGGGTTAGGTTGGATATTAGAAAGAATTTCTTTCTGGAGAGGGTGATCAGACATTGGAATGGGCTGCCCAGGGAAGTAGTGGATTCTCCATCCCTGTAGATATTTAAAAAGAGACTGGATGTGGCACTCAGTGCCATAGTCTGAGAACCACAGTGAGAGTGGGTTGAGGGTTGGACTTGATGATCTCAGAGGCCCTTTCTAACCCAGATGATTCTGTGATTCTGTGATTCTTTCTTCGATTACAAAAAGGTTGCCTTTTTTGGGTGCACAGTTTTGGTTTATGGAAAGTTTTGACTTACAAGGACAAATGCAAGAGTCGTGCAGTGCAGAAGTTAATCTGCTATCTGTGTCGGCTCTATTGCTTGCTTTAAAAATACTTATTCTTTGGAAAAAAAGCATCTGAATTTCCTGAGTTTGCATGTATGAAGTTGCAGTCTGTTATTGCTTTAAGGCATGGGAGGGTGTGGCATAGGTTTTCCTGTTTTATTTAGGTTTTAATTTGTTTTGTCCAGGTTAAGGTGTCTGGCAAGGCATGATTATAAAGTAGTGCTCAAGTTTATTTTATAGTTGTTTTAGTAATGACAAATACTTTGGAATAATTAGTTTTGCATAAGTGTTTTCATGGCATATGACTCAATGTTTCCCATGAAACCAAAGACTGAAACACAGACTTTGTTGTTTTGAGAACCCTTCGGAAATATTCCTGGTGCTTCTCAACATTCATGCACAGTGTCTTGTGTCTTGTAGCTTTACCAGATGTCATGGGGGGAAGATCCAGATCTTTTTCTTAGACTGAAATCATTAAGACATGCCTCACAAACAGACCTTCCTAAAAGTATTTTCTCAGCATCACTGCCAGATCATCCACTGAGTAATGACAGTTCTTTCGTCCTTTTTCAAATTAACCTGAGTTATATCAAATTTCTCCAGTTATAGCAACTTTAAATTAACTTCGTGTTGGTGAAGGAAATGTATATAAAGCATTGCAAAGCTGAAGGGGGCAGAAGCTGTACGGACCCAAGCAGAGACCTATTACTTTGATATAATGTGATTTTATCCGTAGACCACACATTAATTTTTAAATAAGAAAATGTATTACTTGTTAATCTTCAATGGAATAGGGTAAAACCAATTTTAAATAATTATTTAAATCTGTTGTCATCAGCTATGGAAAAGGAACAGTAGGGCTTTTTTCTGTATTTTTCAAAACTCTTTGCTTTGAGAGGAATGTGGACTTTTATTTTTGAAAGGAAGCTTGCTAAAAATGAAGTTTCTTCCCAGCATGAAAAGTTTTGGCAATTTGCTAAGAAAAGTATTTTCAAGGTCTAAGTTTTTCTTTCAAAATTATCTTTTGTTTCCACTTCAAAGGAAATCTGAGCACACAGAAAAATCCTGAATTTTCCCTGAGGGAGTAACACTTTTGTAGTTCATAAAATTCTCACTTTCACGTTATACATCATTGACCTTGGAAAGCCAGAATCTGAACTGAGATGCATCACTGTACCAATGCCATCCGAGGGATACAGCTGGTGAAGTCCAGGGAGTGAGGAAAACCCATGAAGTTGGCTGGCATGAAAGGAAACCAGCAGCTAAGGAAGTGGCTTGCACTGAACATAAATAAATAAACACAACGAGGAGTCTTCAAAAAGTGGTCATGAGATGGGCGAGCAAAGTAGGGGTCTTTTCCTGAAGGTTCCTGTGCAGTGCTGGGCTGAGGAGGAACTGGGCAGCTACAACTTTAGCAAGCAGGTCCTGTGGCCACTTCAGTTCACACTGAAGTCTTTGGGATCATAGAATGGTTTGAGTTGGAGGAACCTGAAAGATCATCTAGTTCCAATTTCTCTGCCATGGGCAGGGACACCTCCCACTAGATCAGGTTGCTCCAAGCCCCAGCCAACCTGGCTGGAACATTTCCACATCTTCCCTGGGCAACCTGTGCCAGTGTCTCATCACCCTCATAGTGAAGAATTTCTTCCTAATGTCTAACCTAAATCTCCCCTTTTCCAGTTTAAAGCCATTACCTCTTGTCTTATTTTTTACAAAAATTCCCTCACCAGCTTTACAGTACTGGAAACAGTACAGGTACTGGAAGGCCACTGTAAGGTCTCCCCAGAGCCTTCTCTTCTCCAGTCTGAACAACCAAAACTCACTCAGCCTGTCTCAATAGCAGAGGTGCTCCAGCCCGCTGATAATCTTTGTTGCCTCCTCTGGACTCACTTTAAGAGCTCCGTGTCCTTCTTATATTGGGGGCTCAGGAACTGAACACAGTACTGCAGGTGGGGTCTCATAAGATCAGAGTAGAGGAGCAGAATCACCTCCCTTGACCTGACTTCTTCAGGTGCAGCCCAGGACACTGTTGGCTTTCTGGGCTACAGGTGCACATTGCCACCTCATGTTGAGCTTCTCATCAACCAGCACCCCCAAGTCTTTTTCCTCAGGGCTGTTCTGAGTCCTTTCTCTGCCCAACCTGTAATTGTGCTTGGAATTGCCCCAACAAAGTTGCAGGACCTTGTGCTTGGCCTTATTGAACTTCATGAGGTTGGCTCTCAAGCCTGCCAAGGCTCTTCTGAATCACCTCCCTTCCCTCCAGTGTGTCAACCACACCACAAAGCAGCTGATCCTTTGGCCCAATTAAATTTCAGTGTGGGGCTGTAGTACCTGACCAGCTACTGAGGTTGGAAATTACCAGCATCCCCCTACCACAGTGTAATGCCTTGTAATACTTTGCATTCATCATGGCCTCAAACTACCTCTGTGCTGCAAGACTTGCTACAAGGAATGAGTGGCTTCTGCAGAAAACTTCAGGGTGTTTGGTTGTGGATCATAGAGTACTTCCAGATGGCCAGGTAATCTATTGTATGGCACTGCAGTGAGGACTTTGCCTTTGGTTTTATATTTTATCAGACTCAATAGAAATACAAATCGTGTTACTTGTATAACATCACTGAGGATTTTGCTTTAGAGAAAAAAAAATTGTGTATTTCATATGACCCCCTGGGTACTGGTATAATTCTTATTCAGGACTGATCTGGCAATGCAGCTTCACAGCTTCTATGACCAGGAATTGTTCTGTAATAGAATTTCTCTGCTTTTGAGTTGGGAGTAGCTGGCATAAAATCCATGGCTGCAGCACTTGTATGCTTTCAGCAACCTTAGTGTTTTAGGTGAACTTTGAAGAGGTTGAATGATTTGGAGCACTTTGAAATAACTCTGAGCTGTGATGGAGGGGTCAAGCCAAGAGCTCAACCCACCATCTGGGCAGTGAGGGGGAAAGGCAGCAAAATGTTCCTCGCCTGGCTGTCTCCAAGGAGCAAACTTCTGGTGTGCTGCCAAGAGAAAAACGAAGATCCTTTCAAAGCAAAGGTCGGATGTGATAGCTCCATCTGAAGAGTTTTACCTAAAAGGCTGGCTGCTCTCTGCCTAGGAGCAGTTAAAGTACTCATGGTGGGGCCATTTTAAGCTCTACCAGGCTTGTGCAAATAATTGGTTAAGTAATAGTCTCTTTAAAGCAGAAGCCATTTTCTGCTTGGTTTTGTAGCAGGAATGCAGCACCTCAGGTTTGCTGAGTTCCTCTCAATATGAAGCTATGGAAGTCCTAGATTTCTTTGTGCTTTAAGCACACCTAACAAATCCTGCTGCCTCCCAACCTCCTTCTAGAGCAGTCTTTGGAAACTCCTGGAATTTTTGCTTGTCTTTATTATGTGCTTTTAATAATACCTTGATTTGAAAACGAATAGTTACCCTCTTTCTGCCTCTCACCACAGAAAAAAATCTTAGTTGCATGGGGGGAGAGGTATAATTTCTGTTTCTATTCAGATAACTGCAGACATGTAAAGGAAAAAAGTGAAAGTGACAGCATCCTCTACACTGGTGTTCTGGTGAGACTGTGAGCTGAACGCATGTGTTTTGATGTGCCTTCATACTGCCAGCATGCATTGTGGTGCCTCCTCTTCTTTGGTGCACAGACCTTTGCAGGATTATATACAATATATGCAATTATATACAATATATACACATCTAGTGATGTTCAAGAGCAGCCATCCCTGTATTTCCTTGCAGGTGGAAGATCTGTCAGATGAAGTTTTTTCCTTACGTCACAAGAAGTATGAAGAAAGAGAGAGAGCAAGGTGGTCACTGTGGGAGCAGAGCCGCTGGCCCAGGAGGAACAGCAGGCAGGTGTACTGACCTTGATTAGAGCATTCATTTCTACTGAACTGCTGGTGTTGGTTGTTGGTGCAGCAGTTTTAGAAATGCTGTCACAGAGAAGTTTGAAAAGGAGAGCCCTGTTTGTTAATTAGCTCTTTAGGGACAGCATCGAGTATGTTTGGTTTTGCGGCTGGAAAGGGAAAGCAGTTCTGAAGCAAGGATACTTAGAGAAATTGGCCATGTTAGTGACCTGGTATTAGTCAACAAAAACCTGACTCTGGTACTGAAAGCAGTTGGTGCCACCCCCAGTTGTTATGACATTAGCCACGAAGTGTAACATGAGCTGTTCCTCACACTTTAGATGAAAGTCCACTGCACTCAGAGATTCATCACTGAAAGGTCCTTGGCTGTGCTAGGGACCTTATGCTTTCACACATTTCATTGTGTGAAAAAGTTTAATTCTCACAGGCTTGTAGTCTGGTGTAAAACTCATCAGTATTAAATATAATCCTTAGAAGTCTTGCAAAAAGTACTGCATATAAAAGCAAGCATCAAAGATCTGTAGCTGCAATTTGGCTCAGGGAAAATGATTCCCATAAATTGCTTCAGAATCTCAGGACAAAAAATATCTTATAAATGCTGGGATAACTTTTCCTGCTATTTATCATATGCTTGTGTCTACTCTTGGCTGAAAGTGAGCCATGACACTATGAAAAATATGCAAAGATAGCTTTTTTTAATGTAAGATAAAATTAGAACTAACCCATATGAAGGAATTCTATTTTAAACAATTTTGAAGGTTTTAAAAAATTAGAAAGTGTAGTGAAATACATAAGGTATATTTGTACCCTTAATTTTGAAACTTTATTAAGTCCTTGATGAAATCTCTCTTCAAACGAGAGTGCTATTTGAATTCAGAAGTAAAACTGCCATTGACATGAACGTGGTCAGACTTCCACCTGGCATTTAAGATGCATGCCAGTATTTCATACCTATTTCAAATTTGCATGAAAGTTGAGGTCAATATTTCTAATCTTACTAAATTACTTTGACTGCTTTTGACTGCTTTGGAGCTGAGTCCAGAGCAGAGGTGGGAAATAGGAGCCCAAGGACCTGCTGTTTCTTCTTGAGTTACATTGGCACCTCTGACAGTGCCATTCGGACTTTGCAGGCTCCTGTGAATGATGCCATGTTCTCCAAGTGGGAACAGCCCACAGATCACTGACTTCTCTTGTCCAGAATTACAGTTCTGGTGAGTGTGTGGAGAAAGGCACAGGTGTAGGTCCAGCCAGAGCTTGCTAGCTCCTCCACATAGCACTCTTTGGTTTGGCTTGTGACAATGAGGTTGTCAAGAACCATGTGTTTTCCTCTGCTTTTTGAATGTAAATAATTAGAATGCAGGCAGCATGTATGGAGAAGCTGGACACTTTGAAAAGAAAACCTGAACTGTTCCTGGTGATATGAAAGAGCAGGGAGTAGCTTTTAAGACTCTGGTCTCTTATCCTGCACTAGATCTTACAGCAAAAATGCTGATGGACGACACAGCCAAGATTCGGTGCAGAAAGACCACCACAGCACCTCCTGTGCCTCACTGCACTGTGCTGCTGAACCCGTTCCTGACTTGACTTCAGAAGCCCACAGCTCTGTTTGTTCAGGGATTGCACAACTCTGCAGGGAGAGCCAGGAAATGAAGGTGGGTGCTTCCAGTAGCTTCAGGTCTGGTCAGATCTGGTCTTCAGTTACCACTGTCTCTAACCTAAAAGAAAGAACCTAAACAAATCCTGCTGTCTCATTGGTCAGAATCTCAGGCTGCTGCTGAGATGCTTCTGTTTAGAACTAAATTGCTGTGCTTTCTGAATTAAGCCAAAGATTTGTCAACAGGTAAACATTTCATTGCTCACACATGGCACATGTTTTTGAGGTGAGCATGAAAAGCCTGGGTTCAGGGAAGCTGGATCTTTTTTCAGGGATATTGGCCAGGGTTGTAGACAGGCCTGATGGTTACAAGGCTAAGTCAGGCACTGTGGAAAAGTACTTCCCCCTTCCTGTACTGTGTTAAAGTGTGTGTTAAAGCTCTGTTATTAGTTCAAAACCATATGAAGGTAGCTTATGTTGACAGCTAGTGCCTGGCAGTGTCCTGTTCTTTATGTGAAGAGCCCTGCAAACATTGTAAAGAAAGACACTCATTTGTTATTTGATAGCAGATCATTCTGCACATAGCTAATCATTCCGGACTCAACTGAAATCTCTTTTCCTCCTCTTTTCTTCCACCCTCACTCCCTACCCTTCTGATTCCTTTCAGTCTGGGCTGTGGGAACGTCGAGTTTTTCCACTAGAAGATGAAGAGGTAGAAGCTTTACTGTGCCAAGATCAAATAACAAACCAGACTGAAATGTCAAGTGCAGCTTTCCCCAGCAACTCTCTCTTTACTTCGTGCACACCCATTGGTTTGCCAGACAATGGCCATCCACTGAGGAAACACTCTACTGAAGAGTCAGAAGACTGCAAAAACCTTTGCCTGGGAATCAACAATACAAGAAAACAAAGGTGACAGGGAATAATGTGGTTCATTAAGAAAGCCAATTAAGGTGGAGAAAAGTGTAAGGTAAAATCTCTCTTGTTGACACAGCATATGACAGCACAATTCAAAACCTGTACATTAGCTGCATATAATATATTTTCTTTCTTGCTTTGTAACAGGCAGGATAAATCCCAAAGACAGCACTTTCTTCTTCCTGAACCCCAAGAGAAAGTAATTATTTCAAGCTGGAAGTCTAATATTCCCAGTGTTGGGAGTGGGCGCACATAAGTTGCTGGCACCATTCACTTTCTGTTGTCATATTGCCACATTTGTTAATAATCATCCTTTTCTGTTCTGTTTGTTTTCAAATGCATTTCTGGTTCTTGTGGATTCTGGTGCAGCAGGATATGCTGTCTACCTTAACCAACAACTTCAACTGAACACAGAAAAACTACTTGGAAAAAACAGTGGGGAGAAGTGATAGCCTCCTATTATTTTCCTGTGTGGCATGACTGAGGGGCAAAAATCTGCCTCTCTAAATGCATGTGTGCAACCCGTGCCTAGGATAAGGGTAGGTGAGCAGCAGGAGTTTCAGAGCAGGCATTCTGGAAGCCTTGCATCTCGCTTAAAATCTGTACTCAGCTCTCTGTAGTGCCAGGGCATGTTCCATATAGATGTCCTCAAGCAATAAGATAGAACTAGACCACTGCATTTCAATAGTTAAATATATCTGCTACTCAGAAAGTAGGGTTTCTGCTTCAGTCCTGTGGGTATGGAGAAACAGAAGGAAAGAGGAGTTGAGTTGAGTCGAATCAGTGATGCAGCTCTTTGAATATTGTGTTTTGGATCATCTTACTTCCTTAGTCCTTCAGTAGCTAATGAGGCTCATAATATTTTGCTTTAATATGTTAAAGACAAAGTCTTGTTCCAATATCTGTACAGTGCCTTGTAAGAGTCTCGTGAGTATGCCAACATTTGGTGACTAGCTGAAAAGGAAAAGATGATTGATCTCTAGAAGAAAAATAAAGAAAAAAGCCCCAAAGCTTTCCATTTTGATTCCAGATAGATTTTTAATTTCCCAGTACGTTGGCAACAAGAGGAAAAAAAAGCAAGTTGTTTAAACTTGCATCTAAAAAGCATAGCTTGGAATGTATCTATCTGCAATCTCAAAAGGTATTAACAAAGATTAAACATTGAATGTAGGTATAATCCATTGACAGGAAGTTTTTCTGTGTAGGACAGTTGAAGGCAATTTAATAGGAGTCTCTGGTTTTGTGCAAATTTTTTTTTTCATGTGTAATATCTGGAATGGCACTGGACAGATGACCCATTTTTAGTGTCAATTTTTTTTTTTTTTTTTTTTGTTGGTCAAAATGACAGGAAACATACACTGGGCATCTGAAAACAGTAAAGTTTCAACACTACAACCTATTGTTACATTGTAGTTTATTGCACATTCTGATTATTTTTTTAAACACTTTTTTAACACTGGTTTGTCTTAAACTTGAATCTTGCCTCAGTGTCTGATACAATAATCTTTGTTGCAAGGTTGGTTTTTTAATTAAAAGTTATTTCTATATAAGTTGTATATAGTGTGAATTTGATGGCCTCTTAGAAGTGAAGATAGAGCAGTAATGCTTCCTCTTGGCACAGAGACCTGCTTGGCCCAAGAATGGCTTGGCAAACACACTGAAGTGGCAGCAGCACTAAGCTGTTCTGTCATCTGAAGCTGCACTGGAGCTGGGAGGCGAAGGTCCCCTGCAGTGTCCCAGCAGAGAGGTGGATTTGTCCATCTCTCTTGTCCTGCATGTTCATTTGCTGCTGGGAGGGGGGTTCTGAAAGATCAGTCTCTCAAATGCTTTGCAGGTGTTTTCCAGACCCATTCATTAAGTGTGATCTGACCAGTTTTTTTCTAAGCTCCAGGTTTCCTGCACTGCCTCATTCCTGGGGCAGCATGAGGAGGTTCTGCAATTGAAGGGATGGGATAGACCAAATAAATCATCCAGTGAGCTGCCTTATGTGCCCTGAAAGTGCTCTGAGGAAATGGAAACACAACCTAGCATTTTGTGGGGAGAAGCAAGAGGAGGTTTTTTCCTAGATGGGGGATGGGAAGGGACCAGTCCCCTCTTTTCATCTCCTTTCCCTGTGCTGCATGCAGCTGGGATCAGCACCAGTACTCTGGTTTATTGCCTGCAGCCCTTCTCTCTGCAGAGCTGGACTCCCATCTCCAGACAGTTCAGTTCTCCATTAATGTTGGTGGTGTCAAGCAGATGCTGGTGGTCAGAGCAGGCTGAGAACTCAGAGCCAGGATCATGCTCGAAGCCATAAACTGTGCAAGAAACCTCAGCTTGTTTTGCTTTCCTTTTAAAGTTCTAAATAAAGGGGAGGAGCAACGGGGGGAAAGGATGGACTCCAAAACTGTCTTTTGGCTGCTTAGCTATGAAAGCAGCTGTCAGCACTGCTTCTAACATTATAGAGGTATTATGAAGGCTGCTTCTGAAGTACCAACTTAAAATGGGGCCCTCCTGCCCCATGAAACTGAGGTGTTGCAGCTTCACAAAGCAAGTAATTTCCTTTGCACTTTCTTTACTATTTTCAGTGAAGACATTTTATTTTTAAGGCCACATATGCTCTGCTTCCTGGTGCTATCAGTGTTTAACACTTTATCTCTGCATCCAGGGCCTTAATGGCATATAAGTACATAGACAAACTTCTACGCTTCATTAAAATTAAGCTCCAGGTGTGTCTGCCACAGTGGTTTGTCTTGCTCAGGGCTGTGCACTTGGATCTGTGTCCCAGCCCAGCCTTACTCGCCTACATCCGTTTCTTTTATCCTGTTTTCCAGTGCAGGCAGAGCCTTTGCTCTGTCAGAACACTCTGGACAATGTGACTCAGTATCACCAGACCAGGTTCTCCTGTATTGCTGAAACTTTGCTTTATCAGAGTATTGCAACATCGAAGGGTCTTGGGGTTTGTTTGGCCCCACGGACACCATGTAAGCAGCTCTTCTGGTTTTCCTCTCAGTGTTGGGTTCAAGTCCTGGGGCTTCTGCTGTGAGGTTATGTTACTGACTGCAGGAGGTCACACCTAAACAGAACCTAAAAAAATAACTTCTGTTTGCACATACAGGCAAGAAACTGGGAGAGTCTTAAGTGTTAAAAGATCAAATATCATTACTGTTGCTTCCATGGATGCTCTGTAGTCACTAATAGCTTAAACCTTAGATGTATAAAAAGCTGCTGCACTAGTAGCCAGCTGCAGAAACCCACCTTGGTGGGATTTAGATGGAAACAAACAGTTGAGTAATTTTACTGTAAAAGTTCTCTCCCACGAACCTCCTAACCTGCAAGTCAATGGAAGTGCAAGCTACCAAATTTAACACACTGACAAAATGACTACAACCTGTCAAAAAAACCCATACCCTATGGTGCCATGCTCAGAACAAATCATAGTACTGTCAGTTAGCTAACATGACTTTGGGACACACATCTACCCCAAATTAGAAAAAATAAACCAAACATCAGAAATAGTTTGAATACTCTTTCAAAACATCTTAAGGTCAACTGCAAGGGGCAAGGATACTACAGTTGGTGTCCTACTGCTTTCAACAGCATGAAAAGCTCCACTTCCAAATCCTAAACCAACACTTCCATGGCCCTTTTGTGGTTGCTTAGCCTGTGTTTTAGATCCCAGAGCCTGTTTCTCTATGCACACTGTATCAGACTCTACACAGGTTCTTTCCAGAGTACAAATAAGCAACTTTATCACATCTAACAGCCATCTGGACTATTACCTTTCCTAGCCAAGCTTTATTCTGGCAAACCATTCTGTAAAGATGTCTTCAGTGCAGCAGGTCCAGATGACTCCTGGTTTTTTTGGTTTTGCTGGTTCTCAAAGGAGGTTGCAAGTGAAAACAGGAAGCAAGAACATGTGTTCACCTAAACCACAATTAACCATGCAGGAAAAAGTAGCAGGTGAGCCATTTCAGACACTTGTCTGGAGTGTCTGAACTACCCCCCACTGCAGCAGTGACCCACACTGTAGCCCAGCTGGTTCCTTCCACAGCCACCCTGCAGAGGTGTCCCCAGTCCGTGGGACACCTGGCAGGTCCTGGGCTTAGCAGAAGGGGTGCATCAGTTCTAGCACTGCCTCAGCAGTTGGAATGTAAGATGTGCCCAGCTTTGACATCAGCCCTGTGGAAAGGGACTGGCTGCAGCTGTTTCCCTGGGGCAGCAGACTGCACCCTTCTGTAATTACAACTTTAAAATACCATGCAGAATGCCATGAAATATTAAAGGAGTCAGCGATACCAATCAGAGCCATGGGAGGTAGGTCTAAATAAAATGACCTGTGCAGGTCTTCCTTTAGTGGGTTGTAACTCTCACCTTTCACATGCCCAAACAGGCCACAGGCTGTGAAGTCAGCACAGGAAAACTGGAGGCATGAGAACTATTGGGCTTTGCAACAAAGAGGAGCATTAATCCCTCATACAGAGCTGTCTCCATGCAGCACATGTCAGCCTACCTGCACTGAGATCACTGCTCTCCATCTTAATCTTAATTGTTTACTGGGACCTATATACAAACCAGGAGCCTGTGGGTCAAGATAAAAGTTTCTAAAGCAACATACTTTCATGAAATCTCATAACTGCCAGGAATTCCAGACACAGCTGTATTAACTGGCTACTTGAAAGGTAAATGAGAAGGTATTTCCCAGTTTGACCTGGTAAAGATGTTGCACTTGATTCTTGAGTTACTCTAAGTCAAGTAATTCCATGCAGAAAAGCAAAATAGGAACACTTCTGGCATCTATTAGATTTCTTTAGCCCTCTTAAACTGCATTACTACCAAAACCACTAATTTTTTTTTTTCACCGTCAGCTTAAAGGAGACTTATCACACCAAGGGAGAGGTGTTTAATGCAGATATTGCAAAAGTTTTGTAGGAATGCACAGATCAATTGACAAAATACAGACAGCTGTTTGATTAGTTTTCCCCAAGAAAGATTGCGTTTGGTGATGCTACACTCTTCTAGCAAGCAAAAAACTGACTGAAACTTCGTTCAATCCAGTCAGTGCTATAGGTTGTGCCACAAAATTAGCCTCCACAGAATCAAGAGACAGGTTCAAACCATTGCATTTCCAACCCTGAAAGACAGCCAGAATGTTTTTCACAGCTGCTTGCTTCATTGCAGCGCAGGAATGATTCCTCTGGTCAGCAGCAACAAAGTTTCTGTAATTACCGTTCATCCAGCCCTCCCTTCTGCAGGAGAAACAAGGTTCTCCCGCACACACAGAGCCTTCTTTGACACTGCTTGGGTGGGTCTCATCGATCCAGGCAGCGCTTCTGAGCTGCTTCTGAACACACATTCCTTAGGAGGTTGATCACAGATCTTGGATCTGCACTCTTCATAATTGCACTGCCAGATACAATCATATTCGCACCTGCCTGAAAGACATTAAACACCCACTCAGTAACACAGAACAGATCCACTCCTTAAAGAAGCTTTCTTGCTGTAAAACACATCAGGATGTGGTGAATTCTAGGCTGGTGGGCACAGAAGGGCTATTTGTGGGACATTTGTGTTTATTGGTGCCTCTTAACTACAATCACAAATCAAGTTCAGAAAAGACAGCTCTTCCACAAATAGGTCATCTCTCCATCAGTGTGTCTATTCATCCAGACACACATGAAACAAATACCTTCTGTAGCTTAGGGGAGGCTTCAGGAGCTGCTATTATAGAAGTTTAGACCTCAAGCAGATTTAAAGTGGGCTTTACTGTTCCCTCTGAAAACTAACAGCCAAGATGCAATTCCTGCTAAGCTTTATTTTCCAAGGGGCAATTACATCCTTGGCACAGTGACTGGAACAGCTCTACCCTTCAGCCTCTTACCTCTGCACACTTATGGATGGTGTCGGGCCCAACTCCTCCATCCACTTCAATATCCAGTGAGGGAAACTGTGTCCTCAGCCACTGAACCTGAGACACCATATAAAAAGGTTGGCACCGAGACCCACACTCAGCTGCTGCAGTTATGTGTAGTGTTTTACACACCAGGTCAGGGGTTATTCACCACTATGCTCCACATTGCTAATTAGCTTTAAGCTCAATATATAAAGAAACAGAAACTTAAGTTTACCTTCGGCATCATGTCTTCCATAAATTTCTGCCCTCCAAATCCAGGCTCTACGGTCATCACCAAAGCCATGTCTATCTGGTTGGCCCAAGGTGCCAATTGTTCAACTGTGGTGGCAGGCTTGATCGCCAGACCAACCTGCAGGAGAGGCAAAACAAAACACAAATGCACCTCAGGGTGACAAAAGCACAGCAAGATTGGCCTGAGCTAAGAACAGACCCCTAGGAAAATAACGATGTATCTGAACAGGCTATTTTAAGTAAAGATACTTGGATTACTTTAAAACTAAAATTTAACACTGACTCAGAGCACACTGTTGGGGCTGCACACACCAATCTCTGACCACCCAAAACTGCAGCGATGCGTTTTCCATTGCCAGAAACATGGTGGTCAGTCGGTCCCAGAGCAACGTGCTCCTCCAAGCCCACATTCCCCTCACCTTCATCCCATTCTCCCGAATGTCTTTTATCAAGGCCCCTGGGTTGTCTGTAGCTTCCAGATGAAAGGTGTATTGGTTTGCACCAGCAACAGCCATTGGCTTCACCCACTGCTCTGGTCTGGCAACCATCATGTGCATATCTGGAGGAGGGAGGGAGCAAAGAGCCATGAGCAAGGCAGCAGCACCCGCTGGTGTCCCCAAGATAGGTTCTTCACCCACTGTGCAAAAACTGGCACACAGTGACCAAACAGATGGTTTGTTCCAGTTCTGTGCAGAAATGGGTGCTAGGTGACATTCTGCAAAGCCAGCACACCTTTTGAGGGTCTCGTACGCCAACAGAACAAAGCAGAAAGCACAGGAAGGTAAATGACTGCCGAGCCATTCGCCGCTCCTAACCTGACAAATGAAAGCAGAAATTCCCCCCTCTCTTCTCTCGAGCCTGGTGCTGTCTTTTGCTTGAGACCAGGCTGTGCCCCCCTCCCGCCGTCACCCTCATGCCCCCACCCGGTTGCCCACCCTGCAGTCTCTGAAGCCGTTAACATTTTTCTTACGACACCGCTAGGGCTGCAGCTCCGGCCCCGGCCCGGGGGCCGCCCCCCGCCCGCTGCCCCACAGCGGCGGCCGCTTCCGCAGCGCCCCGGAACCGCGATGGCACCCCCGGCCCCTTACCGAAGAAGGGCTCCTGGCCTAGCTGCTTGCGCAGGCTCTCCACGACGGGGTGGCCGAAGGTGATGTTCGGGACGAAGTGTCTTGGGGCCGAAGAGAGAGACCCACCCGCCCGCAGGTTACCCTCCGGCCGGCCGGCGGGGCGGGGCAGGCCGCCCGCCCGCGCCCTCGGGGCGGCCCCCCCCCCCCGCGCCCCGGCCCCGCCGCCCGTCCCCGGCTGTTACCCGTCCATTACATCCAGGTGGAGGTAGTCGGCGCCGCAGTCCAGCAGCCGGCAGCACTCTGCGCCCAGCGCCGCCAGGTCGCTGTTGAGGATGGAGGGACCCACCCTGCACCCCGACGCCATCGCTGCCGCCCGCCGCCCCGCCGCCCCGCGGGCTGCCGGGACCGCCCCGCCCGCCCCGCCCCCGGCGCCATCTTGGGAGCGCGGAGGGAGCGGCGAGAGCGATTGCGCAAGAGGCAGAAAGACAGAACTCTGTCGTTTTTGTCGTCATTTCTCTGTATTTAGTCATGGGGACAGCGTTTGCGTAAAAGCCTGAGGCAACGGGACCGACTGACACACTGACGAGACTCGCACAGCCCGGGCGGCCGTGGCACACGACATGCGCTTAAGGCCTCTAGCACTAAGGAAGCAGCACCGTTTGTCTTCACAGGAGGAACGGGCCGGTTCTGCTACAGAGAGACCGGAGGGAAGCACAAAAGCAGCTCACGTACATCTCGGCATCTCGGCAGTACAGAATTAAACGCAACCAGCATGAAAGTAAAACGCGTCAGGAAACGGAGGGGCTGGGCTGGGCCAGGTCTCTCACCTGACCTCCAGCGAAATCACGGCCCGGCACCTGAATAAAACTAAAGCACAGGTTAGGGCGTTTCGAAGCTGCGTTGATGACCAGCAGGGTAGACATTAACAGGAAGCATTTCAGTCCTTGCTATGGCTTACTGCTTTGGGTTCACCAGTGGCAATGGGAAACCTGAATGGAAACGTGTAATGAATTTAGTTAAGGAAATCACACTTATTTTCTCATCGTTACAGACAGTACCGTGGTGAGGCATCTACTTTTCGCTAAGGAAAATGCTTCCTTCTCATTTTCAGCAGAAAAGGCCGTTCTACAAAACGCACCGTGAGTTCTGTAAGTTCTGTATGCTCAGTCAGTGTTCACAGCTCTGCTCACCCAGGGGACTGCCAGTAACCCAGCCTGCCTCGGGGCTTGGGAGTGGAGTTGTGTTCCTTCTCATTTGTGCGTCACTGTTAATAACAAAACTTAAAACCTGGAATTTGGCAATTCTTTGACCTCCCAAGCGAGAGCTAATCCAGAGCAACCTCCTATAGGTAGCTGGTGCTGGCTGCTGTGCGCTGAGGAGATAAGCAGCAGTACAGGGTGTTTTGGTCAGCAGCTGGTGGTTAGGAACACACACTGAGCAGCAGTTCTGAGACACTCATCCTCACCTGACCATCTCTCCTACAAAGCTGTCTACACCACCTGTGTACATACGTATGGTGATACAAGTGGTGCTTTATAAAAATAATTGCCTTTTCAGCCCTGCTTTTCTGAAGAGGTGCTGAGAGGCTCCTTCTCTCAGCAGGGTGCTGGAAACAGACATGCTCGGCACCCATGAGCCTGGGAGAAGAATGGCTTTTGCTGTCTCTAGAGGTCTAACCTTCTTGAGTTCCCTCCTTGGAGCTGTGTGCTCAGCTTCCTTCACATCTGAGTGATTGGCAAGTCCTGGGCAGCACAGCATGAAGGCTCCATGGGTTTCAGCAGGCTGAAACCTACTCTCAGGGGTATGGTTAATTTTCCACACAACAGTACAAACTGCACAATGGCAGTGAGGCAGTCATCTGTATGGCAGCAGGTGCAAGTCCTTTTTTGGAGATGGATAGGAGGATATCATTCTATCTCCTCAGTAGGGCTGTGTTATGATGCCTGTATCCAAATTACAAGCCCTTGGGACCAAATTTGTAATTAGCACATTTTACAGACTCTCCAGATGAGCTAAAACATTTTCCTCTGCACAGTAATGCCATGATTATAAACTCTAGTTCTATTATAAGCTGGAAAAGGCAGCATATGATTCCCAAAGCACAGGGTAACTTTGGGTGTGACTTATGACTTCATGGTTTGTTTCACAGCTGTTTTGCAGTTTGCCTGTAAGCAGCTAATTGCTAAATTCACATTTCAGTGTTGTTCCAGGATGCTGCAGCACAGCCCATAACTCAGCTGTTACTTCAGATCCTGCACTGGGATCTCCACCTACCTATAAAGGTACTTTTATATATCTAATACTTGCAGCCATGAACATTACAGACATAAAGTGGAACCTTTTAAAATACATTCTCAACATGCCAAAAATAGATTCTTTCATCAAGAAATTTGATCTTGAGCATTTCTGCCCTGCAATATCCATCTTTTGTTTACAATGTAGATATATATTTCTATTTGTATACATAGAACCATGAAAATACCATATATAAATATTTACTTTAAATCTCTGAAGTACATAGGACAGCATCAGTGGAGCAGTTGCTAGGTACTGGAAGATCCACACATTCCAGATGTGGTTTCTTCTTGTTTTGTTTTTCTAAGCTGTAGAGATGAATTAGTACATTTAAGCAGGACAGCGTGGGCTATTTATACCATCTGCAGGCCACTCACCCCCTGCCCATCTATATCTGTGCACAGCATGTGCATTCCTTCTAATGGTATGTACTGTATTTAGTTCTACAGAGCAAATATTTTTGTAGCACAAGGGCAGCATCTTACAGAGTAGAATGAAACCAAAAGACAAAGGTAAACTAAAGTCTGCAGTGCCTTAAAAAAAAGAAAAGGAATGAAAGAAAAAGGTCTCATTGCTCTGTGCTGCTTGTCATTGCTCTACAAGTTAAAACTGTGGTTCCAGGCTTGGGAAAATGAAGCTCTAGACTGGTACTATTTGGCAGTGTTTTCACTGTCAGTACCAAGGTGTAAGAACCTTATATTCAGCTACTATATAGCCATTCTCTCAAAAATGCTAGAAAAATAAATCTTGGGCACAATCTCAATTGAGGCTTCTCCATCTCCCACACTACCACAGCCCACATACCCAGCAAGGCTGCTGGTCACAGTGTGTGGCTGCCACATCAAGGTTTTATGGACCACATATTTGCCCTCACACTCCCTACCCTGAGAATTTAGAAGAAATTCTCTGTTCCTGCAGTCCTGCCCTGAACTGAAATGTATTTCACAAACAGAAATTTGCCAATCTATAGCAAGCAGCTGGTAGCTATTTTCTGCTTTCAGCTAATAAAGTGCTCTTGTTTTAATTAGTTACCAAGGAACTCCAAGGAGAAGGTCCACTTCCTCTTCCTTCTCCCACTACTGCACATCCCCAAGCATTAAACATGAGATTCATCCAGATCAACATCAGTCTCCCCGAGCTCCACATTTGTAAAGCTGAAATGAGTGGCCAGCAAGGGGTTCTCCATCCCGTTGTCCTCGCTGATGTGGAGCACTGTGTCCCCATGCTGCAGCAAGCTGGTGGTCTCAAGGCCCGTGTAGTCCTCTGTGTCAGAGAGCTGGGTGGGTGGGGTGCTTTGTGCTGTTGCTGGCCGGGACTCCAAGCCCTCCTCTTCTTCCTTCTCAGCACAAAGTGCCTCACTCTGCTACTGGGGAGAGCCAGGGGTCAGGCTCACAGAAGGTAGGAGGGAGAGGGGGGGAAAAGCAAGGGAACATCTATAAAATATTTTCTTATTCAGAAATATGTTTTACCATAAAGGGCCAGGGCACTTGCAGATTATAAATCCTTAAAATTTTGCCATAATGATGTGTTTTTACTGGTGAATCAAATTTGTAGCAATGATCAGAAAGGCTGATTTCAGCCATTAACACTGCCTCATTACATTTTCTTTAGTGTCTTTTTCTTTTTAATGGCAAAGGACATAACCCCCAAGAGACTGTAGATCTCTGGGCCTATAAGAGTGATTTCAATGTTATTGGTGCATTGAAGGGATGAGTGTGTTTGTTCCTGCATTGTCCTCAGTGCTGTCCAGCACAGACAAATGTTGGATGAGCAATTTCTTTTGGAATGTGATGCTTCTGCTAAAACAGTCCTGAGGTTTTGAAGCAGCTTCTCAGAGGGAAAGCTGTAAAAAACAGTTGATGGAAACTTGCCCTGGTGAGCAGGTCCGGAAGGACTACAGTGTGTACAGTGTGTGATGGGAAGATGGAAAATATAGGAAGTGTATTTGCAAAGTAAGAACAATTGCCTAGATCTAGAAGTGAGTGGTTCACAAAAGCCGGACATCAAACTCAGCCTGAAGAACAGACACACAGAAAAGTTCTTCACTCACCCACCCACCGTTTCGCTACAGTGTTGTAACACATCCCGTTTCCCTGCAAATTTTCCATGCTGCTTAAATGAAGCAGCAGATGGACACGTGATGAAACCATGGATCACGTTACCTGGGCAGTGGCCTGGCTGTGGAGATCAGCCACAACGATGGCAGGTGAGGAAGTCAGCACAGGGTCACTTGGTGGTTCCTGCTTGCTGGTGGCCTGGGGGCTGCTGTGGCTGCAGCCCTGCTGCTGGGGTGCTGCAGCCGAGGGGTCCCCCGGTGGGGCTGCTGGTGCCTCAGGCTGGGCTTCAGTGAAAGTCACCGAACGCTTCTGCTCCACTGAAAGGCAGGAACCCAGAAAACTGAGTATTAAAATGCTGCGACTTGAGGAGGAGAACAGAATAAGAAGAGAGAGAATCCTTGGAGTTCTTAGAACTAAGATAGGATTTGTGATTCGAGCCATCTTTTAAGCTCTCTAATTGGAGACTAATCCAAAAGCCTTTTACCCTAGGCTTGCTCTAAAGCCACGGCAAGAATCAGGGATCTCCCAAAGACGAGCATCCTACCTGGCTTTGACATGGCTTGGCGAGATAAATGCCATTCATAACATCTTTCCATCCCAGAAATATGTATTTCATCCATCCCATCTTTCCATCCCAGAAGAATATATAGAATTCCTGTGTGAGTTAGGCATTTCTGCCCTCAACTAAGAAGGGAAAACTGAGATGAAAATATGCAAGGGAATTACCCACGGTTTTACAGGAAATCTGAGAATTAAAACAACGAGAGCAGCTGATGGCCCCCGTTCGTGCAGACTGAGTCCACTATCGGGGTGTAGCAGAACAGCACAAAGGGTGAAGACAGCTAGACTAAAACTTAAAACTGATAACCCTGCTCCAGCAGTTTTGTTGCCTTTGCTGTTCCAGGTTCTTTCAAATTTGACTGCTCACTTCAGATGGTACAGAACACAGCCATCACCTTCTCTGTTTGGCAGTGCTGACTCTGGAGACATAGGGCATGGACTGGAGCAGTCCTGTCTTCATTTCCATATGTAGTCCTTAAAGCCCTGCAGAACTGATCTTACAAATTGTGGGAAATTTCCTTCTCTGCTTATCTCAATAGCTTGAAAGTCTGCAAATCTGGAGTATTTGGACAAGGCATCCTGAAGAGATGACACCTGTCCCCTAAACTTCCCACATGGCTAGGAGACATGACAATTTGCTGTCCATGTCCAGATTCACCTTGAAAGCCTTTAGAGAAACCATCATAGTGTTCTGAGGGGTTGATTTTCTGATAGGATATCCACTTAATGGGAAAAACAAAACAAAACAACAGCAAAACCCAAAAATAACCCCCCACAAACAAACAAAAAAACCCACTGGGATTTCCCTTTAATATAGGCTACTAGCAACTAACTGTTCTTTTAGGCCAAACCAACAAACAGTATTTTGTCCTTTCAACTAGACCGTGCTGGTTCTGGAGGTGCAGCACTGCCCTACCGCAGGGTTTGGGCTTTGGCTGGATGCTCCGCCGCGTGGTTGAGAGTCGAGCTCCGTGGCGGCTGCGCGGCTCGGTTTGAGTTTTCTGACGTGACAGCAGTGGTCGTCGAAGCTAAATGTAGGAAGGGAAGAGTTAGGCTGGTGGATGCTCATGTATCATACAAGGAGAACAGATACCATTGTCTGTTCCTCTAGATGGCCATTCACTCCACTTTGAGCAGATACATGTTCCCACATTAAGGTTTCCGTGCCTCAGACATCTCTTTTATATGAACTTCTGAGTTTTGTGCCTTTTCAGTGTCAATAATGGATGTAATGCAGTGCAGCTCACTTAATTTAAGACAAACAAAGCAAAACCAACCAAACAAAAAAGCCTGCAGAGGAGAGTACTGGAGCACTCAAAACGATGTGCACCTCCTCTCTTAAGGATTTGTCAGGCTTCACAGCTATGGCCAGCACTACAGTTCCTGCTAACTCAATGCCCTGCACTAGCATATCACAAATTAGGTAAAAGTGAAATATCACAATCACAAATCATTTTTAAAAACAGACTCAGATGAGAAAAACCAAGCCAGCTCAAACAGAAGGAGAGAAGGTTTGCTCACTTCCCATGCTCTCACCTGTCGTAGACCTCTCTTCCGCCCCAGGGGCTGCTGCAGAAGAAGGTTCTGCTGTCCTGGCTCACTCTGCACGCTTGCCACCCTGTTAGATGTTGACAGCATTAGACCAAGCACAGAAGTATTGTGTATAACTAGTAGGTGTCCTGGCAATTGTGACTAAAATAAATACATAAATAAACCAACCACTAATGGCACAGTCACTTCAAAGAGCAATACTGTCTTTGAAGGATATGGGGACGTGTCTGTTGGGTTGTGGCTTCTGGGGCTCAGGAAAGGGTGGGAGGTGGAGTCATGGCATTCAGGACTTGGCCACACACAGGTAGCATCCAACTATAAAGAACTACAGATTTCAGTTTTCAGTCATTGATTGATGCATCCCACTGAGCAACATTCACTTCTCTGCATCCCTTGCCACATTAATAGAGGCAAGAATATCAGTTTCTAGCTGGAAAGCCTTCTTGTTTACTTTTCCTTTTTCAAGGACAATGTTGTAAAAGCTATTTTTTTTAGCTCCCAAATAGACTCCACAGCCTCATCACAATTTTGTCATCTGGTTTTAATTTCAGTTTCAATTTAAGTTAACAAACAAAAAACAAACACAAAGTAACAAAGGATCCATTCACATAATGGATGCATGAGTTATATGAACAAGGCCCCACACTCAACACTGGCAGCCTTAAGGCTTTTTGTGGCTAACAAACAAAAAAGACAAGTAAATGTAAATAAAATATATAGAGAAAGAGAAACATAGATTTTTAGGTTTTAATATCTTGGCATAAAACAGAGTAAAATCTGCAATAAAGAAATCTTTAACAGTAAAACATACTCTGCTATGTACCATCTCATTCTACCATTCAACTGACCGTTTAATGTACTTAAAATAAAAACACCACCCTCCTCTCATTTTTTCAGATCATTGTATTCCTCCAAACAGTTAAAAATTGATTATTTGGCAGACAGCAGCCACAGAACATTTTATCTGAATCAACTGTGTCTGAGAGACGAATGGTTACTATTGCATCTAGCTTTTAAGATGGACTCATTTTAAAGCAGGCAGCTGCTTATTTGGGACAGACTGGAATCCACTGAGCCACACATTGTATTTAAGCAACTTCCAGCTCTGTCTGGTATGTACTGTTGAAGATGCAGCACAATCTGTTTTGCCTTTGGCCTGCATTAATATAAATGAAAACAACACTCAAAAGAATGCTGATTTCCTTGGATCTCCCTGGAGGAGCTCAGTACCACCAACAGAGTGAAGGTTTATCATCTAACTTTACAGGAGCAGGGGAAGAAGACAAACCTGAGGACATGATCAGACAGGACAGTGAGGATCTCTGTGGAGAGACTTTAAAAGTTCTGCCTCCTGAACAGCTCATTCTTCACTCTGGCAGAAGTTATTGCCCTTAGAAGGTTTGGTGGAACAGAACATGAGAAGAACTTCCTGGTCTGCTCCAGGTCAAAGGCTGGTTACGTGACCCGAAAGTAATATTCCTTACTCTCTTATCAGTTTAAACTAAGGCCAGACTTTGCAGTAAAACATATGCACGTGCTTATACCAGCTCTACCAAGGAAAAAATGGGCAACCTCAGGGAGAGAGAGATCTTAAGACCCTGAACAGTTTCTGGTCACATTGTCTGACAACAGCCTAAAAATCCCAGGCATGCCCTCAGCAGCCTCCCCACAGCTGCAGTGGTTTAGAAAAAAAGGAAAAGCTGCTGCAACCTCAAAGCCAGAACAAACAAGACATAGTTGAGTCCTTTTCTTCTTCAGATGGTGCTTTCAAATGAGATCAAGAGTCTCTGGAATATATTTTCTAGCTTTTATGTAGGGTATTGACATGATTTACATACAGAGCATCCTAAACAAACACCATGCAAACACCTGCTTATGAATAAGAAGAGTCCTCCAAGTGACTGCCTGCTGGTAGGACTGTGTTCTTGACCCAGACAATGACTGCAGCACATATGACTGGGGGTCCAGAAGCAACCCACCATTCTTCATTAAAGCAGAGACTGCACTTAAATTAGTCTTTAGATATGTGATCCATACTACCTGAATTACAGCTTCGTCTTCTGAATTCTTAATCTGCTTCTGAATTGGCTTAATTTTCTGTTTTCAAGATTTACATAAATTATCTCTGCATTTTAAAAAGATTCTAGAGTTGTTGACAATATGAGTTAAGTGGGAACTATCTGATAAAGTTCTTAAAAAAATAACTTTCTATTGGCCTAGTTTTTGGTAAAATTTCTGATGAAGAAAAAGTAACTCTTATTTCTAAGCATGAGGAGACATAAATGTCTGTAGCAGAAAGACTACAATTATATTCAGTACCAAATATAGTGGGTGGAACAAATTCATTTTACATCCATCATGAAAGCACTTTGAAAAAGTCTATAGATAAAGGGAGTGCATGGACTGCACAAGGGCACAGAGACTATACAGGAAAAAAATAATTATTCCCATGGAGTAATCTGTGTACTAAAGACAAACACTAGGTGAGCAAAAGAACAGCTTGGCTTTGTGTCTTCCTGCTGGAGTCTGGGATTTTCAGCATGGCTTGTAAGTGAAATGAGTTTAGTGAAGCTGGTGGATGTTTATTTCTAGTCCTGAATCATTACACAAATTGGTATAATTTGGGATGAAGCTGAAATTGCAGATGTCTGCTGCAGGCAAATGGTGGACCTGAGAGCAGCTGAGTTTTGCAGAGCTGCCTACACACAGTACAATCCTGCTGTGGCTGTATTTTTGCCTTCTAGCCCAAATTTTGAAGAAGGGAAGGAAAGAGAGAGTCTTATAATGACTTCACATGAGTGATTGAATTTTCAGATCTAACCTTTCACTTCATGAGAGCTGGTAAGGGTTTCTTTTCATATCAAAGAGCAGCACTACTGATCTTGTTTCTGTGAAATTAAGTGTGGCTCTGTTGTCTCTGTGTGGTTCTTCCTCCTTCCCACCCTCTTTTTCTGTCTCTCCTTATTTACCAGTCCAGGAGTATACTGGTTTTCTGGCAGCCTGTGGGACCTGATCAGGAACACTGAACCAAATGCCATTTCAGCTGACAGTACCCTTCCCTCCTGTGGCAATCTGATTCATAAGAAGAGGGCTTTTTTTCCTGCAGTACATAATCCAGATTTACTTGGGAAAAACAAAAGTTTTTCCTGCCCAACACGAAGATGCTCTGTCACTCTCTGAGTATCTCTGTCAGAGGCTTTCTCTCCCCAGTAATGTTACTTTCATTACATAGTTAGGGCAGAGACAGGCAAGCAAAAGATCAAACCAACCCAGCTTTGTGGAAGCATGCTGCCAGCCAGTGCAGTCACACAGTGGGGGCTCACAGAAAGTTTGTCAGGTTGGCAGTTACCGTAAGTGATGTTCATGAATTACAAGACACCATGCAGCCAAAACAAGGAGAAAATAGAGAAAAAAGAAGAAAACAAAACAGAGACAAAGGAAGCAAGGAGTTTAAATTCCCATTAAAAAGATGTAGTCCATGCTCACCACACCATTATGGTAGAACGGACACAGTTTGTGCCCCAAGACATCTGAATGAGAGAGGGGTACTGGACAAGGGCTGGTGGACAATGGGTTAAAATGCAGATGAACTCCAGCTTTTCTATTCCCAGTCACATCCTGGCCCAGTTACTGTTAGATCTGCTACATTTGCCCTGGCAACGTGGAAAAATTCTGGTTTTCTCTATTAGGCACCATTAAATTCAGATAGGCATAAGGGCAAACATTAAAGGGAAATATGTTTGTGCAACAGATTTCCATTACAGTGACTTCTCATTCTTCCTTTCTGATTTGGGAAAATATCCTGTCCTGTCAGACTATAACCACCACAAATCGTGATGGTAGACACATATGCTCCTCAGCCCCTTCTTGTCTTCCCTGCTCTTCTACATGTCTGGCTCTAATTGCTTTAGAACAAAGGAAAACAGACTTCATTCTTTCTTAAATTACTCGCTATTTATTTTATTTATTTAAAACTCCAGTTTTCCATGTCTAGTCTCCATATTATTTACTTCTTTATATCAGTTATGACAAAACATCAGGTTTTTAATTCAGAAGGCAATGATAAAGAGTTGTTTTCATTGTGTCCCAATTGAAATTGAAGTTATGTAAAAAAACACGCCTACTTTATTCAAAACTAATGTTCTTGAATATAAAAATACATTAATTCTGTCCTATGATCCCCACAGCACCATGAGGTCCTACAATGTCTGCTTTATTACTTCTGTCCTTCAGAAGAGGAATCGAATTTACACATTGAACAATGCAGCTGAAACATCTCTTCTTCTTCACAGAATTCTATCCTAGCCTTTTTATAAAAAAATCAGGGTATTTCCCTGTCTTCATTCTTTTTAAGCCCCGATGCCCCTTCTTCAGATGAAGTGCCCAGTTCCTGAAAAGAACAACAAACAGCAACTAATCTGAGTCCCAAGTACGTCTGTTTAAACCTTTTTGCCTAAGGAAATCTCTGTACCGCGGTGGAGGATGGTTTGCTGGTTCCTAGTGAAAATTGGTGTGATAGAAATCAGTGGGAACTCACTGTACAGCTAATTACATTTCAGGGTTAAAAATGAATCATTGCATTTGAACTCGTGTATTGACTTCACAGAATTATTGAGGCTAGAAAAGACCTCCAAGATAAAGTCCAGCCTGTAACTTCAAGTCCAGACATAGCTTTCTCATCTTCCTCAGCCTCACCACTGTTATTAGGAACAACTCCCCTCACTTAAGAAGATCAAAACGTTTCAAATTCAACACTTCTGTAGCCTGGTATCAGGTCAATATACTCAGAAGAACCTTCCTCTTCATCCTCCTCAACTGCAGTGAATTTTAGATCCACTTAAGTGACAGCACTTAATTTCTTTGGTTGAGTGGCTTCTGTTCTCTTTAGACCCCAAAGCATGCTCTGATGACTGTGCAATCCATTTTGCTTTATCACAAAAGAAGTTACCAATATTCCTGCCTTCGCCAACAAGCCAGTGTCTTTACCAAACACCACTCCTGCGGTAGCACCAGTTAGAGACCAATCTGCTGAAGCAGGATTCACACACACAAAGGAAACCATGAATCATGGGATGAGCTCCGTGACACACCAATGATAAACTCTCCATTTGTCAGCTGAGAAGAATGAACAAGTGGACAAAGCAGTCTGTCCCCACTCTGAAAAGCCACCAGTGACGTCTAAACCCAGTCTAACAAAATAAAAACCATTCACACAAATGTCTCTCAACATATCCACATCTTCAACTGGGGTGGTAAAGTAATGGAATAGTGTGTTACCCTCCCTGTTGTCAGGGAAAGGGGCCACATTCTGCTGGAAGGAAACTGAGATGCTCTTGGGACTAATGACCTCTCTGATCAGGCAGGACAGGTTGAGAGGTGTGAGCAGCAGGACAGAGAGGAGGGTTAAAACAACTGAGCTGGCTGTTAAAGGTGCAGACCTCCCCTCTAAGCTTACTCCTGACCCATTTGACACCATGGCCCTTACAGTGTTTGCACACAAACAACCCTGCCCAGTGGTAATGGGGAACAGCTAGAGCCAAACTGCTGCACTGATGGTGCAATTTTAAATATGTATTAATGGCCTACACCTGCAAGCTTTTTCAGGCATCATTTGAGAATTGGAAACACTTTGTAAAAATAATGAGAATTACTGTGAAGCACCCACAGAGAACTATATTCCACAGGAGTTATTGTAATTAGTTTTATTAGTGAATGTTAAAGAACACAGCTTGGTATCGTTATTAAGTCTTTTGTGGTGACAGCATTGTGAGATGAATAGAAAAACAGATGTCTCTCTTTTATATAAGCCTCCAGACTAATTCTTATAACAGGCTACAGCTAATGCCTAGTGGATAATCTTTCTCATGCCTTTCAAGCAATTGCTAAACAAGGGAAAAACCCCCAGGCTAGCCAGCCAGACCACTACTGCACTTGCTACATTTTTTTTTTTATTTCCCTTTTCCCCTAGGCCTCCTCAAAGTTGTTGGCAATCAAAGCTGAAAACTGAAGGTGGGTTGCTACACCTTTGACTTGCAGGCCTGAATATAATGAGCCACAAGTGACAGAGATGGAAAGAGCAACAAAAGGTGAGGAGGAAGAGACAGAGGAGGTTGGAAACAGCTCGTTTCCCAGCACACACACTGACAGACAGGTAGTGTTAACACTGTACCTAGAGAGGCTGCCCTCAGTGGCCAGGCTCGGGGAGTCATCGAGGACATTAGGTTCACTGCAGGAGGGGCAGGGAGATTAAGAATTTAGGGAAAGAAAATGCAAAAAGCATGCGATTGTCTCTGCTTTCAAGGGAATATCAACGGAATAAAAAAGTGAAAAAAGGACGGTAACATTAGTTGGTTTCGCACGCTCAACAGCACACATATGACTCAGAGGAGCTGAAAGAACATCTGATAACAAGGAGCAGTCTTTAGAGGCAGTTTACACTACATGGAGATTCTACATCTCTGTGGAAAATCACGGATCTGAGAAGTTGGGTAGGATGTGTTTCCACAAGAAATAAAGGAAGGGAACTATTTTCAAAGCCATTTTCCTGCAGCATTTTAATTTGTTTTGGTTCTATTTACTTCCAGCTTCATAGGAAGCTTTTTTCTTCCCTCTTCCCCATAAGCCACTTCTTACTGAGGGAGGGCAAATCTATCTCCCATGAGCTATAGACCACTCTTCTTCTGGTATGACTCCTAAGGACAAACATCTGGAAAACAAGGTCTCATAGTGCAATGAAACTGTAAGTAAACAGCTGGCGTGGATCCTGGCAAACGAGTACAGCATCTCATTGCTTGTCTACACTTCAGCCATTTGGGCAGAAGCAGCCTTCTGATCCCAGAGGAAAAACGTGGAAAAAAAAAAAGAGCAGTTGGCTGGGTTACCAGCAAGAAAGAAATAATAATATTACTTTATATTAAGTAGTTTACATTTGAGAGGCAGTCTGAAAGCCCAGAGACCATCCATAACCAAAAAGGGCATGATATTGTGGACTATGATTATGCTTGCTGAGCTTGTGCTTTCCCTACACAGATGAGAAACAAATCTGCTATACTATGTGCTTAAAAAGTAGCGAGCAAAGCTCAGCTGTTATTAAAGCCTTTTTTTTCTCAGCACCACCTTGACTTGGGATTTCACAAAGCAACCATTGCTATCAGTCATTTGTGACTTTTATGAATTTTATGCATTGAAGATGGTAGTTAAAGATTGAGGAAAATGCAGTCTTGCTTATTAATTTCTCAAGAAACAAAGAGACTGAATCAACTGAGTCAAATTAGTTCCTGAAAACCCTTTTTTGGAGAGTCCCAGATAATATCTGTGTACCTTCTCTCTTGTAAATCACTCCTCCTATCTCTGTTGGTATGTACCACATCCTTCATGTGTCAAGGTTATTTCTTTAACTCCAAGCAAGACTGAGGAGGAGGGGGAAACTGTTTGATTTTTACAAGGCTGGTCAAGAGATAAGGTAGAATTTATTATTTAAAGGTTCAACGGAAACAACAAATTAATCTGTCCATTGTCAGATATCCTTGGATAACAATATCGCAGACAAATAAAACAATAAATATTGCTTGCTTAGAGAAACAACATCTAAATGCAAAACTTCTCTCTACATCTTCTAGAGATGTAAATTTCCCAAATTCCAATCTCTTTCTCACCACTCCATGTTAACCAGGAATAAGGCATTTAAAGTTATTTCTATCAAGTAGTTTATTTCTGACATTAAACAGTACTAAATCCCATCATTGAACCTGACATTCAGTTCCTGTGATGTGTTAGTTACAGTTCTAGGAAGGACAAACTACATGGAAGCAAACATAGTAAATCAAACAGGATGCCTCTGCCCCATTTCCCAGCTTTTCAGGATTCCTCCCCACTCCCTAGAGCAACTGTGGGCAGTCTGTGGGGTCAATGTATAACCCCCAAATTGTGTGCTTGCTTTTTGCTATCCGTGGTAGTAGCAGAGAACAATAATAGTGCTGAGGGTTTCTGAAATTGTAGAAGAGGAGGGTTTCTGTGGGTGGCAGCTGGTTCTGACAGACCTTACACAATGCAGATCATCCTGGAAATTCTTTATTTCCAGCCCTGCACCCTTGGCTCAACACTGTTTCAGGGTGAATAATTTAGCATTGCCATTCTGGCACCAGTTCTACTCTTGTGCATTTCTGACATACACATAATATACCTGTGCCATTTCTGCTTTTGTGACAATAATGGGAAAGGTGAAAATCCTATGTTGTTACCTTTGGCTGGGTAACATGCCCACCTCAGCCTGAGGTGCAGACATGCTGGAAAGATGGCTGGAGAACCGCCTCCTCCCAATGGCACCTGTAAGGTATGCTTCTTGTTCACTTACCACACTGGGCATGCTCAAGGAGTCATCTAGAAAGAAAGAAAAAACAGGAAAGGCAAGGAAAAAAACCACCCCGACCCTTCCTACATATTTAGGGTTGTCATGTCATGGCAGGGTACCAAATGTGTACCCAGCATTTACTTACCAAACCTGCAATTTTGAATACTTTGATTAGATTTTACAGTCAGAGACTAGAAAGACATAGGCATAAACCCTTCAGGATGGGGAATGCAGAACACATGGAGCAGGGATTTGTGCATGCTTTCAGCTTACATGGCTCTCAGGAAAACGTGCTTAAAGAATTCAGCTTCTCTAGGGCTTAGTTCCTGTGATTAATAAATGGTTTGTTAACATACAGTGTTTTCTGGTGTAAAAGTTGCAGCTTGATGTTTTGCTTGTGTGATATAGTTTTGCTGCTATGATATAGTAAAGAACTCTCATAGAAGTTACAGTACATAGCAGCAAAATGCAGTGCTGACACCCTTTAGCACATGCATTTTAAAATGTTACCCAAAATGGCTAAACTGTCTGCAGTACACTGTATTGCAACTGAATTATGCAGACAGTGGGATTATGATCAGGACTGCTAGAAATCTTCAGTGCCATTTAAAATTATATAAAGTACCTGGAGAGAAATTACTCCACTGCATTTTTTTTTACCACAACTTCTAATTACAAATAAAACAAATGGGAAGTTTTGCGTAATCTTTTCCTTTTGACCTTTTCCAGTTTTGAGATACTGAAATATTTTATGGCAGCATTAAGCCAAGGCTGAAATTAAACTGCTGCATGCAAATAGGAAGATGGCACTCACTAAAATTAATCTGAGGCTGAAAGCAGAGTTTGCCACAGTAGGCACCTGAGCCATGGACCAGCAGTACAAAAGTGGTGGACTGTGCAATCCTCAGTGGTGAGCCAGCTAAAATAAAGCTGGGCTGAGTGTGGAAAGTTTCAGGCTAACTGTTCCTTCCCAAAAGGCAATTCTACCATAACTGCCCAGGCCCTTCTTTTAAGCCTGGTTTTCAGCCCTGTTGTTTAATGTCTTTGAGGAATAGTCAGCAGTCCTCAAACACTGAAGTGAAACACCTGAGTTTCAGGCACTGAGACAACCAACCGTTGCAGCACCAGAGAGAATATTCCTAATAAAGTAGGGGGAAGCCCAAGCCTGATTGATGATGTATGAGTAGGGTTTTTGACCCCAGATTTCAGTGATGGACAACTCAGAAGCAGATGGACAGCTAATAAGCAGAGAGAAGGCAAAATTCCAAGAATAACATGAAACTCAGCTGAAATGACAAAGCAACATTCAAGTCATAGCAAATTAATCCACAAAACATCCCATTCCTTCTAAACCTGTACCAGAAAGCCTGACAACCCCAGAACCTGCCAGCTGCCTCAAAGGAGATCAAGCTTTTGTTGTTAGTAGGTTTCAGGCTAAAGTTCCTCTTTGTTACTGGAATGACACAAACACACAGATGTTCCACCCTGCAAAGAGTCACAGATGGATCCCATGCAGCACAAGGACAACATATTCCATGTTGGAGCATCTGGAAAGGACTGATGAGCAGGAAGCACTAAAATCGTGCAGGAATAGGATCCTAAGAGCCAGCCACAGTCCCTGCCCCCTGTCTTGATGAAGGTCAAAGAAAGGACTGATTGCCAAATGCGTTCTCTGCAGCACGAGGATTGCCTGGCAGCCCAAGTCTCATACATCTGGCTGCCTTTCCACCTTCCCTGCCCAGAGCTCAGGAGAGAATGAGGAGGTACATAATGACCCAAGCATCAACTGAAACCCTGAACCCTGCAGCAACCACATCAGTTTCTTAACCTCATGCTTCTGTGGGCCTTTTGTCACTACTACTACCGCCCCTCCCAGCCATCCCCTGGGGTATCAAGAAAACATCCTCAGTACTGGGAGCTTAGCTTGAATCAGTAGCCACGTACTTTCTTCGTCCTCCTCGTCCGTACGGCTCAGTGTGTCCTGCGAGGCCTGCTGGGAGGGCTCACTGTCCTGCTCCCAGACCGTGCCAGTGCCAGTGTTGGAGCGGGACATGGTGGCCAGGCTCAGGCGGTATGCGGAGGTGGAGGTGCCCACGGTGCTGACAGATGTCTTCCCTTGGTAAGCTGTGCAGGAATGGGAAAAACAAATGCGAATTAGTGATGGTGCTGGGAATCAATAACCAGCCAAGCATTCCTATCACCTCGGGTACCTGATTCTGCCCAGACTGGTGGGGCAGAGGTTGGCAGAGGTGGTGAAACAGACACATCTGCCCTGGCTCACCTCATCTCTCCAAAATCTGTCTGTTTTTCTTATGCAGTCTGTTCTTCTCAATTTTAGCGCAGTATTTGCCATCTCAGTTTTAACATTTAGAAACAATTACTACCAGGGAAAAAAAAAGTTGAAGCATATTCCTTTGAGTTTGCTTTCCTTTTTTAAGAATAGAAGCACATAAAATCTCTTGCCCTGCATAAGCAGTGGCTGCCATCTTGTGGCAACAAGAGTGACTGTTCCTGGAGAAAAAGTGTCCCTGCTGCAGGAGAAAATTCAGTGTACAGCCAGCTTGGGGATGCTGCTCTGGCCGTGGGTGGGAACATCAGAGAGAGATCAAAGAGACCAAGAGGAGAAAGGAGGAGACAGGTCTGCTGCTGACAAAAAAAGATGTTTGCACATGAGCAGCTTCAGATTTACAGAGATGTAGGTCAATGCTGGTTGCATTGTGTGTTGTGGCTGCACAAGCCAGCTGCAATAGCAAGAGGGCAAAACTAGGTGAGTTTCACAGCCTGGACTCCTGTGGGCAGTCCCGTGGGAAGGTTGGGCTGAACATAGGGGCTGATCCAGAGGCAGGAGACAGGTCTGCCTCACAGGTTAATTTATGGGTGATCCAGCCAGGCAAATAGGGCTGATGGCCCTTAACTCTCCCGTCTCCTCCTTACCAGAACCGCTGTGCACTGCCTCCTTCAGGATCTTCAGCTCATTGTTGAATTCAGCAATGAGGGAGCTCTTGCAGAGCGGGCGCGGTATGAACCTCCTCTCCAGCTGATCCGCAATGTGCTGCCGGGCTGTCAGCTCCTCGTGGTTCTCAGCCGGCTGGGCCAGCAGCTGCAAAATTGGGAGGTGTTAGCAGTGCAGAGAAACAGTGCCTTGGGAAATGGGACTGGTCTCCAGAGCAGCGTGAGCCTGCAGCCAACAGACTGTCTGTCCTCTTAGCAGATGTGAAGTTTTGACTCCAGCTAGGAGGTTTCCACCTGCCGTTCAGGGACAACCCAACATTTGATTTAACAGAAATCAAAACCTCAATGACATTGGTACACGGGGATGAGGGCTTCCTCATAAGCTCAACTATCACACATGAAGCAGCTCCTTCCTCCAAGATGATTTAGTCTGTCCAAGTGGTAAGAGACAGTAGGCTAAACAAGGTGTAATACCATGTGCTAGTCTGCCTGGTTAGGAGACAAAAGCCACTGTTAGCTTAAGCCCTGGCCATCTCTGTCTAGCAGCTGTCTCTCCATCAGCAAGAGCCTTGTCAGAACCTGCACCCAAAATATACAAAGTGGAGTGGTCCTACCTGACTGTTAGAGGTACTGCCCGGCTGTGCCAGAAGAGGCACTTCTGGAAGATTTCAGCCAACCATACAGACCCCTTCCTGAGCTCAGAGCATCCACATTACTTCCAAGTATTCTGAGTGTCTTTGTTACAAAACTAAGTCCACATGAAAACCCTCTCGGTCAAGCCTGATAATACTTTCCCATCCTGGGGAGCTAAGACTACCTGTACTCTGTGGCTTTGTGGATGAGAGCTCCTGTATCACAGCGTAATCTTTAGTGTTCTCTTGGAAAAAGCCTTGTGATTTACTTTCAAAGGATTCACCAGTCTACTAACTTCTGAAAGGTCACTCACTCCATAAACACCCAGTTCCAGAAGTGCCATTTCTCTTTCTCAGCAGGGGACTAAGGGACATCATTCCTCAGCAGTGACCAAGCATCAGCCAAAGCAGCTGTTACCTTGCACTGGATGAAGGGCCGAAGGAGCACAAAGATTGGGATCCGTGTCCGTACGATGAAGTCGAGGAAGTCCCAGAGTGCCAGCCCTCCCACCTTCCGCAGTGCCATCTCTTTGACTTGCAGGCTCAGCCAGTACCACTGGCTGTCCAGCTGGCGTTCAAAGCAAACGAGGATCACCTTCAGGGCTGGAGGGGAGTAGACACCAGCAAAGGGCAGTCAGAGGTGTTATCAGTGTCCCTTGCAAGCACTGAGGGAGGAATGGGGAACCATGGTGGGCACAAACCTGCACAGGCATGAATTCATGCACAAGCAGATGCAAGCCCACACACCTCAGAGTCACCACTGTCTTTTCTGCCAGTCTCCAAATGCCTCAGGGAAGAACGGCAGCTTCCTTATAACAAAAGCCTCAGGATCAAGACTGAGAGTCTCATTTCCAAATAATTTTTCCTACTTCACACCTAAGTTCTTCTGTATATTCTTGCTCTACCTTCCCCTCTCCCTCCCTGCATGTTTGTCTTGCTGGAGTTCAGATATTTTGAGAGCAGCTCAGAGGGGGAATTCAGCCCTGGCTGACAGTCTCCAAAATCTTGATCAAGCATAGCTACACAAAGAGTCACGCTGTGAGCACAATGCCCTCCAGGTTATTTACAGGGTAATGAAAAGAACCTTCCAGCAGTGCAGCTTGCATGAGTCATGGCCAAACTGTGATCTAAACAAACATACAGTCCAGTGAGCCAAGGGCCATAATTCACAAGAGCACTGCGTTACAAATGGATGTGAACAGCTATGAGGTTCAAAACAATGCTCTCTATTAAAGTGGGTACTCTCACAGGAGACAAGGAGTCTTCCTCTTTCCATGCTTCCTTGGTCTGGAACAAACAGGGAGGCCTTGGAATTGTTGGGGAAAGGTTGACAGCTCCCTCTTTCTTGATGGGATTGGCCAAAACATCTCAGCCATCACACATCTGTATCCAGGTTTGTTAGGGTAGGGGGGTTAAATCAGTGATGAATTGCCATTTTTTCCTCAGTCTTACTCCATTCCTCAGATATGGGTTAAGAAAGACCTGAATAGTCTTCAGGTAAACACTCTCACAAAATCAGAAACAGTAAAGCTGTTTGAAAGAGTGACCCATATAGCCCTGATAATCTGTGCTGCTACCACATCTCCAGTTTATTTTTCCTTGCACTTCTGTTCAAAAAAAAGGAGCTCAGACCTGCCTGGGATGGCTTTCTTTGGTGCTATCTACATTGTGGAATGCTCCATTTTATCTCTGTCTCTTCCCAGTGGTGGGCAGGAGCCATCACTCACCCAGGTAGGCAGCCTGGCTGGTGGACTCTGCGAGGCCTTCCCGCCGCAGGTCCTTGCCTGCATCCCCCGGGGTGGAGCAGTGAGCAGGGGAACTCTCCAGCATAAAGTTCTTGCTGCGGGAAGTGCTGATGATGCGAGGTGGCAGGAGAATATTGATAACAGTCTGGAGCAGCAACAGGACCTCGGGCTGCTCCAGCCAGGGGCTGTCTGAGATGCATTGGGAGGGGAGAGAGAGAGAAAGATCAGGCTACATTCCCACAGAGATGCCCTAAATATCTAGACCCTGTTCAGTTCCAAAAAGGGGCAGCAATCTCAAAGGCCCCCTAAGCCAAAAGTCACACACCCCACACCTTGTTATGCTGCTTCTCCTCCTGCAAGCAAAGGCAAAGTTTATTTTAGCACCAACACACACAGAACAACACATCACAAAGAAACTTCCCATTCAGTGGTCTCATAATCTCATTTCCTTTTGACATTCCTCACTCCCTTTACTCTTTGTTTTAATTTAGGGATTTACCAGCCACCACCCTTTATAGAAGAAAGCAAGGAGCAGGACTTGAGCCAGACAAGTGGCATAGCCTGGGCAGACTGTGATCCACAAGGGCACACAATTTCTGTGACCTCTGCTCCCCTCTGTGGCTTCTGCTACAACACAGTTGTCTTGCCCTGCACTCCAGTTTCAAAAGGAGCACATCAGTGTAAGACCTGACTCAAGAACAACAAAAATAAAGAAACAACTTCTCCCAGTGGGGCTCTTTTCAGTCTTGAACCGAAAGGGCACTTAGCTGACACGCTGCCAGTGACAGAAATAAATTAAAGAGAAATATTAAAAAGAAATAAAATAAGGAGAAAATCAACAGAGAGCAGGGAAAGCGCAAACATCAGTTGTCAGAAAAAGGAGAGAAAAATTATTTTTGTTAAATTAGTCAGACCTTTGCTTCCAGATCCTACTGTGAGCACAAATGGAATCAGTAGGTTTAAAAGCATTCCTTCCCTTCTTTCCTGATTGGTGAATGGGGAGACGACATGGCTTAGGGGGAAATCTTCTTTCAAAGCCTGTGCAGTAATAATAAGAAAGGATTAAATGATTTCATCAGCAGATCAGGCATGCAAGTTACTGCAGGGACTGACGATCCCCTGGGCATCCTGTTTACACAGCACAACACCAGCACTGATGTCCTGATAGAATTAGAAGCTCTGAGACCACTAATTCAGGAGTAGAAGGGATTCACAGAGTGAAGTATCACCTGCTCTTGTCAAAACCAAGAGGTAAGAAGCCCAGCTTCCTAACTCATAGATATCATTAACTAAATCAGGAGTCAGCTGAGTGTTAGCCCTAAACTGCTGTGAATGACATCAGCATCTGAGCCAGACTATGGAGGATTAAAACAACTAGCAGAGGAAACTGCACAAGTGACATGATCTAAATATTCCACTGTCTCAACATGGAGGTTATTCCCAAACTCATTTTTTGTTCTGACTCACTTTAAGCTGCCCTACCATCCTCCCTAAGACAAAGAATGAACTCCTGAAAAATACACAAAATACATATTTACTTTTTGATGCATAGTTATCTAAATTGGAAGGTTTCTTTGTCTTTAGACGAGGCAATCCAAATGACTGTCAGCAGAACTCCACTCATTTGCATCTTCTGAGTTGCTACAGACTTAGCTGTGAAATGCAACTGAACCTTGCAATGCCTCAACTTTGCATATCTGGGCTGAGAAATTCCAGAAGATGTTTTCTGATGGGGTGTGAAGTACTTCTGTTTTGTACCCTGCTGGAAGTACTAAGAATATGACTACTCGTGTTTTTCTGACATGTTTGGTTTTCATTGCATTTAAAGCTCATGAGAAGGATGAGTGAATAGGGAGCAAAGGATAATTAAAGTAAAAGCTCCCAATACTTAAAAAAATTATGCATTTGGTATCTGTTGCTTTGGTTTTTTTTAAGAGAGAAAATATTTCAGAAAAGGTAAAAGTGGCCCTTTTTTTACTTTTAAGAAAAATTATCTCAGAGCTAAAATAATGTCCTCTTTCTGTGTCATTTGGTACCACAAGGTCCTCTGGTGCCTCATGCTCTGAGGGACAGCACTGTGTTTTCATACCTATACATCCTCCTTCTGAAGCTGCCTCATGCTTGGAATTGCTGAAATACTCAAGTGGATGTGCCAATGCATATATTAAAATGCATCTTGGAGCTAGATTAGGAAATTTGTCCCTTCATTGGTCACCATTCCTGTCTGATTTTGTGCTAGTGGGGCGGGAAAGGGATACAGAGGCAGAATGACTCTGTAACAGTTATGGCACGGATATGAGAAGGGAATAGTGATGACTTCTCCAAAAAGTCCAGGCTGTTTTGTCTTTTTTTATTCTGGACAGCAAGGATGCTATTGTGTCAGCAGCTGAAAAGCCAAGTTGCTCTATTTTTTTGAGCTGGCACACTGTGTGACCTGCTCAGGTAAGAAAAGAAGTGCAGACTCTACTCTGAGTTACACACATGGTTCCATGGGAAAAAGAGGGAAGGTTGCACGGATGTCACCCAGGCCAGGGCCCATTTCCCTGTGGCAGGAGACTTATGGAAACACCTCAGATCTTGCAGAGAATCCTAACGAGCTTGTCAGAGCCTCACATAGCATCAATCAGCCAAACTCCCTGGACTTCAATGGCAGTCTTAAGCTGATGGATGCTTGCTGTGGACTTGACCCCAGTAGGTGAATTCTGAGCTGAGTTCAAGCCTTCAAAAAGAAGGCAAAATTTACATGTTGCTTCTCTTTCGTTTTTGGTGTATGTTCCACAGTTTTTGCCCAGCTTTTGCAGAAAGAAAACAGAGCACCACTGAGTTGGTGTCTCAACCAGAAGCTCTAACAGGCCTGGCCACAGACCAGGGCAGACACACCTGTATCTGCAATGCTACAAGCCGGACAACAGCTGTGCTGAAGGGCAGAGGTGGCGAGAGATAAGGGCTGAGATGAAGAAGGGGTAATCCGTCAGCCACACTGGAGGGTCCTACCACTCCCATCACCTGCAATACAAACAGAGCACATCACCACAGCTGACTGCTGGCAGTTTCATCCATGCCATATCCTCCAACACCAGTGAAATGGAGGGGCCTTCTGTAGAACACTGAGTTGGGGTAGCTCTAGGAGAACCAGCCCCCTCAGTGGTCCTTGTGGGAGCTCGGCAAGTGAGGAGGAGGAGTTCCAGCAGACTAAGGGAGGTGGGATTAGGGAACCAGCAAGGATGAGAGGAGTGCACGGGTAACCTGGTACATTTATAAATGTACCCAGTTCCAGCCTTGCATGACCAGTACTGGACCGGTGGAAAAGTTGGAGTTGGAGGATATGTCATGTAACAAATGTAACAAATAAAAATATATCACCAAAGCAAAAAGTCTGCATTGAAACTGGACATCTTTTCCCTTGTTTTGCTGATCTACTTGAAAAATAATGTCCTAAGTCTGACCCAAGCCGGGTTTTGTACAATGTTCAGATTCCCCTCAGAGTCTGTTTTTAGGAAGTATAACACACCACTACTTCCATCAAACCCCAGATGCCTGAAGCAGAGACACCTGGCTGTCTGAACTCCTGGAAATATCAGCACAAGAAAACAGCACTTTTAGGGGAGCGTTATTTAAACCATTCTTGGATGCGCCCCTCAGGAGGAATTAAATCACAGACCTGCATATGTCTGTTTTTCTCCATGACATTTAGATGATGAGAACAGGAAGAAGCTACATGGCAGACACCTCATCTTAAGGAAGATGACTGCACTCTGACTTTATTTTTCCAAAGTCAGCCTGGCAAGAAAGGCAGTAACCAGTTTTCTGTCAGAAAACTGAAGGACAATTTAGAAGGGGAAGAGGCAGAGCCCTTTCTTTATATCACCATGGGTTATCATTTAGACATTTCTCCACCTCCTGGATGAGCTCTTTTTGGGCTTGATGATGGAACTGGTCTACATATGATATAGCATGCAGGCAGAGGTGCTCCCACAGCTCATAGCAGCCACAGTTCTGACAGCCAAAGTTAAATTGTTAACAGTAAGTACATCTTTTTCCTAGCAGCTTTCCCTGATGTTCCTAGCCAGCTGAATGTATGCATGGTGGCTGTACTTAAGCACTACAGAATTTTCTATTTTTAGAGCACTGAGTAACTCTTAATGCAGGCGCTTTGGAGAGGTTGCTGGTATGATTCACTCTGTGATGCCTGCTTGCCAAACTGCAGGTCCTCACTAAACTTACATTTGAGCTAACTTTATAGCAGCATCCCCATTCAGCAACCCTGAGGGCCCAGATTTGCAGTCCCTCCAAGTGGCTACCTCTGCTTGAATAAGGGACAAGTCTTACAGACTCTGATAGGTTGGAGCTTCTTTGCCTTTGAAGCCATGAGTGCTGTACAGACTTGAAGGAGAGGAGCGTGGCAAAACATGATATTGCATTGTAAATGCTGACCATTTTTTTTAAGGCTCCTCAGAGGTTTTCTGTTCTAAGAAGAAAATGTTACAGGGCCCAATAACAGCAGAAATGCTAGTGCAGCCTTTCCCCCTTTATTTGTATTTTTCCCACGTGCAACGTAAGGTTGCACGCTTGCTCAAATGGCTGGAGTTACACTAATATCAAATTGAGGGATTGGCCCCAGCTGCAGAAACACTACAGCCTCTTGCTTAATGTCCAGGCAGGCTCCATCTGTATCACCATTCTGTTGTAACAGACTTAGGAAGATAAATTCTACTAGGATTGGGATCTGAACATTGTACAGCACAAACCTGTACTAGATCAAGCCAGGGACATTTCAAATAGTGGAGTAAATCCACCCATGTAAACCCTTCTAACTAGTCAACCCCTGCTGGCCTCTGACAGGGCCTTCAGGGTCCTTCCCCACTGGAGATGGTAGGTGTCCCCAGTGCCACCCACTCCCCGTCTCTACCAGGTGTGTGCAGTCTCCACCACCCCACTCTCCAACTTGCAGCCCTCAACTCTCAGCTCCATCTGGCAAAGGTGGATCTTCAAAGTGGTGCGTGGGAAGCAATGGAAATCAATTGTTTGACCACCACTGCAGGTCACTGTATCTCCCCATGTACCACTTCAAAAATGAACCTCGCTGTCTCTAGTGTCACTTGCGAAGTCCCCTTGCGGGGGGTAGGGGGAGGATGGGTAAAATGGCAGGAATGGGAAGGAACTGTCATCTTCAGTCCAGAGAAGTCAACAGCGGGGGGTAGGTTTAGCAAAGGTTCACCACGGGGTTGCCGCTGGGCTACTCACCAGGTTGACACAGACATTGATCAGAGACCTAAGGTGAGGCAGGAAGGAAATGATTGGCTGCCTCTGAAGTGTCAAACAAACCCCTTCAATCAAATTGCTGGCAGGCTCCCACTCAACCTGGCGCCTGCAATACAACAGTAGCTGCCGTTAGCCTCCTGCCCCCCACACGGCGTTCCCAAACACGGCCACCGACACACACGGACGCCCACAGGGGAAATGTTGCAGACAGTGACGAGCTCCGAGATGAGCAAAAAGTGAGCCACAGGGAACAGGCTTGACCCACGCAGCTTGGGAGAGCCACAGAGCACACTGGGCATTTGAGAAAGACCAGAAACGAAAAACAGAGACTGTGCTGGATGAGCTGTGCCACCCCCTGTAGCAGACAGGGCGTGGAATGGCGGGAGCCGGTGGCTGCCGCCTCAGGTAGTGCCTGTGTGGGGAGAGCAGCCTGCTGAGCCCAGCTCCCTCAGGGGAGCAGCTCCTACTACTCTCCTGGCTTGTGTATGTTCTCAAGGAAGGGAACAAACCCCATCAGCTGTGAGTGTCCTCTGTAAGCTGCTTTTACAGTTTGGCTGCCCTGCCAGAGTGACTCCCGGGCAGAGCCTGCCCTGAACTTGAACTGGCCCAACCTCTACCTTCCTCACTCTGTGCAGGAGGGCTGGTTCATTCCCTGCCAGCACCAACAGCCTTCATTCCAGGATCCTTTCTTCCCTGACACCTTGCTTTTTTTCCCCAAAATAGCTTTTAGGGCTTGTGACAGATGCTGAATGGAGATTCCTAACTGTGAACAGACACAACATAGGTAATGTCAAAGTGGTTCTCACCTTCCATCTCAGGGCCTGAGACTTGGAAGTAAGTATACTTCTCAAGCCAACATCTGACTGGGCACTTCTTGGCACAGAAGGACAAGTTTTGCCTAACTTGTTAGCTCAGGACTAAACACTCCCCTGGCCAAGCCCGTCAGCAGACTTAATAGCAACACGCAGTGTCTCAGCGTTCACTGTGTAAGTTCTTACACAGACCAACATACACCTCATCTTTCAGCATCCACTTTTCCCAAATCCCCAGAACAGTAGTTTGTTTTTGCTTTCACACATTACTACTCCCTTCAGAGACCGGTTTTGAAGCAAGGTGACCACAGGAGGCAGCATATAAGATTCTGGTGTGAGTACGTTCTGTGGATGGCTCCTGGGGTCCAGCACCCAGCCCTGTCTCTTAAGAGGCTTCTTGGACAATTGATGTTTAAATGTAGTTGCTGTGTTTGATCCAGTGGCTTTTCTGTCTCTATCACTTTATGTATAGAAGAGCAGTTTCAGGCAGGCATAGGTACAGACAAGACAGACAGAAGGGAATTTTCATCTATGAGCATTACTTCAGCTTACACAAAGAGAAGAGATCTTTAAGAACATGAAGATCCCTGAGCCCACTGTGAGACAGAAGAAAGTATGAAGGAGAATAGAAAGAATGAACAAGAAGCAGGCAAGACATGGCAAAGAATCAAATCAATAGGAAGGCAAAGAATTAAAATTTCTGCCTCTTAATTACCTAGCAGGACAACTTTCTTAAAGCAGATTGTTAGCCAAAGGAAAGTGATAGGTAGTGGTGCCAGAAAGAATAAATCATTTTCCCCATAGTCGCTTCATCTTAGTTGTGTACATATGATTTCCACTGGAGACTAAAGTTTTGTTTCTGAGTCCTAAATTCTGGTGTTCTCTAGCATCATTTGGCTTCTCAGCTGAGACTGCTCACAAAGTGACTGATTCAAGCATAAGTACATGAGGAGAACTGAGACCAATGGCTCTTTTTACTCAGATCACTGGAAAATCCATAGGGCTGAAAGAGTTTATATTATCCAGACTGGATTTATATCACCACCTCTGAATCCCTATTGAATTCCTAAAGTTGCCAAAACCTGTTTTATAACGTAACTATGCGATCCACCAGCATCTCACCAGCCACTGGCTGGATGCAATTGATGTTCTGGTCCCTTTACTAACCATTCAGAAGTTACTGCATAGCTCCAGGCTATTTTTAACTTTCCAGAGAACCTAGCAGTATTGCTAGCAATACTCTTACTACAATTTAATTTTCCATTTAAAAATGCAATTTATCTAAATGATAGAAACAGCTAAATGATAAAAAAGGGTAGGGAGATGGTACAAAACTGAAGACTTATTTTGAGGAAATGGAAACAAAATTTCTGGAAATTCTCCCTGTAGTTCTTAATAACCTTGCATTTTTTTAGTTTTGCTACCAGAAGACACAACAGAAATGTCAACATAAATGCACAGTTACAGAGATAAGAGCATCTGTTGTTTTCTGCTATGCTGTATGGTTCACCACTACAGGACAGTTTTAGATGACATACCCACACTTCAAGGCTCGCAACATCATAAAGGGGCACCAGGGGGTTTCCATTATACCTGCTCACCTCAAAGTAGGCATCTTGTGAATTTTATTGAACATACGATCCAATCTCTTTAAGATGAGGATAAGGGCAGGTCTCACCGCCTCGGCACTCCAGTCAGTGATGGGCAGCATCTCCATGATGTAGCGCCGGAGGCCTCGGCTTTCCATCGTTTGCGTGTCATAAGGTGCCAGCTTCAGCAGGGAATGTGCAATTTCTGCCAGTCTAAAACAAGGGTTTGTGAAGAGAAAAAACAAATACATCTGCATTTCTTCCAAATATACTTCCATTCCTTCATTCCTGCAAGTGAACTAGCAGTTGAAACTTCAATAGCCTCGTAAAAAGATGCAAAAGTTCAACGTGCTGCTATTTAAACTCTTCGACTCAATACCACACTTCTCGGTATGTTAAGATTCTTTTGCTGGAATCACTGCTATGTTTATGTGCACATGAATGGTTGTAAAGAATGTTTTTACACTGATATAAAATGCACCAAAGAAACATCAGGAATCACAGATTTGTGTAGATAAACCCAAAGTACTCTTAGTAAGATTACAACATTGCAAGTGAAACACAGATATGACATCAACTGTAAGTCAATTAATGAGTTATTTGGTTTGGCTCTGTGCTTGTTTCCCGGTGCCATCACTGAAAGATGTTTCACTGTCCAATTATTTGGTGTTAAATTTTTAAAATAATGTGCTTTCCTATAGTCTTACACAACATGTACTTTGTATGATTCCTCCCTGTAGATTTGATTTGTTTCTCCTAACACCTCTACAGTCTGTGTTGCTGTTGCTTCTTCTAAGCCTCTCAAATGGCCTCCTCACCCCTGGCACTTTTTTGTACTGACTGTGAAGTACTGTGGCAACATTTAATTACACTTGCAATTTGACAAAGACCTACTGAAATACTTGAAATATTCTTGATACTTAATACTTGAATATTCTCAGTATACAGACAAGTAATAAAGATAGAATCCCTAATAAAAGGGATAGAAATCTGCCTATTTCCTGAAATGTCAATTTGTAGTGGAAAATTATAGTACAATGCTGTTTTTATTGTGGAGATTCTTCTGAAATGCCTTCACCTAATGCAATGTATTTCCATTATCTTTAATATCTAAGTAATATCAAGGGTAATGAGTTCCTCATATTGACCAGTTGTATAAAAATTATTCTTTGTCCAGTATTTCTTCATGATCATTTTTAACAACTGCTTTGTCCTGCTATGGAGTAGGTCTGTTTTCTTAAACATTGTGAAATATCAGTGATACATAATGGTGTATGAAAACTTACTTATGCATTCCAAAATGCAAGATCCATCTCACCCAGCTTGAGATGTCTATCTCAATTAATCCTCTAGCTCCATTCATGTGGAAATAAGCAGTCTAGGAATTTCTTATTTTCTTGAAATACTGGGATAAAGAGCTCATTGGCCGTACATCTGCGTTCTCATTAGGTCCAAAACCATCTTCATTACTTCTATAGACAAAACATTTAATTTTTAAGTGGCTGAAATTGGGTGAGATTAATCCTGTCTGAAGTTCCTAACATATTATCTTGTTTTCTGAAGTCTCTGCTGAAGCATCTGCCAGCCTCCCAAGACCATGGCTGTCACACCACATTCGGGCAGATCTGCTCTCCCCTTAGAAAAGATATTTTTCCTGAGGCAGCTAAATCCTGTCAGTCATTTCACCGATACTTAGGAAATTAATTTATGTAAGAATCAAGGTGATGTTCACTGCCATTTATGGATAACTGTGATAAATCAATTCAAGTTCTAGCACTTTCCAGGAGACACAAGTGAATCAGAGCACAACTCATTATCTTCTGAAGATCAATCCTTTACTTTTGCTGCTGTAATCTTTTATCACCAAAGACCTTCTCTTCTGAAGAGAATACAGTATTTTCCAGCTGCTACTGCATACAATGACTTGTCTTCACAAAAAATTGTCTCACATGAACGTACTTTTCCAGGATGCACCTTCTTTACATAAAGATTTAAGTTTGGAGGGACTTTTTATCAGGGCATACAGGGGATAGATGCAATAGGGACAAAGGGTAATGGCACTAAACTGGAAGATGGGAAATACAAGTTAGAGATGAGGAAGAAATTCTTCACTGTGAGGGTGGTGAGACACAGGTTGCCCAGGGAACTGTGACTGCCCCATCCCTGGAAATGTTCCAGGCCAGGTTGGATGGGGCTTGGAGCAATCTGGTTCAGTAGATGTCCCTGACTATGGCAGGTCAGCTGGAACTGTTAAGAGCTTAAAGTCCTTTTCAACTCAAGCCATTTTGTGATTCAGGTTTTGAGTTTGTTTGCAGCCAAACATTATCTTAGAATGACATGCATCTGTGGAACCAGGCATCTCCTGTTTACAGTTATCCTCTATTATTAAACACTTGCCAGAAGGGGGGAACAGAAATATTCAATTCATATGCAAACATACAAACCAAACAAAAAACAACTCCCAGCTCTCCTCGGAATTTGGAGTATTAGTTAAGCAAGACCTAAATTAATGTCAAAAAAAGAATCCAAAGATCTCTAACTGTGACATAATCTGTCAGATAGGGGGCTTTGCAGTTTCTTCAAAGCATGCATATAAAAGCTGAAAGAACTGGTAGAGGGTTTGCCTTCGTCCAGGGTGAGGAACAGATGTGGCTCAGTGCATTGGTAGGATCTGTAACCCTTCAGCTTCCTTTACAGTGTATTCCTGAGGAAAAAGGTATAGCCTTCAGAAAGAGGAATAATTCACAGCTAGAATGGCCTCATGGAGTTCAGGGGTTCATAAATTATTGTAAAGGTGGTTCTGATTCACTTCTGAGGCCAGTCCCAAACAGCTTAAGATACTTCATTGTCTTTCCTATTCACTTTTATTCTCTTGAGCTTAGGGCATTTGGCTTAGGGCATTAAAAAAATGGCCTACTGGTATTCAGCTGGTTTGTATGCAAAGAATGATCTTAAAGTATTTCTCTGTTGCATAAAAGATTTCAGAGAGCTGTCTCCTTGTGATCCTCTTGACAAAGCATATGCTGGGGCCACTGGTCCTGTAAATGCCTCCTGCCCCATCTTTGCCTCCATCTCAGGCATTTTTGCCATACAGTGCAGTGGTTGCTCTGCTCTCCTTGCCTGTCAGCAGCAGTTCTGAGGCAGTGCCACAGGAGAGGATAAAGGTTGTATTCAGCCAGAGAGATGGCTTCCCCACCATCAGCCAGGTTTCCAGAGACCTGTTTTGTCCACTAAGGATGGGGGTCTGAATGAGACCAGAGGAGAGCATATGAAATCTTCTTTACACACAAACAGCATCAGGTACAGCCTATGAAACATCCAAAACAAGCTCTCAATGTTTCAGACAGTAACACGCAACTACGCTATCAAAAAGGGATTCCACCTGAAAAATTAGGAGCTAAAAGAAAGCAATTGTCCTGAAATGAACCCGTAAAAGCAGAATACCTCATGTGGGACTTCACATCCAGCAGCTCTAGAGAAGTCACTCGGGGCTCACCAGCCAGGTTCTGCAGAATCTTCAGCCTTGGACCACAGTGCTTGTAAAACTCAGTGCAGATATTCAGCAGTGACTCCCGCGGTCTCCTGAACTCCTCTCTGGCAATTCGTTCATCCAGCTCTTCTCGAGGAAGACCCTGACCCTCCTCCAGTAAATGAAGGTTCTCCCTGGAGGACACAAAAAGAGAAAAAGTAGGAAGTGTTGCATGCAATGGAACAGCAGAGACATATTGAAACAACCTCTCCAGCTTGCTTTTCCAGCAGAAGCTTTTCACTGCAATTGAAAAGGATAGTTGCATCTGCAATAAATAAATAAAAAATAATTAAAAAAAGGAAATTATGACCTGTCAAATCTTGTTAAAATTTCAAATAATATCTATATGAATTATTCTTTGTTACCCTCCCCTAAAAAATTAGGCTGCTTGTAACATCAACAGTGGGTGAGACCAATTGAATCCAGAAACTGCGGGGCAACATTTCATCACAAGCCAGGGAAGATTGGGCAAATATTTTACTGTACCTGATAAAGTGTAATTTGGCTCCCTGTTCTGGGTACCTAGGAAAACAGAAAGAGGATGGTTTTAAAAAGCAATTTAGTAATGCCTAAACTGTGCCTTTCTGAAAGCAGGTGACACTGTTCTAACCCAGAAGGTATAGTGGCCATGGGCAGATGGTATCTTGTGTCACTGGAACAATGGCTACACCTAGTGACCACATTGAATGTCCTTTACCTCTTGGCTGGCAGCAGCCACAGATTCCTAAAGTTATTGCCCTTGTTATGAAAGGAAAAATTCAGGCTTAAACACTGTAGTCCTCTTTCAAGCAGTTTCTTTTACTGATTTTTCACCCCAGTGCTTGGTCTGTTTCCTAACCCCAGAGCTCACCTGGTAGAAAGTGTGGGGTTTTGTTTGTTTGTTTAATTCTCTTTTTTTCATGCTACTTCTTGTTGTGAAAGCATTAAAAAACCCTGCAACACTTAGTGAACATGTCCAAGGCCGGAACAGTGATCATTCTACCATCCTGGGACTCCTGCTGTTGCTAGCAGATGTCTGCTGCAATGATAAGGGCAGGACACGTGGAGCAGTGAAAAAAATGTCAGATCAGAGACTGAAATATTGGATCAGAAGGAAAAATATTTCATCACAGACTGAATGCTTGATAATCAGAAAGATCTAGAAATGTAAACCAAGATGTCCAAGTCACAGAGCATCTGGAGTCTCCACATGACCTTTCAGCAGATACATATTAACCACTCTCCAAAATCAGCAAATAACTACTTCCCATTACACATTATTTTCCTTAGAATGGGCAATCTTGTAATGGAAGTAAGTGGCACATATCCACTTCAGCTTTGAGCATGAAGGGTTCTATCTGCTTCTCATATCTGGAATTGAAAGTCAAAGTTTTGTTTCATCCATGTCTGAATTGGTCTTCAAAGAATAACAGACTTTGGTTACTAACCAAGAATATGTTCACTATGCATCAAAAATCTGACTCAATAGGTTTCTGATGATCCATGCAGAGAGTGGTTTCTATCTCTCTTCAGTTAAAAATAAAGGGGAGGGGGATAACTCAGCATGTCTTGCCAAAAGGGTGCTCCTGATTTACAGTCCTCTACCAGACTATTGGCTGTGCACAGACACTACCACTGAAAAAAAGAGTAATCAGGAGAAAATGCTCTGCACTGGAAGAACAGTGACTCCAGCTTTTTCTAGAGGAGAATTCCCTTTCCAGGTCAGGACAAATATTAGATTTAAAGCACACTAAGGCATAGCCTGGCCAGGAAAAAAGCAGGTAAAATTAAAAGGAAATTGGGAAAGGGGAAAAAAACTGAAGGAGATGCCAGTCTCTGTGAGTCTTAATTAATATGCAGGTTGTGCTTATACTGTTGGTCAGTCTCTCAGAATAAGGCCTGAAGGATACAACCCCCATGTCATCCAAGTGGTGGCTTTGATAGTGGACTCAGAAGAAAACTAAGCAGAGAACTGAGGGAAAATATACTGCTAGAGTAAAAAATGTGAAATGAAGGACATTTAGGATGGATGTCAAACACTTCTGGTCTTCTCTTTAGTCACATAGTTTTAAACTAGAGATTCTAGTCTTGGGGATTTCAGTCCCTGTAGTCATGGGCTATAGATCTTTTAATCTGAATGGTTTTTTGTCATAGATCACTCTGATTAATGAGATGTTACCTTACTCAAAAAGTAAAAAGAAAAAAGTTAAGAACCATGAGAAAGGAGGAAAACCCACTGGCTTACCTGGTGTTCACACCTGCTGACATGGTGTGGTTTGCTGTGGTGGTCCCTTTATGGCCTTGGTCACATCGACTCATCTGTGGGGCTGTCATAGGCCTGGAAGAGGAGAGGTGAACAGCACACTAAAAAACTAAGAATGCACTGCTTGTGATCAGGCGAAATCTGGCACTAATTTTCCTGTGTCTGAAACTCAGCTATTATTCAAGCTAAGCTGCATCTCATGACCTCCTCTGCATTCCCTCTTCCCACACTGATAACCAAACCCAGGCTCTAACTATGTAGGTTACCTGGTGAGAATTTCTACACTGTACAAGAGGGCCTGCAAAGAGGTGGCAAGGGCAGCCATAGCAGCAATCTCCTCACGAGCTGCTGTCACAGTCTCCACCTGGGAGGTTTGTCGCTTCAGTTTCTGCAAGTAACAGGGAACCAGTGCTTCCAAGACCATCAGCATCTGGAGGCTGGAAAAATAACCAACATTGGTCTGTTTTATTTTCTCAGTCTTGAAATTCAGATCAGGCAAAGGCTTCAATTTCTATCTGAAGACCCCTGGATCTCTCACCAGCTTTGTGATTTCATTCCTTCTTATTAGCTAAGCAGTCCTGGGTGAAAGAAACTTTTGAACTGGGGACTTCAGGATGGGGGGGGAATAAGCTAATGCATGAAACAATAATAAAAAAAAACAACCTGAACTTCTGGGTATCTTCTGAATATGACATCCAATTCTTTTTCTTCTGAAGACACCTTTCTTCTCTAGTTCCCTCTAGGAAATTAACCTTTTTTGCTTTAGCAATTTACCTCCCCTCTCTCTATAGCTTCCCGTTCTTTCCAGATGCCTGTTTCTCCCCTCCTCCAGTTCCATCTCCATTGGTCCTCTGACAACAGAACCCTGCAGGACACCATGAGACTCCCCACTTGGAAATACAGCTTATGTCTTGCTGCTCAGACTATCACACAGCTCAGTGCTGTAGCTGGCAGCTGCTGGGGTTTGGAGCTGGTGCCCTAGGAAAGGTATCAAAAAGGCAGAGGCTTGGCCTCACAAAGCAGCCTTGGAATGCCTTTCCATAACCTCTGCCTCCATTTGTCAGCCTTGCTCTTCCATGCCATATGCAGATTTTATACTTTTTCTTTGTCTGCACAAAGGAAGAAAAAGAGATTAGCACCTTCTGAATGATTCAGGAGCATAGGCCACCACTGTCACACAAAGCTTGATGGCTTCACTGATAGAAAATGTCAAGTCTTCATTCCCATAGCAGAAATCTGAGGGAGTAAAGCAATATGAGAAGGCTGTCACACAGACATACATTATGTGAAAGGAGCTAGCACACTCCTTTTATCCTCTCTTCCTTTGCTTGCTTCTCAAGTTAGCAAACCCCAATAAGCACTTAATTTTTGGAAAAAAAAAAAATCTGTCTTTATAAAGAAATATGCTGCACTCCCACTTGCACCCTGCAAGAACTTGGTAGGTGAGAAGCAGTTCTCAGGAGGTCAACTCAGCACTGAGCTTCAGACCTACAGCTGCTACTGAAATCCCATTTCAAATATCATCCCATAACAATCAAAATCTTTAAGCTCATACATGTCAACTTGACAACAATTTTTATGCTCCCTATGCTTTTTCCTAGATGTTTCCACCACACTAAAAATTGTGCCAAAAACTGTACCATTGATGGTAGAAGATAGTTTTACTTCTAAGAATTCACACCCCTTTTATGCCAGCAGTCACATGGGCATACAGAAGTGGGTCCTGATTGATAGTGATCTGGGAAAAAGTGATTTAATTGTGCAGCATCATAAAATCCCAGTATGTAAAAAAGCTTTAAGGCTAGACATATTTCACAAAAAACATCAAAATCAGTATTATTTATGGGAAGTGCAAATTTGGAAAGTTGAAGATCCTTATAAAAAATCAGCTAAAAAAATACTTCCCTGCAAGTCCCAAAGCAGCCAAATTCTTAAATGATGCATTGCACAGATAACTATGAAGAGACAGTGTCCTGGATACCTCATACAGCCATATGTTTTCTGCTTTGTGATAAATCAGCAGCCCCCCTAGAATACAGCACTATCAAATGTCTGAATGCCATCCATCATCTAGTCTGGCCATGGGAGAGGATGCTTTTGTTTCTGGACCATACGGACCAGAGGAGAGGATGACACTGATCTTGTCAGCATGATACAGATTATTAGGCATCTTTATTCTTCACCCACACACTATAAAATTCAAAATGCCAGGGGCTAATCTCAGACTCTCAGGCTCAACGCAGAACAAACAGATTTGGAATAAAATAAATTGGTAACTCCCTTTCTGAAGAAGATAGCAAAAGGATAGTGATGATAAAGTCAGCCCTAAAAGCCTCATGAGGCATAAGAAAGAGAGCACAGCCTGCATTCTGTGAGAAGAAAAGGGCCTTGAACTTGGGAGACATTAAATCAGCCTTCTAGTACTTATGGGAAAGATAGTGAGGGACACTTTCTCAAGGAGGGGTGTGGTTGGATAAGGGTTAACAGTTTTAAAGGATAGATTAAAATTAGGTATTAGGAATAAATTCTTCCTACGTGGGAGGTGAGACAGAGGTGCAGGCTGCCCAGAGCAGCTGTGGCTACCCCATCCATGGACGTATCTGAGGTGTCTCTGTGTTGGGAGAGGGAGGTGTGGAACTGGATTATTTTTGTCTCTTCCCACCCAAACCATTCTGTGATTCTATGAACATCTCATGCTTCATCAAATGCATATTGATTCAATACAATTAATAAAGGGTGATTTGCTGTTACCCAGTGACTTGAGAGGCTTTTCTGCTTTCACCAGCTCTAAGATGTCCAGAATGTCTGGAATTTCTCCCTCTAAAGACTGCAGCAGGTCAAACAGGCACTGAGCTGACACTCCTTTGCTTGTTCCGTTGTTTGTGGCATCCTGTTTCAAACAACAGACATTCACGGCCGATTTCCTGAGGGCTTTGTGCATTCCAGCATCCTACTTGGAGTTGTGGGCAGCCTTTTGTTTGACAAAGGGCCCACGTGGAGTTCAAGAGCTTAGGGCTATCAGGCAATGAGGCTTGTCTGGCTCAACAGGTTGATTCTACAGAGGAAGCATCATCTGAAAACTGCACACAGCTTTAGAGCAACAAATCTTTGCTGTGCCATGAAGACGAAAGATGTGCTTGCTTACATGGTATTGTGCAGTTAGATTTGATGCTTCCACTTCAACGTAAAAATCCATTAACTTGTTAATAAATAACCAATGAATATTACAAAACATACCTAGTCCAATCTTAGAGTTCACATGCATCAGAACTTTTCATTAAGCTTTTAGTTCCTATTCTTAGATTTTAAGAAAGGATTTTCATTTAAAGAGTTACAAATCATTATTGTTCTTTTACACCCTATTTACAGACAGATATTTGAAGGGAGACCACATTTACTACCCTGGATACTAGTGGGTATCTCTCTCCTGCTCAATCAACTGATGAACAGAAGCCTGCAGAGATCTATTCAGTAAATTATTCTGTGGAGCCAGCACATGTTCAGTAAGAACTGTGCTGCTGCTCCTGCTGTTTGCCCATGGTGAACTCTGATACAGCCTTCCCCATGCCAGGACTCGGGAATGGCTTTTACTCACAGGGAACTCCAGGAGAGGGGCCACACTTGCAAAGAGCTGCAGGATGAAAGGCTTGCGATGCAGGACGTAGAACTGGCGGCACGCAAACTCAATCGCCTGGCGTAACAGGGGGTTGCTCTCATAGTCAGAGTATACCTGAGCAAACAAAAAAAGGAGAGGGAAGTGCTACTGCAGGGGAAGGACTCTCATCTCCTGACCACAAACTAGAAAGAAATATGCTGCACTCCTACTTGCACCCTGCAAGAACTTGGTAGGTGAGAAGCAGTTCTCAGGAGGTCAATCAGCTACATTCTTGTCATTCCTGTTATGCTTGTCTAATGTTTTGCAAGACATTGTCAGGTAAGGCACGTCAGAAATTACCCTTAGAAAAAAGGTTTGCTTGTTACTCTTGAGCTTTCTTTATCACACTTTTAGTCCATTATATTCTGTGCTGTATATCAGAGGTAGATCCTTTCTCTCTCCTTCCTAAAACCACTTTACTATTTTGAAGCTCTTTCTTCATCTTTTTCAGGTAATCAAATCCCAGCTCTTTCAGTCCCTTTTGATGTGACTTGTTCTAGCTGTGTATCTGTGGTCCAGTCTTTAGTTTCTTCAGTTAATTTTTATGCCCACAGCCAGCACTTCAAGTCAGAAATGCTGCAGATGGGAGGAGTAAAATTACTCTGTATTTAGTTCACAAGATACAAACCTGTATAGACACCCCAGAAGAGGACTCAAGATAGTTTTCTTTTTCACCAGCAGGACACTGGTGATTCGCGTTTAACTATAGAGCTCTAACTCCAGTGTTCTGCCCTGCAGAGGTGCTATAAAATCAGCTACTTTCCCTTACACCATCTGTATGGCTGATTATTAATAAGTAAGGATCTACACTTGTCCAACCTGATCAACAGAATCTGAGTGATATTTTTTCTTTTTTCAGACTGTATCTCCAGCACACTGACAGTCCCACTCACTTTTAATATATTTTGAGGGTTTAGAGTGGAGTTTCCTTCATGCTGGCCATTGAGCCATGCAATCAATTTGTTGCCAAAGATATGGGACTTGTTTCTTGGTTATGTAAACAGTATAAACTGCTGGGGAACAACTTCATATGTTTCCTTCTTCTGTCCTATACAATTGCCTGTGTGCATTGCTCTGCCAGTACAAATCTGTGGGAGCTTTGGGGTGGAGGTTGGCAGAATTTTCCTGCTATCTGCTAGGAGCAGGCAAGATTGAGCTTGATTGAACTGCAAAATTCCCATTAAAGCACATGGCTTTTGACATTTTCTAAGAAACTATCTAGTGTGGCAGATATCTGCAGAAATATATGCCCTCTTCAGTAGCCTAACAGGCTGAAGAGATGAGGATATCTTCATTGGAATCAGAGGCCTGTGGCAATATTTATGCATCATGCCTGTCACACTTGCAATACCTCATTTACTTGAGAAAAGGGAAATAATTAACCATATATGCATTTCACAAAGGAAAGCACAAAAACCTGCACCAAAAAGAGCCCTGTGGGAGCATGGATGCACCACTAATTAAACTGTTAGTGCCTAGGGTGGGGTTTGACCCCAGAACTGGTAGAATTTCTGTATGAGGGCCATAAAAACAAACAAACAAACAAAAAAAAAACCAAAAAATCATCTGATCTTGGGTGCCTGGAACAGAGATATGAGGGTCTGCAAAACCAAACTCATTTAGGTTTTGTGTACAGTTGCTTTATAACCTCCCCTGAGGAGTATTTTATTAATTAGGTAGTTGGCAACAATTGGTATGGAAGTGGGAGTAGGAAAGAATTTCTTTCAATATGAAAAGTGAAAATAAAGGCAGAGTCTGAATGGTTACTAAAGAGCTGAATAGTTACTGTTAAGTCCCTTAAATAATTAAGTTATTTTATTTCAAAATGTCTTGTTACTAAGTAATAAAATCATACTCTGCAGACCTTATACATACTTATCCAACTATGTAAGAGATTATATTAGAGCTTCCATGTTTTTATTTGTTTAGATGCCTAAATTAATCATGGGTTCTAATTATCAACATAGGGATGTCATGATCACTGCTTCTTTTACAGAAAATGATTGTTTTCTGTATTTGTATTATAATACTGACTCTCTAGTTATATACTGTCTCTAGGTCCTGCATACATAATCTTTTCTTTGGAAAAGAACTATATTGGGCTTTTAAAATTTATTTTCAATATCTGATTTTTGGCCAAAAGTTAACAAGAAAAAAATGCATACTTGTACACCTGGAAGTGAAGGAAATGCTATGTCTAATACTTGCAATATTTGTCATCACCACACAAAAAGACAACAAACAGTTTCTCATAAACACTTATTTTCTATTGGTTTTTAAATTGCTGATATTAGAATTATAATTTTTAAAGAAGTGGTTATAATTTCCTTTCAGTCAGCAAGAAATAAATCCAGATCTTCCAACTGTTCCCCAGATTTCAACCATCCCTGGAGGAAAAAAACACTGGGAGCACTCAAAGTGCAAACGTTTTCCAGAAATTTCACAATTCTGTATGGAATTACATAGTAAGGAAAACGGACATTCATTTATTTAACACAAAGAAGAAAAGAAAACGTAATTTACTTTAAGAAGAAAGGGGAATGTTTGGTCAGGAATGATGGCTTGAGCCATCACACCCTGATCTGTTGATTGTCTTCTTGGTGGCCCCAAAATCCGTGAGCTCCCCAGGCCTCAGCAGTTTAAGATTTCCCTAGGAGCAGTCAGTTTTACAACAGGATGCTTGCTCTGACATCAGTGTGTCCACGGACATGGCTCACCTGCAACATGCTGGGGAGCACCCACTGGTACCCACTGAGGGAGAAGAGGTGGTTGAAGTGCACGGCCGTGTTGATGACGGTGGCAGCGTACTGCCTCAGCAGGGCACTGTCCTCAGGGTGCAGGATCAGGGCTCCATTGAAGACATTCAAAAACAGCATGATTTCATCCCCCCAGGGGAACTCACTGGGCATGCCGAGGAACATCTCCTCCAGCAGCTTAATCCACAAGCTTTTCTGAAGAGTGTCCAGACCAAAGAGTTCTTTCCCAGCTGTGGAGCAGAAGAGGCAATAGCCATCATCTCTGTCCACCACAGCCAACATCACCTCATTCCTAGAGGCCAAAGGACTCTCCAAAGAACTATCCCACAACACTGACAATCATTCTGCCTTTTAAAAAATTTATTTCATGCAAATTATTTCATTATTTTCATATTTCATTTCTGTACTTCTGGAAGTTCTTACATTGCTTGAGCAAACTCTGACTGGAAGCAGCACACATGCAAAAAATGAGTGTTGCACGGCTCATTAAATCTGCTCCCCCATGGTTGGAAAGCTTTTTTTAAAAAAGCAAAAGCAGATCTGAGCTCATATGTGCATCATCTGGCTTTTTATCCTTTGAGTGGCCCTTGCTCACAAGACATTGGTGCAGCATTACAACAGTGCTTCTGAAATCAAATGCCTCCAGGGCCTCTTACAGAACTTGCTAAAGCTTACCATCCTGCTGCAGTGGCCTTTTTAATTCCCAGGTCAGGCTGGAAACCCTGCTAGGCTTTCAGAGCAATATTTCTAAAAAGAGGGCTGCTTCTACAGCCCTGCTGCAGAACTTGCCCCGTCTCCTGTGAAAGTTCACTGCTTCCTCAAGGTGGCAATGGGCCCTGACCAAAGCTTTTCAGGTGCAGTTATGCTCTTGAATACAGTATCCCAGCTTCAGCTTCATGCATAATTTTACTATGTATTTGTAACTTATTCTCATTTGGGTCAAAAAAAGCAGCTTTGTCTGGAAACTTCTAACAGCAAAACCCTATCTGCTGTTGTGCTTACAAACCAACAGCTGTGTATCATTTTCCCTAGGAAGAGATTTAGCTTTCAGTAATGCTACAGGTCCGTATGTTTCTAGGGAAAAGGAATCCTGCATATTTCTAAGGCAAATGAAATGCCTCACTTTCTGGCCCCATTAGAACCACCAGAGAAAGCTATCAGGAGGCCATACCTTGGGGATCATTGAAGAGTGAGAACTCAGCATCGATGGCGCTCCGTGGAAACGAAGGCAAGCGCAGGAGATCCTCCTGGAGCATGGATACATGGGACTGCTTGTGGGCCGTGGGGATTTTCTGTGTCAGAGATATGAGGAACAACACCCGCCCCACCTCTTCTAGCTTGCGAGTGAACACCTAAAAAAAAAAAAAAAAAAAAAAGACAAGGATCAGAAACAGTCTGATCAAAAAGATGTTAGAATGTATATGTACTTTCCTAGGTGAGCTTCCATGGCTTTTTCTGATGGGAAGGATGCTGCATTCCTGACTCAGAGAAACCTTCTGAAAGTCACAGGGCTGGTTCTGCACCTTTCTGCTAGAATTTCTGTGAGCACCGTTCTCCAGCTTATCTCCTCAAAGATGGACCATGTTTGTAAAAGAGGTTTTAAGGACACTTTCTATTTCATCCTTGTGGATAACCCTGAGCTGTTGTCAAAAAGCTTGCACATGTGCCATGTGTTCTTCTGTAGATAAATGAAAGCTTGACCTGTGGGAACCCCAAGATGGTCAGAGACAAACAAATGCTAAACTGAAAGCAAAGGCAAACTAAAACACCTTGCTCTCTAACACTAGATTCAATATGAGGTTGGAGCTGTTCCCTACCTTCAGCGTATAATAAATAAATAAAAGTAGACAAAACAAAGCATCTTCTGAGTCACTGAAAATGAGCAGACTGACTTCAGATTATCACTTCTGGCTTATATCAAATGAGAAATGAAGTTCTATTCTACTAGTTTCCTTTGACCTTCTCACTGGTGGGACCATTCAGGATAGTTACTTTATTTTGATGCTAAAAGTAACCATTAGGCAGAATGATGCTCAGAAGTAGAAGCAACTTTCTTTAGAAGCAGTTTTGACTCAGCCCTTAGATATTGAGATGAAGCCAAAACTTGAAGCATGGGGCTTAACATGTGTCACATCTCAGCTTCTGCATGTCCTGCAGTTTCCATGACCTTGCTCTAAAGTACAATTGCCTTCAAACTGGTTGCTCAATTAATAAAAGTATTTTTCCATGGACTCTTGTGCTGTGGGTAGACTCCACAGTGCTGTCTTCTTTCCTGAAGTTGTGCATTGTCCAGCAACTTCTTGCATGAATACAGAAAGGCTAGGAGAGGCTTGATTTAACTGTTACCTTAGGAATATTTCAGCCTCTAAGTACTCTAAATAGAAAAATGTGGAGTGTATAATACCACCCCGACAAAATGGGACAGAACATTTTCATATCTAGGGGTGATGTAAGGCATATCAAACATTTATTTGTTATGTAGGACACATCTGGAATGAGAGGGAGAATAATTTCTGCCAAGAAGCAGCCAAATAGCATAATTTTTATAGACTTTCTACTGATAGATGGCAAAATATGAAACATTTCCCTATTCTGTACCATACACATGAGACAGCATTAACTGTAGTCTCCATTACTTTAGCTAATAGTCCTTCTTATGCAGTTTTATAGCTGCTTTTTATAACCATTCCTGATAGTAATTTCCTGTCCCTATGGTCTCATTGGCAGGAAGGCAACTACAGTACCTGCATTTTGGCTGGAATAATACAATTGTTAATGCCAAATACATACAGTTTGGCCACATTCCCTCTCTTTACATTTCCTGCTTATTATCATCCTTTGCAGACACGGCTAGAGCAACTTTTCCCTAAACACTCAACCTTGTGCTACTGAGACAAACATCATTTTTTGAAAAACAGAGAATGTGGCTTCTAGAGGTAGAGTGAGGTCAATATCTTTGTCTCACTGTCTAAAGTGAGAATCCTTGCTGGGATTCTCAGCACATTAAAGTCACTACCCTGCTTCTTAAGTTAGGGTTTAGTTCCTAAGGGAGAGCTTGTGGGAGCTGCAGAGGATTAAAAAGGATGGGACACATGGGTCATGAGGCTGGATGTTAGGGAGGACAGAGATTTTCTAAGGGCAGATATTACCTTGATGAACTGGTCTCTACTGCTGTGCCCCATAGGTAGCTATGATAAAAGAGTAACATCTGAGAGCAGGGCAAGGAGGAGAGGCAGGGAACATTCTTGACACTGGGAGGACAGAGAGGGTGGCAGAACAAAAAATTCTGGATTCACACACAGAGGAGCGTGGAGAGAAAATTTTTAAATGGGTTTCTAAAGAGCCAGAAATCATCCTAAATAAAGGAATAAGCAACTTTGGAAGCTGAGGTGAATTTTCTGGCCAATTACAGGAGAATGAAAAATGATCCACCTAAACAAATCTGGTTGGAGAGAGCAGGAGGAATTTCACATTGCACTCTTGGACTCTTCTTAAAATCCCATCACGTGTCAAGTGGCATGAGGGCAGATGTCATGAAATTGTGACTTCTCCAGCTTAGCTCCCTATATGTATGCAGCATGACTGGAGGCTTTTAAAGGAAAAAGATTTATTTACAGAGTTTGTTTCTGAGAAGAGTTGTTTGGTGACAGAAAGGTACCTGCTTCTGAATGAGTTCTTGTCCCTTTTCTGGATGCATCTGCACCAGATTGAGCTGCGGAGAAACCGACCTCCGGAAAGGATAAATGTCACGGACATAGGTCTGCCAGGAGAGGAAACAAGTGTATTTTAAATAATATAATTTTAAATAATCAACAGCATTCAACAGGCCCTACAGCCCTTTCTGAAGCTTTTGAATAGGATCATTTAGTCAGTGTCAGGTTCTATGGAAGAGCATAAAATAAATTTGCTCTTTTCTTAAACAGTTAAGTATTAATGACTCAGAAGCAAAAGCCTCCACTTCTGCCTCAGTTGTCAAACTCCAGTCTTCCACCACATGCAATTAAACACCTAACATGTGGTACCCACAGGACAAAATTCTGTCTCTGGTGCTACTTGCTCTCCTTCAGATAACCCCAATGTTAAAAAAGGGACAAGATGAAAAGAACAAAGTCATTTGGACTGAACCTTTGCCTTACCTTGTTGTAATGAATAAGATTCCATCTCTTATCCATTAAAAAGTAATGAGAAGATTGTGTTTCAGGTATGTTAAAAAACTCCAAACATTCCTGAAGTAGAAGAAAGAAAATCATTCTATCACTTACTAGCTTGTCAAAAGAACACCCAGATAAGAATGCATAAAGGTGCAAACCTGCATGCTTTATTCAGGCCAGTACACTCTTCTGCCATTTTCTTTTTTTAATAATAAAGAACGTGAATATGTTAGCAATAATCAAGGCATGGTAATATTGTGGTCCTGAAGAATGATGTTACTTATTTCAATGTCTCCATATCACACATACTTATCTGGCTATATGAACCACATGGCTATTGCAGCTTCCAGTTCCATCCTATGTATTTATCAATCTTCAGTGCTAGGTGATGTACAGAAACACTAAAGTTCTGAGCCTTGAAAGCACTGAGATGTGTGAATCCAGTTAAAATTTAATGTATTTGGACAAATCAAAGGCTTTTACAAATCTCTTTGCTAAGTGGTTTAGTTAGGGCCATCCAGTAAATCTTTGGGAGAAGAAGGAACATTTCCTAGATCTCAAGATGTCATTGTGGCTAAAGAACCATAATTTCTGCCCTGATCTTGATCATACTATTTCTTATTGATGATAAAACCAAACATTTAAATGATCTATGTATCTTTCCAAAGGGTAGTATACAGCAAATACCCAACAAACTGCAGTCTTCAAGCGTGGTTGCATCTGTGGGGTCAGAACATATCCTTTAATATGGGATCTTTTGTCTTGCAACCAAGGTCTCCTCATATGGAGATGGAAATGCTTGTCACAGCACAACTTCTCTCCCACACATTGACATAGCTTGATCAGGCAAAATATATTCTAGACATAGAGGTATGGTAGGTAAATGCCATATAGTAAGCAGCTTGTCCACAGTTTAAGAAGTCATTCCTACCTTCAGAAGAGCCTCAAACTGTGTGTCTTCATGGACTGGTAACTGAGTTGGGATGTCACATTCATTCTGTCCATGTACAACAAGGGTCTTTGTACCTAAAGGAACAAAAGTAGTTGAATTCTCCTTGGCCTCAATTTCAGGAGACTGCTCATGGAGAAATTGTAGTTAAAATTCATTCCTGGGCAGAGAAACAATGGTGGCCCAGTCTGGAATCCCTTCTGGAGTGTTAACATAGTCTCACACTTGGATGAGAAATCGAGTTGTTCCCAAAGGACTAAGCTGGCTTTACCAGGAACTGTCACTCTGAGGAAGCAACAAATCTAAAAGGTCAAACCTGTTTTTCAGCAAGATATCTCTTGCCTGACTCATGACATCCCAGGCTCACAGCAGGCTCTTCTTGGGCTCTCTCAAGACTTACAGGAGAGGTTGCATCAAAGCAAACAGAGCCTGAACAGAACAGTCTTACAATAATAATCCTGCCAGGCCTTCACAGCCCAACTGGCACAAAGCAATGGGTTGAGAAGACTGTTCTAATTCACTTCCTGTTTGCTTCTTTTATTGCTTTAAATTGGCTGTCTGAATCTCAGGGACTGAGAGATAGATTTACTGATTGAATCCTCTGCTCAAGGAAAACTGACTTAGAACATGCAGCTACTTATAGCAGATCTGCTGATAGGTCTGCTTTTTGGTGGCGTCTCCCATGAACTTGGAGATGAAGAATCATTTCTTATACCTGGCATTGAGGCAGTCACCAGCAGCTTGACTTCACATTGTTCCTTCTTCATAGTCTGTTTGAGATCTTTGAAGAACAGTCCTTCTACATAACCCACTACTTCCCAAAGGAAGGTAAGGGTGGCAGATATGGCATCCATGCCCCATTCACACGGGGTGCGCACAAAATACATGATCAGTCCTACCTGCAGGTAATAAACACAAAAAATATGGTTATGTACATTCTGAACTGTACAGAGCATAGTATAAACACAGGAAAAGAATATTATACTTCTATGTTTCTTGACTCAGAGGGATAAACTCATTAAACCTGCATTCTTCCTTCTTTTTAGAGAGAATGATGGGTGGGGGAAAGAAGTACTGTTGCAGCCCAGCCTTAAAAGTCATGATAGATAAGGAGAAGGGAGAACCTCTGCAGTATGAGAATTCCTATGCTTCCTGCTCTGATGTGCTTGCCACATAGAGAACTAAAAAACCCAGATGTCTCCTGGAGTAGTATACAGCTTAACTAATTTTTCATCTCCTAACTGAAAGAACTGCAGCAAATGCATTTTCCAGAGTTTAAAAAGAAGATGCTAGATTTTATCCAATAGGATTTTCTAAAAGAATAATAATTTTTCTTCATAAAAAATAAATAAAATATTAAAGGTTTCTCGCACTGGGGTCTTTGCATTGGTCTACAACTCATTGTCAGTAGGTCAGTTTAGAAATACATTACAGGGTGCTTAGACATTTAATAAAAAGCTAAAGGTTTCTTTTTCTTGAAGGAACAGAAGGCTGATATCAGCCTGCTGACTTGCATCTACAGCCAGAAGCAGTGATAAACTATAAAAGAAAAGTTAAGAGAATTTCTTAGGACACATAGAGGCAGAGGTGAGATTCTGGGCTGCACAGTAGACCTAGAAACTACTCACCAAGTAGTTAAAGAGGATATGAGATGTCTGGGCAGGGAAGTCTCCAATGTTCAACAAAAGCTTCCTTAACATATACATCAGCTCATCCTGGAAGAAGAGTAAATGATTTTTTTTCTTTTCCTCACAAAATGGAGAACGTGTTTCTTTTTTTTTTCACCTGAGAGAGGCCAAAACCTCCTACTGCATTCTGTACTGACTGCAGCATCCTGATTCTGCACTCATCTTCCTGTGAAAATCCCCATGATGCTTATTGCAACAAATGAATACCTAGATTACCTATGAAGTCTAGCTCAGCTCAGCTCAATTATTCAATGGGTAGAAGGTGAGGGCAGAATCTAACTTCCCTTCTTCAGAGGCTGTCTGCTTTAGATGAACACTAATACATTTTTTATGGTGTGAAAGGATTGTAGAGGGGAAGGAATCTCCCATTGTCAGACAAGGACAGACAGACTGTATTTTAAATTTCTTCTACAGCCTTCATCCTTTTAACTCACAGCAGATTTGAAATAGTGTCATGGGCAACCCAGGCACAACCCAGCCCAGGCCAGTGATACATCTGCTGAAAGCTTGCAAGGAAATAGACCTGGCCTCTGTGTTCTGTACTTGTGGTTGTAGCAAGCCTCTGAAGAGAGACAATAAAACATCAGACTACAGTATCTCAGAGTGCCTCTTTCTTCAAAGACATTTAAAAAACAGAAATGACACTTTGAACTCAAGTAGAAGCTTTGGGGAAGTATCAGGAACAGCTGTGAAGTCTCAGGAACAGGGAAGCCAGAGACCTAATTACTCAAGGAACTGAAAATTAGATTTTCCTGGCCTTTTTCAAGGTTTAATAGTAATTTTTGTAGTCAGTCCTTAGGTTGTGCCTTGGGAGAGAAGGACAATGTGGTCTACCTGGATTTCAGCAAAGCCTTTGACACCGTCCCCCATAGCATTCTCCTGAAAAAGCTGTCAGCCCACAGCTTGGACAGGAGCACCCTGTGCTGGGTTAGGAACTGGCTGGAGGGCCGGGCCCAGAGAGTGGTGCTGAACGGGGCTGCATCCAGTTGGCGGCCGGTCACTAGTGGTGTCCCCCAGGGATCAGTATTGGGCCCAGTTCTGTTTAATATCTTTATTGACGACTTAGACGAAGGGATTGAGTCCATCATCAGCAAATTCGCAGATGACACCAAGCTGGGAGGAAGTGTGGACCAACCCGAAGGCAGGAGGGCTCTGCAGAGGGACCTGGACAGACTAGAGAGCTGGGCCGATTCCAACGGGATGAGGTTCAACAAGGCCAAGTGCCGGGTCCTGCACTTTGGTCACAACAACCCCATGCAGCGCTACAGGCTGGGGGCAGAGTGGCTGGAGAGCAGCCAGGCAGAAAGGGACCTGGGAGTCTACATTGACAAGAAACTGAACATGAGCCAGCAGTGTGCCCAGGTGGCCAAGAAGGCCAATGGCATCCTGGCCTGTATTAGAAACAGCATCACCAGCAGGTCCAGGGAGGTGATTCTGCCCCTGTACTCAGCGCTGGTGAGGCCACACCTCGAGTACTGTGTCCAGTTCTGGGCCCCTCAGTTTAAGAAGGATGTAGAGGTCCTGGAACAGGTCCAAAGGAGGGCAACCAGGCTGGTGAAGGGACTCGAGCACAGGCCCTATGAGGAAAGGCTGAGAGAGCTGGGGCTGTTCAGCCTGAAGAAGAGGAGGCTCAGGGGAGACCTCATTGCTGTCTACAACTACCTGAAAGGAGGCTGTAGCGAGGTGGGAACTGGACTCTTTTCACAGACGACCTTCAACAAGACAAGAGGACACAGTCTTAAGTTGTGCCAGGGGAGGTTTAGGCTAGATATTAGAAAGAATTTCTTCACGGAGAGGGTGATTAGGCTATGGAATGGACTGCCCGGTGAGGTGGTAGATTCTCCGTCCCTGGAGACATTTAAAAAAAGACTGGATGTGGCACTCAGTGCCATGGTCTAGCAACTGCTCCGGTGGGTCAAGGGTTGGACTAGATGATCTCTGAGGTCCCTTCCAACCCGGCTAATTCTATGACTCTTCTATGACTCTATGATATAACTCATTCCATACAACAAGTGTGGGGTTGAGAAAGTGGTACAGAGGGAATCAAGGTCTTTCATCCAGTCAGAACTTGTTTTGCTTTCTTCCACAATGCTCATCCATGGTACCAAAAAGCAGTCTAATGAGCAAGGGAGAGGCTCATTCAAAGAAAGCTGAACAGAGTGGCATGGGTGGTGGCTCTATTGCTTTTGTTAAGTAGAAAGGGTTGTTCTTCACTAAGCAACTGCTCAAAGCTTGGCATAAAGTCAGAATCTTGGTAGTAGTTAATCAGGTATATCCCATTTACATTAGTGGACAAAAATTTAACCCAGCTGATGATACAGCCTAGCAGACTTCAAGCTACATTATAAGAGCAAATGTTCTTCTCCAGTGATACAGAATGATTCTGTCTCTAAGCAATAGACACCTCCTGGCAAGGGTTTACCTGTCGGTTGCTGATTGTGAGCTTTTCCAGGAAATGGCGCAGAACTGTGGAGGGGTCTTCAATTAAGCAGTTCCACAGGACCTGCTGAGCAACAGCACTTACTGTAAAAGAGACAATAAACAAGGTCAGAACCATCTGCCTAGGAAAAGCCTTGAACTGTACACGAGAATTCCTGAACTTCTACCCTGTCAGGTTTTATACACAGGCTCCTTATGAGGTAACAGGGTTTCTGTTCACCAGTGAAGTCATCTCAAGCAATAATGACAGGTCTGATGTTTGAATCTTCCCTAACTTCTGGTGATATGACAGAAACCACTTGACCACTCTAGTTAGAAACATAAGAAAGCAAAACCTAATAATATTCACAGCTCCAGATGGCCGAATCTTGAAACCCAAAAAACCAGAATTTCATGAACTTTTTGCTCTTGCATAAAAGTTCAATTTCATGGTGATTTATTGATTCAATGAATGTTCAATTTCATGGTGATACCATTTTATCTGGTATTAGTGACCAGTATTAACTGTTCAGCAGGGATTTGTGCTGATGGTCAGCTCTTCAATTAATTGCAATTAACTACAACAGAGAATTATTCATTATTTTGTGTTCAGTACTCAGTTCCTGAACACTAAATGACACAAGCATTATTTAGGTGTTTGGCTGCATCTACCCAAAACTGAATAAAAAAAATAATGTAAAGTTAATTGTGCAATCAGCTAGCGCTATGAGAAAGGAAAGGCAAAAGTCCACCATTTATAAACATTTTAGAAAAACAAACAGAAAAAAAATGTACTTTACAAATACATAACAGACCATAATCAAAATGTTCAGGTTACATTTAGGTGGCTTTCTGTTTGTTATAGGATGAAAGAAATGATGGGAATAGAACTCTAGAGGTCTCCAGTCCAAGACCCACGTGGCACAGGGCTATCAACAGCACCAGTTTATGTCAACCATGAGTTTGACAAGCCAAGGCTTGATAAGTGCTGGTCTTGATTATGAAGTTCCTTCTATATTTCTAACCTTAATTTTGCAAGCTCTAACCTGAATGTTAGAGTTCATCTAACTCTTTGCTTCCTTTTCCTTACCCTTAACAAGCTAAATTTCTGAAATCTCTTCTCACATATCTGTTTTAGGCCTTTTACCAACTTGCATCCCCTCACTACACTCTAGTCAAATTCTCAACCTCCTTCTTGAGCTAGGGGCCACAAAAAACCAAACACAAACAATGGAGAAAAGAAAAAGTAAAAACTCTACAAAGTAGAAAAGTAATATTTCTATGAATCTCCTCTCAAGTAGTTTGTGAGAATTTGGGAGATTATTTGTTAACTTTTTAACAGGTTAAAGTACCAGCTACTCCATCTTCTCGGACTTCTCCATCTTCCATTAAATGGACAATGGGGAGTACTGCTGCACAGATGCATGCTGGAAACACAGCTTGAGGTGGTTGTGGCACATGGTGGTTAGGGGTATGCTCTGTAGTGTGTTCCTCATCTGAAGCAATAAAAAGAGTGGAAGGAGAGTGCTGGTGAATAAACTGCAGTATCATCCAGGTAGGGCAGATAAACATTTCTGTTAGGTGCTATACAAACAGAACAAAATTGTAGGCTGTCTGATGACTGTGCAAGCACAGCTGTCTCCAAGAAGAAACTGAGCCTCTACCCAACTTCTTGATAAAGAATTTTCATTGTAAATAGATATTTTTCAATTTTTTTTTAATTTTTTTTTTTTTTGCAGAAACCCATTTTTCTTGAAATCCACTTTCATCACTATTTCTCAGAGTGCTCTCCACAGCACCAGTCTCTAAATGAATGAGGAGAGGTAAGGGAAGACATTGTGACTACAAAGGTGAACAAAATAACACAGGGCAGTGATTTATTATAAAATCTCTCAAGGTTGGGAATATATTCAGCAAAAGGAAATGGCACCAGCTTCATGGGTCAAAAGGAAAGACTCACAATGAATGAAATCCTAGGAAAGGATACTCCAAAGGTAAGTCAACTCACCTTCAGCACTGACTGCTGACCGTACCGACCAGACAGAGCCACGTCGGAAAGAATAATTCCTGTGGGATGTACTGGAGGTGCAGGAAGGGCTCACGGAGAGACGGCGGGAGGCCAGGTTGGCAACTTCTTCTACTGACAAAGAGAACAGGGAAAGTCAATCGAGAGTCAACTGAGAGACTGCAGGGAATTTTCTGAGGCACTTAAAATCAGATTGGAACATTGAAAATTCAGGTCAGGGGCTCTCAAAAAAAAAAAAAAAAAGGTTTAAAAATCTCTTATTAGTCAGACAGTTAATTTCCTCATGTGTTGGAAACAAGCAGAGAACTGGTCTACTAGAGTGCTCAATGCTTTAGTGAGTCACATTTGCAGCTGAGTCAGCCTTATCCTCCTTTCCAGCTACATCCTTTGAGCTATCCATGGTTGCTGGTGGTCAGGTTTTACTAAGAATTGGGATTTGAGCTCTCAGATTTTCCAGTGTATGTTCAGATCTGATCACTGTACTCACCCAATGGCACACACCTTGGAATGCTTTTAATGAACCCTTTTTGTTCTATTAGCGTAGACCAATGAAAGGCCTTACACAAAGACAGTTAAAAAAGTAAAAACAAACCTGGTTTTCCTGATTCATGTCATGTAAATTCAGCCATCTGAAAGTCTGGCACTGAGGCTGAGCTGGTCATTTAGATGCCCTCACTATTCACCTTAAAGGCAGAAAGCCCCAGAAGTAGTTCAAGACTATACTAAGCTATGTGTTTTGAGACAGACACTGCCAAAGGGTGATCCCTCCTACCGTTTCATTATTAAAGGGTTAGTGTTAGGAAACAAAAGTTTTATTTCTAGTATTTCATGTTTTCTGTTGTGTTAAATTCTGCAAGATGCTGGGAACTTTAAAATGCTGAATGTTGACAAGTTCCACTGAAGTTGAGAGGGGAGGAGCAAGAGGCTTCAGGTCACATAGAGTGTCCTCACTTAATCCAAGGTTTTGTGGGTTTATTTCAGTAATTTTCAATTATACTTTTTCTCAATGACTTGAATTCTTCAAGAAATAGATGTGGTTGTGACATTCCTAAGACTAATTATCAGTGTTCCTGGACATCACACTCCTAAGCAGTGCTCTATGTTAGGGCCAGGTGCTCTCAGATTTGTGGAATGAAGTTTAAGGTCCTAGAGCACACCTTCTTCTTCCTGCTCTGAGCTTGGTGTGCAGGTTGGCTCATAGCAGGCCTCCTGAGTGATGGGGATAGCAGTGATGAGGCTCGCTTCCCTGCCCAGCCGCTTCTTCTCTTCCTCCTGCTGCAGGTTCTTTAGGATGTGCTCCGCTCGCTGATGGGAACGTGACACAGCTCTGGCTGAAAATGACTTCTGTCAGGCAGAAAAGAGAAGAAACACAGTCTGAAACTGTTAGTTAAGACAGACATCCTAGATTTTCTGCCAGAGACCTCTGTGACATTCAGCAGCTCATTTTCTAAATACAAATCAGACTCGTGCTAGTTGATCAGAGATTCACCAGGAGACTTCTCTTGGAGCTATTAAACCTTGGTGCAGATTCACCAAGAGTCACCATGTGAATCAGTGTAGAGAAAATGGTTTTCCTGGCAGTTCAAGTGAACTAATATGCTCTTGGAAAGCAGCTGTGTGCCCTTCAAGTCTGAGTTACTGTCTCTCCCAGGGATGTGATATGTGGCACTGTACCTCAGTGAACAGACAGAAAAGCCTTATGCTAATGTAGGCAGTTTTGTGTGCCCTACCTGTATGCCTGTGCTCCCAAGTGTAGAAGACAGGAAATCGCAGGATTTAGTCCACATCTCTTGAGCACAGCTTCCCCCTGCTGCTACAGAGAGCAAACAGTGTTTGCTCTCAGGATGTCTCTGCTTACCGACTGATCTTCATTTATAGGATCTTGCACACTCCCGCTGCACTGAGGGACCCAGGGAGGGTCAAACATTGGCACAGATGGCATCCCCAGGACAGGAGAAGGTAGAGTGAAGTTTATACTTGGAGGAGGGATCTAAACAAAAGCATGAAGGACATTTGTAACAGCAGACTATTAGTAATATCAGTATTGCAAATTAAGCATGAGCACAAGTACCCAAGACATCAAAGATGTCTGTAAGCTTTTCCCAATTCCACCTCTCACCATGCAGGAACACCTTGTTACACAGATCTTTTTTTTTCTCTTTGATGTTTTCCCTGACCTGTGTCCCCACTATACTCTCACCACTTTGTACTGGACTTCTACACATCGTTTCACCCCCAGTGTGACTTACACCACCACAAAGAGATTTTGAGGCAGATTCAGAACAACATGTATGTTGTGAATAGATTCACATTTACACATGCGGCAAGCTGCAAACAGTAACATTGTGTTTCACATGTCCTATCTACCTTGAAGATTTGCTGTGCTCCCTCTTCCATTCTTGGCCAGACTTGGTACCTAAACCTCCAGAGCGTGTGAAATTTGAGAATGGCATTCAGTCTCTGCACTGCCTCTGGGTGATGAAATTCGGACATCAGCATGTCAGAAACAGCCTCTGGCACTTTCACAGCACACAGCAGGAACATGGCAGCTGCAGGGAGAGAACATCTGATCATCTCTTTTCCTGAACTTCCTGGTTTTATTTGGCAGAGAAAAAAACGCAGCTGTACAACCCGCCACCAAAAGAAACCTAATTATGGCTCTAGAAATGACATTAGGAGTCTAACAAACCTAGCAAAAATTGTAAACCATCCACACAGTGTTTTGTGTCAATATCATAAATATTCTGGGAAACTTGGTTATAAATAAAATACAGCTTGGTCTTCACACTAAAATCTGTCATGGATGGTTTAAAACAAGAAACACCTCTTCAATTAAGAGGACTTATTCAGTTTGGCTTTCAGCAATTCCACTTCCAAGTGATTTCTGTGCTAAGTGTAAAAGGTTGGTTTCCCAATAGCTCAGCCTTTCCCTCAGAGCAGGAGGCCATGCCTTATAAGAGGTCTCAATTCTCTGTTTTCATGGATAAAACAAAAAAGAAAGATTCTTACAATGGGCAATGTGCAATAATCACACTCTACCTCCAAGAGAAAATGGAGTTGCTGGACACAGGATCAGGTCACAAAGGAAAACAGCACCATAGAAGCTGAAATTGGCCCACAGTTGTTTTATTGGAGCATAACTGAATATTAACACATATAAACCAACTTCAGGTGATGGAAGCCAGCTAAGTTAGGTGTGTATCTGAGGGGGATCAAGCAGGAAACAAAATCAGGGGGAACAGTTCTGTGGTGTGAGTTTAGTGGGTGTCAGAGAGTCCATGGCTTCTTGGACTAGCAGCTCACCTCAGATCACTGGAGGTAATGTCTCCAGATTTGGTGGATTGGCTTCCACAGTAGAAAGAGGGCATTTGCCATTGTGGTTGCCTTGAAACTTATTCATAAGGTGCCAAACATAAGAACTGTACTGATGGGAGTCAGTCTGATCACGTGGAGAAAAGCAAGGCTGCACTTTGACAACCTAGGCCCTGCACTGTGGAGGCTCCTGCCTCAAAGTCCTGCTCCGAAGCTGTAGGAACCCTCCTGTTTCTCTAGCTCAGAGAACTTTCTATCCTTTAGTGTTTTCCATTTAACTGTGTTAAGTCTTAGTAGGATGGATTTAAAAGTGTGAGCTCATACTGAAGGCACCAAACCAACCAACCAACCAAAAAGCCTTGAAAGGGGTCAGTAGATGGTGCTGCTGTACACTAACACAGGAATTAATGAAGGTAATTTATGCTGAAGGTAGTTTTATGCTGAATTCAGTCGGTAGTACTAAAAAATCTACTACAGACCCTCAAATGGATTTTAATCCTTCCTTTCAGGAAGGGGTGAAGAAGGAAGATGTATCTCAGAGGCTCTTTCTCCTCAGGAAGAGCAGCAAAGCTTTATTCCCTTCCCTCCAAGCCACGGTAGGTTACTGATAAGAGAGAGAGTATACAGAATTATTGCTCCAGAAAGGGGCATCAAGTGTACTTGAGTGAATTTTCAGGTAGTTTGTTTCTTGTCTCTGTTTTCCTCCTTTATCTTCCTGTCTGCACATTTGGCCTGGGAAAGGTCAAATGCTGAAGAGTACAGAGAAGACCTGTGTGCTGAAGAAGCACACGGTGTGCTGGTGGAGCAGATGCAAAATGAGGGAACCAGAACTGAAGAGAAACATTAGATATGGAGTCAAACAAAGGACTTCAGGGCAGGATTCATTGCCAGCTGTGGGAACTAAAGGACTGGTAAGAGATTGAAGTGTGGCAAAAAAGGGGAGAGGTGTTCAAGGAGCACTGCAAAACTCTTGCTTTGTCAGTAGCTTTTGAAAAAAAACAACCTGTAATTTACTCTCCAGTGTAAGAACATCTCCGAAGGCTCTGATAGATGTGTAAATCTGGAAAGATGGCAATCTTTAAGCTATTTCCTTTGTTGCTGGGGGAAGACAAAGGTAGAATTTAAAAGTTGTGTGAGACTGGCTTACAAACTTGACAGCATTAGTTTATGTTTTGTTTAAGCAACCTATACACACATATATATATATAAGAGCGTTGACATTTTCCAGGGTTGCGGGTCATGACATCAAAACAACAGGCATTAGCTCACACTGGCTATGAGAATTTGGACAGGACAATAAGACTAGAGGGATTTCCTTTGTAACATTTGGTAATCCCTTTCACAATCTCAGAAATCTGAGTGCATTTCCTTTCCTTGCAGTTGTTAACAATCTCCTGTTTTCAGGGTAAAAAAGTCATAAAGAGTTGATACTCATCTTTAAGCTACCATAGCTTAAATTCTTCCTCCTTTCCATGTATGCTGTATTTACAGGGAGAAAAACTATCCCCTCTCAGTCTTCACCTGAACCCATTAAATAAATAACCTCATCATAAAGGCTTTTCATTCTTCCTCCTGTCCTAACAGGTCTTCATTTTATCCATCCCATGTAAACATTTTTTTTCAGTAATCAGGATTGCATGGGGATATGTTGTGTCCTAGAGAACTGTACAATATACTCCCCAACAGCATTAGTACTTTAAATCTCTAATTAAATACTTCTGGGACATTATCACTGTATTTATTGTTTCCACAGTTGAATTCTATGAGGTAAGTCAGTCATCCTCTAGGCAACTGATACACTACTTCCAAAATTACATCAGTTCCCAGGGAAAAGATTCAAGTTCATAGAACAATTCTTCCTACTAGTTTGCAAGGACATAATCTTACATTTTTCAGTAATAATTTTCATCACATGTCTGGAATTAATTTTTCAAGATAGTACTCTCAAATGTGTGTGAGGTTCTAATCTTCTGTCTTAAAGATGTCTCTCCACTGTGTAATAACAGCAATACCACAAGACAACACATCGAGCAATGCTTCTGTCTCCGTGCAAGATGAGAATTTTCTTTCCAGCCTAACAAAGAAGCCAGGATATTTCGATTCTCTTCGTATTTCTCAGGTTTTGTATGACCCCTCAATTGGTAATAATTTCCATGACAATATACAAAAAGACTTCATTAAACTCTGGATAGATTAAGTCACTGTGCTTCCTCTGCCTAGAAACCCAGCTAAATACAAATAATAGCTCTGATGGTCTCTTACCATCCACCATAACCAGCATCTGTGATCCTTGTGATCTTTTTTTCAGAGCACAAAAAAACCCTTGAAGGTCTATGGAAAACAATTCCCCAAGAAATCCTGGGTGACATTAGGACTTTTTCACTACAAGGCCCCATGCTAAGCAGTTTTGTTCTCTTACCTGCTGCTCCAGCCATGTGCTCATCCACACTGAGCAGGAGCTCCCAGGCTGCTGGCTGGATGTCCCCATACATATCTTCAGTGAGGATAGGAGCTGCTTTGATAAGCAGCGACAAAGGTGCAGGGGAGAGGCTCATTACCTGCAAAAAATACAAGCCATGCCTTGCAGATGAGCAACGCACCCACAGTGAGCAACACAGTCATTTTACCCTAGTCTGGGGCTGCTGGTATCCCACTGATAACCTCCAGTTTCACCTAGTTCAGTTTCTGCATCACAGAACGTTGCTTCAGCATGCACTGAAAGAGCCCTGTTTGCAAGTGGTTCCCGACTCTGTTGCTTGTCACTCTTGTCCAAAACACTGATAAACAGGAAGAAAGAGAAGCCAAAGTCTGCCACATTGATATAGCTGCATGAACATCTTACAGACTGCCAAGAACAAGCCTGTGAAGAGCCTTCAGGAACACTGAACAAGAAAAAAACAGAGAAAGCTTGTTGTAAACCAACAGGTTGTATTTAAAGACATTTTTTGGCTGGTTTGTGGGTTTTTTCAAATTTTTTAGTATTTCAATATGGGAATTATTATGTCAGTATGGGAAGTCAGAAATCAGACTGTGATTTAATGGAGCTATATGTTAACTGGAATCTTTGACAGGGTTACCTTAAGAGGCTGAAATACAGCATTACTCAGCTGTGGAAAACAGGCAGGGTGAACTGATTGATATTCAAGAACAACAGTACTTCAAACAAGCTTAACAATCCATATACATTTTCCTTCTTGTTGCAATCTATCCTGACAGCTAATTATCAGCCTCCCTAACTAACATACTGCCTAGTCAGTACCTGGTGCCTGATGTATTTTAGCATTCCAGAGTCCTTCTTTGTTTCCAAGTTGGTATCAATCACTCTCTTTTTTAAAGATGGAGTTCTCAAGCATGACTTTTCTGAGCACTGAAAGGAAAAAAAAATAAAGAAAAAAGTGGAATTCACATTGAGATTTCCCAAAACATGGACAGGGATGTGGCCATGTACAAGTGGAATTTCCATGTACTAGAAGATCTTCAGTACCAGAACTGTAACACAAAGCCCTTACCTGTGCTGGCAGTGGGCCTATTACCAGGGAGATGAGATACCTCATCCAACTTTCAACTCTGTAATAGTGCATTTCCTGATAAAACCTTAAGGCAAAAGTCAGTGATGAATGGGAATGTGCTTGGTGTAATCTACACAAATGGAACACCCGTATATTTCAGCAGAACTGTCCTTCAGCAGTACTGTCCTGTACCAGTTAAACAACTACACCTTCCCTTTAAGAAATTACCAACAGAAGTGTTTAGTATATACAACATTGACTCTTCTCAGCTATTTTTTATCTTCTCTTCTTCCTCAGAAAGCCTAAGTGTCAACACATTTCAAGATTTGAGGTCATGCCTGCCTGAGACTTGTCCCTAGCATATTGCCAGTGATACTGATTATGAAAAGTACTTTTTTTTGTTTGGTATTCATAAGATTAGGGACTTCACGAGAATGCTGGGTTGCCACAGACTCAAGCCAGTAGCCTGCTCGATCAACACAGGAGTCTTATCAGACCCCATGGAGCTTATAGCAAAGTCTGTTGTTGCTTAAAGGCTTTGATGATTTGATGGATGATGAAATATGTATCACTTTGCCTTGCAATTCAAAGCTGGAGGAAAGAACGCACAGTGCTGTTTTGCTGCCTTTCATGAATGCTGGCAGCTGCTCATCTCAATCCTGCCTTCTGGTGAGGAAGACTGCCTCTCTTCCTAAATAACTAAGAAATACACTATTTTTTTATGCCAGAGGAAATATATGTCAGTATATCCAGGAAAGAAGTATCACTAACTTAATTTCATCTGTTTCGTGCTTTGTTCCATACAAATAATCTATGATTTTCTCACTTTACAGGAAACAAACTTCTGGTTCATGAAAAAATGTTCATGAACTTGTCTCCCACTCCCTAATTTTTCACTTACGGGGATGACAGCCTCTTTACCCATGTGAAATCATGATGAGAGTTTGATAAACACTTTTCAGTGCCACTGCAAAGTAGATAAATGACTCTGCTATTACCAGTATTCAGAATAAATGTAGTATGTCTCCTGTTGTTGGGAATATGAAAGTATTAACCAACTGTTGACACAATGTAGTTTGTGCCTGGCTGGGCACTTTACTAAAAGCAGAAATGCATTTTCCCTGAAGTTATAGGAACCAGTTAAATGACTGAAAAGGCACTATTTTGTTTCAGTATCCTGCTGAACTGATCGTTAAAATAGTGCCACTAAAGAGACTGCAACATTAAAGATGAATGTCTACAATTTTGAGCTCAGACCTAAAGGAAAAATATTATGCAAGATTTGAGAAGAATTTGAAGAGTGATTCTTATTAACAGATGAGAAGAAACATTAAAAAAAAAAAAAAAAAAAAAAAAAAAGTCTTCACTCTAGGGGCTTATAAGCAGAGGCTATAAAAGAACTTTAAGATCAGGCAATAATCTTTTAAACAGCCTCATCAACAATGAAGATTCTTCCAAAGCAATACAGATTATGTTCCTTCCATAATGGTAAATGACTTAATAGATTTCTTTAAGGAGTTTACAGCAGGGCTGTGTGCATTGTACCATGAAAGAAATGTTGGAGCAAATTATACAGTCCTTGAATAATTGTGACCTGCCCAGACAAACTGCAAAATATTCTGCTTTTCCATCTACTCACTTCCTTTTGCTTTTTGCCTCTTGCCACATTGTTCAATGAGCTGTTTTCTCTCAGAGAGTCCACTGTGTCTCCATACAGGAGTTTGATGGCCCGGACAAGACGAGCACAGGACCGGCTGTGATGGAGGTAGCAGTGTGGGTGACAGTAGTCAATGTGGGTACATATGAAACTTTGCTGGTTGCACAATAGGATCATGACCTTGAAAAGAAGAAAAGATCATTGTTACCTCTACAAAAGAGAGTTGTACCCAGAAACTCATAGGGCAGCCAGTGATGGGGACTGCCTAGCTGGAGGTGCAGGAAGCTCAGCACAGCTTTATGAAGAGGGATGCTTGTTTGTGCAGAGCTCCAAGTTGTGCAAGGTGTTTACAAACCACCTAGGTACGGCCAAAGAAACATTAGTGGTGTCAAAGCAGACACAGACAGAGCTGCTCTAGATGTGTATGTTTGGCAAAATTAAGGCTGAGGGAAACACCATTCTCTCAGTTTGCACAAAAGCTGTTGATCACCACCTTGAGATTAGGGCTTAGAATGGAAACTGTCAACTAAAGCTGCAAACCCACCAGATTTGGGGATTTGTTCCTTTCAAAGAACATGAAAGGAAATATCTTGGTATGCTCTCAAATAGGCTTAAGCTGTGCTACTTGTTCTGCATATGCTTCCCTCACAGTGCCTGGGGAAGCCAATGCAGCCTGACTTCATGTGAGCTGGCTCAGTTACTATTTCTAGTGGTGATGCCATATGGCTGCAAAGAGCTGTAAAAGCTACCTTAGAAATAGAGTAAATATTTTGGCATTTATCTTTTCTGAGCCCTGCTTTGGTGCAGCAACACTGCCAGTAGCCCCTAAGTTAATTAAAGAAAACCTTGGGTACATGTACACTTCAGTGACTGCTCTCCAGTGTAACAGTTTCTTCCCAGGAGAGCAGAACTCAATCCAGCAGATCTTTTTTATATTGGACATCATGTCACATATAAACTCATCCACACAATAGCACTCTGAGGCATCTCCAAGCCATTCATGCTGTAGGTCAAAACTATCCTTTAGAAATCAGCCTCTTCGTGCCATAACTAGAACAAAAAGAGCCTATCCCATTTTTTCCATCCATTTATGGTCTATGCAGCTGCAGTCTGCTGACTCTCTCAAGTAAAGCAGCCAAAGCACTCTCAACCCTCAAGTATTTAGGCTTCTAAAAGCTTATTCTAAAAGCTTCAGAAGCTTATTTTAAAATAAATTTGCACTGTGGGATTCATGTCATTGCCTGCCTGTTCTGGCCTCATGTTATTTTGGGGTCAATCAGGAATAACTCAAGCCATTAGTGTTGCATCCTTGTTGCAAGCAGCGTTACTCTGACCAGCATTGTCAAACACTTGCCATCCTTGATGCTACATGGAGAAAGCACAAATTGTGATCTGGTTATTACCAGCACAAAGGTTTTCCTACTGAAAATGCCATTCCTGGGAGCTCTGGGAGTGGCTCATACTTACATGCAGCCATGACATGTTCCGATGATAGTTCTCCTCCGTGCCTGTGTTGCTCAGCAGCTCGGGCTCAATGCTAGGTTCACTCGTGCTCCAAGGGCTCCCTTCTTCAAAAGAAAAACACCCAAAAGGTGGCTGTTTTTATTGCTCCCTCTGTGCTTAAAGACTAGGGACAGCACTTGTAAAGCCAGGCCAGCCTTGTGGGAGCAGACCAGAGTACACAAAATATGCCACAATGGAAAGACTGCGTATGGACACACTGCCCCAATCCTTGTCTCATGCTAGCTTGACAATTACAAGAACCACTTAGAGTCGCCTCACAGGCCAGCTTAGCAGCAGCAAACACTGCTCCCTCCCCACTTTTTTCTTTAATGTAAGGGGAGAAGGTAAATGAAAAACATCAAAAACAAATTCTTCGCACCATTCAGATGCTGCAAATCGTTGGTTTAGTGATCTGCATTGACTGGGCTCTGTGGTGAAAAACATCAACAACAACAACAAAAAAATAATCCAAAGAGAATGGCATCCAGCTGGAAATGCCAATGGGCAAAGTCACTGCAATTGCCCATGGAAACTGCTAATGTCATGGGGATGAAAGGGGAAAAAAATCCTGATTCTAGTACGTGAGTTCTAAAAAGATCAATCAGGGGAGAGATGTCTCTGGGAACTTCACTGATCCCTCTGTTTTCTATAGCCATTCCATAACCTATGGGCCTCCTACAAGACTAACAAAGCTGTTAAGACACAGATGGGGCTGAATGCTCATTAATCCTTTCTTTCTCTTCTTTAAGGGAATTCTGACTTGCCTAAGTCTACAGAACAGACAATCCCTCTCTCCACGCTCCCCTACTGAAGTACCTTGTGAGCAACAGAAAATGACCACTAGTCTTGGGAGGTTATTTCAGCTCCAAATGTATCCAAACTACAGTTTTTGATTAACACTCCTACGAGAGGGGTGTAGTAGACTCTACCACTCAACTTTGGTAGAGTTTTTTTTTGGCAGGGTGCACTTTCGGTTTGCATAAAAAAAATATAGGGTGATTCAGCTTTTAAAGATGAAGGAAGGCATCTATAAACTGTAAAAATATTATGTAGCAGTACAGCATGTAACATGTACACGTTATGTTCTGCATATAAAAATATTTATGACATCATATGACATATGCTATATAGAATATGATGTACATGTCTTGAAGTACTTGAAGTACATATATATATCTCTTATCTGGCTTATGGACAAGAAAATATATATGTGTATGAACTCACCTATTCATTGTGTCATGGTTTAGGAGTGTGTGTGTGCATACACACGCATGTGTGAGCTCCCCTCAGAACAGTGTATGTTCAGCTGGCAAGCACCAGCATTCCAAGAGTTCATGCTCTAACACGGAGCTCTGAATTGACAACCTGTGCATGGAGCTGAGGCTGCAACTGGGATTTGGACCACGATCATCCCAGGCAACAGTTGAGGCAGTCCCTGAAGAGGACTCCTGGTCTTTCCTAGCCTGCTGGGGGGTGGGGATGAAGGTCTCCTGTCATTTCTAGCTCTGCTGCAATCATGTCCTGCCTCCTGTCCCCTCCCTTTCCACCCACTCATCTAAGTTACCTATATCAGTGACAGTGTCCCTGCTGTGGGACAGCTGCAGCTCCTCATTCTCAGACTCTGAGTCCTGCCGTGATAACTTGGTGCTCTTTAGGCTGCCGGCCCGGCGAATGCTGGAAAGGGAACCCCCCTTCTTCACCCGGAAACTGCGGGTTCCTTTAATCTGGAGCAAGCGGGAGCCTCCTATCCTGATCTTCCTGCTGGGAACTGTATTGAAAGAATAAAAGAGGACTTTTTTCCCCTTAATTTTTCCCCATTTAAAAAAGAAAGATATCCTGGCCCTCCCCTCCCTCCCAACCCCTTGCTGCCAGCCTGTGTTGCAGCCTCTGTTCTTCTAGCAAGGTACGTGGGGCCAGAGGCTCCCTCCAAAGCCACGGCCAATGCAGCTCCATCAGGCAGTAAAGGTACCTTAAAGAAATGTGTTCCAGGCCTCCTTTCCTAGAAGCCTGGTACATCATCTTGTCTTGAGCTGGAATTAGCCCTTGTTCAACCACCAGCAAGTAGAGTCAGCTGCTCTAACAAAACCCCAAAATGCGGACAAGAAAAACCTACAATTCACAACAACATTTTAATCAATTCCTGCCAGGAAACAGGATCTGTCCAATGGATGTAAATTGCACGTTTCTCTGCCAGCTCCTGGGGTTTACACTAGTGCAGAATCGTCTCTTGCTAGGGATAGAGGGCTGAATCCCAAGCATGAACAAGGCACCATGGACAAACCTATTTTCCTGTGGGCATGGGTTCTGTAAACCTCACTGAGCTCTGCAGTGGGATCAATTATTGATTCATACAGCACATGTGACTGCAGACGAGTTTTCTGTTTCATGAGGTTTAGCACGCAAGACTTCTTTGAAGTAAGATTTGCATAAATCCGTGTCTCTGCATGTTACTCTTCATCATTAGAATGCTTTAGAGGAAATGGGAGCATAAAATCCTCTCCTTCAAGACAAACCAGCAGCTTTCAGACATTAACAACATCCATTGACACTTTGCATTTTTGATGAGCACAAACATGAAATGGTACAATGGTTCAAAGCACCAACTGTTTGCACTTTTGTTCTCTTCATAGTTCAAAGGCAGTACATGGCAGTATGTCAGTCCAAATGTTGCAACACTCAGTCATTTTACTGCAGATCTAATCAGGCAAGGCCATGTGTGATTGATTACATTTTGGTGTAAAATGAACAGGATAAGACTTTTTTGATACCATAGATAAGCAAAATATTTTAATAGAAGTCCTTAGACACTGAACAGTGGTTTCAGTTTTTGTAACTACCTTCAAAAAACATTCACCCCAAGACCTCATCTAAATGGGAGACATTCCAACAATCTTAGACTATCAGACAGACCATAAGCTGGGTGCCTCTTTGGGATGCCAGCGTGCTAAGAGACCAAAAGATGAGTTTGAGCGTTAATTTATCCAGCTCACCTGTCTTAGCTCTCTTCACAGCAGTAACTGTTCCATCTGACACACATTTGCTTTTTACTATGTATGTTTTGGAAACGGTTCTAAAACCTGTTGTGTGTAGAAGGGTCACAGCTGAAGACAAGACAAACTTTATCCATAGCCCCTTGAGGTCAGTAAAAGCTCCTCCTGAATCATTAATATACATGACAGTTCCTAGAGGATAACCAGCCACAGACTCCATCCTTTTCAATCAATCATCAAAATTAACAACATTTAAACATCTGCGCCTTTTAATGGCTATTATGAGATGGTATTTAAGCAGTTCTAAAACCTGGTTGGAGGAAGAATCTAATAATTACAGATAACTTTATGGCAGCTTAGCCAATACACACCATGACTGTATATTGTATTGCAACAATTGTACCATCAGTTAGTATGTGAGCTTTGCATGAGATGGCTCAAAAATGGAAACAATCTGCTGTTCCCAGCAAACACAGAGAGCTTGAGGTTTGCTTGTACACTGTACAGTATGTTGGTAACATTAATCTGCTAGCCATCAAAAGCCACATAGTTGTGTTTTTCATGTGGTAGCAAAGAATTCAAGAGATCAACCACTAATTCTGTGACATGCCATGACTTCCGAACCACCACAGATTTTCACAGAAAAATCCTTGTCTTCCATCCTATCTGGGATTTCCCAAAATGAAAAATTGTAATCAGAACATAAAACCAACAAGAATACTTCTGACCTTTATTTTTGAAGTGAACCAAATAGTGATGCTTCTCTCAGCATCCCTCTGAGAGACAGTTTCAAACAAAGCATTCTCCTTCTCAGAAATCTTGCAAAGGTCTCAATCAGTTTCAGTCATAGCAATGCTTTATGAAATTTATCATCTTTGCTTCTCACATTTGTTATATTGAACCTTGAAGGCCATAAGCATCTCAGAAATGAGTCAAAGCCACGTGACTCCATGGTACCTGCTTTTTCACACAGTCTAAGCAAATGGAAACATAAAATCAAGCGCCACTTCACAAGCCTTGAGAATACTAAAGCCTTATTGTGCTGACAAACCTTTTTTGTCCTCGAAGCCAGTCTCAGATTTGAGGGTGTGGCTGCTGCTGTGCAGGGAATCCTTTGAATCTTCATTTTCATCCAAAACCCCAGCAAAGCTGATCTTCCTTTCATACCTATGCCGATCCATCTCAGGGTCCAAACGCAGCCTGCAGCTCTCTAGATCCTGCAGCAGAATGCAGACAGCACAGAGATGGAAGCCCCCATCCTTTTCAGTGCAACCAGATTAGCTTCAGGAAGAAATGCTTCAGATGGAAATTTATTTCTGTCACACAGTTCTGCTCTAACCTGATGCTTTCTAATCCAGCTACACCTTGGACTGAGAGCATGCTGGGCCACACAGTCGATGCTGTCAGGATGAGAGAGTTAATGGGTGTTAACACACATTCCTGATTAACACTGCTGATTGAACAGGCACAGTGTCTGCAGGCTCCCTGAGTGGACGGATGAAAGATGTAGATGGTTCCTAATGGCTTGGTGGCAATAAAAGGATGGTTCTTGCCCAAGGTGTTGAGTGAATGGGTGGTTTCCATTTCCAAAGACACTCTGGGGCTGATAAGGGAATGCATTGCCACTGGGCCCCTCAGAAGCAGAAAAGCAAGGAGAAAGCATTGTGAAACTGTGTGAAAGCTGTGACAGCATGGCCCAGAGCAAGCTTCCTCTGTGCAGATGAAGCTTAAAGGACACAGCAGAAACCAGGGAGTAATAAAAATGTTGGTTGCACTTGCATTCAGCACTGCACCAGATCAGTTAGTTTGCATCATCATTTTATCCTATTAACAGAAGTAGCATAAACTTGTGCCACCTACTGGCTACCAGTATTTTTATCTTATTATTATCAGAATTATAATAAAATCTTTTTAGAATAGTCAACAGTTTATTTTAAAAAGGCAAATATTTTGACTTCCCTCAATAAAAAAAACTGGTATATAAAAACCAAGTGCCTAAAGTTTGCAGTGTCTCTAGCACTGAACACTTCCATGTAAATAGTATCTAACAGAATTTAAGATAAGAAACAAAGGCTAAAGCATTTCAGTCTAAAAATCTGTGACCATATCTGTCTGGATTACTGCATCTTGGCCTAGTCGGAGTTTCCCCTCCTTGGAGTCTCTTAACAAATGAATCCTTCCAGCTGATTGTCAACATGCTTACACTGGAAATTGCTACCCCCCACAAATTAACTGAGAGAATGAAATACATCCTTGTAGTGAACATCTAGTCCAACTCCATCTTCAGCAACTGCTAAGCTAAATGAGGGACTTTCTGCACAGCAAATGACAAATTCAAGTTCCCTGGCTGTACTGTGGGAGCAGCAGGCTCCAAGAGACTTTATTCATCACCCCCAGCCACTTGCAAAGTGAGGCTGTACCTACTCTACCAGCCTCAACAAAAGTCTTTGACTCAAACTGCCTCAACTCAAGCCCAGGTAAGGGTGCTTATGCCCTCAGCCTGGCAGGTCTGGATGGATTGTGGGTAGCTAAACAGGTCCACCACAACCAGTTCAGTTGCAAATGCTTCAGTTCTTCAAGGCTGCTAAGTCTGTGCTCAGATCTGTGTAACACATATGCCTGCAAAACACCAGTGAACTTGAGATTTGCTCTCATGGAATTTCAGCTTTATGGACCATAAGATTATGTACTGGATCCTCTTAGAAAAGAAACATCACTCCATAAATACAGAGACCTAATATTTTTTTATCTGGATTGATGTTGGTTCTTTGCCCCCCTCCTTCCCTTCCTCACCCATACAAAGTTAAAAGAAGCACTCTATGGCCATTTTCTCTAATAGGCACTTTTATAACATAGCCTTAAATTTCTTCTGCCTAAACACAGATTTAATTCTTCCTCCTTCTCTCCCATATACAACTCTGAAAAGCTATTAATCAGTTGCATTTCTATCAGGCACAGAAGTACAAATTTCTGTTGACCGTCATTATCCAATATATTTTTAGTTACAAACTTAATTACTTTACTGAGATGAATTCTAAACTCTGGTTTTGGATTCACTTACTATGTGACAGAAAGATCAGCAAAGTGTTAAGGAAGACTCCTGCTTCAGAACCTAATTACAATAACACCCAGCCAAATCAGCACAGATCTGTCAAGCACAGTCTGTTATTAATGAAGAATTCACGGGGGGTTAAATCTTTTGTGTTCACTTGGAAGCTTCTCATTCCTTCTTTATGACTTCTATCCTGATTTCGTAAAGAAATTAGGATTGAAAGAGGAAACAGTATGTTTGCTATACTGATTTCATGTCATGTTAACAGCATCTGAAGCTTTTTATGGTCAACATTAACCCAGTTTGACAAAAGATAGCTGAGTGCCTGCGTATTTTGTGCAAAAAACAGGCTGAAGGCAATGTTAAATCACATTATTAGATGTAAGAAAATCCACACAAGAATGAATCACTGGAAATCATGTTTCATGGATTCTGCTATTTGCAAAAATTAATTGCCATCCCATCAATCATTTAGCTTAGTATTAGTGATAGGATTTGCCTATTCCTCTTTCAGTCTCGTGTAGAGTTATTTCTTTGCTTATTTGTTTCCTTTCTTTCCCAAGACTTTTCAATTTTGTTTTCTACCTCCAGCAAAAATTCTGCAACATTCAGACTCCACAAATTCTCTGTACATGATGCTTGCTCATAACTGCTCAGCACTCTGTCAACCAACCCTCCTGATCAGTTCATTAGCACAAAAGCACTTACCTCCTGCAGTCCATCTTTCTCACCACCTGCTTCTGCCCTCTTCTCCATTTTGCAGCTTTCTTGAGCTTCCAGTACACGTTGTGCTTTCACACTCCTATCTTCTTAATTAACCCATTTGATGTGCCCTGCCTGTCTTTTGTTCACCAGACCACGGCTCCTTTCTCCCTGCATCAAGTATCCACTTGAGTTACTCCCCACCCTCCCTCTCCTCAGCCAGGTCCACAGCCTGGTGGCTTCTCTAGGCATGGCTCCCTCTATATTGTCCCACTTACCACAAGAGGCTCAGTGCGTGGCCTGGGCATGTAAGGAAAGGTCTCCCGAAGGAAAGTTGTAATCTCCAGGAGAAGCTGACAGGCTGCCATTTTCAGTGCAAAAGGACAACAACATTTGGTAGGATTCACAGTGCCTAGGAAAAAAATATTTCTGTGGTGAGCAAGGAGATGATACAAAATCTGGAGACAAGAGGTGAGAGACATTTTCACATATGATGTACAATGCAATCTGCACTAAAAAAGAGGAAAACCCAGGCTTCTATCTATGCTAATTTCCCTACACTATGGAACTTCATAAACATAAATCCATGTATTTACCAGCACATGCAATAGTATTGACACTGTAGTGTACTATTGTACATATTCTGGTATATTACGCTGAAGTATCTATTAAAATAAGATCTTACAGCATTTCGCATATACCTTATTTAGAGTAAATACAACTGAAGAATTAAATACCTCTTCCTCCCCTCTACAGTTTTTCATTCAGTCAAATATTCTGCAGTTCTAACCCAGCAAGTGTGAATCTGGTAGATGCTGCTACACAAAGAGAATAAGGTGTTTAAAATAAAGGAAAATTTCCTGAAATACCTGTAGTTATGACTAGCCAGGAAAGAGTTACTGTGTCTCTTATTAATTACTACCCTGATAACTGGAAAAGACAGTCTTGTTTGAAGGCAGGTTGCTTTATTTGCACACAGAATCCAAGTGCTACTTAGGGATAATCAAGAAAAAATAATTAGACTTCTTAATCAAATTATATATTCAAATGCTTCACTAAAACAGAGGGGAAAGGGGAAGAAAGATTATCCAAATACTTAGTTTTATTACCTTCTACATACATTTCAGAGAGATTTGTTTTCATTTGCTTTCCCCACATATCAACGATTTTTTTCATACTACCTATGAATTATTTTTTTGTAGAGAAAGAGTACAAATTAAATAATTGAGAGGATACTGCAGGGATTAGATAAAACCAGATTAATTTTGTGATGCTTGCTAATTCCTCTGTACAGTTTAACAGTAACAAATTGTGGACTTCATAGGGACTTGATCTGAACAATCACATACAGACGAGATGTGCAGTGTAATGAAATATCCAACTGCATATTTTATATTCCTCAGACTATACCCACAGCATACAGGGCAGTTCTTGAAAAATCTCTTCTTTCAGCAAAAATGCAGGTTGGTTATTTTCAGATCTTGGTTTTCAGGAGAATACTTGAGCTTTTACATGGCTTTCTAGAGAACAGCTTGTTCTTTCTTGTCAGAGATCACAATATTAAAGCAGCTCCACACTGGTTGTGCTTTATCAGTGCCTGAACAGAACCAATTATTCTGTTTCTTGTTCATACAAATGCATTCTTCATCTTTAAAATTGTCATCCTGGTGTTGGAGAGGGAAATTTTTGGGTGCACTCTGCTGCTTTGCTTTTATCTCCCAAATACCCAGAACACCTACCCACATTCTTCCAGTGGCTACACCTGACAGACCACATAGTGGCACACATGAAGATCTATCTTGGGGCCAGTTTCTCTTGCGATCATTTCCTACAAATAGCATTTCAGTGCTCCCACCTACTTCACTCTACTCCAAAATTGGCCTTGTGTAATGATAAGAACAAACCCATAACCACAGAAAAAAAGAAAGCAGAAGATAAAAGAGCAGTCCTAGGACACTCTATTCAATGGCAGACAACAGTATATGCACACAGGAACCAGTACATTACAGTACATACATATATACAAATGGTATCTGGAGAGGATATGTTTGTTACCACCTTCACCTACATGCACAACAGTGTGTCTTAATTTTTCTACTCATGGGGTTTGTTACAATTTGTATGCCTATCTAGACTTTCTGAATCAGTAACCTTTCTACCACCCTTCTACCCTGACATACACAAAGGCACAAAGGTATGTGTTTCAGTTATCTTGTCGTTACACAGATTTTTAATAACATCATTCTATATTTCTGCCTGAGAACCAGGCAAATATACTGAAATCAAGATTTAAAAGTCCTTGGTAGTGTTGCGCCAGTTAATATCAGATGAGATGACTCTTCAGTGTTAAGAAAAAGAAAAGCAGCTGATCTCACACACATATTTTGGCAGAAATAACGCAGAAGAATGGGAGTTTGAATACCTTTTGGCACTCAGGTGAGAGCAATATGCAAGAAATCAACTATTACCTTTCTTTAAATTGGAGTTGTGAAGTTGCCAGTATACAGGAACTGCAACTCAATGCCCAGTTTCACCCCCCACTTCCTCCCCCACATTTTCCTTCAGTCTCTCAGTGCTGCTACTCATCTATCATGTTGTACATCAAGGCACAGAAAGAACAGGGCAGGAAGCTGGGGTGAAGGTGAGGGACTGGGAAACACAGCTGGGTAGCAAGAGGATGAAGAGAAGAAATATTAAGTGCTCCTAAAGCAGAGGTTCTTACAAGCGGGGGTTCTTGTAGTAAAGGGAGTCTCCTTACTGTCATCTAAAAAGTCTTCTTCCTCATCCTCCTTTTTCAGGCGCCTCTTTGTCTCCTCATCATAAATGAGGCCCAGGAGGTTGGCAGGGCTCTCACTCTCAGCATGGCACAGCTCATTGAGGCGTACACCGATTGCCTGCAGATAGGGGGAAAGAGGACAGGGAGGTGAGAATTTCAGTCCAGCCCAATGGTGGTGAAGGGCTTCGCCCTCTGCAGGCTGGTGAGATTGTTCCAATATCCTGACTTAATTTTTTCATTTCTACGATGTGCAGTAGAGAAAGGGATGATATGAAATTGTTACCAAAACTATAAATTATTTCCCCCTATTTTTTAAAAATATTTGTAAGCAGAGTCAAATTTCAGGATAATTTTTTTTCAGATTTGGTTAAATAACAAAAAACCCATCAAACAGCTGCCAAAATAGCAAACGATAGCAGGAGGAGCATGTAAAACATACAAGTATGTAAAACTTTATCCTGTGATATCATTGCTTTGCAAAGGAGTGTGTTTAATTACAGAATTATCATCAGGACTTGCCATTTGGCCTTTTTGGTTTTGAGATAGTTTTAGAGAAAGATAGCAAAGATGATATCTGAATCTTCTACAAGTCAGAACTGATGGTCGTGCCAGCACTACATAATTTTCCTATCTCAGCTGAAGTGATATAGAAATACAGAAATAATAACTTCTTGTGACTCTTTTTTCTTGTAATCAAATACTGCCTGTGACACCCAGTAACAGTGAAGCTGGTAGACTCTGCTACACAAAGAGAATAAGGTCGTGGTGTTATGGTTTGCAGTCTGACACAAAGAGCTGCCAATCTCAGCTGTGGATGTGCCTAGACATCGTTAAACAAACTTCCCATCTCTCATCTTTTTTCCCCTTTCATGTTTCAGGCATTTAAATAAGAAATGTTCTGCATGCCTCTCCACAAAGCAGTGATTTATCACGTAGTATTTATGCTTTGTTGTATACCCTAGAATTAAAACAATCACACACAATCACACAGCGTTCTACCTAATGAGCACTGAATTCCTAACAAGCATTATCTGCATGAATTATGTTTGGTTTTCCTAGTGAACAGAGAGCACACTACACTTTAAAAGAAAATGTCTCTTAATAGAAGGAGCCAAAGGAAGAGACAGGTTAACCTGATCAGAACAGATTTAACATCACATTATTTTATAAAATGGCATAACAACAGATATTGTCAAGTTCAAAAGGCTTATCACTGTTATGGTCTGTCCAAATACAGTTTCACGTGGAAAGGGTTTACCACTGCTACTCCCTGATAGAGTAGCACTAGAGATTCCTAGAGTGTATTGAGGACAATTTCCTGCTCCAACTAGTAAATGAGCCTACCAGGGACGGAGCCCCACTTGACCTTCTTTTCACAAACAGAGAGGGGCTGGTGGGAGATGTGGTGGTTGATGGACGACTGGGACTTAGTGACCATGAAATAATAGAGTTTTCAATACTCAGGGATACAAGGAGGGTTGTCAGTAAAACCTCTGTGTTGGACTTCCGGAGAGCAGATTTTGGACTATTCAAAAGACTAGTTCCGAGTATACCCTGGGAAACAGCCCTTGAAAACAGAGGGGTCCAGGAGGGATGGACATACTTCAAAGAGCATATTCTGAAAGCACAGGAACAGGCTGTCCCAGAGTCCCGGAAGGCGAGCCGGCGGGGAAGGCAACCAGTCTGGCTGAACTGGGAGACTCTGAAAGAAATTAGGATTAAGAAGAGGGCCTATCAATTATGGAAAAAAGGGCTAACTTCTCAAGAGGAATTTAGGAATATAGTCAGGTCATGTAGAAAGAAAATCAGAGAGACAAAAGCACAACATGAACTGAATCTTGCTACCTCTGTGAAGGACAATAAGAAATGCTTCTACAGATACATCAATAGCAAAAGAAGAGGCAAGGAAAACATTCATTCTGTACTGGACATGGGTGGGAATATAGTTATCAAAGATGAGGAAAAGGCTGAGGTATTTAACACCTTCTTTACCTCAGTTTTCAACAGAAAGACAGGTTATCCTGTTGACAGCAGGCTTCTGGAGCCTATAGAAGGTGATAAAAATCTAAACAGCCCCCCTGTAATATTGAAGGACACAGTCAGTGACCTCTTGAGCTGCTTGGACCCCCACAAGTCTATGGGACCGGATGGGATCCACCCAAGAGTGATGAGGGAGCTGGCAGAAGAGCTCGCCAAGCCTCTCTCTATCATCTACCAACAGTCCTGGCTCATGGGGGACATCCCAGACGATTGGAAGTTGGCGAATGTCACGCCAATCCACAAAAAGGGCCGGAAGGAGGACCTGGGAAACTACAGGCCCGTCAGCCTGACCTCAGTGCCTGGCAGGGTCATGGAACAGATCATCCTCAGTGCAATCACACAGCACCTGCAGGATGGGCAAGGGATCAGACCCAGCCAGCACGGGTTTAGGAAGGGCAGATCCTGTCTGACCAACCTGATCTCCTTTTATGATCAGGTGACCCGTCTGGTGGATGAGGGGAAGGCGGTGGATGTGGTCTACCTGGACTTCAGCAAGGCCTTTGACACCGTCCCCCATAGCATTCTCCTGAAAAAGCTGTCAGCCCACAGCTTGGACAGGAGCACCCTGTGCTGGGTTAGGAACTGGCTGGAGGGCCGGGCCCAGAGAGTGGTGCTGAATGGGGCTGCATCCAGTTGGCGGCCGGTCACTAGTGGTGTCCCCCAGGGATCAGTATTGGGCCCAGTTCTGTTTAATATCTTTATTGACGACTTAGACGAAGGGATTGAGTCCATCATCAGCAAATTCGCAGATGACACCAAGCTGGGAGGAAGTGTGGACCAACCCGAAGGCAGGAGGGCTCTGCAGAGGGACCTGGACAGACTAGAGAGCTGGGCCGATTCCAACGGGATGAGGTTCAACAAGGCCAAGTGCCGGGTCCTGCACTTTGGTCACAACAACCCCATGCAGCGCTACAGGCTGGGGGCAGAGTGGCTGGAGAGCAGCCAGGCAGAAAAGGACCTGGGAGTCTACATTGACAAGAAACTGAACATGGGCCAGCAGTGTGCCCAGGTGGCCAAGAAGGCCAATGGCATCCTGGCCTGTATTAGAAACAGCATCACCAGCAGGTCCAGGGAGGTGATTCTGCCCCTGTACTCAGCGCTGGTGAGGCCACACCTCGAGTACTGTGTCCAGTTCTGGGCCCCTCAGTTTAAGAAGGATGTAGAGGTCCTGGAGCAGGTCCAAAGGAGGGCAACCAGGCTGGTGAAGGGACTCGAGCACAGGCCCTATGAGGAAAGGCTGAGAGAGCTGGGGCTGTTCAGCCTGAAGAAGAGGAGGCTCAGGGGAGACCTCATTGCTGTCTACAACTACCTGAAAGGAGGCTGTAGCGAGGTGGGAACTGGACTCTTTTCACAGACGACCTTCAACAAGACAAGAGGACACAGTCTTAAGTTGTGCCAGGGGAGGTTTAGGCTAGATATTAGAAAGAATTTCTTCACGGAGAGGGTGATTAGGCTATGGAATGGACTGCCCGGTGAGGTGGTAGATTCTCCGTCCCTGGAGACATTTAAAAAAAGACTGGATGTGGCACTCAGTGCCATGGTCTAGCAACTGCTCCGGTGGGTCAAGGGTTGGACTAGATGATCTCTGAGGTCCCTTCCAACCCGGCTAATTCTATGATTCTATGATTCCCTGATGGCTTTCAGGCAGACTGAGTCAAAGAATCTGGGGGATGGGGAGAATGTTTTATATTCATTCTTGGTCTCGATAAACTTGGACAATAATACTGTCAGTCACAATCAGGGAGTAATGGCAGACAAACAAGGGTCTATAATTAGCACAAATTCCCAGCCTTATTCACTGAAAGGAAAAAAGAGAACAAGGTCTCAGTGCATCCAGAGACTAATTAATTCTTTTCTCTTAGTCCAAGAATCTTCTGGCAGCTCTAATATTACAAAGCAAGAAGGATGATGTGCTTTGTTGACAAAGATCTGACAGCATGGAGGCAGACAGGCTGGGTGAGGTACCCCTTCTTCTTGGTACTGGAGCTGCTGAGGTGCTAAGTGAGCACACAGCCATTAATCCATGAATCCATTAATGAATCCATTAAAGAGAAGAGGCCCCAGTACTGAACCCTGGGGGACACCACTCATGACCAGTCACCAGCCAGATTTAGTTCCATTCACTGCCATTCTTTCAGCCCAACCATCCAGACAATGTTTTATTCAGCGCAGGGTATATTTATCCAAGTCAATTGACATAAGTTTCTGAAGAGACAGTGAGAGACAGTGTCAAAAGCTTTACTAAAGTCCAGACAATGTCCACAGCTCTTCCCTCATCCACTAGGTGACTCATCTTGTAGAAGATCAGGTCAGTCAGACAGGACCTGCCTTTCATAAACCCATGCTGACTTGGTGCCCAGTAGTATTTCCCTAGATTAGCTTCGGAAATGGAAGGACAAGAGCTGCTGAGACACTTTGGCTCATTAGCTTGGATGAATATGGGTCAGCAATGTTTTTTTGCATGCCCTGTGTAAGTATCCCAAGACTGAAGAACACATGGTTTTCAAATTCAACTGGGCCTTGGATTGTAAGGTTGGGGTTTTTTTTTAATCTCTATTGGTTTTTTTGTTTGTTTTTTTTCACTGGATCATGACACTCACTGTAAAAATCTCCAGTTTTGTGACTAGAGGTGAAAAGCACAAAGCTTACTTTTAGACAGACAGGTAACAGGAACCATAGAGGTGAAAGAACTCATTAAGTGTTGCATGTTAAACAAATACACTCTGGTATCTGTTATAAAAGCAGCATCTAGAGGGCCAAACAAGAAAATTGCCTAGTTCAACTGTGGTAAGAGATTATGATCAAATAAAATTTGAAGACCCCAAGCTCAAAATAGAGACAGTTCTTTAGATGACTTTTAGCAGTAGCCCTGTAGAATCCTTGTCAAAGAATGATGAGTGCTAACAGTTTGTATGGCTGCGAAGAGAGACTGGATAAGCACATCAGAGAGCAATTCATTACCAAATATACAGCACTACATCAAGCTCAGGCAGCCCTGGGCTAAAAATATTTGGAAGATAGACAAGAGCATGTAGTACCACAGCCCTGGCTCTTATTTAGGCATTCACACATAATAAGTGCTGGAAGAGGAGAACGGGTGAAATGGATCCCAGAGGGAACACAGCAGGGGGAGAGAAGGAGACACTGCTACATCCTAACAAAGGCCATGTTCAATTAGAAGATCATATCCTGGCAGGCTATTAAGTACCAGTTTACCAGTTAGAAGAGAGGTTTATGAGTCTGTATTTTGCTGGAAGTGAAATTCTGGACAGGGTCCAATTAGATTTTGGTACATTTTTAAATGTAAGTAGAAGAGAAACAAACACTTACATCTCCCCACTGGTAGAAGAGCTTAGCTGCATTCCACTGCAGCTTCTGGTTCCTTTTGTTGCCCACGATAGGAGAACGCCCACGGGAGAGGCCTTTCTTAGTGATGTTCACATGGTGGCCCTTCATCCACTCGGGCCAGTTGCCACGATTGCAGCGGTGAACGAAGCGGGCGCACTCAAGGAACAGCGCTGCCCTTGCCACTACAGGGGCTTCCTGAGAAGTTTCAAAAAAAGAAAAGAAAAAAAAAATCACCTTAAATAAAATCACCCTTAATATACTGGGAAAACTCTCTGAACGCTAGAGGATTCTGTGCTTTAATCAACGGTTTTGCAAGCTTGCCATGGAGTCACACAGACTGAACACTGTCTATCAAAACCTGAAACCAGGATCTTTGCTGTCTCACCTCCTGAGCTAAGAGAACCCAAATGTTCATGAGACTCCTGAGCAGTTACTCTTAGTCCAACCACTGAGGGGCAGAAAAAACCACTTTATGAACTCAAAACCAATCTTGTTTCAGCACCTCTCTGTACTGCTTTCTTTCAGAAAAATACTGCTTTCTTTCAGAAAAACCCGGTGTTCACTGCCAAAAAGCAGAGACATGCACCTGACATTTTTACTGTAAGAGTGAGTCACATTTTCTTTTCACCTTTGCTAGCAAGGTTGGAAATATTGTGTGCTCAAATAGCAGCATCAACACGTGAATCCTAGCACCTCTCAAAGTCAGGTTCTGCTTTCAGACAGCATGCTCTGAGGGTGGAAATGTGGATGGAGGCTTGCTGGAACTAGGAAGAGAGCTGTGTTGCACTTAAACAGAATTAAACCAACTACTGACAGATATCAACAAAATTTCAAAGACCTAACGTCAATGGTCTTAGCAAGCTTCAGTTTAGTACTGAAATTTATCATCAGGCAGCTGAGTTTTGAAGTGATTGGCTGTTTTTCAAAGAAAAATTTTCCTGCCTCCTGCTTTAAATAGCACTTTCTTTTTTTTCCTTTTTTTTTTTTTTTAATGGGAAAACATATTGAGTGTATCTTAGTTTGTACAGAATGTCCCAGCAGGATCCATTTTAGAGCAATAAAGAGTGTTTCTGAAACTCTCAAATATGTTCAAGAATGGACACTGCAATTTCACAGAGAGCAGTTTAGACTCAGGAATGAAATTTCTTCACAGAAACCTTCAACACTACAAAAATAACATGGAAAGTGACTAAAAGAAAATGGTTCTCTTCATTTCCCTCCTCCTTTCTGCAATTTTCACAATCAAAAACCTCTGTGGCCAGCAGGTTGTAAAACTAAATACATGATAATATCCACATTTTAAAAGCTGCCTTTGAAAGGTTCCTTAACAGGCATTTCACAGAGCACAAAAATGAACTTCACACATATAAAAGCTTCAATGACTTAATTTAGACAACACCCACTTATAAGGGGAGATTCCTCGTCTGTGGTCCATAAAAAACAAATGGGCCCTGAGATCATGGAAGCTGGTCAACAAAACATGAATAAACAGTATCTCAACTAACACTGTAATCAAAAGTGAAAGCACAATATTTTGGAACAATGACTCAACAGTTTGAGAACTGACTTAAGAAATTCTGCACTGAAGATAAATTACAGCCAGAAATCACCACAAATGGGACCAAAAAACAGTCATGCCTTTTAGGAGACAGGGAAGAAAAGAAAAGGAAAAAAAAAAAACAAAAACATATTTTAATTACTTCCTGATGCAGCATTTTATTACAGTTTTTTTGCTCATATTTCACTCAGAAGTTCAAAAAGAGCTATCTACTAGCAATTTTCTTGAATAAAGAAAACATAAAAGCTGTCTCAATGTTCTGACATGGAAGACAGAAACCCGAAGCCAGGCAATCATAGATGACCAGAAAAAACCCCTAATACCTAGCTCCTGGATAAAGCATTATAGATTATTTGCTGCCCTCATGCATGATGGAACCCCAAACAGGTGAGGATTTAATTCTTTTATTCACACAGCTTTATCTTAACCATACCTGGACACATACATGAAAAGATGAAGGCCCAGATTTAGTCTCTTCGTCTTTTAGTTCACCACTGGTAAAGCCACAATTTCTTAGCATATATGAGTCATGTAAAGATACATGTTGTAACATTATAGAAAGACTCAACTGTAAGTAAAGAAGGATAAGCAGGATAGGAGGGGGGTGTGTGTGTGAAGGGGCAGTAGTTCCAAGTGAAAAATCAGTGAAAATACCTCCTGCATGGAGGAGGACTTTCTGAACATCACAGGCTACCTGTGATTGCTTACCTGAGGCTCAGAGAAACCTGAAGCAGCAGCAGCAAGAGAAAGATGAAGATGTGACAAAATGGACAGGGATGGATTCACACCACAGAGAAACACATCACAAATGGAGAGAAATGAATCAGACAGGCGATGCATAGCTGAAAAGAACACAAGTTACCATGGTCACTTCAAAACTTAATAAAGCAGCAATACTCTCACAAGCTTGCCCATTCCTGACCTGCTACATCCCTTTGCCTTTTGTAAATGGTTCTTGTACCATATAAATTGACATGAATAGGAATCAGCCACTTCCTTAACAAAAATTTAAAGTACTCCCTTTTCAACAGATACAGCACACCAACAATAGCAAAAGCAAAAACCTGGGTAGGAAGGAGAGAATGCAGAATGGATTTGGAATTTTACAGCATCACATTAATGTTCAAGCACAGCTTATTCTGCACTTTTTATTACTGCAGAATCAGTTTTGTTTCAAAGGACAATTATTTTTCTAAGACTAATCAACTAGTGATAATTTTCTTGTGTCCTTTCTTATATTCTGCAAGGCACTTTGAGGAAAAATGTATTTTCACCAACCTTCAGGGAGTTAAAAAAAAACATAGTAACAATCAACTTTTACAGTAAATAATATAAATTAAAATAGTGTCAGAAGATATTGATTGGATACTCTGCTTTATTTAGCCACAAGATGTCTCACATGAGATGCTTGGGATGCATAGGAAGATAAGTTAGTAAATTACTAACCAATGCCTAGGAGAATTGTCTCAAAAACATTGCAAGTCTCTCTGATTATATCTAAAAATGGTCAAGTACAATCCATGACATAGCTCTTTTTTTCTGTTCTCAGTTATCTATTCTGGACACCTGTTTGAAGCACTCTTCGATATTCCCTCAGGTCATATGCCCTGCTATAGAAACACTTCTATGGAAACAGGGACACAGAATGTTAGAGCCTGACTAAGATCCTGGGTAACCTGGAGTCAGGATACTAACAAGCATTTTGGCAATTTAGACTTGATTCTACCCTCACAATACTTGATGGGTCCTCTCAAACAATCCTGCAACAAAGCAGTGTCATTTTGGCACTTCAACAAGGGTGAGAGATCAACAGAACAGATCAGCTCATGCATCTTTATAGAGGAATAATGTGTCACACATTTGAAACTGGCCAGAAGAAAGCTTGTATTTCCCTACCTGAGCCATGTACTCTCCTCTAATTGGATTAAATCAGAAAAAAAATCTTTATATAATGCTAGGCAGTGGTGCATTGGAACTCTCTGCAGAAACTTGGCCAAAGAACAAAAGAGCATATTATTTGCCTTTCAACCTCCTAAGTTACTTCAAAAGTGAAAGAAAATAATTGTATTATTTCTAAGTCTGGATCGAAGTTGTTAACATGAGGATGACATGACCTGCAACGTCATCCGTTGTCATAGAATGTTTGCAGAGCCTGCCAGCAACTGTAGTTCCATAAAATTCAGTCAAGAATGGACATTGTTTCTGGATAAATGTGTTAACTACATAGTTTCTAAAACTAAGGCAACACTCAATTTAATATATATATAAAGCATTACCTTTGTTTCACTATTCTAATTTCTTTAAGTAAATGTGACAAACCTGCATATACATCCAGGCTCATCAGAGATCTTGGAGTATATGAATGGAATTTCAAAAATCTTATGAAAAAGCTTGCTGAAAAAGTTTTTGAAAGAACTGAAACTGGAGCTGTTTTCTTTTCATTTTTTAAAGGTTGCCGTAGCAATTCAGCTGGTTGAAAGTACTTAGGCTATTAATTTGCATCAAACCTGATTCAAAATATTACTTGAAAAGCAGGAATACAGACGTTAAAAATCCACGATGCTTTCTGTTGGGTGTGCTCTATTGACATAAAATGTGGGAATTTTCTGTAACACCAGACATTGCCAGTAAGAAATACAGTGAGTTGACAAGATGTCTTCTTCTGAAACCTGTAATTCACATAACTGAACTTATACTTTGTACTCAAAATGTCAGCTGTGCACACTTGTAAGGAGTCTGTAATGAGAAGAAGGCCTCTTTCATCTTTAGCTGCAGACCTTCTAGAAATTCTGATACCAAAGCCTTCTGCATTATTCAGCAGAAGTAAACAAAATCTATTTTGTAAAAGCCAGCTCTGGAAGTCAGAACAGCCATCCTTGAGCAGTTCATTCTGACCAGTAACTTTCAGCTGATTTCACACATGGGCACAATCATCTGGTGTCTGAATAATAATAAGAGTCTTAGTGGTAACAGGGATATAAATACCAGACCTCTGTCCTTCTGGGGATATGCTATCCTCAAGCAGTGGAAATCATGTACTTTGCTATGGATTCAGGCGTGTATTCTCTGTTCATTACCCTCCCTTTTTCCTGATAACAGAGGCAAGCTATACTGCCAGTGGGTCAATGCACCAGCTTTTCATCAGACCAAGCCAACATATCCCCAACCAGGATCTCAGTGACACAATTGACAGGAAAGAGCTCCTCCCTACCCACACACCTTACATTCCACATACTCACTGGGGTGGCAGCCCGGCAGTCCTCAAGAATTAAGTTGTCCTTGTGCTGCACATCCAGAATGGGTGTTTATCTGCCCAAGCCGCCCTCTGAGCCTACTGCAACCCTGACTCGTAGGAATCAATTCTAACTGTGAGAGCATGAGGCCTACTTCCCTACCAGCCACTGCTTCCATAGCTTCCAGTCTGAGAGCCAAAAATCTCCAACAGGAACAAGTGAGGAGAACACCTGTCTACTGGAAGATGGACATGGACCAGTCTGAACAGTAGATGTGAACTGGTAGCAATAGCAACTTTGGGCCAATATTATTGCAGACTTGATTGAGCCTGCAGTCTAAGGATGCAAGGTTAAGAATAACAAATAAAGGCATCGTACCTACAGCTATGGAGCAGACAAGGCAGCACCTCAGGGCACAGAAGGAAGAGTGCATGAGCCTGGCATCTCCAGCAGCAAGCAAAGAAACTGATTATGGGCACAAATGGCACGACAGCCAAAGAAGCAAGCAGTGGGCAGCAAGAAGACAAAGGGATAGCAAAGATGTGGTTGCTTTGAGAGCAGTGGCTTTCAATTTTTTCCAATTTGAACACTTCCAAATGTTTGCAGAAGGAAGCAGAAGAGTGCTGTGCAGAGAAGTTACTAATACTTGGCTGGATTTTCACAGCTGTCTTTGTTACACTCATGGGCTTGTCTACATAAGCACCTGGAGAGAGCATCATTGGCCCATGACCCACAGGCTAAAGACCACTGTTAAAAATCCAGCAGCTTTAAGGTAAAGAGTGAAGAAGATACAGAGGAAACACTCACTGTAGGAAGGAGCAACTGAATAGCTTCACTTCAGTGATGTGGATGCAAATTAACTACAAATTAAATGCAAATTAACTACATCTGCATTTAAAAATATGCACACTTTGTCATTTGAGGGTTTTTTTTCCCAATGACTGGCTCTGCTGTCACGTAGTTCAGTGTTGTTGAATGCATCTATAACTGTCTATACATACTATGCCTCTCCAGACAGTTATCCAGTCCTCAATACTTATTCTCTACCTTATTTTTGATATTAGAAGCAGAATGGCTGAGAGCAAAATAAGTCTGATAATAAAAGCTCTCTGCTGACAGTAAGTTACTTATGCAGAACCATGAAATAAAAAAGATCCATTTTGTCTGTATATTCATGCAGTCACAGAGGTTAAAGCTCCACCCAGTAAGAGCTGTACCAGCTGGCATTGCTGTGGTCCTTTACCTGCTTTCTGTGCTGGCATAAACAGCACTCCTGAGAGATACAGACCACCACGTATGCACATGCTTCCAACACAGCAGGAAAAATACACCAAAAAATGACTTACAAGATCTAGGGCTGCTGCCAAAATGGAAGCATCTGGGATAGTGCCTGGTTCACAGCAGTTCAGGAGAAACTGAAAGCGCTTCATTCCTTGGCGGATTGCTCCCAGGTTCACAACATTCTTGGATTTTCCTCCATCTTGGTTGGAGGTCAAATGATCATCAAAGCTGTGGCAACCTAAAGAGGTAGAGAGTATAGAGGGGATGCAGGGAGGGGTAGGATAAAGGGACCTCAGCCTCTCACCAACAAAAAAAAAGTGTTACCATAACCCTGGTGAGTACAGTCTTGGTTTAAATCACTTTCCTCACCTTGAGGAAATAGGGATGCTTCCTTGAAGGTAATAGCAATGTTTTTTTTAGTATTTACGACTTCTGTGAACTAGGCATACAGCAAGTCAGATTCTGGTCTTGGTCCTACTGATGTCTGCCCCCAACAGTTCCACTACAGACCTTGTGAAAGCCCAAGGTCTACTCCAACATATGTGAACCAGAACATGGCCCACTTCTTCCCCACCTCTGTAACACAGAATGCCATATTTATTGTCTGCTTTTCCTGAATACCTTATCTTTTCACTTCTCCGTTGGTTCTAAGTTTACCTTAAAGTGAAGCATAGATAAACCTTATTCTGCATGTACCAATTCAGTAATAAATCATCTACTAGGACAGAAAAATCAATAGCAAATTTTGGAAATGTTCTGTGTGGAAATTAAGTACATTCATTTTCTGCAATTACCAGAACATTCAAAGTGGGACTGGACTAAACTTCTAGGTATCATCCATCATTCCAGCCTGTCTCCCTTGAAATGCCTGGCACTTTTTGGGATGGAAAGCTCCCTAATATGAGTTCCTTTTGAAAATTAAGCAAGCACCCTCTCCAAGGCTTCTTTCATACACAATTTTAAACTCCATGTATGGACTTCACATGATAAATCAACTAAAACCCACTTTCGATTGGAAAGAGCACTCCTGAATGAAGATTATTACACAGTTGGAACCCAGAGTAGAGAGAGTGGCAGAAAGACATAGATGAGAAGTCAGGAAAGTTGTATCAAGGCCAAGGTGGCTGTTCAAAACAAGTCTAGTCAGCTTCTGGGCTTTTTGTCTTTATCCATAATACTCTCCCTGCGTACATATGAAAGGTCAAATGTTTACAGAATACTAAGAAATAGTGCACTGAAGAAGAAAAAACTGAATAGAGAACTCATAATTGGCTTTAAAAATGGATTTGTAAGGCAAGAGCCAAAATATCAGCTCTACAGGACTTTCTAAATTCTTCCTTAGGAAAGAAGAATGGCTGAAAATTCAAATTCCCTTTGAGACTGCAGTCCCCAGAATTACCTGGTGACCTCTTACATACCACAAACAATAGTCACAACAGAAAATGACAATGTAAATCTTCACTTTTCCTTTGTGGACAGAGGCATATCAAATTTCAAGACTTTGTTACAACATCTGAGACTGCTCTCTGGAGTGAAGCTAAACATGTATTTACAGTAAACAGAACATTCCTATGTTGAGAAACATTTTATCAAGATGGACAACCAAACAAAGTAGAGAGAACTTACATAAATAAGCAGGCACGAACACCCTTTTCTTCCAGCTCCTTTTGTTCCCTTAGGGTTTGAAGCATGCTGTCTAAGCCTTCCTGCTATGGCTGTTATAACACTAACTCACATTTGAGGTATGAACAAATCTTTCCTATTCAGGGCTCTGTTAAGACTGTGCCTTTAGGAGATGAAGAACAGAAATTTGACTTGCTCATACAAAGAGGCATGCCTAAGGCATCTCCCTGCTATAAAGATCTAGTAGAGGCCAGACCTACAGTCTGTAACAAGAGGACTCCCTCTGCAGTTCTAGTCTTGCACTTTGTTGAAGATTGCAAGAGAACACTTCAGAAGCAGCTGATGACTGCCCTCCACTACATCCATCCTGGATTAGCCTTGCTGTACTCAGGGAAGTCCTCACTGGCTTAGCAGCAATGGGACTCAGCACTGCAGAAATTCTCACTCAGTGAGCAGACACCACTTCCTAACACTGGAGGACACTGGATGCCTGAGTTCCTGCCCCCACAGATGCTTCCTGCACAAACAGAAGATGTCTCCCTGGAACAAGCACGTGCTGTATGCCTTGAACACCCTGGCAACCTCTATGGTCACTCACAATATCTTCAGTAAATGCCCAAAGAAACATTAAGGGTCTCAAGTAAACATACTGTAACTCACTTCTGTATATATGCTGGATTCTTAATATAGGCAAAAAGATCATTAAAATAAACATTTTTTATGCATGGATGTGCCTATATGTGTATATATATGTATACATATGCACACATACAGATACACAGACACACACATATGTTTACATACATATCCAACACGATTTCCAGTGGTCTACATGGTATATCACAATGAAGATTATAATTCATAAATGGTGTGGCACATTATTCAACATTTTAGTATTAGTTTTTAACTGTATCATAATTACATTTTTAACTGTAACGTGTTTCTCCTCTCTCTGTTGTCCTTTAAGTATGGCATATGTTAGAAACCCAAAAACACAACAGGAACCACATGGAGAGAGAATGAGCAAAGTAATGGCATAGCATCATGAATGATTAGAATGGGAAGGCAGAAACAGGTTCCAAAATAATGAGTTTCCCTCAGATGCTGAGGGATTTAATAGTAGACCTGCCCACCTTCTTCCACCACTTTTCTTCTCTATAAACAACTAAAACCTTCTGATCTTCATGGAAGATACAGAAGCAGTGGAAATTTGAAGGCTCTCTGTTAAGTTGCTGTTCTTACTGTATCATAAACCATACCACCCAGAACAGGCTTCTCATTAATTTCACTAATACACAAATGTACCAGCATGTACAACTACCCTAATATAATGGTACATGGCTTTCATTGCATACCAGAGATCCTTGTGGACATGGTGATATAACTTCCTTATCTGTCATCTTTTACCTTCCAGCTTTAAATACCCACCCTTTGCTTCACTTAGTGATGAATCAACAGCCCAACCCTACCCATCAACATCCCTGGACAATTTTTCACACTAACATGCAATGGTCTCAGTCTTTAACCCATTGCATCACTTGCATTCGTGTATTTGTAGTAATGCATGCACATGTCAAAACCAAGCATGTGTCACTTACATGTCTCACAGACATGTAAAAGGTGTTTCAAGTTCTCTTTGTGAATTACATAAATTCTGGTGTCACTTAGAGAAGGCTGAAATATGGACAACACTTCCAAAGATCAAAAAGCCAATACTACTGTGTCATCTCAGTTCTCTTTAGACATAAGATGCACCACTCATACAGAATGAGGCTTCTGATGCTCACAGAGCCAAGAAAACCTGTGCCATTAAATCCAGAATGTGGGCATTCTAAGCAAGAGGAATATCATAGTGATATAAAATCAGCATTAGCAAGGTGAAAATAAAAAAATTTCCTACAAAAACAATGAAGGACATCTCACATGAGTACTGTAGAAACAGCTGAGATCTTTCAAGATTTATAAAGATCACACACATTCTCAGTTGTTTGTTACCAGTAACAGCTGGGAGAAAAGCTGGAAATTTTTCGCTCCTACTCCAGCACAAAGTAGTGACTGAAGAAAACAAGGCAGTTCTTTACATTCTGGGGATATTCACCTTCAGCTAACCAAGCTACAGCAAGCTGATGTGCTGATATATTCTCCTTCTGAAAGAATGACTCTTTTAACCTAGAACCTGGCTGAACACCACCACCAGTGTTTCTGCAGTGGTAGAATGATGACCAGTTTATACTGGTGGGGTATGTTCATCCTTTGCCCGCACAACGCCTTTACATGCATTACACTGCAGATCTGGGGCAAATGATGGTGAAATGTGCAATGCAGGGTCAAAGTGTGATGTCAGAAAATAAACATAATGCCAGAGAATGTAACATAGAGGAACGTAAAGCTAGAGGAATCATGGGGGGAAAGAAAATCTACTCTTTTTTTTGTATGTTTTTGGGAGTAAGGTTGACAGAACTTTAAGATACAAGGTTGTCTCCCTGACAACAAGAATGAGCTCTGAGCTGAGGACATGAGACTGTGAATGGCTGCATGATATTTTAAAACAACTGTATTATTCATAAAGGCACTTTTCAAACATTGATGATTTTGAAAAGTCATTGCAATTAAATATACCTTTGTGGAAAGGAAAAGTAGTGGTATTATACTGTGTGCTAAGAAAAAGGGACAGCATCCCTAATGAATGGTATGCAGACACTAGACATGCAAACACAGAAGAAAAGAGATAATTATAGCAAGGTTTGTGCAAGGTTTTCCATTTCATCACTGCTGATCTTTGCTAAATCTGTCAAATGGTCACAAATTGGAAACAGAAAAAAACAACAAAAAAAAACCTGATGGAACACCCTTTGTTATATTAGGCAACAAAAGATTTACACACCTAATTTTGAACAAAGTGCTTTGAAGCAAGCATTAATATTCCAAGTGTGTTAATCAAATTCAGTTTGATTTAAAGAGCCCAAATGTTGTATTTGCATAATTTATTTGGATAATCTTGATTTTTTAATAATCGACTTTACTTAAGTTCCTTATTTTTTTTTAAATTAAATCAAAAGAAAGGAAGGGAAAGAAAACAGTTACCAAGACTAAAAAGTTGGAGACGGCTTGAATGGATACAAAAACTATGGAGAAAGCAGGAAAAAAGGGGAAGGGGCAAAATACAGAAAGAAAGAGATTCTAAAAAAAATATATATTAAAAGAAAGAAAAAAGGAGACGAGAACCCTGATTTCTAACCATCTTTTTCTTCTGTGTGATGAAGCTTGGATGGGTGTCTTCGGCAGGTGCGCCATTTACCAAGACGCTTGAAGAAATTCTCCTCTTCATCTCGCCCGTTGTCCAGGCCACCTCCTGGCCCCCCTCCTTCTGACAGCTTCACTGCACTGGTAAACTTCACCTGTGAAAGACAGGGCCAGGTCAGGCTGCACCATTCCACCATTTCTTAGGTAGGCCTCCTGACATAGACCTCTAGCATCTACAGAAGGGCTGTAACACAGTGGATCACCATAGCATCAGAAATAGGTCTGCATGGTTTTATGTATGCTGAAAAACATCTTTTAAGCTTCCTCCTTAAAGAACTGGTCTTTCACAAGAGGCACAAAGAAGGAAGGGGAAGCATGGCCAACAACTAAACCTGAAGTGTACTGACAGAGCCTGCATTTCTCTCAGTGACCCAAGCCAGACTGACAAGTACAGTGTAGATTTAACCTAGTCTTCAATGTGAGTGGCAAAAGTGCAGTATAGAATTCTTGTGGCACTTTGAAGAGTTCTGTGACTGAGTCTCATTGGTTGCAATGTCCATATAGAGTAGAATATTTCTCCAGCCAGCTAAAACAAGTCAGATGTTATTCTGCTGAGCTCTCTGCAATCCCACCTCTCAAATTTACCTTAGAGCTCTGCCTGATGAAAGACAGACGGTCAACTGAGCTGATATCTAGGAGATCTTCCACCCCATCAGCCAGGCCAGAGAGGGAGGAGCGCTTCAGCCAGTTCCCTGTTGCAGAATAAGTCACTCAGGACAATTCTGAAAATGCTTCCAAGCACAAGCTATTAATAGCAATTGTAACAAAGTGCCCATGCCAGGCAGGGTATGGGAAAATAGAAAGAAAATGGAAGATTATCTTTTCACGTTACATCCAATAATGACTGCACAAGGATGCGTCTTGGGATGTGTAAAAGGTATATTCATTTTCTATCAAATGTTATTTGCAGTATTTCTCTTCTACAGCAAGGAAAAACGCATGTGAGTTTAAGGTACGAACCTACTACTTAACAGACACCAATTCAGAATTCTGTTTTCCATAGATATCCTCCATTACCTTTGGCAAATAGCTTCTACTTCTCTCTGTCTCAGTAAAATGGAGAGAGCAGTATTTTCCAGCTTTCCTTGGGACAATAAAGAACTGTGTTGCAGCATTTCTTAAGACAGATATATCTGTGTTTCTCTCCACATGCAATACGTATGTAGAATATGAAAAGATATATTTACCTATGGGGAGTTTGAGTTTCTTTCGAAGGGAGATTCGTCGGGAACGGGACCGGGAGCGTCTGTCTGTGGTGGTCCCAGAGTGAGCAGTGGTGCATTCAGATGTGTCCTGCTCAGACTGGCTACTGGTGTCACTTGCTGCACTCTGTGACTTGAACATCTTTCGCCAGAAGTCCTTGCGTCCCAAAGCGGCTCCTTGGTTTTGCTCATCACTGGAAGAAAAAGGATGCAGAGTTGAACTGCATTTCAGTGAAGTTTGGATGCTCTGGGGAATGAGGCCTTTCTCCTGCAGCCCCCTCTCTGACCTCTCACTTTGCTTCCTTTTGAATTCCAAACTTTCTCTTGTCAGCGAAATCGAGTTTGACAACATGCTCAATATGGTTCAAAGGACAAAATAACCATTTTTTCTACCCTGAGGAGCTTGTGCACTGAACAGGTTATTCCAATTTTTAGTTTCTAGGCATCAAAAACATACAATATTATTCGGGTCAAAATGACCCATAATGATGGGTCTGGTGCTTTCTACAAGCATGTCATAGTGGCCATTTGAGAACATGCTGCAATTACAGTCCTTAATGGACATAATGGAGTGGGGACAGCGTATTTTGTCACACTCTGACGTTTCCCATGGCTGTGGCAGAGAAGGAAAGGGCGTTGTGTTAGCCTTGCAGCCTCAGCAACTGTGAGCCTTGCAGGCTGGATTAATACAGGAGAATACGCAATACAGAGCTCTGAGCATTATGAATGCAATATCTTTTTACATTGCATGTCAAAGCACTTTCAAAAGACAGGTGGGTACTCAGAAGCAAAGAGAAGTTTAATGACCTGTCCAAAGTTATGCAGGGACCAGTGGCATTTGTAGAATTTAAATATTGTCAGGATATTGGTTACATTTATTTCTATATTAAACGTATTCTTTGAATAACTGAAACTTCAAACATGCAATGCCTAGTAGCAGGTTGATTCACTCATTAAGAACACTGGTAGAGTACCTATGCTGATAAGGGAAATGCAAATATCTTTCGAGACTACATGTCCAAGATAGTCCAGAAACGGGGTGGCTCTTCACAGGCAGTAAAGGATTAATGACATCTGGCAACAACTTGGACGTTGAAAATTAAGGATCAACCCTCAGAAGTACAAACAAAGCCTGGAGAACAGATGTTATGACATCTCTGAGGAATTAACACTATCTGCATGGCTATGATGGCATTCTATATTCACAAATCTACTGCACCATTATTTGAAAATCTCTGGTAGTTTCCCATGAAAATCAGTGGGTCCAGTTGACACCAATGCAGATAGGCATTACCTGGGTGTTAGCAGCAGCTCCTGAACAGACACCACGTATAAGCTGTAGCAGCCAAAGCCTTGTGCCTGCTTGCACCAACCCTAGAAGGAAGCTGCTGGCAACAACAATCCAATATTTACTTACTGTTCTGGAGTTTGCATTGGGCGGCTTGAGAGGTAACTACGACATTCATCAGGGGCTGCTGATGCCTGGCTTTTGTCAATGATGACACTTCCCACCTCAGATCTATACAGACAGTACAAATCATCAGCTAAAGCAAATGCAAGGCCCATCCCATGGTCACCACTTAGCTACAAGACATGGAAACCAGCACTGCTGAACAACAAAGCACCTTTAGACATCTACCCTCTCGTTAACAACCTACTAACTCTATAAAGATCATTCACGAGAAAGGAATCAGCTCTTAGATTAAAAGCCAAGTTTTTCATTTTTTCAGCTTTCTTAATCTTTTTTCCCAACATTTTAAAATGACAAGCCACAAGACAAAATGACAAGACCTTTATATATACATATATAAAGAAGCCTGTCAGAATTAGATTTCTTCTGGGGCTTTTCACATACTGGGGTTTACCCATCAGATAAGCAACACTAAGGATGTGATGCACATTAAAAGCTAAATCTACACAGTGCTTTGGGACTGGCACTTTTTCATGTCTAACTTTTCCTGCTGCCAGTGTTTCCATTGCACAATGGCCTCTTAGGCATCTTGTATGTGAGGGTTAGTACTTTTTGCTACAAATCTATTACTGTCTCAGTTCATTAAATTTTTAAGGAGACTGCTGGATACAGTAGAGATCTGTACATCAGGAACAAACATGCTAACAAGAGAAAACACACAAGTCATTAAAATTTTTGCTTTTGTGTTCATGTAGTCCTGTGGCTTAAGTAGTCATTAAGCCATTTGCAAGTCAGTCATTTGCCTTCTCCCTGCTAGACACTTGCCTTTTGCTCCCAGAAGGTTTTGGCTCTTGCTCCGTTGCCTCTGTTTTTTTTCCTGGTATTAACTTTTCAGCACTGTCTAAGAGGGCACTGAGTGCCACTCTCCGAAAGACGTTCCCATGAGCTTCCTTGATAAACTGGACCAGCTGTCGGATATCGCAGTACAAGCCCTGAGTACAAAACATTGTGAAAATTAAATGATTCAGTCTGCAGTTTGTGAAGAAGCAGTGAGAATCAATTGTTATAAGGTAATTCAGCAGGCCATTACTTTCCCTAGCTGTTGTCTGGTATACTCTCCAAGTACAGGGTTTGTGTTCTCTGGCTGGGCTCAAAAGCTGGAAACTCCATTTAATTCACTCAGAAAAAGCAGACCATTATTGCCATGGAATATGTTTTGCACTGGGCTAAAGCAGATAGAGAGATATCAGTGGCTGTTTTGCTGCAAAATAAGGGAGCTGCAAAGACTAATTAAAGCCTGTTTTATTCCAGTTATCTAGTCTCTAATATTAAAAAGTATGGAAAAGCTGAATTAAGGGGTTGAGGTGAAAGTAGAGTGTAAAAAATTGCATGTTTTGTTTCCAAACCAGTGGGTGTCTTGGGATTTTTCTTAATTATTTCAGATCTTTACTTCATGGGAAGAGAGAGGAATGACTCACTCATTCCACAACCTACTCCCGTTCTCAAGGCTCATCTTAGTTATGAACATTCATAGACATTTGTGATGTGACAAATCAACTCTGTGTCTGAGGGCAATGGGGTGGTACAGGTTTATAGGACCTGTTTTTTAATTTGTGAACTTTCCTGAAAGATCTTGGATTACTCTGCATATTCCCAGCTAGGAATGGCACAAAAAATCAACAAAAAAATCCCACAACAACACAACCACAAAAAACAACAAAAAAACCCCAAATAATTGGATCTGCATACACTGTTTAAGGCTCTTTTTTTATAAGATATTGAACACAAGATTGAATTTAAAGAGTACTCAACAACAGGAAATCCTAAAATGTATTCTGCAGACTATGTTATGTTTTCCATAGAGACACGTAGTCCTGTGGCTTATGTAGTCATTAAGCCATATACAAGTCAGTCGTTTGACTTCTCCCTCCTAGACACTTGCTTTTTGCTATGCTCAAAGATAAATTTTACCTTGCACGCTACCTAAAATAGTGTCCAGAAATGCACATGGATTTATAAGGAAAATTTAAACTTGGTGATCCTAACATTGGTCCCACAGTAGTGCATATTTTTCTGCATCCCACTAATTCAATCTCCACTGAGAAGCGTTCCAAAGGAGGAATATCCATAGGAACAAGAAAATTTGGACATAGACTGCTCTGGTGGTTTTAGATGTTACTGTGTTTTTCTTCTCCCTTTTCCTTACCAAGGATTCATATCCCTTTAGCTGGACTTCAGTCCTCCACAGCGTTGGTGTAAGGATGAAGTGCAAGAGGGCTTCTTGGTTGCTTCCATTAAAAATACCAATTTCTGATAAAAAAGTAGGTGGTTTGAGATTAGCTGCTAGATTCTTCACCAATGTGGAAGGAGAGAGTTCATGTTATCTGTTAACAGTCTTGGCTCACTGGGGACATCCCAGATGATTGGAAGTTGGCTAATGTCAAGCCAATCCACTAAAAGGGCAGGAAGGAGAACCCGGTAACCTACAGGCCCATCAGCCTGACCTCAGTGCCTGGCAAGATTACGGAGCAGCTCATCCTGGGGGCAATCACACAGCACCTACAGGATGGCAATCACACATCAGACCCAGTCAGCACGGGTTTAGGAAGGGCAGGTCCTGTCTGACCAACCTGATCTCCTTTTATGATCAGGTGACTGCCTGGTGGGTGAGGGGAAGGCTGTGGATGTGGTCTACCTGGACTTCAGCAAGGCCTTTGACACCGTCTCCCACAGCATCCTTCTGAAAAAACTATCAGCCCATGGCTTGGACAGGAGCACCCTGTGCTGGGTTAGGAACTGGCTGGAGGGCCGGGCCCAGAGAGTGGTGCTGAATGGGGCTGCATCCAGTTGGCAGCCAGTCACTAGTGGTGTCCCCCAGGGATCAGTGTTGGGCCCAGTTCTGTTCAATATCTTCATTGATGATTTAGATGAAGGGATTGAGTCCACCATCAGCAAATTCTCAGACGACACTAAGCTGGGGGGAGTGTGGATCAGCCGGAAGGCAGGAGGGCTCTGCAGAGGGACCTGGACAGACTGGAGAGTTGGGTTGATTCCAATGGGATGAGGTTCAACACGGCCAAGTGCCGGGTCCTGCACTTTGGCCACAACAACCCCATGGGGAGCTCCAGGCTGGGCACAGAGTGGCAGAAAGGGACCTGGGAGTCTGGATTGACAGGAAGCTGAACATGAGCCAGCAGTGTGCCCAGGTGGCCAAGAAGGCCAATGGCGTCCTGGCCTGTATCAGGAACAGCGTGGCCAGCAGGTCCAGGGAAGGGATTCTGCCCCTGTACTCAGCCCTGGTGAGGCCACACCTCGAGTCCTGTGTCCAGTTCTGGGCCCCTCAGTTTAGGAAGGAGATTGAGGTCCTGGAGTGGGTCCAAAGGAGAGCAACTGGGCTGGCGAAGGGACTCGAGCACAAGTCCTGTGAGGAGAGGCTAAGGGAGCTGGGGCTGTTTAGCCTGGAGAAGAGGAGGCTCAGGGGAGACCTCATCACTCTCTACAACTACTTGAAAGAGGTTGGAGCCAGGGCGGGGTTGGTCTCTTTTCCCAGGCAACTCTCAGCAAGACAAGAGGGCATGGTCTCAAGTTGTGCCAGGGAAGGTTTAGGTTGGATATTAGAAAGAATTTCTTTACTGAGAGGGTGATCAGACATTGGAATGGGCTGCCCAGGGAAGTAGTGGATTCTCCATCCTTGGAGATATTTAAAAAAAGACTGGATGTGGCACTCAGTGCCATGGGCTGGTTCAAGGGTTGGACTCGATGGTCTCAGAGGTCCCTTCCAACCCAGCCAATTCTATGATTCTACGTTCTACTGACAGCTCTGAGGAGACATAGGCAGCAACCAGCAGCACTTTACTTTCTTCCAGGTGTTCAGTAAACTGAATGTTTGTCTAAACCTTCAGAAGATCTAACAAATCACTATTCAGCAACTCACATATTCTACCACAGGTGGGCTATGTCCTTAACCAAGTAAATTGGCTTTAACTTTTCTGCAAGCTTATTTATGTTGGCTGTGGTCGTGCTCATTAATCTCTTGCTCCAGCCTATGCTACATATCCACTTGCAATAAACCCCCACAGAAGCTTGAACAGAGAGGAAAAGTCAGTTCAGAGTGTACTGGGTCTCAGTCCCCAGGCTCCAAGGTAGGCATGAAAGAAGGGCATCACATGTCATATTTGAGCTGTGACTACATAGCTGGCTACACTCATGGGATTTGGCTAAACCGAATGAATGTACTGTAGAGCCTCACTGGAGACACCCAAATGAAAAACCAAATTTGTTAACATGAACTTAGATGCTTACCAGATTTTCTGGGCTGTGCAGTTCATGAGTCGTAGAAGCACAGCGAGTGATCAATGACTTGAACATGGCACTCACAATAATACCTTCTACACTTTGGGCTGAAGACTTGTTGTCCATTGTGGTGAAGTTATTTCCAAATCCAGCCTTGTCTGTGAAATTCAAATACAAGTAATCCCCCTTGTTAGGAACAGTTCAAAAAACAGGGCTTAAAGACACATGTAAGGGAATTCAGATACAGGAGACAAGGGCAAGTCCACACCTAATATCCTACGCTCAGTTCTAGCAATTATATCCCATAAAACTGAAGTAGAAAGGTAGGGTAAAGTAAATGAGAAGGATGAGATCTACCCAGAAAGAGCTGTAGTATGAAAAAAGATTGAAAAGATCAGGACCACTCTGGCATCCTTCTATCCACATCTCATTTAGAGATGTGCAGAATAATGCATAGAATTTTAACAATGCTTCCAGTTTTTCTATTTACTGTCCTAAAGGACAAAAGATTTTTGATTAAGCTGAAAAGTGACAACACCCATTGTTGCAAGACAAACCTCTCTTAGGGTACAATGCTCCAAGGTCCAACCAGGTGTTCCAGCAGAAACTCACAAATAGTGAGTCTATAGCCCTCAGGGTTGACCAGCCTGGATCGGTGCTATTGCTCCGAGAGCAGCCAATCTCTCTGCTGGCTTGCTCAGGACTGAGCTGAGCCTGTGCTTCAAGCCTCGCCTTTTATTGGCCCCCTAATCCTGCTCATGCCCAGTTAGGGCCTGCCCTAACCAGGCACAGGTGGGCTTAACAAGCTCATGCCCACTCCCTGGCAATTAGTAGCACCTGGTTGCCTCATTTCACTACAACCCATGAAAAGAAAATATTCTGAACTACAGGAATGTGGTTCTTGAAGGTGCACAAGGAGACATAATCTTAGAAATCTGAGTCAAAGAAGAATTATGCATTCATGTGAATAACAAGAAACAACCCAGTTTTGTTAGGCAAGAAAAAATATTTTCAAAAGCTGCATAAGATGCTATGCTTCAAAGCATAAGCCAGTCAATAATTGATGACTACTTGGGGCATCTTCCCATGGGATCTTCTCTACAGAAGTCTGCTATATAACATTCTTGATGCTTTCTCTGGAATGCCTGAGATCAGAGGTAGGCTGTGAACAATCATTCTTAACTGTTGTTTCATGCAGTGACCGACCATAAGTGTTTGCTCATTCTAATAGCACCTGGAATAATTTTTCTAAATTAAAAATTAAACATATATACATAGAGAAATACACATGCACAGACACTGTCACCCCAGGCATGCACATCTGCGTGCTTGTGCTCTTGTTTATTCAATCTGTTCTTGCTATTTACTGCCTCATCTGAAGTACCACAGAGGGTTTTAATGCTCAATTGTGTCTCTATTCAGAATAAACCCTGGATCAACCAGGCCATTCCAGCTAACGCCTGATCACCTCATGAAGCAGAAAACTTCCTGCCTGAGAAATAGGTGAACAAATATATTCTCTATGAAGAGCCATGAACAACAGGCCTTCGCTTTCAGGTGCCCTGGGTGATGCAAGATGAGATCACTGGGGGTTCAAATCAGAAAACATCCAACTCCCCTGACCCACACTGGCTGAGGATAGTCTAGATAGTAATACACAGCTTTTAAAAGGAAAGGCATAGCTCATTTCTGATGGTACAATTCTGGAAATATTCAAATGAGAATTTCTGATGCCAGCTATACTTACTGTCAGTGACTGGCTCCATGCAGAATCCCAGTAAAGCATGCAGGAAATCCACCACATTATTGAGAGAATCCCTGTTCACATAATCCCTCATGGTCTGCCGGAACTGGATTTTATCAAGTTTGTACAACTTTGTGAGGCAGCTCTGAGCCTGCAATGATATTCATTAAATCACATCACAACAAAGTACATGTTTCAGTTTTGCTAATAGGAGCAGGGTACTTTTTTGCTATTGCTTAGCCAGAGCTCTGCTGTGCTGTCTAAAGTAATCTCTCCTATGAGCCCACAGAAGGTTCAGGTCCTGTAAGATAAAACAGGTTTCACCTCTAAAACAAGAATTTCAGCACAAGGAGACAGTGCTGAGGGCACTTAAAAGGCACTAGTACAGACCCCACTGTCTGGAAGAGCTAGTGAAATCACTGCCAACCATGCCTCAAGGCCTCTCCTCAAGGTAAGATCTAACTGAATATGAATGAAATAGGCAGGTACAAGCTCAGTCAAGGCTTAATACCTCAGTGAAACAGGTTCTTAACCTCAGGAATCTGATTTTCAGCCTCTGTTCAGACCCAACCCATTTGATGCACTTACACCCACTGACTAATTCATACGCAAAAAATTAGCTTTTTACCTAGAAGCTATTAATCATCAACATCTTATCACAAAAATATCCATACACCGGGCAGACTGGAGTTAGTGAATCTAAAATATCATCTCTATGGGCAATCTGAACTCTGTTAATTTAACTTTCCAGTAAACTCAGACATGTGATTGTCCATGCAGTCAACACAAATGGTGCATGCAAAGCAGTTTGGCCAGACAAACACACAGAAAATGCAGCAGACTTTGACAAGTTAGAAAATCTCTTCCCATAAAGACCTCAGTTCAATAAGTCTGATAAGAACCTTGGCTCCAAGAGACCTATTTGTTTATGCTTAATGTTATGATTAGACCTATTTTTTTTGCAGGGTCACCTCCAATACAACATGAAAGCCTAACTGACATTTTGATTAATATATATGTGTTCAGCCATGGTTCTCTGCAGAACCTTTCTACTGCTACCACTGGGACTCTTTTACCCTACCTTGTCCCACTGTGTCCAAAATCAATGTTACTGCTGCAGTTTCCTCAATATTCAGTCTCCTCAGAAGAATGCTGCATAATCTAGAGGCAGCCAATCCACATATGAGCCATCTAGCTTGGACCCCAGAACAAATTAGAGCCCTGTTGGCATTGCTCATGCTAACCAAAGTCAGAGAGGATCACCTGACTCCCACCCACACTGTGACTGGGCACCATGTAAATTCTCAATACAGTCATTAAAAATGCTCCCTGCTCTTAGCACAGAAGGAGGAGGCATGTTTTGGAGAAAGCTTTTCAAAGGCTTCTGTTAGACAGAACACGGGACTCAGAGAGTCCAACTCTTTGAGAAGAAGTCAGACACCTGGGCTATATCTGAGCACTTTCCACTGCTTCAGCTTGGGCAGAACCAAAAAAGACAGGAATTAACACAATAGGGCATGAGCCTTCTACTTCCTTGCAGCACTCTAACATTCCTGCAAGCACAGTGCATTCCAAATAACAGGAGTTGATGGAGCAGCCCAGCAGCAACCAGTCAAAATCACCATTAGGAAAGGTGCACCTCATGACACCTTAGACTTCTGGATTCACACATGCAACCCAAGATAGCTGCACCTGCTGTAAATAGCATAGTGTGTTGGGGTACTGTCTATGTGAAAAAATCACTTACACCAGCTCAGACAGGGGATTTTTCTCCCATATATTTGCCCCTTTCCAGACACACACCCCCATTAGAGTGCTCAGAAACACCCAGGGTCTCAGGTGTTATCTCAGCAAGCCCCAGGGGCTGGGAGGTAACACAACAGCTGAAAATGTGCTACGGCTGGGCTGCAACACAGTCTCTGAGCTGGGGCAAAGACCAACACATTTACTGCCAGTACAGAAAAAGCTACAGAGGGGGCAGACAGCAATCTCAGCAGCTGATGTCAGAAGTACAAGAAGTACTTTAATGAGCTTTAGTTCTCTTACATTCTCCCGGAATACCTGGTGTCTCAGGCGATCTCCAGAGAGCCCTCGGTGTCCTTCTCCACAACCATAGGCACAGCCCAGGGACTTCACAATTTTAATCAGCATTGTGAGTGACAGCCTATGGGTGCTGATAGACGGGCCTTCATCCTAAGAGTCACAGAGGAAAAGATATTGTGGAACCTTGGCACAGCCACTAGCATTTTGCTGGCATTTTTCTTTTAACTAATTGCTGTCCATTTCTTCTCTCAAGCACTCCTTTCAGCTCTCCTCAGAAACTTGTGATACATGCTGCTATGAATACCATTCAGCACTTACTTCAAAAAGTCCTGCCTGAAAAACAGAGAGCTGGCTTGCCTGAGCAGAAACACACGTCTCTCTTTACAATGTCTTAATTTTAAGCTACTCTGAATTGCAACTTCAGGTGTTAGCAACACCTGTTGCAAGAGGAACCTCTTTTAGGGCACGGCACTCCAAGGTCCAACCAGGTGTTCCAGCAGAAACTCACGAATAGTGCTCTGTGTCTATAGCCCTCAGGGTTGACCAGCCTGGTACAAACACCACCTCTTGGTGAAATGTCATAGCAATACTAAAAAATACATGATTTCCATCATAGGCCATCAAGGAAAACTCTGCTCACACTGGGTTCTGTTTTTCCTTATACAATAGGAACAAAAACACTGAAAAAAATAATTGTGGTTGAGAGTTTTAGACACTTAAAAAAAACGTTGAAAATGTCCATACAAGGCTCACAAACTCTGCTTTTGGCAGTTGCTTCACTGGAGTGGTCACAGTCCTTGAATTTCCAACTTTGTTTCTGCATTGGAACCCCAGGAGCAAGAAAAATTATTTTGGGATTGTGTTGAAAACAAACAAACAAAAAAAAAAAAAAAAAGGAGGGAAAACAGAAGAGCAGTTGCATAGACATGTATACTCAGGCTATATCAGGCCTTACACTACATTCAGTATTTCTATAAAGAGAAGTAAGACAAACCTTTTCTTGTTTTTTGTCATTCTTCTCATATGGCCCTCCTCCTCCACCTCCTCCATCACTTCCACCTCCGCCTCCTCCACCACCTCCACCACCTCCTTCTTCCCCTCCATCTCCAGCTCCACTAACTGTGGGAGGCACAAATCCACAAGCTGAACCTCCAGAAGTAGCCCCTTTGAGCTGGAAGGATCCTTCACTTGGTCTCTTTTCAGGGGCCTCATTTTCTTTGTTCTCACTCTTTCTTCGAGCCTTCTCTACACAGGGCACAACACCGAGCTGCAGTAAACACTCCACGATGTTCAGAGCCACATCACAAATCCGGGAACTGATGTCATGGTTCAGCACCAAGTAAACAGCCTTCAGGACCACCTGGGAGATTCAAATATATTTAAAGTCAGACTTATTTTCCCTCATAGTGCTCTCTAGTGCCTGGAAATTCCAGTCACAGATGAGAAACTCATTATAGCAGGAAGAGTACAAACTCAGAATGAAGTAGACGCAAACCTCAACCCCAAAAGCCAACAGTCTAGGTGTAACACAAGAAACTACAGGCTGGGCAAAGTCAGGTAGAGAAGGAAACCATGAGATGACAGCTGTGAGTCTGGGAACACTGCTTCAGTATGCCAGGAGCTGTCAAGTCATTAAGGGGACTGCAGAAAAAGTGAGTTTTAAGGTGCCATTAGAAGAAAGGTGCTTTTTATACTATTTTATAGGGAACTTGGTGCATGCCCCAGGAACACAGGCATTAACCAATATCACTTAAGATTTGGTGTGTGCATTCCACATGCACATGTGCTCCTTGCAAGGAGTAACAGGAGTTGCAGTATCTCAGAGAAATCTTTTATGATATGCACAAATATATCTGACTGACCTTTATGTACTGCTGAGAGAAGTCAGCTAAAGAGGTGGAGGAAAAGCCCATCAAAACCCTGATCTCAACAGTACAGCTATATTGACAGAAGAGGGACCTGGCTTTCCTCATTCCTTGCCAATTACCGAGAGATCCAGCATGCCATTCTTGTGGACAAAGTTGTTGGTTCCATCAATGTGATCCGTATCCTCCAAGCAACTGTAATTGATGCAGGAGTCTGTCAGGCTTCGTGGGAGGTTGGCACATGCAAGTGGCTCATGGGGCATCTCAGGGATAGGCACCTGGTTGCAAAGCTTCCTCATGTGCTCACTGAAGAAATCGGCGTAGCCCACATTGAATGAAGCCAGGGTAGTGTTGAAGGTGGCCACGGTGATGGTGGAGATCTGGGACCTCACTGCAGGGAGGAAAATGGAATTTTGGAAAAGTATCTTTCCATGTCAAGGGTTATAAAGTGGCAAACTGAGCCTGTCCTTGTTCACAAGGGAGTAGCTTTTAATGTACCTTGTAATGCCAGAAACCAGGACAGGTTCCTAATTCCTATCATGGGCACAGGGATGAAAGCATGGACTCATTTCTTCCTTTAAGCCAGTGTAAATTAGAACAACTTGCTCTAGCAGTACAGTTCCATAGAATCTTAAGTTAACCTCAGTCAGCTGCACAATTAAGTAGATGAGGGAGCTCGGCCAGCCTAGATCTAACCCAAAAGGGGACTAGAATTTGGCTAGCTTTGCTCTTCATATTAGCCCAGTGCCTGGTCTTAAAAACCACATTGGAAAGAGGAAACTCTGCTGCTGGAAGCAGGAATGAAGGTAGGGCAACAGCAGCATCAGTCTGAAACAGCTTTCTAAGTCACACCAGTTAGAAATATTTCATCACAGCAAGTGAAAAAAAAAAAAAAAAAAGCAGTTGTGTTCCTTACAGTACTTATGACAGTCTAAACTATCTTCAAAATAGAAAATAGAAAGCTGACTGATGAGGAAGGCAATGTGGTATCTAAGTTTACAGAGCTTCTCCGAGAAGGGACCAAGTTTAACTTTAAATTGATTAGCCCAGGTAGTAACAGCATTTTGGCCACACAGGCCAGTTTTTACCAAGGATTCACCATGGTTTTACAATTCATGCTGAATTCCAGGCCACAACATTAGGAATTTCCCTCACTTAGTGCTTCTTAAGTAGGTTTATACAACCTGTAGTGTAGAAAGATCCTGTGTGTCCCAGTGTTGATTGGATCACCTTCTGCCAGACATATGGTAACAGAGCTATGGAATAACAAAACCTCTGCCCAAGGCTATTTAATGTGTCCTACTGAACAAAATAACATACATCTAATAAGATTCTTCAAGCAATGACTCTGTGATCAGCTGGTTACTTTATGCAAATAAGAACTTGCCAGAGTGGTGGCTACATCACCTCACAGACCTTTCAAGCCTGCAAGCACTGAACTTGCACTTGGAGAAATATTCCAAAGCTGATAGCAGTGTCTTGAATTAGGCTACGATTTGGTCAATGATCAGGGCAGGAATTAGCTGCTTGTAATCATAGGATTACTTGCTGGCAAGTGTGACTAAAATGTTTTATATAATATAGCATTCACTGAAATTTGCATGGTGAAGATAATAAAGATGGAATTAGGAAATTTTTCTTCTTGTATATTATGCAAGGGTAGCTATTTTTGTTTCACCAAAATATTTTCTTGTACTTATTCTCTAACTATAGAGTGGTTCAAAGTCATAGACTATCCCTAGTTAGATACTAGAAATAGTAAGATTTGACCCATTATTCACATAGTTGCTGCACAACTGTACCTGCAGTACAACTGGAAAACTAAACATTGCATATTTCAATTGCATATTGCAATTTAAGAATGTGCTTGTCTAGAAGGCTAGGGCAGTGTTCTATAGAATGAATGCAGGTTGGGAAATTGATGCAAAAGAAGAGCTTTGCTCAGGAAAAGCAGAGCAGAGATAAAGGAGACAAACCCATGCTGGGTTAGAGCTGATGCAAATCCATCCTCTCCCAGGTTATTCTGATTTGCTGTGCTTAAAGAGCATGGATCTTTGGATCTTTGAGAGTTCCAAGGCTACAGCACATATTATGGGAGTGCAGCTGTAGCCTCCTTGGCTGCCTGACAGCTTGTACACAGACAGACAGGACCCTGCTCCATGGGGTGTGGAATATCCTGCTCCCTCATCAAGGTTTAAAGCTGCAATTCCTGTAAGTGAAGCCTAATCTCTATGGGCAGATTTTGACAGTAGCATCACATGTGAGGGACAAAACAAATTCACTGTGTGCAAGAGGAGCAGTGCCAGCAGACAGCCCTGCTGAAAGCTTTCCTCTGCTTGCCTAACCTTGTTTGACAAAGGTGGTGCTGTGCTGCAACAGAAAGACTCTTCCTTCTGTAGCAGACTTCATTCCACCAGAAGCTCTCCCATAATGGTCACACTGGCATTGCTGTTTCTGTGATAGAGGGGCCCCAGGGAGATTTCAAGTAAATTTAAAAGCCAATCTTCCATTTGGAACCAGGGGAATTAAGAAAAAGTTGTGATTCTGAGCACAATCTAGACACTGGGGACTGTGAAGAGGCATTAAATGCCACAAGGTTCGCCATAAAACCACTAAAGCTAGCAATACCAAGTTGCTGCTCAGACTTCTGTGCTGGGTGCCTTCTCACGGGTGATCACTGTAATTTTTATCTTGGTTTATTTGTTTGTTTGTTTTTGTTTTTTTAAAAAAACTTCACCTGGTAAACGTGAAATGTTTGGAACATTTTTCTACAGAGATCAAAAAACCTTTTAAAGAAAGGTGGAAAATAAAAAAGAAAAAAAAGAATTAGTCATATACTCATACATGGCAACAGTAAAACTTCCTCAGCTTCTCAGAGCTGATATTTCAGTGAAACGTTTTCTTCCTGATGTGTTAGTTTACCTTCTTTGACTGTGTTCTCCCCATGGCTGTTTGAGTGGTCTGGAAGATCAGACATGAGCGTGTGATGAGAGTGTGAATGCCTGGCGCTCAGGCTCTCCATCTCCGTTGCTGTGTCAGAGCTCCCCCGCCTGGTAAATTTTCCTGGAGTGAAGATAAGAATATTTTATTGACTTCTCTGAGATCCCGGAGGCAAGAAGCAGAAACTGAGGTTATAAATTGAAGTATTGACGTCAGCAAAAGCCAAGGCCTTCCAGAACCCTGTGAAACAGAAGCAAACACCATCCTGGGATATATCTCGTGAGGGTTCATTGACATAAAGATCAAATGTACAAAATCTTAGTAAGGCTTTTTCCCTCAGCACATACTGATTTAGCTGACAGCCGCATGGTCACCCTCCAGCAGCTTCATGAAAATAAGTTTGGTCAGCTCTGAAAGACTCCATTCTTTTGTGCAAGTACAGTAATTTGGTTCCTTCTCCCCTTTCTCAAAAGAAATCGGTATATTATGATGGGAAATACTAAAGCAAAGGATCTGAAACACATTTCACCAAGATACATCAGAATGAAAGAACCGTAGGTTAAACCAGAAGTAGAATGTGGAACCAATGTGATCAAAATTTAACAAACTTCTTGAGCTATTGAACATATGGGAAAGATGACTTGGATACTAAGTTTGTTATTCCTGTACAAATCTGCAGGTGTTTGTGTACTAACCATTCAGAAAACATGTGAATCCTTAAGAATGCTCTTGGCTAAGCTCACTGTCCCAAAGAGGGACATGTTTACAATGGAGAGCTTACCAAATGATGCTTTTTAAAGCTGAGGAAAATGAGAAGGCTCTGATATGGCATTAGGCAAAATTTGCTGCTCATCACCTCTTAGAAAGGGTGACAGGATTAAAACCTAAGATACTAGGAGTAAGTTTGTGAAACACAAGCAATGCCTGAACACTGTTCATGGAATGTGGAAGCCTGAAACAGCCAATATTTAGATTTAAACACCCTTTGTGCTATCAGGACAGTGTAAGCCTCACTGTATAAGACAATACTCTATCGTGTACCAATTTGAGGAAGAATGAACATTTTGTACTATACTCCTAATGACAACTCTGGTGCCTCTCCAAAGATTTCTCTTTAAAAGAAGAGGATGCAGCCATTCCCTAAATCTATCTTAAGCTGCAGTTGTGCAATGCTTGCTGACACTTAGGGTAAGTGTATTGAAGTGTTACAGACATGACTCTAAGTTGCTGCAGTACTTATTATTCTAGTAAAGATGGTAGTTTTCAGAGAAAAAGTGAACAAAAGCATAAGTCATTCGAAGTCTTTTGTCAGCCCAGTTGCTACTTCTACAAACAAGTGTCTAATGCTGCAAACAGTGGCAAGGACATACGGTGACAACAGGATTAGTGAAGAAAAAAAGAGCCTCTGTGTTCTCTGAATATTCAGGGCAGGAATGACACAGGACCTGGGGCAGAGATACCAGTATCTCACCTAATATGGTGGTCTGCCATCCTCCTCTCTCCATGCCACGCCGGTCCTCTCCAATTGCAGAGAAACTGCCAAAGGAGAACGTGCTGCGAGTGGGGGAGACATCCAAGTGATCCTCATGGAGAAGGAAGGGCACCCCCATCCTTCGCTGCCGTTTCTTCCCAGTGTGGTGGAAAGGAATTGAGCCTTTTCGCTCACGTTCCCTGTCTTCTTTGCGACTCTTAAACTGAAGAGAAAGCACAAAGGAGAGCAGGCAGAAGATTTGAAGCATGACAAAATACCATTTAAGGGAAAAAGATAACTCGGATGTGTAGAGAAACAAGATAAACCAGGTGCCTCGAGTTGCTAAAGAGTGGGTGTGAGTCCACCTGTGCCTGGTTAGGGCAGGCCCCCTATTACCAGGGGGCCAATAAAGGTGGGACACACACCCACAGAGAGGAAGCTCACTCTGGTGTGAGGCAATGGAGAGGCCAGCAGCTAGTCGAGCCTCAGGAGCAAGAAAGGCTCCTCCTGCTACATGGGTGTATGGCCCAACTGTAACCTCCCAATCTGAGCTTTTTATTTTGGCCATTTAATTCAGAGCAACTACCTGCACGCTGAGACCATATGAGTATTTAAAGAAACTCAGCCTGGGCCCAGGCTGGCATGGGTGCCCTTGTATAATTTTATGACATTCTAGAATCCACAAAACTCTGCTAATTATCTTAGATGGCTGCAAACCCAGAGCTCCATGAGGCAAAAACACCGGAAAAACTCCCTGAATTAGCTGAAACTATGATGAGCACCAGCACTTAAAACTCATCCCTTATTGAGTACCCCACCCTCACAGTGATTTCAGTCTTCTGTTTGGAATGTGCATATAAAAATCTATGTAATAACATAGAGAGTATCAGCCAGTGAAAAGATATATCAGTCTCAGATATAGCATGAATATATAGTCCAAGCAGACCTTCAGCTGCTACTTAGCAGGACACTGAGATGCTGAATCACAGTTAAAGTACAATTTTCTTCCACTCACCTTTTTGAAGATGTTCATCCCTAGGTCTGTTGAGAGATCTGGAACTGCTGGTCTACGCAAGTTGGTCAGTGAAACCTTGGAAAATGCCTCTGTGCTTAGTGACTTTTCTTCTTCATTACATTTCATTGTAAGGTCCTGCAGTTCCCAATACAAGACAGTAAGCACAAGGAGAAATAGAGGACAATCAGCTTTTAAAAAAAAGAGCTACTTCCAAGAGCTATCATATTAGCACTGTGGAGAAAAAGGACCTTGGATTCATTACATAAAACACTATTTCAACATTTAAAGAAAAACAAATGAAGAAACACAATTTAAAAACTCCCAGAAGAAATTATCTCATCTAAAATCTCTGTCACCACAGAAAAAAGTACAGCACATTGTGCTGCCACAGAAAGACTCAGGCACTGCTGTCAGTGTGATCTAGTGGCATGAAAGACTCTTGTCCTGTTCCACTCTGATTCCAGATGTGATTCTGGGATGATTTTTTTGAGGTCTGTTTACATTTATGAGTAACGACAATGGATATCCTTTTTGAAGCATTTTATTTAAGATCTGAGATAATATATTCCTAATCATGCATGTCATTAAACATGTATTTTGAAACTGAACTCTTAACAGCCAGCACTGTCCCTTCAAGAAACTTGATTTGTAAAAATTTTATTGACTCAGTAAAGAAACATCAGACTTCTACATCATTAGGCATCCTTCACTCATCATAACAGTGCTCCAAGAAATGTCCATCACAGTTCTGATCATAGTTAATATTTGTGACAGCCCATTTACCCATAGCACGTAATGTCCCATGATGGTAAAAGCCTCGAGGTTAATTTCTGACAGTTCAGTAGAGGGCACTCTGCTCTCCTTCTGCCCTCAGCCTGTCTTTCTGAAAGACAGAAATGACAAATCTCAGCCCTCTAGAGGTGGCATTCTCTCCTCTGACCAGCAGAAAGAGTTGAGCAGTGAGATTCTGAATTTCAGAATACTAGTTAAGTCCCTGCAGTTGGCTGGGATGCAGCAGAGCTTAGGTGTTTCTGTGCATTGCAGATTTCAGTCCTCTGAGTTGTAAAGGGAGGCATGAGCTGAAACTTTTGCTGCATGGGAGACACATCCTCCATCACAGCTGTTCTGCATAACAAATTGGAAACCTTTTTAAACACGATTCCAATTTGGTGAAGTACAGTAAAAATACACAGAGCTAATGTAGAGATTATAAAAAATAATCACACCTAGCCCTAAGGGGAAGAGTGCCCTGGGCAGAGTCCTCACATTAACAGCTAGAAATTTCTACTCAGTGGAAATGCCAATGGATTTAACAGAAAAAATGTTAGTGAAGATCAACCAAGCAAAGGAATCTTCTGGTAGAGAACAGCAAGAAATAGTCAAGTGTGTGAAAGACGTGCTCCCCTGCATTCACAGCTGCATTCATACTGCCACCGTGCCAAGAGCCACTGACTGCACTCCCTGTTGCACTATTAGCTAATTGTGCAAAACAACCAGGTTGCTATGAGCAAAGGGACAGTATGTGTGGAAACAGTCAACAACATCCACAGCAATATCTTCCCATTCTCTCTCCAACAGATGATCTTGAGGGGGATTTTCTGTACGTGCACAGCAATCTATAAAATCCCCATGCAAAGACAGATTAAGACTGAATAATAATAGTTCATATCACCTGGCCTTTATGGGGATATGTCAAACTTCTACAGGGATGAAACACAACATTTTATAGAAATGGCACTAAAGTATAAAGCAGATTAAAAAATACTGCTGTTTTAAACCCACAAGTAACAACCAGCCCTTGTAAAAATCATAAGAATGGATATAAAATCCTGAGATTTTAAAATAACAGCACTAATATTTACATTGTTTATTTTTGTCTTCTGAGTTATGATCATCTGGGTTGTTCAGGAGAAAAAGTATTTCATGCTTATCTCTTATAAGATGACAGGTTACAAACTGCCAGAGCTCTATAATACTGAAGGGAGGATTTTAAGTAAAAAAACCCAGAAATTCTGAGAGTTCCGACTCTCAGACATCTGACAGTAATGTTAACAGAAGATAAAGCCTTTTACTTGAGGTATGCCACATAATTGGATTGCAAAAACAAAGTCTGTATTAATTTTTGTTAGGCAGCTCCATCAACTTAGTAAACCAGAATCTGCTGTTGAAAGCCCTCATGGCAGGAAAGGAGTGCACAACCTAAAAGTAGCACAAATCAATAAGAAGATTAACTGAAACTGCAGCAGCATCCTCATCTGATCCCTGGAACAGCAGTGAGCTACCCAAAAGAAAAAACAATTTTAAGTTTGGTGTTTAACACTCAGGTCTAGCATCTGCGATTCCTTTTCCAGCACAACAGAGAGAAAGTCTTGACACTTACTAGGACAGTTTGACTACTGAGGTTTTGTTGGCAATATATAAAGCTAAAAGTCACACAAGAATATATATAAGAACATAAGAAGAATAGCAGCAGAGGAAACGGCACAATAACATGGAGGGATTTGCTTACAGCCACTGTTTGCAGTTTGCAATATTTTAACTGAAGTGTTTGCCTGGAGCGTGCAGTGTTGTACCACATGGAATTTCTTATCTGTCTTTTGGGAGGTTACACTGAAGAAGCTCAGCAAGTCCTGAACATTACATCATAAGGAAAAGGCAACCTGATTTCTTCTGACAACTACATTAGTATAATCTCATATTTAAAAAATAATGATTCTAGATTAATTGTCAACACTCAAATTTTCAGCAGCTTTGACTCACTGCATCAGATGGTACCTCCAAAACCCTCACTGTTCTGAGGGTCTTCTTCTGAATAGGAGCACATATCTGACCTTCAAGCTGTTTAACCAACGAAAGCTGCACTTTTTCAATAATTTTCCAGCCATCACTTCCCAGCATCACCACAACAGTTGCTATGGTCTCAATGATGGCAATTGCTTACCTGAGTCTTGTGGGTATTCACCAGAGAAGGTGCAGCAGCCACCATGGAGCTGCTGCGAGGTCTTGGTAGGGGATGGATCTCTGGTTCAGGTGGTTTCTCTGGCTTTTCCTGCAGCATGTGCCTCAGCCTCTGCAGGTAGTACATCAGTGACCACTGCGTGCCCTCCTCAGACCAGTGTGGCTGCAGCAGGCAGCGCAGCACCGCCACATCAAAGTACGTGGCATAGCGAGACTTCTGGCATGGTGGGATCACTAAGGACACCCTGTTGCAAAAAGCAAGAGTAGAAATGTTAGTTGTCAGGGTCCTTAGTCCTTCTTAAATGGTCAGGCCTCTGAATAAAGAGCCACTCAACAATGATCTGTCAGGTTTGTGTTCTTAAGGGGTCACTCGATACCACAAATTTTTCTCTGATAGCTGGAAAAAGAGTCCTGTCCTAGCACATAGGATGGATTGCCCTAAAAGACCAAAAAGCTCTACTAAAAGAGCTAAAATTTAGCCACTCAGCAAGAGCTGTAGGCCACTCTCATTCTTCTGCATTCTGCAGAAATCCCCAGGGGGAGCAACACAGCCATGAGTGCTTTAGCTTACAGAGGCATTTGACACTGGTCCTTTGGGACTAAGGCCCTGGCTGAGGAAAGCATTACTAAAGATCCCGAGGTGGGTATTTACCTTTCAGCTCCCTAGAGGACTCAAGCAAGTTGTTTTCTTGGAAAGAGTTGCTTTCTTAAACAGTGGTCTAAAGATAAGCCTCCAGCACTCTGAGTAATTTGTTAAGCTGGAAACAGACAGCCCTTGAGTACCTACTGTTCAGATCCTAGTAAAATATATTTAGGAATGCTTTACATTTGTTTATATATTATAAATATCTAAATAAAGATATTTAGGAATTTTTTACATTTGTACACATCAGGCCTTCCTTAAGAAGGAGCAGACAGAGCAGGTAATTTTATTAACTCCTTAAGCCAATTATATTGGCTTAGTAAAGTTACTGCTATGGAAGCTTCTTGCCCAGGTGTGCTAGAAAAAAGAACCATATTTTCCTGCTTATCAGGTGATGTAATTTCCTGACAAATTTTAGTCCAGAATTTCTTAAGTATTGTAGAACCTAGTGCATTCAAAAGCAAGGTGTCTATAGCAAGCCTCAGAAATGAAACTTCAGAGTTCAGAGATTCCAGATTTCAAAAGCCTTATTATCTGCATTTGGAGCCAATTTGATTGGGGAAAAAAAAAAAGCAAGCCCCAACTTTTTTATTGTTTTTCTTTTACTACACTTCTCTCCCATTAGAATACAACTAGCATGACCCACCCCTCTGTACACTATCTGTTAGGAGGCTATTTGTCAGAAGAGAATTCCTTTAGGAATCTGGAGGAATGAGAATCAGAAGGGAAAAGAAGGTATGAAATACTAGGGGTGTGCAGGAAGAAGATCTGGGGGTTTTTGCCCATGGAAGCACACATTTGTTTTCACTCTTTCTTCAAACCACAAAACCACACCTCTGAACTGAGTATTTCTATGATTTCTGGATTCTATAAAAACAACCGCACTTCCATGAATTTTATTCTCAGGGATTTGGGAATCGTGTCGAGAACATCAAATATTTATACTTTTAAAAATAACATTTAGAGTATCAAGTCCAAAAAAAAAAAAAAAGAGAAGAGCACTGGCAGGACACCTTTGTCTCTAGCTGTGTACCACCACCTTCTGAGCAGCCTTGCAGTCCTTTAGGGAACAAGTAGCAACACTGCCCAGCAGAACCTCAGAGGGTTTAAAGTGAAGTGGGTGTCTGAAGTGCATTACTGGATCCTTGCCCAGGGCCACAAAACTGCCCTGTGCATCCAAGGCAGATACAGGACTGGCAGAGGAGAAGGAATTATGCAGTGAACCACTCGGACTCATGTGAATCCTGCTCCACATTACACTCTTGGAAATGGGGCAGGTGGCAAAGCTGAGCTTGGAGCAATGTGTGCATCTAGAACACAAAGCTGCAGGAGCTGATTTGCTGCCAGTCCCACAGGTCAATATTGAAGCCACTTGGTGACTGCAGACCGGCCCATCTGTGTCAGCATATGTCACTATATGGAATCTATAGATCCAAAGCTTCTCCCCTAGTGCTGTCCTCAAGGTAAAATGTTACAAGTTTGAAGACCTTAAAATGAGCTGTTATAAAAACCTGAAAAATTGAATTAGGAAGCAGAAGAAATAAAATAAAAGGAATAGATAGGAAATAAAAGGAAATATGCTATAATGTTTTCCCTATAAACCTGATGTGGAGGCTGCTTTTGTCACAGTCAAGATTGTTCCACACAGATGCAACCTGTAAAACCTGTAAGAATAACCAAGATACTCAAAGCACCCCAGCAAAGGAAACAAAGCCCATCAACTCAGTAACAAATGCAAATAATGATGCATTTCTCACTGGTCACTTTTAGAACCCAGATCTGTGCCTGAGTCTAAAGTGTCTTTCAGGGCCCCCTACATATGACTAAGGCAAACCCAAGGCACAACACAGCTTGGAGCAAGGCATGTTCTCCTTATGCAATATTTGTCACACATATCCTTCCTGCAAAGTCTGTTTCCCAGGCAGGTTGTTCAGAACAGCATCTGCATAAAGGGCAATGGCTTTATCTGCTTCAGTGTTAAACATCTGTAAATGGAGAATTTCACTGAGTGGAGCAGGAATAATTACCCAGGATAAGAGGAAGGAGCCATTTCCTCAAGAAATGTCTGAAAAATCAGAAATTAAACTGTGCTTCATTTAGAAGGAAACCAAGTGCTGGTATCATCAGCTCTTGCTTGCCTGTGACTGCAGGGAGAGTGGAAAAGACAGCCCTCCTTCAATCCCTGCCCAAGGACAAAGGAATACTGCGGCTGTTAGTAAGTAAACAACATTTGTTCCCCAGTTGTCTGTTGCTTGGCAACCAGAGCTTCCTGTACAGATTTAACTGATCAATGACTCCTGCAAATGAGGAGATATAATGATGCTCTCTTCCAAGCCTGTCTAAGGCTTCATCCCCATAGCAACCACCAGACTCAGCTTGACAAATTGATCACCTGATGCTGTCTTCGTAAAAGGCTGCTTATTTTTTCAGGGCTGCACACTCTCTGAGCAGTAGTGTTCAAGCACAGAAAGGCAGTTCTGTCCCTGACTTCAGTTTTAATGGCTCACATTAATACAAATTAAATAGAGTCACGACCAACAGCAGGCTTGATAGAAAATCCTGAGGGAAGCCTCCTCCTGGTGGGATCAGAACTCTAGAGAATAATTTTGCCCTTTCCTCCTGTTTGAGAAATTAGAGCTGTTCCTATACTTTATCCAGAAACCTGCTCCGTTCCACATTTCTTCTGTGTCTGTAATGAAGCAATATCTTATAACATTGTAGTGTTTCGGATATGACATTTCCCAAAACAGATAAGTAACAGGATAAAAATTTTCAGAAGGACTTTAAGTGACAGTCCTAAATCCCTGGAGAACTAAAAATATAGCTAGGCTTCCTTCCCTCTTCACTTGCTGAAAATACTGTTTCATTTATTTTATGGCTCTAAAAAACATCCAGCTCTACTAAAAATCTGGTTCTATTTTACCTGTCCAAATTTAAGTTAAAAGAAGTTAATTTATCAGTGCTATGCTGGAAACCCATGGCCTGAGCTCCACAGGGAGGAGCTGTTTGTGTGGCTGCCCTTCTCTGTTAGCCTGCTTCTTTGGGCCAATACTTTAAAGCAAGCTAAGCAGCAGGATGCAGGAAAGATATAATGAAGGTCACAGAGAGAGGCCTGCAAAAATCTTTAGTTAAAGGCAAATAAAATTTGATCAGGAGGAAGCTAGAAAAGATAACAGCTGCCTGAGGCTGAGTCTGGCTAAGTTGGGTTGAACCTACAGGTTCTTTGTTTGTTAGTATCTTTTATTATAAGAAACCAACATATTAGCAAAGAACAAAGAAACTGTCCCAAAAGGCCAGCAAGAGATTTCTTAATGCAAGTGGTACTGAATATTGTGTCACCACCTTGTTCATCACCCAGAACAGAGATTAGTTGAGTCGAGTTTGAGATAAACATCCAGCACACTTGGTGTGTATGGGAAACAGCAGATTTTAAAAAAAGGACTTCTGTGTCCTCCCTCATTGAGTCACAGCATCCAAACTTTCTGCTGAAGGGGTCTGTACCTGGGATGCGTGGTTCCCCTCTCGTGTGAGGTCTGGGAGGATAAACTTCCATCCAAGGAATTTCCACGGTGACAAGCTGAAACAGTGGCCTTTGGAGGTACAGAATCTGGATGAGTTGTCTCACAAACCACCTGTAGTCCCTTTGGGTAAGTTTAAAAAAAAGAAGGATACAGATAAACAACTATATTTCTCTTTCCCATATTAGTTTTCTTGCTGCAGTATGGGTTTAGACATGACTATTACTCAATCTATAATACCATGACAGTGCCATGGAGAAACTTACCAAGCCTGTGGCTTCTTAGTGTTAGGTGTTGTACAGGCAAAGGTTTCTTGGGCTCTTGCCCAAGAAAGTACAGCAGATTAGGCTCCCATCCTACCATACAGACTAAGTAGATTCTGACAGCTGTTCTCAATAACATTGCAAGCAAAACTGGGAGCCTTTGAAAGGACTGTAATTTCTGGAGATGTAAAACCTTAGGGTAGTAACTGCAACTGCTGTTTCAATATTCATTTCCCCCCTCCCTCAGGTCCTAATTCAAGCATGTCTAACCTTAGCACAAAATTTACCTCAGTATGTCCACTGTCCAGATTGGGGGATTCACAAGTCACACTCTGGTTGTTGGTGGGAGAACTTCTCTTAGCTGAGAAAAGAAGTCAAAGGAGTACATTTCAGAATTCACCTCCAATATTAAAATGTATCAGTGAAAATATAAACCTGAAAAAAAACCCAACCCCAAAGCAGCACCTCTCTGCTGCAAACATCTTAAGCATTAGCCACAGACAGAAAAAGAAAGGACTGCTCTAATTCTGCACAGTACTTTAAATTGTGTTGTCAACAATCTTATCTACTGAAAATTTATGTCTTTAAAGCCAAATTCAAATATAAATTTTATCCTAAATTCACTCAACATCAAATTGTGTTTTCTTGGGCATACTAGTGCCTTTTATTTTGGAGATCTTCCTTCTCTTATTTTCACATATCTCCAGTTCTTTTTCTAGGTTACATCTCTCAGGTTAAATGTCTCATTTGACAAATGCCTTCATCACAAGAAACACATGAATACAGGAAGTTTGATCAGCAATAATGTAGAATAACAAGGGCATCACAAAGACTAGGATGACAATTCTTGAAATCCTGTCACATCACAAGCTGTTCAGAACTTAATTAGTATCTGGCTGTATCCAAACAAAAACATTTGAAAGCTTCTTCAGTGGATTCTTTTTTAATTTGCTGTTCAAAAGAAAATTTAAGTAAATTTAACCTTTTTGTTCCAGTTTCAGACAGCAATACTAAGATAAAAGGATCTGCCTTGGTATAAAGGAAGGTATAAACCCCAACTGTATCAGGCTGTTGTCTTTAGCAGCCAAGGAAGATAAGGTGAAAGGGGGTGTGAAGCTGACAGGAAATAACTCTTCAGTAGGGTTTCTTCTGTCCTATTTGTGATTTCTCTCTTCCTCATCTCCTATTTAATTGTTATACAGATATCATTGACTATAAGGGGGGAAACAGCCTCAAGCTACAATGATTTGACTAGTTCCTGTAGGATTAACATATTCCTTTAGATATGATAGCTAAAGAACTTGAGGCAGCATCAGGCAAAAAAAAAAGGCAAGGAGCTCAGGAACTTTGTTATCTTGGGGAAGTTACAGACCTGTCACGATGTTCCTAATTGGTTTTACAAGGGCAGTGAAGGCAGAAACTTCAGGCTGCCTGTGTTCCCACATAGGCTGCCAAATAACAAGCCCACTGGCCAAACGAAATGTCAGGTCAGACTCCTGGAAAAGCAAACAGAGGATGTAACACAAACATGGTCTCCCAAAGAATGTTGTTTCCAGTCTAGTAGGGTTGTAATTTCTCTGATGCATAGCTCTTACAAGAAATAAATGACACCACATGCAGTTCTGTGGTCAGTATATGCTAACTCAAGGGTCACTGACACTGCTCAGCAAAAGAAAAAACATTTCATGTATAGCTATTAAAAATAATAGGGAAATCTCAATGCACAAACGTATAAGAGGAGTTCTCCAAATTAAGTTTCTAAACTAACAAACACTTTTTTGAGGACATTAAGCTGTAAAAGAAAACAATTCCTGTGTCAAAAAGCACCTTTTCTGACCATATATATTTTGTATTCCATCTCAGCCTTAGTAGGATTTACACTCCAAGACTTAAATTCTCACCCCAAAAGAAAAAGAATACTAAATATTAAATTAAATCATAAATTAAATAATTTAGGACTCATGAAATGTAATAAATTACCATGAAACAGCAGTATCCAATAATGTTGTTATTATTGGCACTTTTAGTACCTGAGCTATGTCAATACAGAGACATTGGTATGACGTACACGTGTGCCATTATTGTTTCACATATACAAGTAACTGAAATAATGTATATTAAGATACAGTAAATCTTAGCAGGATCGAGGTCCAGGCAGATACTTACTTGACCTAATGTCAGATCTATATTAGGAGGCAATGATGGTGGTATAGTCCAGCTGTCCCCACAAGACAAACAAACACAGCAGTAGCAGTTTTGGCAGCATAATTATAGCTGCACTGCTGTCTTCTGTTGACAACTCTCTGTGCCTCCATGATCCAGACAGAGCAAAAGGAATGGCAAGAGCTGACTGCCTTTAGCTTTCCATTCCCTACTCTTCATTTGTGCCACCTTGTCACAATAACCACACAAGCCTTGCTAGAAACTAAGCTTGGTTTTAATTCCTGTTTTTACTAAGGAGCACCTTGCAAGGCTTTTGGACACAGAAGAAGTAAGATGTGTTGCATTTTGTCTTTGCACTGCTGGCTTTTGGAGACATGCCAACACTTTTATCTTCAGTTATTATGTTACAGGAATAAACACATCCGCCTCAGCCCCCAAAAGCCTCATTTAAAACACATTGCTAAACACATAAAACCTCTCAGAAGTCAGGAATGTCATCATTTAGGTTTGTCTGTGCAAATATGTGTTATCTTCCTTAAGTGCATGCATTTTATTACTTTGGTTATCTCATCAGATAGTACTCTTCCGCTGAGGCCCCTACATCTGTGCAACACAGAGAGGACACTGGTGACTTAGTAAGCCAGCTACACGCCTCATTTACCTCACCTTTTTTGCTCTTATGATAGTAGCATGCATGGTTCCAATGTTCATCACTATTGTAACTCTGAAATCTGAGATTTTTTAAGGTAAACCTGAGATATTCTTCTCAATCCCACCCTGTAAATGTGAAAGTAAATCCCAGAAAGAAAAAATGGAAAAATGGAAACCTGATCTCTGACAGCCCAGGTCTACCTCCAGTTTCACTTAATTTATTCAAAGGGCAACCCACATTTGTGTGAGTAGCACTGGGAAGAATTCAGTATTTCTTCCTGTCATGTTCCAGTAACTGTATTACAGAGAAAATGTGGAACTAGGAAACACGTACAAAATATCAGGGCAAAATAAATTGAGCAATGCTGTACAAGAACTCAGTACCAGAAGTAGGCAAAGAATCTAGCTATCCAGACCTGGTTTCATCACTCTTAACCAAAAGATTATCATTTATCATAAATGATCATATAATTTCATTTCATATCATATCATTTATAGCTCTTTCTTGTCTTCTTCAACTGTTGCAGCATACAAAGCTGGATTAGAACAAGTAATGGCTTTCATCACTTCATAACTTTATAGACCTTCTCCAAGCATGTACTCTCCAGAGCCAGTTCCCTTTCTGAGACCTTTAAGGAAACATAGGCTGCAGGGCAGCCCTCCAGAGAAACTAAACACAAGAAGCAGGAGTCAGAACATACAGAAAATATCTCCTCATAACACCACTCTGCAAAGCTGATGCACTCAGCATAAAACCACCAAAAGGAACCTCAGCAGACAGAAGGTCTGCAGCCTGATTTCAACTTTAGAACAAAGGGATGCTCAAGTGCCTTTGCCACTGCCATGCCTATTCCTCTATCATGAGTTCCTGGTAATTATCTTCAAGATTATTAGTAATTACACCACCAGATCCCATTGGCAGCCCCATGGTAGAATCCCTGAAAGCCAGCAAGGCCCTTCTAAGCAATGCTTGAGAGTCATAGGAGCAAGCTAAAACTCACAACCCTTCCTGCAGGTTTCAGGGCCCAGAGATTTCACAAGGGTCACAGATCTCTGGAATTTCCAAGGCTGAAAATGGCTCACTTAGGATTTATTCCCTTTGCACCTGCCTGATGATGTGGCTGTTCCATATGGGAATATTTCATCCTGGTGGCAGTGATATTCTGCCACCATGTCAAAACATTTTCAGTGGTCATTCAGTATACACTGCAGGCTGAATTAATTAACAATCACAAAGGTAGAATCATTCTTTTCCTGCTCATTTGTGTCTCCACACATGTATCCCACCAGTGTTCCACTTACTTTAATCCTGTGGACAAGTGGAGCAAAAAGGAACACAAAGAGCTCCACTGTGGCCATGGAGTTCTGGAAGAACTTCCTCCTGTTGTTCTCCTCTTCATCAGTCACGGAGCTGGGCCAGGGATGTCCTGGGGATCCCTGGTTTTCAGCCTGGTGGATAAAGCCACTACTGCTGCCTCCCCAGCTAGAGCCTCTGTCTCCAAATCGGTCATTGCTGCAGTCCTGAGGGGCCTCCAGGAGCATCCAGTGGAGAGTGTGAAGAAGCTTTGTTTCAGCTACTCCAAGCTTATCCTGATGTCCTGGATGAAAAAATGCATCACAGTGTCTCACAGGGTTGCCACTTAAACAACTGTTGAGACTTCAGAGCACAACAGGCAACTGGGCATTGGTGTCATGATAAGCATTAAAAGTATCAGCACTATGTTTCATTATATTTGAGAGAGAACAGATGAAGAAAGGCAATACACAGAATGAAAATGATTATAATATGTTGGCACTCTTAGCATAACTCCATCATATTTTGACTGATAACTTCATCAATGCACACACTCTGATGAGTACTAACCCAGCTTGTTTCGATTGGAGAGCAGCGTTGCAGTGCAGTGCAGCACGTGTGGGAGGGCAGCCTGGACAAGCTCCCAGCGAGAGATGCTCTGGATGGCCTCAGACAGAGCTGGAGAAAGGCCATGCAGCTTGTTTTCTACTAAAACTCGTTCAAAAGACTACGGGCAAGAACAAAGAAAAAATGACAGCATATATCTATATCTGCATATACTTTCTAGTGCATGCAACATCGTCTTTTTACTCTTGTAACATAAGTTTTCATTAGATGACTAAAGAACACCTTTTTCCTGAAAGGCCCAGATTGTTGCTAGAGCTCACCAGACAAACAGATGTTTTTGGCTAAGAAATTGTTGGACCATGAGATATATTTTCTGTAGTAAAAAAGAATTAAAGCAAGTATCACGTGCATTATTAAGTGTCAACATCAAGCCAGACTTACAGTTGTACTGGGTATTAATCTGGCATGCCAGCAATCCTGCTGGAAGTCACGGGAGCTAATGAAGCCTGTGTTTGCATAGCTGAGAGTTGGATATTCTTCTCAAACACACATGCTCTTTCAGTTTAGTGTAACATAAAGGGCAAACCATCAAAGGTATATGGGCCTTAGGAAATGTTTTCACACCCTGCCACAAAAAATAACCACTGTACAAAATTTTGTGTTGAGCCACGATGTAATGGTTTTGTGAACATTTAAAAGAGCTGATGGCTGCAGCAAGTTCATATTTTCCACCTCAAGCAACACAAAATAAGACAATCAGCCTTTGAAATCCCTAAGGAAGTTCCTTATTGCTGGTTCCCCCAACCATTCCAGTAAGTTCTTCCTCCGACCAGATAGAAGGATCTCATTTTAGGTCACAAAAGCAGTTTTATTCCTTCACTGAAGTTCCTAAGCAAAGAAAAACATTACTGCTAATGTGTGACCCTGCATATAATAGCTTAGCCTTCTGGCTCCCTATTTGTTCAGAAGGTGTTGCACCGATTTTGTCAGGCTCTAGGCAAAGAAGTAACTGTTGGCATTAATGACCTAATGGATGCTTCATATGCCCTCGGTCCAGATTCATAAAGCTTATCCTTCCACACTAGTCATACTAATTTTTCCTGTAAAACTGGGGAGCTAATAAGAATAGTCTTAATTAGAAGAATAAGAGCAAAAAGGTCACCCCAATGTCCAGACACTCCCAGACATGGCATGCTGAATAGTGGTAACATGTTCCTCTGCATGGCCCAGCAGCTGTGCACAGTTGCTGGCTCAGGTCATGGCCACATCTGCTGGTGTGGGCAGACAGGAGCCCCTCCATAGAGAGGCAGAATGCCCTGGAGCAAGCAGAGCGCAGCCCTATCCTGGTTTTACAGCATCCCTGTAACAGCTCTGGTCTGGCCCCCATGGAGGCAGAGAAACACATTTATCTGTACTTCCAGCCTAAAACACAAACTCCCCAATGACACCAGGCATAGACAAAGAGAAGGGGAGGTGGATGGTATGATTTACATACATGTGTTTTGGGGGTATTCAGAACTGAGTGTGTTAATAGAGGACTAAGGCTGTAGCAACACAAATTGAGCTTGACAATAAGACACCAGAGCTGCCAATAAATACTGAGTGTATAGAAAGCCACACTGCCTACCTCCTAGAAACCCCAGGATTTAGTCAGAAAACTCAGGAGACACTCTTCATGGAGCAATAGCTTAAATTGGAGGGATGAGTGATGATCAGTGGCATCATCATTTGTGTGGACAAAAATACTTGGCTTCTGGGGGCTTAGTCGAAAATTATGTGCCATGGATTAGGTTATCAGCAATGTGTGTTTCTTAGCACCAGGACTGGACAACATGAGTACCAGGGAAAGGCTCCCTCAAAACACTTGTAGAGTGATCTGATGGGGGCACATTGTCGACAAAAGGAAACAGTTCCCTGCCATTCAATCCTATCAGCTCAGGAGCTGAGGGGAAGGTGAAGGGATGGATGATGCTTGGGGGGGGAGTGAAGTACTTATTGAAGGTGTGAGTATTCTGTTCCATTTAGAAACTATAAGGCAAGACCCACAGTAGCACTTGAGACCACATTAGTATAAAGTCAACAGATGTCTAGGACAACTATCTCAGACAAGTTTACCCAACCAAAGAGTGAAACAACACAGAAAAATATTCCCAGAAACAAGACAAGAGGTATAAGGTCAGTGCATTGTTACAAACAACATGAAGTCTAAAAAAAAAAAAAAAAAGTGAAAAACATGAGTTTTATTTATTTTTTGTCAAAAGGAGACAGGGTTCGGAGACAGGGTTCCGTTCCCTATTTGTTGCTCCAGCTACATACTCCCACCTGTACTCATGCATTATCTCTGGGACTCACTGAAACATTCATTCAGCCAAGTCAGGCCTCTGCAAGGGCTAAAATGAAACGCAGCATAGACCTAAATAGTTCCTACCAGTGTAATGAGGTGAACCAGCTCACTGAAAAGCCTGCCAAGCACCAGTGCTGACCTAGGCTTATCAAAAGAAATTATCTTTTCACCTTCAGTAGAAGGTCAAACCATAAGCTCACACTTCAGTACAGTGACAAAGCTATTCAGTTTACAAAGGAAGGGGAGGAAAAAAAAATAAAAATCACCTTGAGCAGCAAATATAATCATGATGGAAGGCACATTGTTGCTCTCTGGCTTTGCATCTGAGGTCTCACTCAAGCGTATTTCAGTGGCATCAGGGAGGAAGTCCCCTAACACCTGCTTTCTGGAAGCTCTGGCCCATATTCTGCATACTTCAGAATCTCAAGAGGAAGCTTAGGAGTCTGCATCTATGCCTTTAAATTATGGCTATAGTTAACATTTTGGATTTTCTTACATGGTTAGACACCACTTCTGTTCTTTCCTGGTCTGAGCAGAAAGCTAAATATATTTGTGTACCACAATCAGCTTCTGGAACAAGCATCTGAGACAGAAGTACTTTATGTTGCCAGCAGCTTCTGCCTACACCAGACATCCAAGGTCCCCAGCTAGCACTTGCTGCTGTAGAGCCTCCTTTTTGGTCTGCTACAGCTCTACTCCAACTTTAGGACCTGCTACAGAGAATATATAGGTGCTAAGATGAAAAACCTGCTTTTCAGCCCACATGAACTAAACAACTGCTGCTACAGCTGAGAAGGGTTATCATGCTTCAATGAAAAGGCTGAATGAGAATGTCTGAAACTCCCTGTTAGTTGGAAAACAGATAATGTCATGATATGGGTCTGTCTTAATCTGAAGCCCCCGGGCTGCTGCTTGGCTAAGAGAACAGTTACCTCCTTATAATAGGTTTGTCTGAGCCTGCAATAACCCACATGCCAAAGGAGGATAAAAAACATCTGCCAAGGTAGTAGTGAGGGAATTCAGTATCATGCCTTCGCTGGAGAAAGGACAACCTCTTTCAGTAGTGCTGTGTGTGTGTGTGTTCAGCTCCCCGAGGGCCACTTACACAAGGATTTTTCCCTTTAGCCTGGTGATGCCATCTGTTTTCACAGGGAGTGGTGGTCAGTCTTCTCTGGCTGCTTTCCCACTACTCCTTTTACCTTCTTTTCTACCAAGAACCACAGACCCAGGAGCAGCCTGTGTGTCACTTTGCTGCTGGCACAGGAATGGGCATCTGCCTGAAGAAGCCTGGACAAGCACCACAGATTCTGGCTGAGCTTTGCCAGTTCCCCATTCAGGTTTGCTCAAGTTACATTAACTTCCCATGCTCTAAGCCCAAGGGAGCTGCATCTGCAGTAAACTGTGTAAAGTAGCAAGGGCTCAGCCAGGCCCTTACCTCTATTAAACAGCTAGGACTTCGGGAAGCTCAGCACCCCCCTGTTCTGTCCCCTCCTGGGTGCCAGATAAGCTGCAGGTCTCCTCCAGGGACATAGCCCTAGAGGAGCTCACTTGAGAAAAAAAACAACAAACCACCTATCAAAATCCAGGAAGGTAGGAGAGCAGGGCTTCCTGAACCAGACTTCTGTCTTTGGAGAGAAACTTACTGCCCACTTTTTCATAAGATCAGGGTGCACCATGGTGGAAAGCAGAGACCATTGCTACTCATTTAGAATGACTGGAAAGAACTTGAAGTGCAGGCAGACAGTATTGGCAGTCAGGATAAGGTCCTCTGAGTAAGGAAGAGTTCCTAGAAATATCTAAAACACTAATCTAGGATTTCATAGCACAAGAGATGGTAAGGCTCTCTTGTTTACTAGACATTGACAAGCAATGAAACACAGATGCCAAGCACTTTATTTACAGAAATCCCTGTGTTCAAAACCTCAGTTTTCTGCAACCATGTCCATTGGCTAAATAAGATAAAGGTGGCCTCTTTTTCAGCTGTGTTCCATATCTATCCTTCAGTCATCCATAACAACAAAACATATGACTACATTTGGAAAAACATGTAATAAAAAGGAAAAACAGAAGAGGTAAATACAGAATTTACAGGATCCTCCAGAAAATGTCTGCATTCTTCCATGCCCAATGCAATACAGGGTAAAAGAGTTTCAAACCTATGCTCAGAAAAAAAAAAAAAGCATTAGCTTTGTACAATTCTCACATGAACTCCTGTGAGGTCATTTACAGCTGTGACTCATGCATGTCGGAAATTACATTGGGTCAGGGCAGAAGAACTTCAGAATAGAGAGAAGGAAGAACATGAAATCCATATTGAAGCACAAGAACATTCAGATTGTGTAAGACAATGAGTGCTGGAGGGGAGTAATATTTATCTTCAGACTAAATGCCATTATTCGTAGACAAGCTGAAGTCAGTGTGATTATTCAGGTAAGGAAAACAAGGCTATGAATGGGCCAGGCTTATTCTCAAATATTAAAGTAAAAAGCAAAGCTCAAAGAACCAGTGCAATGGGCTCTTGCAGACCAGATGCTGTACTCACTGAGTCTAGGCCCTCAGCATCTGCTTCCTCAATGCACAATATGCAGCAAATTCCACTGCAGCAAGCTTAGAGCCAAGAACAGTAATAGAATACTGCACAAAATTGTGTTGTATGCATTGTCAGACAGGTAACAAGCTATAGACACATCTAGAACAATTCTGGCTAGAGAATTTTAAGAGGACAGATCATATAACTGGTGCACAGTATTTTTAGGCACACGAGTCAATACAGTGGTGCTAGATAGTCAGCTTGACATTTCAGAAGACAAGTCAACAACCTGTCAGGTTCCAGAAACCCTGTCCCACACAGGCATGCAGCACTGCTCACCCCCTGGATAATGCAAGAAGGTGCTGATGTGGGCAGATATTCCTGTGCATTGACAGGGACAGAGCAAAAGAAGGAGGCAGATACAGCAGCTCAGGCTGTATCTCATCAATTGCTCAAAACTAAGACCCACCACAAAAGCTTTCTACCATAACTTAATGACTATATTAAGAACTAGAGAATAATCAAGTTCTCCTTCATCCAAAGGATGGAAGTGGATTGAATCTTCTTGAACTGTGTTTTTTCAGCGCTCTATTTGCCTTCACCAAAGCATGTAATTCATGTTGCTGATGGCATTTTGGTTTTGTTTTGATTGGGTTTGGGTTGTTTGTTTGGTTTTTTTGAACTATTTGTGGGGTTTTTTTGTTTGTTTGTTGGTTTGTTTTTTGGGGGGTTTGTTGTTCGTTTTTTTTTTAACACTTAGTAAATTCTGGTATATGCTCACAGAAGAAAGGTGCTTTAGGATCAACCTCAGAGACCAAGAGGAATATCTGCTGCAACAGCACAGCATAAAGCACAAGGAAGTCACAGACATGTAGGTACATCATGGAAAATGCACAGAGAAGGAACTTTTGTTCCTCTAACTTTCTCTGTTCACAGGTGAAACCACATCCTCAAGGCTGAGACTCTGACTAAAGGACATAAGGCAACAAGCTCCATTTTCTAGCCTCTGAACAACCAGGAACTGTCAGTGCTATTAAATCAGATGCTTCTTGCTCCATGTGCCAGAACTAAAAATGCATTGTACTCACTAACACACTAAGCCAGAAGTCCTCTGTCATGATGTGGTATCTAGTAATAATCCTGAAAAATTTATGGATTTCTTAGAAGAAAATTAGTCAGCAGCAAGTAAAGCTTCTCCAGCTTCATATCTTGAGAGAAGGAAGCCAGAAAATTGCTGCAGAGAGACTCAAGTACTTTAAACTATTAAGATACATGTCCAGACCAAATTTTTCCAGTCTGTCAAGTTTGGCTGCAACTGCTTAATGTACTTTAAGTCACCCAAGGATCAGCAACATTTCAAGGAACTCTGAAATTCCCTAGACATTCGTCTTATTTGACTAGATAAGACTATTTTAAGACCATTTTATTTGAACTTGCTGTGTGCCTTCCCTTTCTCCTCCCTTTAGAGAGCAGATTGAACTTTCAGTCAAAATACATTAGAAATAACAATTATTAGTACCTGCATAAGAACCTCTCTTTAATTATGCTGCTAAGATATGCTCCCCCTGTTTTCCAGTAGGAGAGGTATTTTCATCTATTTTCATACAATTGTAAAATATTGTTTAGAGCCTGTTATTAATACTCAGATTTTCAACACTTTAAGGCTAAAAAAACTCCACTAATCTCAAACTGAAATTACATCAATCTCATCTGAAAGCACATACACACAGGATGAACTGCAAGTTTAGACTCAGATTGTCATAGCTCAGTCTGCGCATACCAGTATTTACTTTATTTAATTACTATTTAGTTCAATGCCCAATATCCAAATGAATATATTTTTGTTGTGACTAGAGATGAACAAGATAACCAAAGTTTTTAGGTAGGAAAAGGTTTAAATCCCTCATGTGATAAAATTACAAAATCAAGCTGAATGGGATAAACTGGGAAGCCTTCTGATCTGCCACCATGGTCAGATCAAATTGCATGACAAGTTAGTTACTGATAAGAGCTGAAGAACAAAAACATGTACATACCACACAGGAAGCTTCATACTGTTTCCCCAGTTTAGGCCTTAAAAATGCACTGGAGGAAAGGAGGAAAAGCATTAGAGACCCAGTACTTCAAATGTGGATTTTTCTAAGTTATTTTTAGGATTTCTCATAGGTCAGAAGGTTGTCAAAAGGCTGAGAAACTTAGTGTAGAGGACGACATAAGGCCAAAACAATGTTTAGATGGTTGTTGATGACATCTGACAAAATGCTGTTACCTTTCCTAGAAGACAAAAGTATCCACACTGATACACCAAAAAGCAGGTAATCCACCCTCAAGAAGAGTCCTGTTCCCCATGGATAAAATCTTCCATCAGACAGCTGAATACTACTGAACCTGTCCTGACTCTATTTAAGCCAGAGATCCATTTGCCAGTTTTGTCTGAAGAATTTTGTATTTTCCTTCATAACTGTTGATATGTAAGGTTTATCATGAAATATAGGCCTGTACTCTGTAGGCAGAGAACACTCACCATCTACAGTCACTCCCCTCCAGAATGGGATCAGAGTTAAATATTTTAAAAAAATTAATCAGGTCACCTTTTTACAGGTTTTTTTTTTTTTCTGGGGGGGGAGGGGATGGTGTTTGGGGTTTTTTTTTTGGGGGGGGGGGCTGGTGTTTTTTTGTTGGTTGGTTTTGGTTGGTTTTTTTTTTAAGGACACTGAAATTGTAGAATGAAAGGATTTTCTGACTGAGGCCTTAAATTAGAGCCACCACCTTCAAACCTTCCAACCTCCCCCCCCCAGTCCCCAAAATGCTTCAGTTTAGAATTCTACTAAGACGGGATTTACAGGCACATAAAACCCCAGCCATACATACAGCCTCCCTTTCACAAATCATTACTTCTCCAATCCAATGAAAAAAAGGTGAGACTTTGACGTATCTGTTTGCATGCTGACCTCTTAAGGCATAGATTACACTTCCAGAACAGCTGCAAACATAGATCCAAGCAAAGCAGCAAGTCTGCTGCAGTGCTGAGGGTTGCTGCTTCTGGTACCAGAGCTCCAGGACTCCTTTTGAAAGTGGGAGTGGGGAGAAGGGACAACAGGGAGGAGGGAAGAGGTGCATAAACACATACACACGAGTGTTTTCAGTCAAATCAAGAAGCTGCCTCCAATCCTTCCCACAGCCAGGATACACACAGATAGAGAGCAAAGAGAGCAGTTTCACTGCTTCATGTTGCAGCTGCAGTAATCACTTCCTCCCCGTCCCTCAGCAGCAGCTGTCCTGCCCCCCTCCCCACTTCCACTGCCTTGTTGCAGCTGTATCCCAAGTACCCAGGGCTTACTGCTCTCACCTGGTTTGCCTCCATAGGAAGGTCTGGATGGGCAGAGGGATGCCACGGCCACTCTCCTGCTCCTGGCCCTCTGAGCTTTTTCTTTTCACCATGATGCTGATGACAGCTGCTGCTGCGAGTCAGTTTCAGCAGCCGTACCAGCCGGGATCTCCCATGGCCGCCTCTTTGCTCTCCGTAACTCTTTACCCTCTTCCCTTCATCCTCTGCAGCCCACCCTCTCCCTCTTCTCTCACACCTCCCTCAGCTTTGCCGGTGCAAAATGGCTGCAGGAGGCAGGGAGGAAATTGGGGAACGAAGATGTCCGCGTCCCTCGGCTTCCTCCCTGCCTTCAGCACCTCCCTCTGTGGACAGCTCCCCGCTGGCGCTGAGGGGGCGGGCGGGTGGCGCGGGGCGGGAGCGGCACCGCCCCGGCCCTCCCCAGAACTTCCAGAGTTCGGGAAGGAGAGGCGGATGCTCCTCGGGAACACGGGCAGCGGGACCAACAGAGCTGCTGCTGCCGCTGCCTGTCTGTCCCTCTCTCCCTCCATCCCGCACCGCGGGAAAGTTTGGAAGCCGCGCAATCCGCAGTGAGGGGAGGAGGCAGAGGCAGAGGCAGAGCAGCTGAGGGCCGCTGGGGCCCGCTGACGTTTGCTTTGCCGACCGCCGGCGGCGGGGACGATTTCAAACAGGTGCCCCTGAGGCTGATCAACAGAGCTGCTGGAAACGTGGTGCCGTCGCTTTGATAATCTGCATTTCCTCCCACCTGGGATACGGTTCTTTCTGGTGCCCAACCCGTGTGCTTCCTTACAGTAGCAGGCCGGTCTTGCTCTCTACTCGTGGAGAACATGCGTGGTCTAGGTATTCCTAAAAACTCCCTTTGGGTCGAAGTGAGCATGAGAACAGTTCAGTAGAAGCTATTCTGTTAAATAAAACCTAAACACTATGTTTATAACCAAAAAGTAATATAATAAATAATTAAAATCACTAACCCACCTGAGTGCTGAAATGCTAAACCAGTTAGTTTTGTTTGTCCTCTTCGTTTTGTTTTGGTAGCATTAACTTTTTCTGCTGGAGCACAGAAGGAAGGCCTGCATGTCCACAGGATTAGCTTGCTCAGACAGGGAAGTTTTAAACTATTATTTTCTTCCCTTCAATTAAGCAAGGTTAAGACAGGGGAAAAAAATAATCTCTATTTCTAAAATCTTATGAGAACTAACTACGGAGGGAAGGCAGTTAAAATAAATTACTTCTAAATGTGAGGTATGTATTAAAGAAGTTTCTCTGCTCTACATCCCTTCAGTTGATCCCGGACTTTTAAAACAAGGTCTTCCTGTTCAGAAAGTAAATGTTAGTTTGAATTCCTACCAGCATAGTCTGACACTGGACAGTCAGAAGTGAAACAAACACAGTGGGAGGAATAAACATTTTAAAACTACTGTTTTTTCTAGTTCTGTAAGGTGTTATGAAATTCTTGAATGAAGTATAACCTCATTGAGCAAGAAATATGAAGTCTCATACTATTTGGAGTTTTAGTAATTATCAAGTAGAAGGGTCACTACTCTTCCAAGAAACATATGAGGACTAAAGGAAGCTTTGATGCTATTCACATTTTAAGAAAAAAAATATCTGAACTGATCTGTTAATGTCTCAGAAAGTGCAAGGTCAGTGTCTTCCTCCTAGACAATCACAATACGAATAACTAGAACTTGTAGTTTCCCCACAGTTCGGAGGACTGCAACCCTCAGCCAAGGAAGAAGGTTTGCAGACTAAGGGTGGTTTATGCAGCTGTCATTTTAAGCACCAATGCCATCAGACATTTTAGTCTCTTTAGTAATATTGAACCAGTTTAGGACACTTCCATTCTCTCAGTAGCTGATAAACACAGTTTACTGGTTTTTTGTTTGGGTTTGTGTTTTTAATATTTCCTTCATTCTCCTTATTCCTGCATTCAAGAGCAGTCATTCACAATATCTTCCAGTTTGCTGTTCTGCAACACAACACAAAACAAAACTCAAGAGTAAAAAAAGAGTACTACAGCTTGCTTGCAGAACATAACCAAAATCTTAGTGTGGTCAGTCCAGAGCAGCTGCTTAGGGGCGATCAGGTGAAAACATGGATACAAAGCTCCACAAAGTTTAGTAGGAAAACAATGACACTCAGTGGTTTCAAACCTACACAGGTTACCATCATCGTTGCCCCTGAACTGAGGCAGTCCTAGAGAGCAGAGTCTGAAGCCCACTAGCAGGACTTCACTAAGCCACAAAGTCCTCTCTTCCTTGTCAACCTTCCAGTCCTGTCTACTTGGATGAGAAGCAGGAGTGGAGAATGCATGAGGCAACTGCATGCTGGCCCCACATCCCTGATGTTAATTCATTCAGAAATCAGGAGGTCAATATGGTAGTAACTCTGCTTGGCTTTCTGTTACATCCTTGAGGGACTCTTTAGGAGAAACAAATAGCTTTGAAGTATAGGGTTATTTTCCTCTTTCTTTGTCCATAGCTAGACCTTGCCCTGTCACAAAGCCATTAGTAAGTGGAGAGCAGGTAGCCCAACAGCCACTGAGATGCCACTGCATAGCTACTACTTTGTAGTAATTGAAAATGTAGCTGCAAGTTGCAGCTCTAGTGAAGCTTCCCATTTTGAGTCCAGAATATCACTCTCCCAAAACATGCAGCCATAGAAGACACCTACATCCCTCTGTACAGAGGTTTGATGTTACAGAACTTCTGATGCAAACCAAATCAGAGAGCAAAGAGAAGATTATCAACATGGCACTATTTCCATTTCTTTCCTTGCTTCACACAGCATCAGTCTGTGATCCCCTCAAATCACATGATTCTGCTTTACTTATTACACAGTTTGTGTTTATACATCCATTACAATAGGGTTCAGTCTTGATCCAGAAACAGTCAAAGCTGGCAGCATGCCACAGGGTATGAACACTGAACAGAACCTGAGCATGAAGCTCCCACTCAGGAGAGGCCAGAGCAGGGAACCAATCTAAAATTGTCTCATTTTCATGCTGATGCTGTCCAAGTTCTCAGCCTCAGCCCCTGCCACACACACTCCCAAGTATTTGTACTTTTAAGTCATCAACTTAAGTACCCTAATTGTCTTCGTGCAGAAAGAACCAGAATTTGAAGTCCAGGGAGTATCTTGAGCCATTCTGTTGTACAGCAGCCTTTCCAAGAACAAAGCTGTAAGCACCTCCTAAATGTACACCCCAGAGCAGACAACAAAGACAATTATTTGGCATACTCCTGGGAGCTTAACTCTTCCCTAAGTCACCAACAGCCTTTTGTCTTGGCTGAAAAGACCCATTCAAAAGATCCTTTCTTTCTTGGGATAACCAGTCACAGAGTCAGCACTGATGGATGTCACTCATTTTACCCTCTCTTATATGGATCTGTCAGGTAGAAGCAAAAGATATTCCTTCATTTATCTATTTATCTTCCTCAGAAGACTTTGGACCTTTTAAAATAACTAGACTAGAACACAGCAAGATCATCAGCAGAGCACGGGCACAGAGGGCTACTTGCTTGGCATGTGCTGCCACTGACATCAGTGTGAAGAGCAGGGCAAAGGCTGCTGTTTCAGCATGGCATCCATGTACACCCTCTGCACTGCCATGAATAGTATGAGATAGAAATATTGGGGAATGTAAAACTCAGATCTGATATTCTTCTTCCCTGGTCTTTTGTAAGCTAAAGAAACTTAGGAAAGGTCAGCTTTCTCTTTAAGGGCTTCCGAATGCACTATGAAAAAAATTCAGCTAAGGTTTTCCAGAAGCCTCATTCACAGCTCTTCTTGCTAGCCTTGCTCAAATACAACTATGCATTCAGAAATAAGGATAAGCAAAGCCCTGAAACTATCAGGCTTACTGCTGTTGCTATGTGAATTTGGGAAGGAGCAGACTGTAGTCTAGCTGGATGAAATTCTACAAGGACAATCAGATATTTAATCTTTGGGCCACATTTAGCTGGAATCAATAGAAATGGCATAGCACTCCATGCATGTGAGGATCGTATTTCAAAACAGAGCAGAAACACAGATGTTCTGCAGTCACTGCCAAAAAAGAGTTATTGCCTTTGCATAATGTTCATGCAATAAATCACATCTAATTGCAATTAAATACATAATAGGTGCAGGTTATGATCCAGCTAGATGAGGCAGGAAGAGATGGCACAAAATCCTAGGGATGACATAGGGAGATGTCTGGACAAGACTAGTGAGGAGTGGGAGAAGCCAGGTTTCACTGTCAGGGTGTCACGCCACACCTTGGATCAGGACACTCCAAGCTCCTCTTTTACTCCTTTTTGACAACTCCCTCAAAAAACCTCCTTCTCCCAAGCCCCACCATCACACCTTTTCCACCTTCTTCCTGGAGAAATGGTTTTTGGGTAGTTTTTTGTTGTTGTTGTTGTTGTTTGGTTTTTTTTGTTTTTCTCTCGAACCAAGCTGCCAAACATGTCTTCCTCTACAATGCTCAGAAAAGAGCTGAGAACTGTCTCCACCACACGCTTCCCCTTCCAGAACAAGGAGGGAGTCACACAAACCAGGTTTGAGAGCTCCTCCATCAGGGCTACACCATCTTTTACCTTCAAAGCAGTACCTGGGACTGCTCTAGGCGAAAGCCCTTCTGCCTGCCACTCCAATCTGATCCATTTCTCCAATTTACCTACCTGTGTTTTCTTCCACATTCTTGTGCGTGAGCTGTGACTGGCAGAGGATGAACAGCTTCCCTCTAGCAAACACTGTGGCAGGATTTCTGGGGTTCTTGCACTTTCAGAAGCACTGTATCCAATCAAGGTTCCATTCACATCTTCCACTCACCTCAGTGCTCATACATCCAAACCTGCTAGGAAATTCCATCCAAATCATGTACCACATACAATAAGACACAACAAACATAGAAATATAACTTCTTTGAAACCACTTTGAAAGGAGGAAACAGGTTGTTACCAGTTGTCCTGCTGTGCTCTGCCTGTGACTGCTTAACTCAGGATTTGCCCTTTTTCCTTTTAGTAGGTGATATATTAGTTCTGCTTTGTGCCTAAACATCCTCAGGAGGGTGCTTCTAATGGATAATTAACAACACTTAGTTATGCCTCCAGGTAGTTTGACTGCACTTATTTATGAATATTGCAGCATTATGTAAGCAGTCCAGCTCACTCCGGGACTGGGAAAGTTAAAGCAGTCTACTCAGTTACTTTTATTTCCCTCCTACTGCTCAGGGTCCCAGCCATGTTCAGATGATTCTTCTGTTAGCATATCCCCCTGCTGCTATCCAACTCTGCAGAACATGCAGAGCTCACACAGTACCTGATGGTAAAGCTCTCATTTCACTGGTGTCATTGCATCTAAATCTGCAAGGCACAGGCTTGAAACCCCTCCAGGGCAGGCATCAGAGCAGGGGAAGGCATCCGAAGCAGCCTTGCTTGAAGCAGGTCCAGATCAGGCTGGGCAAAGTCAGGAAAGCCTGGGAGGTGAGGAGGCTTCTGAGCTTCCCCACACCTCAGCCCCATGCTAAGAAGGCACCTGGTCCACACAGGTGGTTTAGGGCAGCACACAAACATTTTCTGGAATAAGTTCCACCTGCAACACACAGCTACACTTCCTTTCTCCCTGAACTGAGCCAAGGCAAGGGTTGATGCACCATTGACAGACTGAAAAAAACCCACAATACTTCAAGTGCCTCTCAAGCTTCAGGCTGTTCAGGTTCACTCAGGATCTCCTGATCCACAGCTCCCATTAAACTTTTAGATCCACACCATATCCAGCAGGCTGCAGGGATCCATCCTCAAACACCCTCTCCCACTGAGCTGTGTCCCTGCATGAGGTGTTCCCCAGGGCCAGCAGGGGAGGGAGGGAGCGGGGAGCAGCACGCAGTGCCTACTGCCTCACACCAACAGCCGTGCGGTGCCAACAGCCGTGCGGTGCCCACTGCCTCACACCAACGGCCACACAGCGCCCACTGCACCAACAGCCACACAGTGCCCACCACCTCACACTAACAGCCACACAACACCCACTGCCTCACACCAAAGGCCACACAGCGCCCACCGCCTCACACTAACAGCCACACAGTGCCCACTGCCTCACACCAACAGCTGCACGGCACCCACTTGCACCAATGGCCACACAGCGGCCCACCACCCACTACACCAAAGGCCACGTGGCGCCCACCACCTCACACTAACGGCCACACAGTGCCCACTGCCTCACACCAACAGCTGCACGGCACCCACTTGCACCAATGGCCACACAGCGGCCACTGCCTCACACCAACGGCCATGTGGCACCCACTGCCTCATACCAACAGCCACTGATGGCTCCACTGCACTTACAGCCCAGCGGTGTTGTAAGACGAACCTCTTTTAGGGAACGGCGCTTCAAGGTCCAACCAGGCATTCCAGCAGAGACTCACGAGTAGTGCTCTAAGGCTATTGCCCTCAGGGTTGACGAACCCAGATCAATGCTGTTGCTCCAAGAGCAACTGACCTCTCTGCTGGCTTGCTCAGGACTGAGCTGAGCCTGTGCTTCAAGCCTCACTTTTTATTGGCCCCCTAATCCTGCTCATGCGCAGTTGGGGCCTGCCCTAATCAGGCACAGGTGGGCTTAACAAGCTCATGCCCACTGCCTGGCAATTAGTGGCATCTGGTTGCCTCATTTCACTACATGGCGGAGAGCGGTTCATTGTGTGTGGGGCAATGGCCGCCACTTGTTTGGCCAGGGACCCCATGAGGCAGGGGTTGGCAACTGTCCTGGTTTGGGCCAGGATAAAGGTAATTTTCTGTCTTGTACTTTTGCTTTCAGCTAAGTCTCTTGTAAGTAGCTGCACTTGCTGAAATTAACAGCAAGTTTCTCAGTCAGTGTCGGCTTCTGGGACTGATAACACTGAATGTTTGCAGTTACTGCTAGAGACTGGTATGAACCAAGGACACTGCTCAGTTCTGAGGAATATTTTGCCCTCTGGAAGGAGACAAAGAGTGAAGAGGTCACATCTGAAGCCCTCCTTTCGGAAGGAATGGGCAAGATAAATGACCAAAATTGACTGAACAGAGTATTCCATCCCATGCATGTCACACTCAGTATAAATTTGAGGGATCATGAGAGTCTTCCTGCTTCCTCTTCTTCACCTGTCCCTGTTTGCTTCAGCATCCTGAAGGATTCTGTCTGTTCTTCTGCCTGTGGTCCTGATCCATGCCAGCCTGAATCCGTGTGCTCCTGCCTCCAGGTCCCGACTGCTGCTGACCCCAGGAGTCCAGCCTGGACTTTCCCAGGGCTGTTCTGCAGCCTCAGTGATGACGTGAGAGTTACTGGGGGAAAGGGGAGAGGAACGTGGTATCAATTTTCCTGTATATTTGGATTTATTTAGTATTTTTTCCTATTTATCATTACTGTTTCATTAAAGCTGTGTAGCTTAGTTTCCAACCCATAAGTCTCTCTTCTTTATTCTCTCTCCTTTCTTTATCTGGGAAGGGAGGGGGATTAATAAAGAGCATCTCTCATTTGGTTTGATTGCCTGGCCAGTGTTAAACTGTGACAGCAGCCCTCATCCATGCGCCACATCAGGGCCACCAAGGGCAGTGGCTCCTGTCCCATAGGAGAAGGACGCTTCAGCCAAGCAGGAGAAAGTGGTGGAGCCACGATGGAAAACTGTGACAAGACCCCACCGTCGCTGGGCCTCTTCCGTGGGCCCGCTCTGCCTGGAGCGCTCAACCACTCAGCACAGGGTGACACCAACCCTCAGCTCTAGGCTGGGACCCCAGGATGAAGGAGAGAATTATGTATTTACACAAAGCAGGGAAATACTACCCTGAAGAAGAGTCCTCCAGCTGTAGAGACTGATTCTTCTGGCAAGAACTAAGAGGGATTAGCTGAGGCTTACCCTGCTCTGCCTTCTCTTGGCAGCCCTGCCTGTGCAGTACCAGCAGGTGCAGGACGCTTTTTTTCCATGCATGGCAGTGATGTGCAGTGGTTGAATGTGGGAGAAACTGTCTCACAAACAGTGGAAGCTGACACAAGAAACTAGATGACAAGCGATTTTATTTTGCAAAACAATCACTATACAGCAACAAATACAACTGCAAATCGGATTGAAAAACATGAACTACCTACCACCAGCCATTCAAGAAATGCCTCTTTTATGGTAACAGGCTCTAGAATTATCAGAAAAAACAGGTTTGTAACAGCAGACTGTATTCTTTGACATCCCAGCATACAGCATGTTTATTTGTTGGCTTTTTCTCTTTGCTAAAGTTGAAGTGGCTTTTCATATGCTTGATTTTTCAAACTGTGTAACTAATTTACCTTCCTGCAGAGGGAATTGCTAGAGTTGCAGAGAGAGTTGCTTTAGCAGTCTGACTAGTGAGTGAATTCCACACATACCTAGGCTAGAAATCTACCTGCATTGATTTTCATAGCAAACGTGATCTACTCTTCAAGGCATTTGCCTTTGAAGGGACATTTGTACTTGAGTTTCAAACAGTATTGTGGTCCAGCATGGAAAAAACTTTTGCTCACATGTGTTAGTCCACACAAGCTGCCTTTTGACTACCTTTGGGTCATGTATATAGGCAAACTTAGATTTGCAAGCAGTCATGATGAGAATACTACTGTACCTTAGCAGAGCATTGAATGGATAATACCATTTACTGCTGTACAGTGAAAATATACATAGCCCTTGTGGGCACATGATTTCCCTCATCAGTATTAGTTTTTCCTTTACTGTTGCTGGACAGAGGTTTGCTCAACTTTGATTTCTTACTGCTTGTGATTACATAGTAACAGGACCCTGCGGATGGGGTAGAAGCACTTTTCCTTTTGTCTCTACAACTTGAAAGATTATTAATTTGAGTCTCTCCCCTAGCTATCCAAACAAGGTTTCACCATTCCTTTTGTCTGGATTATCTCTGCTTTGTCACAGAGTTGGGTCTCAGGCACCCAACATACCTGCTGGCTCAACATGCCTGTGGAAAAGAAACACAGAAGATGCAGTTTCCAGGAAGCTGGCTCTATCTTCCTCAGTGGGCATTACATATTTACAAAACTGTTGCTTTTAAAACCAACACTCTTCTTGAGAATTTTAATTATGAGCATTTTCAGTGAACATCTAGAGTCACATAACATAACCTATTTGTTATTATTGTTATTATTATTTAACAGCACAAAACTGTGATCTCTTTTCATCTAACTCCACAGCATTCTAGGTTTCTCTCTATGGAAGGATGATTACGATTACAAAGGTCTTTGCTTGAATCAAGACAAGAAAGCTCATTTTAATGCATGAAATAAATGACTTGGTGTGTTTACAGCACTCTAACTTTGTACTCCTAGGTGGATTCACTAAGCTTAATTTCTAGAGTATGTCAATTTTAAAAGCTGAATTAAAAAAACAAGTCACAGATTAGCACTCTTCTCACTAGCTGCTGTTCAGTGTCAGAGAAGCTGAGGTTCAGTAGTACCATAGACTTTCCCACATTGGCAAAAGGCATAAAAAAACCCCAACACTGCAAGGCTAATTTGTATTAACTGATAATATGATCAGAAAAAACATGATTTTTTTTGTTTTCTTCTTTCTGTCATTTTTTCTGCAAAAAAGGGAAGAGACTTTTAGTGCACCTCACTTGACACTGTTTCCATGTGAATTCTTAAGATTACTGTAAGCAAAAGTATAACAAATACAAGCCAGAAATCAGAATCCTCCAGATGCACCTAGCATGGTTCTAAACTCACTGTCTTTTGCATAAAACAGCTGACTTACAAACAGTATTAGGTACTTTATAGTGTGAAAAAGCTTTTTTCAGAGCTGAAATGTCATGTGTGAGGTGTTAAGAATTCCTATTCAGTAAAATTCTGCAAGATGCAACTGTTTTGTCTTTGTACTGCTGTGACATCTTAGCCAAAATCCCCCTTTGGTCCACAGAATATTCACCGTCTAGTAACTGTGCATTTACTACCTGAATTTAATGATGGGGAATTCTGTTCTATTAATTATTAGAATCCTTCTCCACAGACAAAAATCTTCTCTGTAAGTCTTTTCAAATCAAACCCCAACGCACACACGCACACAAATTATGAAGGAAGAAGAACAAATCAAAAGCTTCCAACACACAACGTTAACCTAATACATATATCAAGTATAGCTCAACTGCCAGTGGAAAGCTAACAGATTTCAACAGGAAAAGATCAAAGAAACTGCAAGAATGTAAACTGGTCATTTAATAATGTCTACTGTACATATAGCATCAGCAGATTATTATATGCTGATCAGTAATACTACCATATTACCCTCAGTGTCTGTAGGATAGTGTTGGAGTTCTCACATGAAACTTTGTTAGATTGGTTGCTTATACATCTCTGCCCTTTTTCTTTTATGCACACCTTTTCCTATGCTTTTTATAGTCATTACAATCTGACTTTGCTCAGATTTTAAGATGACCTATTTATTGGTAAATCACTATGGCAAGCCAGTGCAGGGAGCTCATTTTATTTATTTGTGTATAATGTTTACAGGCATCTCTGGTATATTTATCACTGTTATTTGAGTGCCTGAGTGTATAAGCAAGACATCACTGAAGGGAGTGGAAACAACATTTTAATCATTTTAATATCTTTTTGTATTTCAACTTTAGCAAAAGAAAAAATAAATAAATCTAACATTCACTGTTAATACTGGAGTTATTTAAAAAAAAAAAAAAAAGGAAAAAAAGTCAGAACCAAAAGATTGTGGATCTTTTAAAAAATCCAGAATCCAAACTCAGCCATCTTTGGAGACCCTTTAACAAACGCGTGGACCCCACGAAAATCATACTTTTGTGAAGAAAGGAAGGGGAGGGGGAAGGAATCCTTTTTCTAGCATCACAGAAGAGACTTGCATCTGGCACTAAAACAGGGTCACGGCTTTTAGTTGTTACAGAAAGCAACTTCATGCTAAATTTTTCATCTTTTTAAAATGTATTTTTATGAATAGGGAAAAAGAAAACCCCGCTAACATCTACTTTTACATACCTAAAATTGCAACACCAAAGGGTGCAAGAGACACAGATACTGTGAATAAAGTAGAATATTCAAGTATATGAGGAGGGCGTATCACAAATGGCCACAGAGAAATATATATATATCTATAATACTGTATCAAACAGATGGAAAGGGTGTGAAACTGGTGGTGTGTACACAAATCTAGCCGCTTAACCAACTTTCTAATCAGACACAAGTCCACTGGGGTGGAAGTGCTTGCTTTCAACAGCTTTTATATTGTCACTTCCCCAAGCATGGTTCAAATGTTTTCCACTACTATTTTTAGTTATTAGTTAAATAATTTATTGGCTTTTCAGCTATACACTGACATAATTATCCAGGTCCAAAAAAATGTTAATAACTTAATTCAACTTTTGTTCTACTCATTTATACAAAATAACACATTTCTTTTTTAATTAAACTCGACTTTCTCTATATGCCCTTCCTTCTGGTAAGCAGACTGTTTATTTAACCTGTTATAACTTACAATGGGCAGCTTTTAAAATTTGTTTCCCCATCTATCAACAGAACAGTGAACAACAGAACAGAGCAACTTGGAATATTAACAAGACTCTTCAGAAAGAGGTGGATGGCCTTCAGGCACATGAAAGGTAAAAATGCATTTTATCATAGTACGGTACTCCATGCAAGACAGAGCAGAGCAACAATAATTGTCCAATGTAACATACTGCAGTTGTATACCCATATAAAGCCAGTGTCTTCCTGTTGTAAATGGAAATCAGGCCAATTTCTGCATCTATTTAGGGGTTTTTTTCTGGGTTTTTTTTGTTTGTTTTTTGGTTTTTTGGTTTTTTTGTTGTTTTATTTTTTTTTTTAACTGTATGGTAACTACAAGTCTTGGGATGTGACTTTGACTTAGTTTTAGACATGGTAAAGAATGAATGTAACACCTGCTCTGAGCCCATTTCTGCCAAGAGCTCATGCCTAAATATTGTTACTTCATACAACATGAAATGAGCAAATTCATAAGCCCTGCTTAGCGAGGGCTGCCGTGACATCTTCAGCGAGGGTGGCGAGCTGGGGAGATTCAAGCAGATTGATGCTTCCAGAGGATGAGACGTTGCTGAGTCTGCGTGGGGAAGCCACGCTGGACCTGCCTGGTGACTGTGTGATAATCTCAGCCCCGTGATCCACACGGGCCTTGGCGTGCTCTCTGAAGTTTAGCTTCTGGCTGTCAATCTGCTCCAGGAAAGCAAATCATTTAATGCCTTTTATATATTCACCACATTAACTACTTACAGATCATCATTTGGGTCTCATTTTGTTTACTTTTAAGAACTCTTGCAAGGACTGAAGCTTCTCCACTCCTTAGAATAACTGAAACTGCTGAAGGGCTTTTTACCTTTATAATAGACACTGGCTTACTGTGTCATATTCTCCTACTGATTGTTGCTGGTGAATGCCTTAATTAGCAGTACTACTGTTCCTAGCTGTATGAATTTAACAGACATTTCATGGGCATTGTGATTTATTTCTGAAATCTGTTTGTGGAGTCATCTTACTTCCAAGATGCATTCCTCCTATGTCACAAAGCAGTCCTGATCCTCTGGGATAGAATCATAGAATCATAGAATTGGCTGGGTTGGAAGGGACCTCAGAGATCACAGAGTCCAACCCTTGAACCACCGTTGTGGTTGCTAGACTATGGCACTGAGTGCCACATCCAGTCTCTTTTTAAATATCTCCAGGGACGGAGTATCCACTACTTCCCTGGGCAGCCCATTCCATTCCAATAACCACGCTACAAATCTATTATATCATACATATGCTGTTTAACAGCCCCAAACAAGGTTTATCTTTAGGGGTAAAGCCAGTGCAAAAACTGTGGGACTTTTCACTGCAAGATTCACTCTCAGCTGAGCTGTAGATGTGAGATTGGTCATTCCAGTCTCCAAAGGGAGCACATGGTATATGAGGGTGATCAAAGAAGAAGAAACAGATGTTTCATGCTCCATTCAGAGCCACAGTTGAATTCACAGCTCTAATGATTTCACTGGGCCAGGAGCAGTGGTAGCCTTTTCTCTGACAGGTGTCCCCTTACCTTGACGTTACCACCACCAGGGACATGGTGGGCATTTTCCAGTGAACCAACTTTAGCCTGAGCTTTTTCTTTGAAATCCAGTTTCACACTCTCAATTTTCACACGCCCGCCTCCTACACAGGGAAAGGATACACAGATGAAGAGGCTGTAACAGCTCAGGAGAAAGTCTGAATGATACACAGGGAGAGACTCACATTACTTCCCTTTAGTTGAGATCTAATAGTTTTAGAGAAGTACAGAACACCACACTGCATTTTCAGCAAAACATAGATTTCAACATATGTTCAAACTGGATGCACATGCTGCAGCCCTACTCATGTTCATGGAATTTAAGTGCATGTATTTTGCTGACTTCAATCTGCATTTCATAATCTTATCAAACTGATATTATGCCACAGCAGCATCCCTTCTGCATTAATTTTTTACCAACTCTTTAGACTAGGTGAGGTCCCATACCTTTATGTCTTTATATATTTAGTTAACTAGAGTTAAGAATATTATTTTTATTACTGAAGTGTATTTATTTTCTTATGGACTATAGAAGAGAATGGGAGCATCCATATTTCTCCTTCACATAACAGCATAAAGTCTTTGCTTTGTTTCACACCCCAGAAATTCCTACCATACCTGGCTTGTGGTGGATATTTTTGAGTGAGCCACACTTGGAAGTCACATGGCTCAAGTCAATCTTCTTGGTTACGATTTGTACCTGTCAAAAGCACACACACAGATTACAGGGATGAAAAGAATAAAACAAATAAAAAACCAAGCCCTGCAGGGGAAGAGCTTAAGCCTTTACAAACCACTGGAAAAGGAGAGATGGTTAGTAGAAAACAGACCATGCCACAAAGGAGGAAACACCTGGATTAATAGAACAAGCTTCCTCACCACCTAAGGAAATAACAGAGCTGGGTTAAGCTTTACAATTAGAAAAGCAAAGAGGAGGACAAAGCAGATCAGTTTGTAGGTTCTTTCAAAAATGTTTCTGAGTCTCCTCCTCCCAGGGTGGATGCTCCCAAGCCCTGCATGCAACAGGACCCATCCCATTTGCTTCTGCTCTTTCATGTGCATCCTAGCAACAAGGAGTATTCTGATGACTGGTTTCTTCCCTCTACCATCTGTTTCATATTTTTCTGCATCTAAACGCATTTCAGGTCAATCCACTATGGAGAGTCTGATAAATCTACAAATGTAACTCGTGCAGCTGTACCTGAGCTAGCTGGTGTTCAGCCACACTGTTGGGTGATGCTCACCAGATAGCAGAGGCATCATTCTGCTCAGCCAGGCAGCAGCACAAGCACCCTCCCACCCACTGCTCTGTGCTCTGCTGCTGGCTGCGTTGCCATGACTGCTCTGAGCCCAACTCAGAACAGCCTTACAGCAACACTCTGGCCTCGCTGCACGCCCTGCTGGCTCCTAAAGGCAGCCCACAATCATGGTCTGACGAAGCTGCAGCCCCTTCAGGCCAGATCAGAGCTCCAGGATAACTGCAATGCCACTGGTTTGCTCACATCACCAGCCTGCACAGGTGGCACAGGGACATGCCCACACTGTCAACTCCTCCATTTGAGGGGAGATCATTTCCTATTAGAGGGGTCAGAGCTGTATTCAGCTCTTCCAGTGCTAGAACAAAACCATCAGCAACCTCAATTTGTTATATTGGAATAATGCTGTGGCATTAGCACTCAGCATGCTGACTGTTCACACCTTCTTCTCTGAGCTTTATTTGTGCCCTTGTACTATTTTTCTTTTTCTTCCTCTCAGGCTAGCTGAGAACAGACTGATGCACTAGCAGATGCACGTCTGTGAGCTACAATCTCTTTCTGAGACTTTTTTGAGCCACACCTGTGAAAGGCACTGATGTCTTTCAGCTCTCACTGGACTTTTACTGTCAGCACCCATGGGTGATTAGAGATAACCCTTCTTTTCTCATTTCCTTTTCCTGATCATGTTCTGGAAACATGTTGTGCTGTGTGGAGAAAGATGAGGAGGCCACCACTGCATACACAGGGCTCACACAACTACCCAACCACACATGTGAAACAGCAGTGAGAAGGAAAGTAGTGCTAAGAGGAAGGGAGACAGAAGGGTGCTGGCTGTGCAAGGTGGGTCACCACAGTGGAGATACCTATTCACAGGGTGTCTGTACTACTTACATTTCCTCCCCCTGCAGAATGTTTGATGTTATCTCTGGAACCACACCGGGACTGAATATCGCTAAAATCGATCTTCTTGTTTAAAATCCTAACCTAAAAAGAATTGGAGGTAACTTACTATATACCATACACACTGCTGGGATGCAGGACAAGGGAGCCAGGGTAATTTCGCCTCCTGCTGAGACTCCTTCTTCTAACACCAGGACTGAAATGTGAAAATGGAAACCATGCCAATCTCTATCCTTAGTGTGTTTACACAGCATATGTAAATGTACTGTGCTGCTCTTTTTTCTGCCCCATGAAATGGTGGTGAAATACAAGGGGGAAAGTTCTAATGTTGGGAGATATGAGAGGTGGCTTTTCCCTGAAAAGCTCTAAGAAATCCTTGCTTGCTTGGACTGGACACAATCCTTGGACAGCCTGTCCTAGGCTCTCTTGAGTGATGGAAATAGGTTCAAGTTACAACTGAAGAGGTTCAGATTGGATATTGGGAAAAATTTGTTCACCAAAGGAATGGTGAAGGATTGGAACAGGTTGCCCAGGGAGGTGATGGAATCACTATCTCTGGGGTTATTAAAAAAACTGGTGGACATAGAGCTTAAGGAAATGATTTTGTGGTTACAGTGGTGTAGGACTGACAGTTGAACATGATTATGCTGAAAGTCCTTTCCAACCATGATTATTCTGTGTTTCTATGGCCCGTGTTCCTGCTGAATTGGACACAAGAAAACAGAAACTCCCCTTCCCACTGATCAGCACTCCAGTCTTTGATACAGAAATCCAAGATCCAGATAGCTGAGTAACAGGTTGAAATCCTGAGGTATTTCACCCCTCCTTCTGCCATACAGCCATAATAGCATGCACCAGACCTCAGAGTGCCCTGTGAAAGGACTGCATTACACTGAAATCATAGCTCTCTACTGCTCTCTCTAATGCTGTTAATAAAGGGCAATGCAGAAAACAACAGCACCTGGAAGCCTACAGCTGCAGTCACTGCTTCTTGATTTCTAGTGCCAGCCATGAAGTTGGTTAGAACAACTTTCTGGTGCTACAAGCACTGTCCTTCTTCCCTTTGCTTTTTGTTTCCAGTGAAACAAGTACAAGGTACAAGAACTCTCCCTTGATGGTCCCAGCCTCCCTTGCAGATACCAGGAGCCCACATTTTTTCTGTTAACTAAGCCACAGGTGCACTGCAGGCATATGACAGTGTCTGGAGGTGAATTCTGTGAAAGGCTGTCCCATACTTGACCCCCATCTTGATCTCCAAAGCAGTTCCTACACCTGGCAGAGCTCAGGTGAGCTGATTGTCCTCCCAGGAAATTATGCGCTGCTGGAGGGCAGTTGCCAATAGGAAGGGACAACTGGGTGCAGGGTACACACCTGAGTGACACCACTTCCAGACTACTTTCCGAGCAAGGGCAGGGGACTGTGCTCACCAGTATTAGGCTTTTCAGGTGTGTGAGAAGGTATTTCTGGCCAAGGCTGCACCTACCTTCTTCATTCCCCAAACTTTTATTTACTCAAAGAGTGCCACCCATATAGCATATTCTTTCTCTGGGTTAAATATGAAGTCTTTATTAAAGTGTGATGTTGGATTTTATGTATCTCTACATCACTAGTATACAAGATGGATGCACATTCTTTCCTGTACAGAAAGCCACAGAATTGTAGGCATCATCTATCCATTTTGCTACATGGCACTTATAAAGCCTTCACTGACATACAAATTAGCACAGTCCTGTTGGCTGCTGTTGTAGATAAACCTACATTGACTAACCAATATAGAGATAAAAGAGAGGGACAGATAGATTGGGCACCTTACTACATCTTCTTACTACTCCAGGAAAATAAAGCAGCAGCAAACCAGCTAAAGGGATGAGAGGGAGGAAAAAAAAAAACCCGTACAATTTGTGCTTTCTGGCTTCAGGTCCTCAAACTGCCCCAGGCCCCCTGATAAATCTGAGACAAATCAGTCCCTCTGTGCCTGACCTCTTCAAACTAGGAAAAGACTATTTGTCCCCTTGCAGGGCTATCAGATTTAGGAGTGCTTGGCTCCTGCAGTGGGGAGAATGTCACATCTAGATAATGAGTTGAACCCTCTGGCACTGAGCACCTGGAGCACACTCCTGACTTAAGCCCAGTAAAGTCCAAGAAGACATTTTCAGAAGGCCATACTTTGCAGCTAATGTGAAGAATTTCTTCACATCAAGCTGGTTCATGTGACCCCCTTATTACATATAATGTAATCACTACATCAAACCATTAAGATATTAAGTGTTCTCTCACTTTAATATGTAAAGATCTGAGATGATGGCATGCTTGGCATGCTCAGCATGCTCAGCAATAAGGGTGATGACAGCACCAGAAAACTCCACAAGGTAGATGACCTTCTGAAGGCAATCTTCGGCAGGCAAACTGACTTCTGTCTTTCTTTCTCCCATCTGCTTAATCCCTCCAAGTAAAACAATGTACACTGAAACATGAAAGCAAAAGCTTTTAGACTTTTATGCCTCTGCTTTCTCTCAATATACTCTTTGTTTAAAAATGTATCCCAAGACTATACAAGACAGGTGTCACATCAGTTATAGAAACACACATCAGATGTGCAGTCAGATCTGGCTCCCAGACAGCTTCAGGCCAGACACAACCGGGAAACCAGAAAGCCTTCTCCTTGTCTTTCTGAGCACATCTCCCAGCAATGGGTCAGCAGCACCTCTCAGCAATGGCCATAGCTATGGCCATGGTTACACATGCTCTGAAAATGCTGACTTAGCGTTCATGAAAAGACCTCAGTGCTGTGGAATGGGGGACTGTAGCTTAAAAATGGAGCCAAAGCAAGATGATAAGTTGAGAGGGTGCCTTTGATAAAGTGCCTAAAGGTTGGCTTGCACCCAGAAGTTTACGAGTCTCATGGCCCATGGACCTGGCTAGCTGATATACAAAGGACCACTCATCTCAATTATTCTCTCTGTCTCTCTGGGTGAAATGTGCTCTGTGTAGAGAGGGGCCAGCAGGAGACCTGTGTTTATTATTTATGTCCTACGCTTGAGGGCTGAAGTGAGCTGGGTGATATGGATGTGTTCTGCTGGTTATCTGGCACAGAGAGAAACTGCACTGATCCAGGTCTTCCTTGATGATCTGTTTCTCCCTTCCCCAGAATACATCAATAGTCCTGCACATATTCAAACACTAACTGCCCTCTCTTAATTAACTGTTCCACAAACTGATGGAGTCTTGTCTTCCCTTTCCCCTTCCCTTCCCTCTGCTTAATCCCTCCATCCTGTATTCTTCAGCAAGCCCAAAACCCTCTTGCCAGCAGTATCTCCCAAGCTTTCTCCCAGCTCTGCCAGACTGGGCTAATACAAACCAATACAAAACCACCCAGCTGTTTGTTGTCTCTGTGGAGAAGGAGCTGAATTATCACTGCCTTTGCCCAAGTGGCAGTGTTTTGCTGAGTCTGGTTTGTATCAACACCCATCACCCAGATTGGCTGTGTTTCTAACCACTGCTCCCTTGCCTTGAAATAGGCCAAAAAGTTGCCAATGAGTTGAAGAAGGCTAAAACTGCCAGCTAGATAGAATAAGTGCATAAACTTTGTTTCCTTTGAGAAACCATAATGTAAATATCAGAGTACCAGAGAGGTACAGGAACTATTTAGGCTAAAGAGAAAGTTTGGCTTGCAAACAAAGAATGTAAACTGACTGCGAATTACTTGAAGGGAGGGAAATTTGTAACTATCAGAGTAGGGAGGCTCTGAAACTGCCTCCAAGAGAACAGAGCTATGAGAAGAAAATGGTAAACTTGTATGATGGCTCTTGATGAAAGGGATTGTTACATGATGCAGCTACCTGTGGTAGAGACAGCCTGAACACCGTGACTCACCAGGATGCATCAGTGCTCCTGAATGTGTGTGTACATCTTGTGTGGGGTGGAGGTGTGGTAGGGATGTACATGTATGCACTTCTGTTGTGCTGCACATAAGAAAGATCAAGCCTGCTCATGCTCTCATCAGGAAAGGGACCATTTTACTCTGTAGCAGAAACTGGACTGCTTTGCATTCACACTCACTAATGTGACTACATCCCAACAAGACAGGCTCCCTCATAACCCCTGCACTGACTAAAATGTGTGCATTCTCTTCTGATCTGATGATTTGCCCAGTTACGCTAGGAAGGGCCTAGAAGTGAGGTTTTTGCTCAGGACTAAACTGCATTCCTCAGCATTTGTCATATCTATGTGAATTTGAACCAGAAATCAAGCTTTACAGACAATGCTGGGTTTATTCCATAAAACCCTCACATTGATCAAGGATAAAAATGGCTTCTGCACGTAGCTCTGGAAGTCTTATGGACCTTACCTCTGTTCTGTCCTCTGCTGACTCCTCAGCAGTGGTCCAGAAGTGAAGTGCAGGGCAGACTGTGTGCCAACAAACACAAAGCAGAACCTCAGTGACTCACACTACTTCCAGGTACTCCCCAGCAGGAGTCAGACACTGTGTTCCAACACCTTCTGTGCTGTTTGAATGTTGTCTGTCAAAGCATCAAGACACGCAGGGCATTTATGGGGAGCCTGCTAGGAAACCAAGTGTTGATGGTATTTTTCTCAGTGTTTATTTAGATGAGGCATATATTGATCTGCACTCAGCAGGATAAACTCTAATTCCTTTTCTACATGTAGTGGTCTGACTGGCAATTTAAACACAAAGGGGATCTGGTCTGAGGGTGCCACCAAGACTAGGTCAGAGGGGATGTTTTAGGTTACATAGGCTAACATGAGGAGAAGTGACAGGCTGGCAATACCTGTGCATGTCCCAGTTAAAGATTTGCCACCCTAAGGCTGTTCACAGAAAATGAATTTGCATTTCAAAGCCTCCATATACAATATGGTCCCCTCCAGTCTGGAAACCTGGAGCAGACTCTCCTCTGTCAGTACTGCACCACTCTGTTCAAGATGAGCAAAAATTTGTAGAAACTCTGAGTTGAAGGCAAAGGATTGTAAGAGAGAAATTATTTCAGTTCTGCCACACTGCTAAAAACAGCATCAGTGACTGAAAAGTGCTTATGAAAGAGAAAGAATTATGTTCCACTCTGCCCAGAATCACTTAGTTCAGCTACTTGTCAGAAGAGGGGAAGCCCCTAACTTATCTGCATCTGGGCAAGGAATTCATAAACAGCTTCCCTCCTGTGGCTTACTACCCTGGGACACACCAGAACAAAGCCACTCAAGGAACAAAAAATGTGATGCTGATAAAATTACAGGCTCTGAATATATTTTCATAAATCTGATGATTTTTATGTTCTCCCTACTTAGCAGTTATGGACTCTGAAAGCTCTACCACAAACATGATGCCTAAAGCTCTTAAAAATACTCTAGCTTGGCTGCACTTGCCATTTAAACATGCTGTGGGGCTGTGATACTGGGAAACGCTCCCAGACTGCTAACAACATATCAAAGAGGGCAGGTTCTTGGTATTTACAACAGCATCACAGTGATTTGACAGAGCTGCATCCCAGGAACTAGACATTATTTTGGTGTTTCGTCTCCTGGTTAACACAGGGAATGAGTGAGACAAGAATTGCTCTTGCACAGCAAGCAAGGCTAAGCTTGAAACCTAATTAGAACTAGGAGGCAGTTCTAAGTGCTTCCAAATCTACATGCTGCCAAGGACAGATGGATAATACAATTTTCATGCTCCTGGCAGAGGCTACAGATAGAGGAAAGGCAGGGGAAGTGCATGATTTGTCCTAGCAAAGCCCTTGAAGACTCGGGCTTTCCAGATCTATACACAGAGCTCCAAATCATATTCAGGCTTTGCATTCCTGACATTATGGGATGCACACACTGGTGGAGCTGCCAGCCTACAAGCTAGTGAGATCAAAATAAAAGGCTCAGTGGACATAACATGGACGAAATAATGTGCCCTCCTCATCGTGCTCTTAGCAAAGAGTGAACAAGAGAAGTTAATTTCTGACTTTTAAAAGTGTTCCACGGGGCAGACACTGAGCATGGAATATTTCATCCTGAGCACATAACCTGTGAAACAATCACAAAAACTGAACACAGGTTTCAATGGGAAGTATCAGTAAAATAGATGTCTTGCCATCAGCCATGTCTTTTAAACTTGCATAGTACAACAATGGCAGATTTGCAAGCTTCTTGCTAGCTATTTGCAAAGAGCAAATTCCTCTAATTAATAAGATGGCCACACTGAACTAGACATGTCCCTATCAATAAATAAAGAAAGGCCCACAGAGAAGCACTGAGAGGTTTTGCATAATTGTGCTGGGAAATACAAAGTGAAATGACCACTTTCCTTGCCACAGAGTTTATGGTCAAGAGACAACAGCTGTTAAATTCAACAGCTCAAGGAAGTGCAAGATCCATGTCAGATGAACTGTAACATGTTGTATAATTGCACTCCTCACTAAATCTGAGATGGTAAAAAATGGTAAAATATATAGAAGGAGACTAATGCACACCAAATAAAAAGGATCCTAGGAGTTCAATTAATTAAACTAAGATGCGAGATCCTTGTTTTAGTACTCTCTTCAACAAAAAAAACCCCAGATTTTTGCTAAACCACAAAACTTGATACTTAAATTTTAGAGGCAGCAGTCCCTGCTAATGGGATGATTACCCATATCTTCAAACATCAAGTGTTAAGCATCAAGTATGCCAGTTTGTAAATCAGACAGAATGAATCAAAATTTTTTAACCACAGCAAAATGGAGAATATCAGTTTGTTCAATCCATATTAAAAAAAGTATCTTATCTCTTCATGCAACCTGGCTTTCCCAAAGCTCAGTATGCCCCTTAGCATTGTTCAAATCCAAACTTCCAAGATAAAACTCAAGGTTTTTATTCTGTTCTCCCCCTCCCCATCTAGCAAAATAAAACTCTTTTTCCTCAACTTTCTGTGAAGACAGAACACTATCATATGACTATAGATCTCTGATTCAGATTATTTACTGTCTGAATATTTTGCCAAATAAAACCCCTCCCCATTATATTGCCAAAGTCTAGACTACTTATAGGTCAGCTCAGCTAAAAATTCCTTCTCTTGCTGCTGGGGTGCTGCTGGTGCTGAGACTTCCACAGGAAAATATGTCCTGGTTTCAATCTACTCAAGGAAAAAATACAGCTTCTCCCATTGCTATTAACAAGAGACCAACATCGTATGGTCTGACACAGACAGGATTTGTCTCTTCCAACATCAGCCAGCTAAGAGCTGGAACTGGTTGCTTGAGGTGCCACTGTAGTCAGTGGAAGGATAATGAATCCATCCTCCTGAAAGTGATAATTTCAACCCTAGATAGACAGTTCAAACACAGTCCATCTGATTGGCAGAAATCAGTGCATTGCTGCTAACTGCCTTCAAAGAGGCAGAAGCATTGGCTTTGGGCTCCTGGTGTCACTGGAATTTCTTTTCCTGGATAGAGCCCCATCAAACCCTCCTGATTGTAGTGCATGGTTTGTCCACACTTTACAGATGCACAGCAGTGATGTTACTGTCCCAACCATATAGAAAGTGAGCATCAGATCCAGATGGAAAGTCTCAATTCCTTACTCAATTCTACCAACCAAACGCATTTTCTCAAATAAGAGAAGATCATTCTGTGATCTTCTAGAGCCTGTCAGTGAGATGATCATTTTTCTACAATGTGACTCAAGGAGAAGATCTTATTTTTTATCCACAATTCAAGGTTTAACTGTACAGATGGTACTTGGGCAAGCCTTCCATAATATAAGTGCAGTCTGAGCACAGAAGCCGCAAGATGTTATTTCTGTACAATCTGCAATGATCAGCCAATCAAAAAATACTAAATTTCAAATCCTTAAAAATTATGGGTTTGGGCTGTGACAGATTGAAGATCACAAAATCACTGAATCATGGATTTTTCATGGTTGGAATAGACCTCTAAGATCACTGTGTCCAACCATCACACATACTCCTCCCCAAAATAAATCAAATTTTTTAAAAATCATCATGTCACTAGAGCATGTCCTGCACCCATCTACATGGATTTTTAATACCTCCAGGGATCCAGGGAGGTGCCTGACTAACGATGTGCCTGCAGTTCCTAATTTCTCTTTGCATTTGTAGATCTGAATTAACAAGGGATGAATTAGTTCTAATTTCTAGTCTAGAACAAATCCCTTCAAATGTCTTGCAAATCCACAAAACCAGGAACGTATAAAGGAAACAAAAGCAGACAGAGATGAATTTATCTGTTGACTTGGTAAATGCACAAACTTACTTCAATGAATGTAGCTAACACTGTGGAAACAACTGCCTTGCAGTCTCTCATTAACCAAGTACTTTCCTGTGGAAAAACATCATGAGAACAGTTGGAGCCACGTGAGATAGAGGTGCATAACTGTGCAAGGAATGGAGTGGTGTGACCAGTACACAGCCTGGGAATAACTCGAGGAGTTTGGCTCCTGGAGAATGTTATGAGCTTGTAAGAGCTGCGGGAATGGTTAGATAAGATTTTATGTTAGAACAAAGCACTTTGAGCATGTAGCAAACTATAAATCCATCAGTAGATGTCGGGTGTCTATAAATGTGTAGTGACCCACACAATAGGATCATCTTTCTTTTTTTGATTTTGGATTTTGCATTAACACAATAAAGGATTCTGATTAAGCACAATGCAGTCTGTGCCTTCATGCCCTCTGACAAATGGTGCCCCGCCTGAGGAAAGGGGATTCCCAACGAATGGGAGGGCACCCTCAGGAGCTGCACAGGAGTAGAAGTATTGACTCCTCCATCCTCAAGGAAAAAGGTAAGGGAGGACCGCGGCTGGGAAAGTTAAAGTTGGGTCAATGAGCTACCTGAAGTTTTGCTGCCTATAGCCAGAGAACAGGGGTTCAAAATAAATCCCCCGAAACTGACTTTAATGTTATTGTGGATACGGCATAACTGCCCTTGGTATCCAGATTCAGGCACTTACGAAGTGTCAGACTGGGACTAAGTTGGTGATGCACTGACAGAGGAGAGGGTCGCCAGTCAAGATTTCTCACCTGACCACCTAATAACATGGCGAATGCTAATTAGTGCTTTATGAACATTATATCCCGCCCGCCAATGTTATCTGATTCGTGTCCTGCTGCTCGAGAAGAATGAAGAAAAGAAGGAAAAAAAGATGTCATTTGCTACAGAGCTGATAACAGCCGCGGCTAAGGCGCTTTTTCATGACACGGCAGCACAGATCAGTTTTGCTGATATACCTGCTGCTAGCGATGCTTTGCTAACTGACTCTAAAACTTTGCATCGGAGGACTTTGATTCTTCAAGGGATGAGGATCCTTCTGATCCAGGGGAAAGAGATCCTGAAAAGGAGCCAGATTTATATCCCCCTCTTACCCCTTTAAAATTTGCTGCTGCCCCTTAGAGAGCTGCTGCTGTTGATGTGACCGCAGAAGACATTTTAACAGCATGCTGCAGTACGAGCGGTGGGAGGGGGGGGCTCCAAAAGGGAATTTGTGCTTTCAGCCCTGATGCCTATAGCGCTGGTTGTGCCTGTACCATCCACGTTTGGGGATAATTCAGATCCTTGGAGTCCCTTTCGGTACCTCCTTCCTATGACACAGTAAAACTTTCACATGAATTAGGCGTGCCTGTGACTTCTCGACTGAAAATTTACAACAGCCGATACAATTATTGACAAAGACGAACAAGGGAAAATTAGGACTGAGTTGCTGCTGCATGTCATGAATGCCCGAACTTTCCCTGTGCAGTATCAGGAAGGGGAACAGAATGATGACAATGGGCAGCTTGTTCATACTAGAATCCCAGAATATCACTCCGCATCTTATGATCTTTTGCGTGAGTTAAAGAGAATGGGTGTAGAATCAGGCTGACAGTCTCCACATACAGAAAATTTACTGGAAGCGACACAGGAAGCATATTCAATGGTTCTGCATGATTGGAAGGTTATTATGAAACTTATCCAGTCGACTAGTCAATATTCTCTCTGGCATATTGAGTTTAAAGATTTGTGTATTGCTTATTTGACTAGGGGTACAGAGCAGATTAATCCCAAACAATGATTGGGGAAGGACAATTCGCCGATCTGAATTTGCAAGCCCATTTGCAAAAGCCGATTCTTGAAGTGGTGGCTAGATTAGCAGCAAAAGCCTTTAAAAAGATTCCTGATCTGAAAAAAATCTACCAAGCCATATAGCGTTATTAGGCAGGCTAATGATGAGTCCTACATTGAATTTATAGATAGACTACAAAGGGCTGTGAAGTGACACAGTGAAGTTGATCTTCCTGATGCCGCAGAAGCATTTCTCAAACAGCTGGCTGTAGAAAATGCTACAGTCTGTAAAAGGATCTTAGGAACACTGCGATCTACCAACAAGCAACCAGCACTGCCTGATCATATTAAAGCCTGCGCGTATGTTGGTTCAGATCCCTACCATGCAGAAATGCAAGCAGAATTGTTGACATGAGCTTCAGCACAGCATTTGGCTGTTAACAAGGTGCAAATCAGATGCTTTAATTGTGGTGCTGAAAGGCATAAGGTATGAAATTGCCCAAAGTTAGCAGCGCAGGAGCTGCCACCAGCTCCTGGGGCCTCTGGGGGTGGGGGGATCAGCAGCCTCTCGCTCGCTCTCTTCACCTCCCCCAGCCCCGACAGACCCCGCCGAGCCAGGGAGGGTTTTTTTATTGTGTGTGAGACCCTTCCTTCCTCAGCGCTCTTTCTCTTTGTCCCTCCTCCTCCCCTCCTGCTTTCCCCATGCTGCTCTCCCTGCTGACTCTGCTGGTCGGCTGTTTCTTTACTATTTATTTACATGAAGATGACTGTAAACATTTTGCATTTTCGATTCCTTCTGTAAACTGTCAGGCTCCTATGGAGAGGTACGAATGGATAGTACTATTTCAGGCTATGAAAAACAGTCCTACAATCTGTCAATATGTAGTACACTCAGCACCGATACCAGTTCTCCGAGCTTATCCTAAAATTATGATCTCATTATATGGATGTATTATATGGATGACATTTTGCTTTGTGCAAGTGATGAAAGTCAAATTCAACAATGTTTACCATTAGTTACCAAATGTTTGGAAAATTATGGCTTACAGATAGGCCCTGAAAAAATTCAACCACCCTGGAAATACCTAGGTTGGAAATTACCAGAAAATTGGGTTTCCCCACAAAAATTGACAATTGAAAACAATATGCAAACTCTGAATGATTTGCAAAAATTATTGGGGAAAATAAATTGGGTAAGACCTTTGATTGGTATTTCTACTGAGACACTATCCCCAGTATTCAATTTATTAAAGGGTGATAGCACTCTTACATCGCCCAGGCAACTGAATCCTGAGGCATCTTGAGCATTACAACTTGTAATAAAATTAAGCAGTCTTTTGCACATTGTTATAATCCAGAATTAATTCTCAGAGGTTTTCTAATAAATGACATTTTCCAGCCATTTGGCACACTAGGGCAATGGGATGGCAAGAACTTCTGGATTCTGGAATGGTAATTTTTATCACACAATTCTGCTAAGACAGTATGGTCCAGATTTGAAAATTGTGGTTACATGCTAGAAATATTTTTGCACTAGATGCCATAGTTCATGTGCCTATCACAAAAAAGGATTTGATAGTGCTATTCAAATGTGTCTTTTCAAATTGCCTTAGCAGATTACATGGGGGAGATACAGTTCAATTTGCCGAGCCACAAATTGTTGCAGTCACTGCATGAATTAACCATTCAACGTTCTACTATTTTAACAACAGTACCACTTCTGGGAGTTCCTACCCTACTCCTGGATGGATCTGCATGCTCACAGAAGGCACTGGCAGTCTGGCATGAACCAGCATCAGGTGAATGGATTTCCCATATTGTACTACAGGAAGGTTCAGCACAGGTTGGGGAGTTATGTGCAGCAATAGAAGCCTTTCAATTATTTTCAATGACAGAAATTAATATTGTAGTGGATTCTCAAAATGCTTATGGAGTGTTAGAATAGATGCTTGCTACCTTAAACATATATATAATAGGCCTATCTATACTGTTTACAGAGTTGTTGCATTTGGTGAACACTCAAAACCACAATTATTATGTTATGCACATTTGCTCTCATACACAGCTACCAGTACCCTTTGTCAAAGGTACCAGATTCATTAGCAGCAACAGTGCAAGTGCCAAATGTATTACAGCAAACATGCCTGATGCATAATTTTCATCATAATAATTACAGAAGTTTGGTAAAGCAGTTTGGCACCACAATAAGGCAAGCCAAAGATACCATTCAAATGTGTCCTGACTTGTCAACACCAGTTCCCACCTTGCTGACAGCTGTTTCTAGAGATAGAGATAGATGTTTCTTGAGATAGAGGTGCATAATCGTGCAACGAATGGAGTGGTGTGACCAGTACACAGCCTGGGAATAATTGGAGGACTTTGGCTCCTGGAGAATGTTATGAGCTTGTACGAACTGCAAGCTGTGGGAATGGTTAGATAAGATTTTATGTTAGAACAAAGCACTTTGAGTATGTAACAAACTATAAATCCATCAGTAGATATCAGGTGTCTATAAATGTGTAGCAACCCACACAGCAGGACTGTCTTTTTTTTTTCTTGGTTTTGGATTCTGCATGAACACAATAAAGGATTATGATTAAGTGCAGTCTGTGCCTTCATGCCCTCTGACACTTTCACAACAGCCCTGTTCCCTATAGAGTTGCCTCCTGTGGCTCTGGTTTGGGAAAGCACCAAAGTTTGAACCTTACAGCTCATTTATGGTTGCCACTGTCCTGAGAAAGGGCATTTGCAGTAGTGTTTTGGCTCACTTATGTAGCAGATCAAAATGGGCTAGAGAAAAAGTGGATGATCAGCCAGAAGGATATGGGAGGCAGAATTGGACCAAAAACAGCTCAGACTGCACTTTTTTGTTAAGCCTTCCCCACTACCTTTTAGTCTACTCTTCATCAACCAGTGCAACAATAGCCTATGATCTAGACCTTCAGATTAATTTTGGGGCCGTCATCAGTGTTCATAATATTGTGCAAAGACACGTGAAACAGGAAGAAGAGGGGTTATAAGATGCTGTCTCAAAGGGAACTTTAATACCCTTTTGACCTGTAGTTCTCCCAGAAGGTGCTCAGCTCTGGGGGGCCACCAGACCTATCAAGCTTTGAGATGTCTCATCCTTCTCTGTGCTGGTCTCCTTTATAATTTAATCCATATGCCTACTATCCTTGCCATCATTTTTGTGGTTTCTGGAGAGGTTCTACTGAACAGTTGTGTCATCGATATATTCAGACTTTCTGATCTATTACTACATGCATTTTATTATTTACATTGTAGAGAGGAGGGTGAGGTGCTCAATCTTCAAAAAAGCCTTCAAAGAACACTTCATTCATCACCACAGTTTAGGTATGTCATTTTTCTGTGTGCCATCTTACTTCTTACAAGGTGCCTGACTGTTACCATAGTCAGTGATATTTTAAACCCTATGTGTGGCATTCTAGTCTGTACAGCTCCATTCACTTTGATGAAGCTGTGCTGATTCACATCCACTGAAGTTCTCAGCCATGGCTGAGTCTTGATGTATATATTGTAAGATAAAATTAAAAAGAAGTCTTGGTTGGCATTATCCTTTGCTGGCCTGTGATCCTTTATAAGTGCTCTGCCTTGTCAGTAATGAAAAAATTCAATCAGTGCCCTTTTGTACTCTGATAGGATACAAACCATGTCCATAGCAAGAATTTCAAGGAGAAAAAAAATGCAAACAGAAAAGAAAAGAAACATTCTTGGCACATGAAACAGACTTCTGATCCCTTCCCCCAGTACCCCCATGTTTCTCTTGGGCTGTCTGAAAAATAACAGATGCAAATGGGTTACTTTTAAAAGCACAGCATTTCCTCCACAGCTGATGCAGTGTGAAAATCCATCTGAAGCCCAGCAGACATACCCATGGGCAAGTCTCTGAGCTTTGCCAAGAATGCTACATTTCACCATACTCATCTATAAAGAGAAAACCAGACGACCACCTACTGGCTGCATCACAGAACAGAGAAGCTCTCATTTCTCCAGACTGCAGAATACAAATTAAACACATCTTAAGCCATCTACTCCTAGTAGGAGCTCAACACAGTGCAAAGTTAGCTGGCTTCTTCCCCTAGAATCATGCTTTTTTGCTTATGGTTTGGTTTTCTTTGCTTCTGCCTTGTCAAGTGCAGCAATTTGTCTCCTTTTTCTTTGTTACTGTGGCTGGCACGTTAGAGCTGAAATAAAATCATTCTGCTATCTGATGAGCTTTTGATGAAATTCAAGGTTGAACCACTGAATTTCTTAATTTATTTATCATCCAGACATCTCCTGCTTCTTTATTTCTACACCTCAGCCTCTGGCAGTTTCAGACTATGTCTGTTTTCTCTAGGACAGCTGAAAGCTAAGAAAGGACCTTGTGCTGGGTTCAGATATGCCTCTGGTAAAAGAATAGTCTGTCTCTAAATGACACTTTTGGGCTTCATATCCATATTCAGTGATCTGAATGTCATGTTTACGTGTTTAGCTTGCCCAGATATATGCTTGCTTTTCATCTGCATGTTTTTCCTATGGTTATTCCTGTCAGTGCTTCCACTTCAGGCTATAAAACTTCTGTTTGTTTCATGTATGATCACTAAAAGCAGATAGAAGATAACAGCTCATTTCAGCCTGGGTAATATTTGCCACCAAACACCAAAGGGGTGAGCAGACACAAGGAAAGGAAATCAGCTTTCATGTGTTCTTCTCACAGACCCTATAAAATTCAATGGCAGCAATTTGACAAGAATCAGTCCTAAAACCTCTTGTCTGGACAGAGCAACTATGGTATAAAGGAGACACAGAAGGAAAAATTAACTGAATCTCTCCTTGTTCAACCCACAGCTCACTGGCCACATACCACTGGAAATTAAAAACACTCCAGTGAAGTCCAACCCACAGATTTCCCCTGTGATCCCCAAAGGAGCACAGTGCCAGCTGCAGTGCCCTTCTTCACTGCTCAGCAAACACACTTGTGCAACTCTGTAGGACTGCTAAGAAGATGTAGCTGTCTAGGCAAGGTGTTTAACAAGAAATACAACCTGCTGCGGGCCCCTGGTCTGGTACAGCTATCACAGTTGACAGGAGAATAGTAACAGGGCAGAAGAGAAGAGTCTAACATGGTGCTGGTTTGAGCCCTGTGTCCACCAGTTGGCCTAGACATGAGGAATGTTAATCCAGATCACAGTCTGAACTTTGGTTCTGAGCCTCCTGGAGCTCCTGCCCACCTTGGCCATCTACTACACAATATGCCAAATGGGAGCTGGGCTCCCACACAAAATAATTACTCAGATATTTGTCAAAATAAAGGCAGAAGAACCTTAGAGGTATTATCTTCCTGACTGTGTCTGAGTAAATGGCTAATGTGCAAATCCTGGAAAGCACTCAGTGTGTTAATTTACCATGAAAACAACATTAATACCTAAGAGATACCTTACTGTTTAATATATGAGCCTTTTTTTTTTTTCCCTTTGGAAGACCTGCAGTAAGCATAGAGTTGCAATGCTAAGTTTTGCTTCAATTTATTTTTACTTTTTTTTCTGGGACATTAGTCAAACCTTAATGTTCCTTTATGTTCTACTATGTGTTCCAAAAGTCATGTACATAGGAAGTAACTGATGTGGAAATGCTGTGCAACCCAGCTTTCTGGAATGTCTTGTTTTCAGGACAGCTGCATGGGGGAGCATGTTGTTTACTCTGATGCAAATTTACTCTGTCCTTGGAGCAAATCTTTCAGTAATCCCACAGACTGCCACTGCTGTAACTCAGGGAACTAAAAGGGACCTGGTGGCAGGAGTGTTTTTGTTGGGGGGTTGTGTCCAGAATCCATATGAAACAAACAGGCACTTTTTACAAAAAATAAATCAAGGTAATTGTTTACACCCACAGGACTGAGTTACTCATATTCTTAGCATAAATGTTGGTAAACTATATTCTTTTTCCTTATTCAGTTCTTTGTTTCTAAATAAAATAGGATTTCTTTCAGGTTCTACATGGTTTTATAACTCTTTAAACATTCATAACATTGACCACTTCATCCTGCAAGCTTAGATCAAAAGTTCCTTCAATCAGAAAGACAAACAAATTGCTAGGACATAATTTTGTATTTCAATGCTATCTGTGTTAGCATTTCCACATTGCCCAAAAATGAGAGAAGCCTATTCCAGCTCTGGCTGTAACTCTGCTTGGTAGAATATCAAGCAGAGACTCTTCAGAGGAATATATAAACACGATGCCTCAGGAAGACATCATATTTCCTATCTAATCTTTCCTCAGTCTCCAAAAGCTTCTGCTTAGCTTAAAAGCCAACTTGATTACAGTCCTTTCCAAAGTTGGGTAAGTTCTGTCTGTAATAACAGGGGATTTTGTGCCTCACACACATGTTCAGTCTTTATTTGAAAGGAATCTTCATTACAATGTGCTTCACTGCTAACTCTGCAAGGTATGAAACTATTCTGTTTTTCAGCTTTCAGCTGCATCAACCTGTCCCTGCATTTTAGTTCTTTCAGATGCTGAGAATAGAAAATCTTGATTTACCATATTACACATTAATCTTTTCTTATTTTATATACATTCTCCAGTTTATGCAACTTAAGTTCTGTTCCTGCTTATTCAAACCCTGCAGCAAGAAAACCAGTTAAGTCTGATATCTGTCCCCTCCCATCATCTTTAATTTGGGGTGGGTTTACCAGGTTGGATACTGCAGCCCTCATTAACATCCCCCAACACGATTCAGATGTCACATAAAATGACACAAGAAAAGGTCACTGTGTTACACAATCCTGCTAACATTTATCTAGGTTGGATTTGAACTTGCCTAAATTAAAACAAACCTCAATCATTTGCTGGTATTGATGAAGACTAAGTAAATAGCAACTGCTGAGACTCAGGCTGAGACATGGCATGTAATGCTTGAAATTTTTCAGCTGATCTCAGTGATGCACTGTTAGCTTTCAGGTGATAAAATATTTTTCTGAAGATTGTCCTGGCCCCTGCTATCAACACCATGTAAACAACCAATGTATATATACAATAGAAGCAGCATTTGCAAGGCAACTCAAAATGGATCCCATCCCATACCTATCCCAAAGGTGCACGTGTTAGACTAAATCTCATGTGGATGACATAAAAAGTGGAATCCTTACCTGCCCTCCTTTAGGCTGGTATTTGATGTTATCAGTTGATCCAATTTTGGACCTGACATTCTTGAGGTCAGGTAGAGGCTGATTAATAACTCGTAGCTGCTTCGGGGTGGCTGGAGATTTAGGAGGAGTGCGAATTATGGCAACTTTTTTCTCAGTCGGTACCAGTATGGCAGATTTGGGGGTTCCAGGAGTGTGGGGAGTTCTGGAGTAGCTGGGTGTCCCTGGAGTGCCTGGGGTACGGGAGGCATAGCTTGGGGGTGTCCCTGGAGTGATGGCAGTGGAGCCAGGTGTAGTAGGAGTAGAAGTTCCACTTTTTCCTGTTCTGCTACGAATTGGCTCTGATCCTACATGCAAGAAATAAACCACAGAGTTAGTGCCACGGAAATACAGCTCTTCCCTCTGTACTTCCCAAGACTGCCTCGCTGTGTGCCAAAGAAGATAAAGCTCTAAGATGGTGTGCTAGTGCTGGGACAAGTGGATTTCTGCCTCTGTGTCCTACACTTTTCATCACCTTGCCAGAAGTTACCTTGTCACGTGTGGCTGAGCTGATAAGTTGCCCACATGGTGAGTGAGCTCTGTGCTGTGTAACACACGTGTGCTTCCCACAACACCTATGCCTCCTGCAGAGCTCCCTGCACCAGCACAACATCACATCAATTCCATCTTGAGGAAAAGACTAGAAGAACCCTTGGAATCTAACATCTGGGACTTGATCTGACAATCTGACCCAGACAGTAAGAATGCCATCACCGGTTGCAATGGGTCTGGGCATTAAACTAGAGAGCAGGGAAAATTCTGATTGTAATCCTGACTGTAAAGGCTCTGAGTGCATGGCTGCTGCTGCTCACATACCACTGCTGGCACTCTGGTGCCTGCAGCTGAATCCTGGGGTGAGCATTCAGCTGATGAACAAGTCATAGCTCAGCTATGTCTTTCACACTTAGTCATTATTTTTCATTAGTGCACTGAAAGGAAGCAATTACAGAAACATACTTGATTAAAAGTCATGTTCTACATCTGCATGCAGGTTAAAAAGAAATCAATACTGTAACATTTTGCAGTGGACCCACTCAGTTTTTATGCCATTCCCAGTCCTTTACACTGAGCACAAGAATGAGATTAGAAGTGGCACTGTGCATTCCGCAGCCAGCTCTACTAGAAACTCTCAAACGCAAAGGAATAGAAACTGAGGTATCTCCATATGCTGCTTACAGTAAAATTTTGCTGAGAATATTCAGGGAGAGAAAGATCAAACCAAGCCCCAAAGCTTGGGAACCCCAATGCTGAACAGATGCATGTGTATTTCCACCTTGATAACATTCAGGAGTTATAAATCCAGTGCATCTTCATAAAGCATTCAGAGGGACTAATAGAAGTCTTACTTAAACTATTTATTAATAATTGGGTTAATGTAATGAAGGTGGGACAAACCCAACACACTGCTGTCTCTCTAATCCAGGAGAAACTCTGCACGACTCATTGAGCTTACTTCACTCTCACCTCCACTTTCCCTGAATAACTTCTTTCCAAACCAACACTAAACCAGAACCTTCACTATACTGACTACAACAGAAAGGGAATGATTTTTTATTTCCCAGCTCCCTGGCAGCTTTGGTATATTTACTTTTCACTCCTCAGCCCTTCACCACGTTGGCAAATGCTGATCTCACTTCCAGTCAGCAGAACAGGCTGCTGTGCCTGCCAAGGGTCACTCTGCTTACAGAGGGTCACAGAATCACAGAATTACTGGAGTTGGAAGGGACCTTTAGAGACCATCTAGTCCAAGATCTCTGTGTTACCCTCAGAGCATTAATCAAGAATTTCAAAGGACTTTTTTTTTTTTTGGTAGAATTTAATAACCTGATTACCTTAAGTTGTCTTAAAATGGGCTGAGATTCTCTCTAAAGAGACTACCAGAGGAATTCCTATTAGAAACTGGGGAGGTGAATGCTGATTCTGATAGCTAGGCTTAATGCAAATCTATTAAAAGTTCTGAGGGTATTTGGAAGAATTACTTTTGTCCTGCTATTTTTTTTGGCTTGTGATATGATAACATTGGTCGTCATGCAAGGGCCTTGCTGGTTTACTATCCTAACTTCGTCCAGTGAGTCACTTGACCAGCCAACAGCCCAATTTTCACTGGAGTTTTTGCCTTAGGAACAGTAAGTAAATGACTACAAATTAGGTTCATTTTTCCAAGATCCACCAGAGTATTTTATATTGCCTACTCCAGTTTTGTCTCATTTCTTTTGCTGCTGTTTGGGAGCATCCCAGGTTAACCATCTTACCCAGCTCTTATCTCCCTGCAAAGGCATTTTCTAATATTAATGATTACTCTGAACAGCAGTCCCAGCTCTGGGCATTGCAGACTATGGAAAGGGTGCATCCTTCCCCTCATTTCAAGCCCTGACTTCTCAGCAATTGATATCTGAACAAAAATAGTCCGGGGGGCTCTGATTTCCAACACCTTACCCCAGATACTCTGTGCTCTGTGTAAAAAAAGTGGGGACTACTCTGTGTAAAAAAAGTGATGCTACACCAATGTGAAAAATTTAAGAAGGGTGGGAGACAATCACAGGAGTAGGAGAGGGTTAATATGCAGAGAACATACGGGTAGTCCTTCGTACTGAGGAGGAAAGGGAAGCTGTGAGGGAGAGGGAGTTCTCCTCTCTGTCTCGGTCTCCTGATACACCTCTTCGAGGAGGAAGGATAGAAGAAGGTCTTGGTAGAGAGGAACGCTTTTCAGGACTCTTGCTTACTCCATCCTAATAGCAGCAAAATAAAAAAGAAAAGTTTAGTTTTCAAAACTCAAATTCCAGGCTGCAATTTCTCTCAACCTATATACAGAGAGGTAAAGCTCATCCCAAAGGCCCAGCTTACTACTGAGACAGGGCAGTGGGGGAACCCAGCCACCTCCCATGCTCTGCTTTGCTCCCTGCTGCTTCTTTACCAAATCAAAACACCCAGCAGTCATCTTCTGAGCTACTTAATACAGACATTCCTGGATCTAAATAGGGATGGATTCCACATTTGTTTCTCAACACAGAGAAATGTGTGGTTTTTTAGTGCAAGTTGAAAGTAATAAAAAAATCTCTGGTTTGGATCTCTGGTTTGAAATTCTTTTATAATTCTTCAAAGTATCTGCAGTAGTAGCAACCAGAATACATGCCACACTGTATTGTTAGGTAATGTGTGATTTTTGCATTTTCAAATACTAGGTTGTAATTTTTTTACGGAGGAAAATTCTTAGCTACAGTTTATTTTTTGAGGGCAGGACTATTAATCCTGATGCTGCCTTCTATTTCCTTCCAGACTCATCTTTTTTACTTTTTGAACTCAGCATATGCCTCATTTTTACCAGGGTTAGAGCAATGGACATGTATGTTAGAAAGTTTTTGCACTTATGGTATGGGCAGCCAAAGACAAATATGATGATGGTCCCAACCACTAAGAGACACACAAAGCACAGGGTTACACAGAAAATGGAAGGCAACAGTGAAAACAATTTTATATGGGGACAATCATCAATTCAGCATGAAGAGGATATGAAATACAAATGAAATGTAAACATGGGGAAGCTAGGATGGACTGCCAAACATACCTAAATTTATACTGCACCTCTTTCAGCATGGTCCCATACACAGATCAAACTAGATTCCTAGAGCATTTGGCTTCTGCCCTGATTGCTGGTGGTTAGAAATGAACCCTATAACACCTGGGACTGGGAATTTATTTTGAGAATAACAACTTGTTGAAAACTATATTTTTTAAACTCAGAAGGCAAATTAGTACTGCTGTTCTTTGACACTCACCCACATAAAAATGGATGTGACTTCTGAGCAGTCAGTGAAGTGGCACCCATATCAATAGACAGAAGGTATGTCCTTTTAGTTACAATTTATTTCACTTATGTTTCCTCTGGAGAATCTCCTTTGTTTTTATCCACTTTGTGGTACAAGTCTCGTAGCCTGATAATCAGTTTTCCTGCCACTGGATGTAAGTAATCCCAGGTAAGCTTTACAGAGAATTACTCAAATTCAGCAGACAGAATGTAATCCATGGAATCCACCTACACATCTCCGAGCTAACTCCCACTACCAACTCTGCTACCTTACCTTAGCATCTGATTTTGAGCTGGGCAAGCAGTCTCTTGGGCCTGCTGAGGAGGGCCGTACAGAATAACTCTCTGTATCAAGAAAAGTGGCCCTTTGAGTAGCTAGTGAGCAAGCTGAGCTGGGTCTTGGAGGAAGCAATGACTTTGCTCTAGACTTTGAGGCAGGAATCTTTGATAAAGAGGCAGTCTAGTCATGGGAAAACAAACAAAAGAAAACACAACATGAAGCTGGACAAAAGCAAAACACATGCAACATGGACAACAAAAAATGCCAAGCTATGAATTAGTATTTTTACTGTGTCTGGTAATGGTGTCTTTGCAGTTCTGTCATATATGGAAGTTTTAGTTCTGTGTTGTTTGACTGAAACCAACTGGGTCTGGACAGTTACTGGTTTTAGGAAGTGCCTTTTTTCTGCAGATGGTATTTTTCTCTTGTGTTCATAGGACACAACTGGTGCCAGGTAACAGCTACAATGGCTGGTTGGCGGCATTAGAAACAAGTGCAAAACTTCAGAAGCATCTTTATCCTTTATCCTCATCAAGTTGTGCATTTGAAATATATCCCTCCAGACTACAGTCAAGACTAAAACAGCAGGAATAGTAACAGCAAAGTTACACCAGTATTTCCACAATGGCAGAATGACTTGACAGTTCTGCTTCTTGTGCCACTGTGTAGATAAAATATCCCTAATGCACCCCAAACATTCAATTTTGTGCATTTGGGGTACACTTACAGAACAATAATGTGGAGTCCCTGGGATGAGGAAACCATATACAGTTGAAATGCTGAAATGTCATATGTGATCAGACACTCATCTGATTCTCAATAATGACATGAACTCATTGAAAAAGCACCCAAACAACAGGGAAGATTGAAAATTTTTTGTTGGCACTTAAAAGCACCTAACAGCTTTGCAAAAAAGGAATTATCTGTAAAGAGAGTAGGACTACTTGCTTAAGCAACACTTTCTTTTTCTCCCACAGTTAGAAGTGACACTACAAAGAACACTTAAAAGGTTGTTATCCTGGCAACATAGTCCTGGTTCTTTCTGTAGTCATACAAGCATGAAGTTACACAAAGCACCAATCCCAATGGGGCTGCAGGTATGGGATTTGGTACAGAAATTTATGCCATGAAAAATCTGGCATTGGATTTCAATCAGTCACCTAGAGTTTCTGAATGATGTTCAGAAAAGCTGTTTGAGTTACTCCTTATGTTGCCTGTGTTATAAAATAAGAAAAGAATGGGTTGTTGGCTCTCTACTGACAGGTACCTGGCTTGGGCTACACTCCCAGCCTATAGAAACCTGAGGCAGGTGTGCTGAATGTCACCCATTACAGCACCAACATGATTAAGAGTTGCAGAACTGTTTAACAAATAATTCCAGCCCTACAGCACAGCTGAGAGGACTTTCATTGGATTTCACCATCCACAGCAAGCAGCTCTACTGAGCCAAACAAGGAATGAGTTGAAAGGATGGGAGTTTTTTTCTAGCAAGAGAATTTTCCTAGAATAAGTTTTTCAACATTTTTGTCTCTCTTTTAATACTTATTACACCATCTGACAATATGCAGCATTTATTTGGTGAATAATCATTTAATTAGAAACCGAACAATATGTGTTTCTGTCACATCAGAGGCTTCTCCACACTTTCATTGGTGGTTCCCATCCACTTTGGGATATATTTACAAATCCACTCAGGTGTTTATTGATGCTGAAACTGTGGAAGTAGGGTATCTGTGCTGGGTTGCTCCCTGAAGCAGACATTCTGCAAAAATATTTCACCTCATTTTCTGAACTTGAGATGTAACTATGCACACACAGTTTGAGGCCAAATTCTCAGTCTGGAAAAAGGCTGATTTTGCCTTTTTTCAATGTACAAGTTATGCAAAATGTTTTCCCTAATGAGACTAGAAAACTCTTACATATTATGACTTGAGGCACAACATAGAGACCTCATCTTTTTCCCTCATATTGCACAGTGTCCTCAGTGATTGTGTGCATCCAATGGGCATGCTAAAGATGGACAAGACTGAGATCTTTCAGTGGAACAGATGGGAAAAGGAATGACCTTGAGCTAATGCACTGCTCTGTGATTATCCCAGTCTGGATTCCCTCAGTGTTATTTAGGAAGCAAGGCACATTCAGCATTGGTTATAGCAGCAGAATCTACCCATTTCAGTGATGTACTCAAAGCTGGTGGAGCAAGCAAAGAAACCATCTGCTTCAATTCCTGCCTGTGCTTTACCCAGAAAACTATTCTTATTCTCCATTAGCAATATATTGCTTTTCACCTCTGTTACAATTCATTTTGCTGAAAGCACCAGTTGTCTACCAGACAGAGATCTATGTAATACTGACTGAGACTCAGGGATTACTGAAGCTAAGATTCAGGAACCTCACTGTACTTCAGATGTGTTCCTAACACATGGCTGCTGTTATCAAGTCACTGCCCCAGGAGCACAGCTCCCTCCAGCAGGTGGAACTGCTCAGCCTTTCCTGAACTTGTTCTGCAAAGCAGTGTGTAAACTGGAGTTCAGAGATGGCACCACTGACCAGGTTGGGTGATCTAACATTACCAGTGGAGAGGAAAAGGCAGGACTTGAATGACATAAAAACTGAAAAGGAAGAAACACAATGACAAAAAATGAAGAGGTCTTTCTAAAAGCTGAGGTGAAGCCAAGGCACAGAAATGAAAATGTCCAAGAGGTGTGAGTGAGGCAATGAGAGAAGTGAGGAAACAGGGAGAGAAAGAAAGGAAAGGACAGACTTCTGATCTTGGTCATAATGTGACAGGATTAAGAAAGGTATAGAGAAAGCAGATGATTTCAGAGAATAATTTTGCAGTGTCTGTACTTAGAAAATGTACCTTTGAAAAAAGGCTATTACTGATTGCTTTTGAGCCAAGTGTTGATCACTCCCAAAGAACCCACACTAATAAATCATGCTGTTGAATTGAACCAGAAACCTGTCCAGATACTTCTTACTGTGCTAGGAACTGCTCAAGGCAGTTCCCCAGTTACAAGCTGAAATGAATCAAACCTGAAAAATCACATGAAAACCCAGAATCTGTGTCTGAATTTAGGTCTGAATGTCACAAATCCTACAAAGCCTCCAGTCAGTTATGTTGGTATCATCATTAAAAATTTCTTACAATTCATAAATAACATGCAGCACTTTAAAGATTTTTGTTCCCCAAAGAATTTTTGATCTGGCTAGAGAGATGAAACAAATCAGCCATGGAATATTTAGAGGAACTCTATGGAAGTGCTTCACTGTTAATGATGGATAACAATAACAAAATATTGTCATGCTGCATATGTGAATCTGTGTGTGTCAGTGTCCCATAACAAAGAGTTGCACAGGGGACAGTGTAAGGAGGTTGGTTATCTGAGGATTTTGAAGTGTTGGGACAGGAAGAAGGTAGGGTGAGCAAAGGAGCAGGGCAGAGAGGCAGCGTGGTATTTGCTGCAGGAAATTCAGCAGAGGAGAGCCAGACACAGAGAGCAGAGCAGCTGAAGGCAGAGCATGGAGCTGTCAGGTTAAAACACAGACAAAAATCAGCAGCCCAGGAAATGGCCACTCAAAAAGCAATTAAATGCACATAAAATGCTAGTGGCCAATAACTTCTAGACAGGCATGACCCCTGCAGAATGCATGGGAAGGCACCCAGTGAGCACTGGCAGAGGGTTTCTGCCTGCATGGCAATAGAAGCAGCTGGCAGTATGAGCTGGGTGCTGCAGGTACAGTTTATCCCAGAGGATAACCTGCCTCAAAATGCTGAACAACATCCAACTCCTGCAATTTGGAGCCTTTGTGCCCCTGTGGATCTGCAAACTATCATCCTTCTAACCATGACTATAATTCAGAGGTTATTCAGGAAAGGTGGTTTTAATTACCCTTGTAAATGAATAATGAATATGGCAAAGAAATTCTAAATGGAACACAAGTTTTAAATGGAACATGTAGTTACTGAATTAACATAAAAAATACCTGAAATAAGGACAAAAGGAGATTAAAAAGATGAACAATAAGATGATTTTACTCACTGAGAGTTTTTCCTTTGCTTGCTTATATACACCAGGAGCCTGGTTTGTTTCACCACCTGCTGCTGAGAGACCCAAAGAGAGACTTGATAGTTAAAAACAACAACAATAAGCAGTTACACTTAGTACACTTGTTAGAACAATTAAATGCCTTGGAACTGTTGTGCAAAGCGATTACCTTGTGAATTACTCCCAGTGAACTGTATGCAGAATTGTACCTGCCTTAAAAATGTCCTATATATTCACCATACTTGATATAAAATGGTATTCTACCCATTTCAAATTGAAATTTTGTATTCCTGTTCCTACAAGTCTAGAAACAACAGTAAAAAGCTCAGAAATAGCTGACAACAGTAAGAGGCTCTAGTTCTAAAGGTCAATCCTTAGATACCTTAGCATCCTGATTTTCAGGACTGTCCTCTAAAAATCAGGCTCCTTTAAGCAATCTGCAAATGCAAATGTTGAGAGGCCCCTTGAAATCATCCCTTTCCAAAATATTAGCCAGCATTCCTAATGGAGACATTCACTGTTGAATTATCATCCTGGTTCCATCAACAAGGTCAGTGTGCTGTGGATCACCTAAGGCCTCAAACTTTAACAATTCAAATTATATCTGGGACATCAAGTATGTTAATGCAATATTTAATTTCTCTGATTCAGTACAGTTTGAATGAGATGTTTCAATCTGACTTGGATTCCATTGTTACAAAACATTTTGGAATGGGGCAGCTTTTTGGGCAGCAGGTGAACAGTCTCCCCCAACACTTCTGCCCAGGAATCACCTGCTACACAAAACCTTGGTGTGAAATCTTCTGGTGCCTGTGCCAGGATGCCCTTAGGAAATGCAGAAGCAGGACAGCAGGCACAGATTACAACCTCTGGCTGTAAACCCAGTGTCTTCCAGTTGTAAAACCAGCCCTAACACATTGTACAGGATGAAACCAAATAATTTCCTTCTTTCCTTCTGCAGTTCCCAGGTGTAGTGAGGAGAACCCTGGTCTCCTACCACACTTTCCATTCTTGTTCTGCCCTGTTGATATAATTTCATTAGTTTTGTGGTGGGGCTTTGTTTGTTTTTTTATACTTTTTTATACTATATTTCTTTAGGAAAGAAAACTTGTGAGGAGGAAAAGAATACACAACTTTATACTCCAAATCTTCTGAATTTGCAACAGGAGTAAGTAGAGCACAGACCTCCTTCACCACATTTTACCTCATCTGCTACTGCTGGTTTTGGTCTGGTTTGCATCTCTTCTAAATAACCAAAACCAGCCTCTTTCTTCCTTCCCTTGGTACTGAACCCTAAGCAGCTACCACTGAGAAGTGGAAAGATTATCTGGGCTGTTTGTATTCACTTACCTGAAAGCACCACAACTGCTCCATCTGAATTCTCTACAGGCTCTGCTGTGTTTAAATACCCAACCTGCTTTACCTCAGAGGCAGACCCCAGAACTGAAGACACGGAGCAGAGGTGTATCCATCCCATAGTGCCCCCCCTCATAGCCTGGTAACTCTCCTGGCCTTGCCACCACCAACACTTTTTGATGGCACTCACAGCCACTGACAAGCACGAGTCAGCTTGGGGTTCACTGAACTACTCCAGTCAAGGCAAAGACTGCACAACTCTCTATTCAGAGTTGACCATGAGGTTTCTTTTTCAAATGGCTCTCAAAAAACACTCCCTCCTTTGTGGATATGGAACTGTAAGGTACCAGTATTTGCCAGTGCTTACCAGTGACATGGGAATTTTTTTTTTCTAGTACTGAGGGGAAATAGAAGAAAGATGTCATTTCCCAGGCCACTACATAGAAAATACAAACAAAAATTACTTTCTTTTCTTGGACACTTGTATCTTATAACTGGACACAATTCATTTTAAAATTACAGTAAATGCAACATGGAGTTTTTAGCTGATCACAATACACTCAAAAGTTGCATAGGCTACTCTGCTGAGGGACTTTTGATGGGGCTCCACTGGTATTGTAAAAACTGACAAGACCATTCTGAATAGGACATGCTGACAGTCAAAACTGGCTTCAAAAAATGGTGCCATATTTTATGTAAAAGGAAAATGGGAGAGAGACGATATCCACCTAAATTCCAGATCCTGGAAGAAGCTGGATGACTGGTTCAGGCTCCAGAATACATAAGTTAGCATATGGCTGCCTACACTCCTAGAATATCATATAGCACTGCACTTTCTCATGGCCTCCCCTCAGGTCCCATCAGTAGGTATATAAAGATGAGGCAGAAGAAAAAAAGCGATACTGTGGATTTTCCAGCAACACTAAGTATGGTGAAACATTCTAGGAGATATTTTTGTTCACTTTGTAGTGTGGCTCAAGCTCCTCTGCTTTAATGCTCGAAGTTCAACACACAGGACTGAAAATATTATAATCAGTCTGGGTCCATCATTTTGGTTGCTCTCCATTTCAGGATTTCAATGTACTGGGAGGCTGTTTCTGTGTTACATTTTTCACTTTTACTTCTACATCTGCTTTGCTATGTATTGCAGTGAGAGAGGAAAAGCTCTGGCAGTTGCCAGGCAGCAAGCATTTAAGGCAACAGGGCAGATTTCCTTCTAGCAGCCCATCAGTGTGAATCAGGCCTCTTCAGAACACTATGGGTCAGGAGAGTTCAGAGGACTTAGCACTAGAGTACCTGAGGGGAAGACAGTGCTGGCCACTCGCTTGAGGAAGTGTAGACTAAGATGAGAACACTACAAAGCTGAAAATTTTTTCCTCTATCTATTGAACCCCTTCAGTCTTTTGAAAGAATATTTGAATTATGGGTTATAACTTCTGAGCTGATAAAGCTGTGATTAAGAAAAAGCAAGAGGTAGCAAGAAGAGTAATTTTAATCTTTTTTTTTTGTCCTCCCCACCCCCTTGGGTAGTTCTGGTTCAGAGTGCAAGTATGGACAGCTCAGAGACTATGAGCTGAGGAGGAGCTGTCACTGCCACACAGAGGAGTTGGAATCAGTCTTTCCTTTCCTGGCTCCATTTGTCATGAAGGGGGAAGTAAAAGTGCCAGATTCCCTCACAGAAACAAGGTGATGGGACCAAGAATTTAGTTCTGTTGTTCTAAAGAAATACAACCAGGAGATAACACACACTGCTTACACCTGAGGCACGATGTTAAAGTTACCCTTGCATAACTATACTTTGTCTCTATTTTCACCTCCACACTGAGACTGGTCTAATCTTAAAACAGGAATGACACATTGGTGCAAAACTGGACTGGAGAGTCTTAGGAACACTTTTGGTATTGCAGTGCATTACGTGGGTAACAAACACTCTTCTGAATTTCTAAGTCGTGAGAAGAGGCTATTGTAGCTCTGCCTACCTGTGCATGGTTCTTCTCTTAATAAGCCTCATTTCACTCATGAACAACCAGACTGAAGCATATGCTTATGTTACAAGACAGAAAACTTAGATTCTTTTAGCTTTTTTTTCTTTTAAGATCACCAGAAAAGTCGAGATGTTCATCTTTCCACCCTGAACTTACAGTAACAACTTACTAGTGAAGTAAATACTATGATGAAAATATTGCAAGAGTTCCTTTTTGGTCCTCTAAATAATGATACACCTATTGAGGTGTAACAGGAATCACTTATTTCATCCTTTCATCTTCCTCTAGCAAATATTAAGATTTTTTCTTGGAATGCATTTGTAGTGTGAGCCCAGATTTCTTCTCTCTCAGCTTCATGCTTCATGTGGCTGGATTCTCCCTGTGGATTTTGACTGTACAGCACAAACATCAGTGACAGATTGGGAAGTGTCAATGCAGGTAACATAAACCAACACAATAAAAGTCTGAAACACTTCTTATTATGCATGAGAGTAAAAAAGGAAAACAATGGAAATGCATACCATGGTTTGAGCTGTCAACATTTTCCCACCAGAAAAAAATAAAAAGGTGTAAGTAAAAAAAAAATGCAAAACCAAAAACCAAAATGATGAGCAGAGATTCCTACAGCAGCACACTATAAGCATGATACCAAGTTACAACCACAGCACTCAGAGGCCCAAGCAATGAGAGGCATACATGATCATGGCCTCCATTAAATAAACAAATACTAGGAAAGAAAGAAAATAAAAAAAATACAAAGCACTAAAAAAGCCACACTATTGGTGAAGACTGATATTCTCAGAGGAAAAAAAAAAATAGAGAAGCCGCCATAGCCATGAGATTTACAAACAAAAAAGAAATGTCTATGTTTGCCAGCCACATTGCATAACTGAACAGAACTCAGTCACCTGTCTGCTTCCGTTTAACACAGGAGAGATGAGTTGGTCTAGTATATTTGATAGCAGGTTTTAAAATGATTTTCCTGGTGGGAGAGTGGGCCTGAACTTCTGTTTTTTTAGCAAGTTCAGCTTTCTTATACACTGCTACGGACAAGAAAACACAGAAACATAAAATCAGGAAAAAAAACAGCAAATAGTTTCATCTGACAATACATCAAGTGGCAGGCCCACTGCTCCACAACTCCAACTCAGTGCATCGCTTCTCCTGAGGTGGAACAAGTCCTGGGAAGAAGGGGAGCACTGGTGCATTACCCTCAGCTCCGTGTTACCCAGGGACCAGTGGGGATGCCTACAATTGAAACAGGATAGGTGGAGCAGTGAGCCTTGCACATGGCTTCTCATAGAGTTGTACAATGTCTCATTAAAAAGCACTACCATTAATATTGTTAAAGTTCACATCATCTACAACAGAGTAACTGGATAGTACTTTACAACAGTTTTAAAAAATAATTTTAAAATATATATTGTAGTAGGGAGTGTTAAATGAACCTTTTTTCCTTCTCACTTCATCCCTGGAGAGTGTGCTAGGTTCCTTTTTAGCTAGTTTCCTTTCAGGAGTAGAAATCCTGCCTCTCCCAGTTTTAAAAGGTTTCTCTTTTTTATGCTTATCGAGAGATGATCTTCGCAATTCTCTCTCTGTCTTCTCCTCTTTAGGAACAGTCTCTAACTGTTCAGTCATGATGCTCCTATCATCATCTGTAGGATCAGAGCAAATTATAACAACAAACAAAAGATTAGTAACAAATGTTAACAATACTACAGTGGAGCAGAAAAAGAATTAGTTGAAGACAGAGCAGATGGATTAATAAAAAAAAAAGCAGACTATTTTACCATTTCTCTGAAACATGCTGAGATTAATAATTTTGCTTTTTGAACATTATGATTTGAAAGCAAAAATATTTAACAGGCAAAACAGAAAGGATAATGCACACCTTGAGTATCTGCCCAGAGACTGTCTGTGTCCATGATGGAGTCATCGATTGTTGTTTCATCTTTGTAATCATCACATGTTTCTGTCTTGTAGTCGGTGAGCATGATTTCTTCTCTCTGGGGTGAAGCAGGAGCTTCTGGGGAGCCTTCCTTGGGCTCAACTTGAATGTCAGCCACTTCCTCAACCTCAAGCTCCTCTTCAGCCTGGGAGTCTCCTGTTTCGAGGTCTTCCTGCTGCGTGGCAGCAAAGCGCACACTGTGGGAAGCAGATTCACCCTCATCAACTGTTGTCTGCACCACGGTGATAAAGTCATCCTCTACTGTCACCACTGATTCAATAATGCCTTTCAGTTCGGGTGGAGCTTCCAGGCTACCCTTGGCAAGCATTTCCTCAGCATCAGGTTTTCCAAAGTCTATTTCTGGGGGCATTTCTGATTCAAGATGCTGTTTATTCTGTTCTTTTACTACTTCTACCTCTTCTTCCTCCTCTTCTTCACCTTTTGTGGCCTCAGCTGTCACTTCACACGGCAGAAGCTTTTGGATCTCCATAGGTTTCACAGCTGTATCAGAAATCTTTTCAGTTTCTTCCGCAGGCTGTGGTAAGCTCTCCATCTGAATCTCTGCTTGCTCTTCCTGGAGAGGCTCAGCTTTTAGAGGGTGTTGTTCCACAGAAGGCTCCTTTGCTGGTAGCTGTGCAGCTATCTCTTCCCCAGACACAGGAGGTTTTGGAGGTTCTGCTTTGATATCCTCTGGTTTCAAGGATTCTCCATTCACACCTTCTTGAGCTTGATCATGCTCTCCACTGGATTCATAAGACTCCTCTTTATCAACTGCCTCTTGATGTACCAGATCGGGCTTAGTTACTTTTTCCTTAGTTTCTGTTTCAGTCAGTTTAGAGATGTCCTTCTCATAACTAAGCTCAGTCTTGGAAAGTATATCTGCATCCTTTGCTTCTCTGAACAAGATGGTCTGATCTTTCTGCTGAGTGTCTTTGTGTTCAGGCTCTGCTCTTTTAACAGTCATTTTCTCTTTCACTGAAGTGACAGTAACAACCTCATTGAGCTTAACATCTAAATGACTGTGATATTCTTGGTCAGCTCTCCTTGCAGCCACTTCCATATCGTGCTTTATAGCATTGTAATCAGGTCTTATTGGAGCTTCTATCTCAGCTAATTCAGGAACAACACTAAGAGTCTTCTCCTCCCTTTCCATCAGCAAAGAAACAGCATCCTTCTCTACTGCTCTCTCTGAAGCTGACATTCTGCCATACATGGTATCACCAGTTACAGCAACTTTATCAGTCATCCCTTCTTCTTTCATTCCTAAGACTGCCTCAGACCTTGTCTTCTCTGGCTCTGCAGCTTTAGTGGGATAGCCCTCTTTAGAATCAACTTGATCTTCACTTTTTTCTAGCACAGCATCCAGCTTTTCTTTTTTCTCCTGCTCAAAGTCCCTTGCCAGACTGGCCTCACCAGTGGCACGCTTACCTAAGTCTTTTTCACTGAGGAATTCTTTTGATTTTTCAGCTGCTGCCAGCTTCACTTCTATTAAAGACAAGTCGGGAGCCACACCACGCCTCAGTTTTTCATCTGTTCCTTCATAAAAGGGACAGGTTTCACTTGTTAAATTCTCACTGTCCTGAACTGGAGAAGGGAGTGGGACTGTGTACTTATTGAAAACACAGTAGCCCAAGTCTTCAAGCTGACTTTCAGCTTTTAGGGTTACATGGTTTTCATCTGTCATGGGTGGCAGGGCTGGGCTGCTGTCTTCCACAACAGCATCAGAAGGAACCGACTTCTTCCGTGCCATCTCAGCATCTGCACTCACAGAGGCTAATCTAGATCTTGTCCCTGCTAAGTCTAACATTTCAGGCAAGTCAGGAGCCAAGACAGTCCCATTTTTGTAATATTCTTTGGCCAAGAAAGGTGATTCCACCGAAGTCTCAGGATGAACTTTTTCATCTGCCGTTGCTTTTTCTTCTTCGATGTGCTCATCTTCCTCTCTACTATCAATGGGGAAGCAGGGGGCCTTCTCCAGTGCTGGTGTAGTTGCTGGCAAGTAGTCATCGCCTTCATCTATGCTTCCACTAGTGCTAGTGAGAATATCTGAAGCGAGGGGAGAAAGATCATGTGCACGACCAAAGCTAAATCCTAGAGCTATTGAATCCAGGCAGGACATGGGCAAGTTAATAGACATACTTCTCTGTTCAATTGCAGATCTCCCACCAAGTCCCAAGCTCCTGCTCAGAGTGAGGTCATCTTTATTTTTACTGTGCAGTTCTCTCTTATCCCCATAGACTTTGGGGTCAATAGTGAACATTCTTTCCATTGGGGAACTTGGTTCTTCAGATTTGTCTGGTGTAAAGCTCTGAGCCAGGGTGCTATACCCCATTTCATGAGCAGACCCACGCTGCTGCTGCTCCAATTCTGTCTGTAATTCTTCATCCTCTTCCTCTTTATCTTCAGGTATTAGATGATCTCTCTGACAAGGCTCATACACACGCTCTTTTGTGTCACTTAGTTCATAGTAATCACTGCCTTGTTTCAGAGCATCTGCTTTGAAGGCTTCCTCTTTCAGAGCTGAGGTTTCAAAATACTTCGACATTCCGGATCTATCCTCCTCTTCTTTAATTTGTTGAGGAGCTAAAACACTTGTCTTGTCCTCCTTCATATCTTTTTTAACATCTTTCTCTTTAGAAGTTTCTGGAGAAGGAGTCTTGTCAGGGGTTAAACTTGGTGCCCCAGGGGCTTTCTCTGTTATTCTGGAAAATTGAGTGGTATCAGCATGCTCTAAGGTTTTCTCAAGGGTCAGTTCATCACTTAACTTGGCTGGGGGTACCTGTGTGCTTGGCTGGACTTCCTTTTTTGTGTCTACTGCTGCTGGGAGCCCACTTTGGTCCATTTCTTTTTTTCCTTTGAAAATATCAAGTGACTTTTTAGCTTCTTCATCCTTTTGAAAGTCTGCTTTGTCTAGGAGAAGTGTCTTATCTTCAGGTTTTGTGGTAAATTTACTGTCATCTAATATTCGAGCCTCTCCTTTATCATAGAAGTCATACCTGTCTTCTTCATCACTCTCATCCTTGGTCATCTCCTCCTCCTCCCACACAGGGATTTTTGGGGTGCTTGGTGTTTTAAGGCCATCTACAGTTACTGCTGAGACTTCATGCAGAGCTAGCGTCCTGTCTCTGGGGATCTGCTCATCTTGAGTGAGATCTTTGGCAAACAGTTGGTCAGTGGGTTCCTGTTTTGTTTTGAAACTGTCTTTGAGTGGAAGCTCCTGGGGGACAGTGGGAGATGGGCCTGAAGGAAGTTCAATTTTGGCTGCTTCTGTCTTGGGTTCTGACAGCAACAGAGAACTTCCACCATGGCTGATGGCAAGATCCTGGACACCTTTATGGTCGTCTTTGAATTTCATAGATATATCTTGGTTGGATGATGAGGGCATATCTGCAGTCCTTTCTTCTGTTTTGCTCCCTTTAGGCAATTCAGAGGACAAGACCTTTTGTTCTTGAGAAGCAATAGGCTTGGCAGAAGATTCTGCAACACTGTCTTCCCCTTTCTTTTGTGAATCAGCTCCCAGGATCTGTTCTGATAGAGGTGAAGGCATTTTTTCTTTGTCTTTGCTCTGTGAATCCTTTTTATCTATAGCCTCTGGTTTTGCTGGCTGTGGAACTAAGGCATCAGATTGCTCACCAGTCTTACTGTCTTTCCCAGTTTCAAGCTGCTTTGTGTCTAAGGGTTCTGCTGTGAAAGGGCGTGTGCCCTCCTGGACACGGAATTCCATCTTCGTGGCTGCAAGTAAATCTCAAGTAGTTTGTTTGGGTTTTATAACAAAATTATTTAAAGCACTTAGAGGCAGGCAGTCATGTGGCTTATAACAACATCTTGGTATGAATGATGGAGAGGGAGAAAGATGCAAACATGCAGCAAGGCCATCCACCTAAAAATGTGCTTTAAAGTGTTAAACCCCAGTTTCCTTTCTAGACATGAGGCTTTATGATGAAAATGTGAGTTGTATGTAAATATGTGACTACTGAAATGAGATGGTTTCATGTCAATTCTTCATGGTTTGCATACAGCAGTAAACCAACTAATGCTCACCCATTGGTAAGCTATGCTGGACTCTCTAACTTGTGTTAGTTTTGAGTTAATAAATTCTGCAAGATTAAGTCAAATCAGCAGTGTCTTTGTGTGTTGCTGGCATTTAAAACATACATAGTTCTACATTTCTATATCTATTCTACATTTTTCTTCTGCATGCAGCCTAAACTGAAGAAATGATGTATATAAAAGTTTTTGCAAGTGTCAGAAGAGGCTGGCTTTCCAATTGCACCAACTTTTGACACAAAATGTCATGGCTGTCATGAGGCTGGTATGTGTAAATTGACAAGGTTATTAATAGTCCCAGATCTTGAGGGTCTGGTCTTCAAAATGGCCATCCATGTTCAGCTGTAACTGAAGTCAAAGAATACTCTGCATGTTTCTATGACTGTATATCAGGCCATAATTAAGTGAATTTGAAACTAAAAATGCTGCTTTTACTGTCTACAATTTCTAGTATCTCTAGGGAGTACTAGCTAATTAAGTTTATGGGGTTTTTATATATATGCTCTGTCAACCATTAATAGATGTGTGGGTTTTTTTTTAATATCCCACGGAAAACAATGATTTCTATGATATGAAAATTTTCCTATCATGGAAAATAGATAATGCAGAATGTGGTAGAGCTTTCTGCTGTAATCTGTAAAAAGAAAACTCTGAGCTTTTTCTCCCAGCAGTTGGCCAACCCTCAATCTTACAATCTCTGATTTAAAGTTCATGGAATCATCGTTTTGCTATGATGGTTCTGAATATTTTAGAACAGCTAGTATCTAAGTATTGGTCATTCTTTAAATATTCACATATGTTAACATTTAGTCAAAAAAGCAACTTCCATTTTGAACTTTAAAGGTAGAAAAAACAGAGGTCTGACACTAAAGTAATTTTTCTCCTTTATATTTTTACATTTTGTGGCTTACTTGCAAAATCTATGGAGCATAAAACCATGGTTTCTGAGCTGATGTCATCCTCATTTCACTGAAATTAAATAGCTTAACACTGAGTGTATGTATCCTACTGTGCCTCTTACTGTCAAGCAAATGAACAATACCAATGGCATGAAAACATATTCTGACTGCCAAAGCAATTTAATGGGCTTTAGCTGGGCCAGCCAAAACACCAGCCTCCCAAATGCAGCATTTCTTGGCCAGGTAGTAAATGGGTACTCCATACATTCTGTCATTACACCTTGTAGTACTGGCTGAAGAGAAACACCATGAAAAGGGAAATCTTGAAGTCCAGTCCTTATGTACTCTAAGACAACTGCTTGCAGTAAGTTGTTCAGTCAGCAGATCAGAACTTCACACTGTGCAATCAATCTGAAACTTCCCTATGGAGGCAGACACCCAAGGAAAGTGACGAAGGCTTTGCCTGACCAAGGCACTCCAGCAGGGTTGAGCATTTGTAACAAGGGAAGACACAAAAAATCAGAGTTCTGGCAACGATCGAGGAGGGAAGGGGTGGACTGCAATGAATGGCAAGGATATGGGATATGATGCAATAGCTTTAGGGAAGCTAAACCATAATGCACTGAAGCAGACACACACAATGCCCCCCCTCCCAAAAAAAAACAAAACAAAACAAAAAACCAAACAAAAAATTCTCACTGCAAATGAAAACATTTCTATAGTTTAAGCCTCTTTATGTCATAGTCAAAGTCAATAAATCCACTTTTTGAAAGCAAAGCAGATGAATCTCTGCACCAAAAAGAAAAAATATACATATATTAGCAATGTGACTGGCAAACACATCATCTAAGATGAGGGAAAAAGGCTGACGCAGAGGACTCAGCTTAGCTGCAAAGCACATTTTATCATGGCAAAGTAAAAAATCAGGAATCAGCCACAGTGGTGGGAAACCATGTTGTCATACAGCACCTAGGCAATCATGTTTTCTGCTACACACTCTTCAAGCATAATAACAAGAGCAGTCATACCAATACATGGGAAGAACAGGGAATGAAGCAGCCTTGGGAAGCACTGGAGAAAGCAGGAGGAGGATTTGCTGGCAGCAAACACATGCAAACCTAAGGAGAGCAGACCTTCCCCAGCTGAGGAAATGGATGTGTCTTTTGGGGGCTTTTCTGCCACCTAAGTTACACTCTCCCTGCTGGATGCCATGTTTGGCACTTGGTTTCCATGACACACTTTGGCCTCCAAACCTGGATCCGACTGACCCTCACAGAAGCCCTGTGCCTGGTCCAAAGTCTGGGTGGGCTTTTGCTCTTTTCCCAGCTGCTTCCCAGGAACAGCAGCAAGTTTTGCTTCCACAGCCATCAGGCTCTCTACTGGTTCTTCTTGGGGATGGAAAAAGGAGGTGACAACAACACCAACAGTAAACACCAAGCACACAGCTCAATGGGATTGCTTTCCCACAACGCTTTCAGCTCTGAAAATTTTACATTTAAGTGTTTCAAAAGAATGCTGGTATCCAGCCCATTGTACTCACTGTGGAACTGAATATTCCTGAAGGAAAAAATCAAACAAACCAAAACAAAAAACCTGTCTCCCCGAGAGCTGTTCATGCTGCAAGATGAGAGCTGGAAGTGTTTAACAGGTACACCCCTCCCAAAGATGGCTGTGGGTCAAATATTCATTGCAAATGGAAATGGGATGGGATGATGGATGGCCTTGAGCACCAGTGCATCAGTGAGCTCTAAGTACACTGATATTCTTCTGGTAAATGTGCTGTTTAATCCAGGACAACACATTAAATTGAGGTGAAGGATGGTATGAGGCATTAATTTCTTTCCAGTAACGTTGGCAATACTGCCTGCTAAATTCCAGCAAGTCAACCTATCACATGGATCCTGGATTTGGCCAAATATCGAGCCATTCCATAGTCTTAATGAGCCTTATGCATAGCTGATAACTAATGGTTTCACAAGAATTCAACCAAAATTCCTACACTGAGGAGGTTTATAAAGACTTTCTTCCTCAGGCTGCCTGACATCTAAACTCTGTGTGTGAACATGATTCAACACAAGGATTCTTAATTTTCTCTTCTGTTTTCTCACTAGCACTTGGGCTCCTCACCACCAACTAAGTCAAAGGAACCAATGAGTGCAATTCATCTACCTGGATTTCTAAAATACATCGCTCAGCCTAGGGGCTGTTAGGGTCAGTACAGCAGTATCACAAGCTGTCTTTACTCATGCCATGGCAAAGTCTCCCTTCTGGACTGTACTCCTGCCATTGCTACTAAGACAGAATATTACTCAGTTAGTAATAAGACGTGATAAGAAATCAGGATTGCATGTGAAGCTTTTGATTCAGCAAAATCCTTAAGCAGCTGACCAGCAGCCATGCTGCAGTCAAGCTCCCTGACCTCCCTGGGTTTAAATTGTGCCTCACACTTAAAGAAATTGCTGAATCAGATTTAGAACAAAGTTGTTTCATATCTGGAAGTGGTTGGATTCAGCCTCTTGGTACTAAAGTCAATCCTTTTAACAAAAGACTGATTATTCTCCTGAGAATGGCCTGGTTAAAACCAGACAATCAACCATCCATCCACTCCAGATCCACCTTTAAAAAGTGATCTAAGGAATACAAACACTATTTGAGGCTGGGAAAATATAATGTAAAGTAAACATATTATTAGTAACATATAAAAATGTCATTAAGGTTAGCTACTATATCTTAAATGAACAGAAGCCAGAAGATTCAGAATCAGAACTGGACCAATGCCTGAGTGTTCCAGGGATATTTACACACAGGCAGACTGTAAAAGCAGCCTGAGAGAACAGCTGGTGTTCAGGTACAAGATGCCCTGACTTGAAAAATTTGCTTTACTTTTTTTGCCCCAGTTTTATGTAGTTTTGTGCATGCACCCTTTTTGATTGAAACACTGTAAGGAAAGCCTCTCATTTTACTTTGAGCAATCTCAAGTATACACCTTCATGTTCACTTCACACAGTGCCAGGTGATTAAAATTAATTACTTACTCAAGTAGAAAGTTATCCCTGACTTAATAAAGGGATCCTACACACTCCCTCTGTGCTTGAGACCCCCTTCTGCCAAGCAGACTGCTTGTTTACAGGCAGTGAGGAGGGATGGATCATCCTGCCTATCTTTTCACTGAAGATCCAACTTATCTCCTTATTTTTCTCCTCACAGATGTTCCAAGATCTTACACTTTCACCAGGGGCAGATGCACGTGACTGAAACAGAAGCTGCCCGTGAATTAAGAAATCCAGGAGTGCTGTTAAGTACAGCTATAGGGACCCAGCTACAGTAAGGCCACCCCTGTGATTTTCTATATCCCCTGGCTCCAGGCAGACATCCTGGCATTAACTGTATTCAGTTATTAGCCCTGATCTCTCTCTTGTGCTGTAGCAGTATTAGGCTACATTATCATGCTAATTGTGAACAACTCTGGTTTTCCTGACCTAGTGAGCAATGTCAAGTATACACCTCCATCTTCCTGATGCACAAACCTGTAGAAGATTCAGTACCATTTTAAAACTCAGCTCATGTGTCCCAAAATTGAGTTAGTAAAATTCTCTGAGATGAAACAGGATCAATCTTGCCTTGGAGAAGTCAGCATTCCTCTTAGTCACTAAGAAGGATTCTCCCTCATTTCTCTAAAAGCCATTTCACTTCTATGTAACACCTGTAACACTGAAGTGTTCAGCCCATGGAAAGAGGGAGTACAGAAACACAGCAAGAGTAAATATCTTTCTGTTCCTCCTTGTTTGTAGTCAGCTGACACAATGTTAAAACCAACTGGAGATCAAACATGGCCCCATGCTACTCAAAGTCACCTGTGTGTACCAGGGTAAAAAAAGCTTTCCTCTGCCAGCAGGAGAATTAAGGCTTTTCCACAGCTATCTTTGGTATAGACATGATTTTTTTTCCCCACTGTGTTAACAACTGACTTACCTCCAGTAACAATCTTATGGCCTATTTGTTCTCAGAAGTGATTCCCTGGCAAAAAGAACAAACTAGCTTAGGCTGCTTTTAACTAGGAGCTCCTTTTTCTTCTGCTATAAGCCAGGCCAGCAGACCAAAAGCCCTGATTTAAGCAGGAACCATGGCTTCACTGACCCCCAAAAGCTGCACTCCTTGCTCACGCTGCAGCTTCACTCAGAGATGGAGAAACTCTGGACAGATGTTACTTCCATGTGGGGACACAGCTAAGGTTCCCTCCCCAGAAAGCAGCAATCCCAGGCAGATACAGAATGGAACAGATGGCAGGTGAATGGAGAGGAAGAGGAACAAAATGGGACCATGCTCAGTTCACCTTCATCATGGCCCAGCAAGACCTCTGTGCTCTTCACTGTGGCACTGGGATGTGAACTAGAGCCAGTCCACTCTGAGCTGAACAAAGGGTGTTCATAGTACTCCTCATCCGAATTGTAGGGCTCCTCATCGGGCACAGACACTGAAATGGAGGGGGGCAGGTGTCTGAGACACTCCCTGCTGGCAGCAAGCACACAGCCTGGGCACTGGTGTAGAGGTCCCACCTTATCCTCTGTCCCTCCATCTACAAATAGACACACACAGACAAAAAATGCAGGACAAACAGACAAAGAAAAGGCAGGACAGGACAGGACAGGACAGGACAGGACAGGACAGGACAGGAGGGAGGTGTGTGCTGGCAACATTGCAGGGGGGATGAAACCATGGAACCAGCTGGGCTACAGGTTAGTGCAGGATGGGGGGAAGAGGCAGATGAGTATTTTAACACTTGGGCCATCTATGTGCTGTTTCCTACAGTGTAATGAACATCAGAGACCAACTGATGGAATAAGGGAATTTCAAAACTACCTACTTACTACTTAGAGGAAGTCGTATAGCATACACACCACACCTGAGGATTTGCACTGATACTCATCTGTATTGTACAGCTGACTGCCTGTATTAAAAACATCTGAAGTATCCCAGCATGTTATCCCATCCTTCATATTCTTATCAGGTGAAGTACTTGAAAGTGTAAATTTAAAAAAGTCTTTTAATTTAAAACTAAACCAGTTTACACTTTTGTCAGTATTGATTTTATTTCTCATTGTATCTATTTCAGAATTCTCCAACTTTCTTCTTTTCCCTAGAAACAATTAACATTTAACCAACCACAAAAACCCCTTCCCTGAAAACTAGCTACAGGTTTTCCTGATAAGGACCACATAAAACTGCTCATAGAAACCTCTGTTAGTAGCTTCAGTCTGTATTATTGTGCTGCAAAAGGAAGATGATCCATGTTTAATATTCTCTGAGAGCCCCAAGGATGGCCAGGACAGAATGTAAGCTGTGTGCTCCTACACACACACACAAATACCACCCACAAACTTAGTTTAAGAGAAGCATTCTCACAATTTCTTTCAGGGCTTAAAGACTGCCTGAATTACTAATAATTTAGTAACTTTGCTCTTGGAGTGGAATTCAAACCCCAGATTCAGGGGTTTAAGCATGCTTAAAAGAGGTACATGGAGAAAGATAACCCAGCCACCTGCCCTTGGGAAATGCTAAATACAGGGCTGACCCTGAGCTTCTCACTTATTCCCTAGTGCTTAAGGGCCAGCAGCAAGGTTGAAGGGAAGCTTCTTAATCCACTTGCAATGCAGAACCTGTGGATTTCTTCTCCATAGAAGCTTCTACAAAACTAAGTGACAGATTTGAGACACTCAAGGTTTGCAAAAGGTTGGTTACAGAAGGTGAGGACATGTTTTGGAATGCAAGAGACCAGGAATCAACTCCCTCCTAAAGCTCAAAACTACAACTCCTGCTTCTTTGCTGGGTAACCTCACTCTAGTCCATGCAATACAGTGGACAAAAGTGGAAAGGGATGAGGCATTTGCCACCTCTTCTGAAACTGGGACATTGTGGAGAAAAAAGAATGGGAGGTTGATATGGTGAGAAGGAGAACATGGAAAAAGATGTACAAAAGGGGAAGCTCTCCTTCCAGCTGTGGGTCATATTTACCCAGGGACCCTTCAGAAGTAAAATGCACCAGAGTGAAGATGAAATCACAGAACGTCTCCATTTTGATGCAAACGAGGCTGAAAATTCCTTCTTTATGGGCTCTGAATAGATTGTAGGCAAGAAAACACAGACCCTATCCCTGCTCCTACAGGAACTGACAACAGTAAAAATGCTTAATACATATTGTGATGGTCCAAAGTCATCAGGAGTGAAAAGTCTAATATTGTTAAGGGCTGTTATGTTTGTGGCTATTACAGATTTACATCATTTATTTATCAGTTTTAATAAAGATATTTTCAAAATTACTGCAGATAATTTCCTTAACAAGGTATCTTTAAAGAGGATATTTCCGCAAAAAAAAAATAAAATCTTTTCTTTGTTATTTTAGTCTCTTCTAATAGTTCTTTTTGTCTCAAAGTGTGGGAAAGATCCCCAACATATTCTGAAGTCCAAGATTTAAATCACTTCTCACAATGGCTAAATCTGCTTTAGCTGCCAGTTAGCTTTTTAAAAAGGCTTTCAAGAAGCAATTTTCACTGTAAAGAAACACATTTTTACAGGACACCTGCTTCCTTATAGATTGCAATATATTCTTATTTGGTATATTAAGCCTATTTTGGAATGCCTATTTCAAAACAGACAGCAGCAAATCAAAGGCATCCTCCTCTCCTGCAACATTTAGGAAAATTTTTACATGAAGACATTGTTGACCATTGTCAAAAGGCAAGGAGCAGAGAAGAAATGCCAAGTTGGCAAGAGAATATTGCATCAGCCCTACATGACCAGATACAACTGTTAAAAGGATGAGACAGTGCTAGGGAAATTTAATTTCCTGAGCAAAATTATGTTACTATAGGTGAAATAAATGAAATAATCTCAATGAGGTAAATTAGTTATCTTACCTTCTGCAGCAGCAAAAAGGGACAGGCTCATTTGAATGGTTTTCAGCAGCCAGATGAAAGAAAGAAACCCACATCCCTTGACTCCTTTCTCTCATGAAATACACTTGACCCACAAACCTCTCTGTCTTTCCTACCTTTTCTATTTTTTTTAATTTGTGCTTGCTGCATGGCTGGCCACATCCACCTTTGTCATGTCTACAGCAGTGATTTCCTTCCTAGGATGACTGAAGGAGTCTCCTTTGGATTCAGAGGAATTCAGACACACACTGACAAGTGCACGGAGAGAAGGGGAGCAAAGGAGGTCTGAGGCAGATGTGCACACACAGCGCTCACCTTTGTTCAACATCTGCAGATTTGGATTAATTTCATAAATTGTATTCTACTCAGCAGAAAGACAGATAGACAATGTAAAGGTGCATGAGAATGGATAGCCACATGGTATAGGGAACTGGAGGTTTAAGCAAACACAGCTAAATTGGGTCAAACCCTTCTGAGACTTACTCTTCTGAATGGGAGCTTTGCCTAAATAAAAATGACAGGTCTGGCTCACTCAAGTCAGCAAAAGCTCAACTTATCACAGAAAATTAGTAGCACACTCTCTAACACAGACCAGAGCATAAGATTTCTACCGCCATTAACCACATTAAATTTACAACAACAACATTGATATTTTGGGGAAAAGCAACATAATATACTTCTGGTGAGATTTTTTTCAAGAAGTTCCTTCTGTTCATCAACCAACTCTACTGTGATTTCCAGTTTCAGAGCTGGACATAAACAAAAAGTTTCCATCGTGCATTAATGACTCAATACCTAATTTCTGTCCACACTTCCCTTACAAACACTTTTAGGATTTATACAGGCCATCTGCTCAGGAAAAAAAGGGCTGAATCAGAATCATGTAATGGAAAAGTCTCCATTCACTAAAGTTAAAGGAAATTATTTATTCAAATATTTTTAAAAGTGGTGGAATTGTGTAAATCATCAAAATGTCTCCCAAACACTGACTTTTGAGTCCTTGCAACCACCCCTGTGGGGATAGGTAAAGAAGTGCTGTTACATTAACACAATTCTACATGCAAGGGAAGAGAAAAACAACGATGTTAAATGACTTGCTGAGTTATATGCACAGCTGGAAACAGCAGGGTCTGGTAGTACATAATAACTTTGAGTTGTATATAGTGTTTTGCCACCTTCTTGTGTTAATACAACCAGCAAAATGGTGTCTGTTTGCTTATGGAGCAATCTACAACCTCCTGTCAATTAACCAATATGAATACTTTACTAAGTTCTAAACCACATGTAAATAATCCTGACAGAAACAGCACACAAAGAGAATCCTCAACCAAGGATGCATAATGTAAGAACCTTGACATTCGCCCAAAAGGGAAGAATTTTACTGTGACATGAAATACCAAAAAGCATTTGCTGAGTTAGTCATGTGAACAATATGTTAAAAAATAGTGGTAAAAGCCTTGGAACAATTGTAAAAGCCTTTGTTAATGCCTCACTAGCTTCCTTTTCATTTAGTAGTTTTGACTGCCATTACAGCTCTTGGTGATCAGAGTCTAGGAACAATGCAGATTTTTTTTTTAAAAAACACAACCAATTAACCAGAATTTTTACTGTTTACTACCTGCATCAAGTAAGTATTTCCAATACAGTGGAATTAGAGCCTGCAATTGTCTCAAAAATTACTGCAGAATGGAACCTGCCTAATTGCAGTGTCCTGATAAGCTGAGCATCAGACTCTGTGAGAACATGAAATAGGAACTGTCCACTTTCAAAATTAATAGAGGCTCTGTGTTAAAATACCAACAAAGTTTGTTAAGCAGGTGGTAAGAAATTGTTGTCATGCACTTATTTAATGAAAAGAGAAAATGCTAAATGAAAATAAATGGACACATAAAAATGCTTTTGCCATGGCAGAGTTCAACTGACAGTCCCCTGGAGATTTGGAACCCAAATCCTTCCTTCATATCCTCATGGAAAGGCTCGGTTTTAACACACTGCTGTCTGCCTATACTGCTGGCATTTATATTGATGCAGCAATCTTCTCCTGCTGAAGAAAGCACTGACACACTTTGTGACAACTTCACAGGCTCCTGCACTCTGTGTACAGAACCCCCAATGCACCAAGACCTTGAAGCATGAATTACAGGTTGAGGAACAAAGAAATGATCTGACTCTGAATCTCCTTGCTTTATGCATTTAAGATTCCCAAAACAAAGCTAATGATTATTAACCCCCCCCCCCCCAAAAAAAAACAAAAACAAAAACAAACAAAAAAAACCAAAACACAAGAACAAAAACCAACCAAACCCCCCAAAAAACCCCAAAGCAGCCAAACAAATCCTAAGAAAAGCAAGATGTCCTGAATCACAGTTTTGGTGACCACAGGAGACATCTTGACTTATATTGCATATAACAGATAAAAAGGTGAGCATCACCATCTTTTTGTCTTTAATGTGGATGTACTTATCACATCCTGTCAGTTACCTCTGTGCATGAGTCTACCTTATCCATGTATGGCAGCTGGTTGGCAGATGGGGAGTTATTGCTGGGGAATGCCTTATCTTTTCACATGAAAGTGCAGAAAGTATCTCCATTTTCTGATACCCTCATGCTTTAGATTCATGTCTCAGCCCTCTGCTGGCAGCTGTGCTCTGCAACATCCAGGAGACCCTTACCTTCCTCCAGAGCTCCAGTCTGCTCAGAAGCTGGTGATGGAGGTGGGGAAGGAGGCAGGTTGGCTGACTCTTCAACTGCTAGAAATTGAACAGTGAAAATGAGACAGGACAGTTAATTCCAGGGAGACTGATGCTTGATGTAAGCTGCAGTCAGCCTGATCTGTCCAATTGAAAGAATTATTTAATAGGGACTTGTGTCTAGTGGATTTTCAGATAGACCATTTCAGAATAAATGGACTTTCAAAATTATAATAAAAAGGATTATTTTTTCAGACGGTATGAATAATTTTTAAAATTCTGGTCACAGAGTACAATAAAAAAATCAAGTACAAAATTATCTTTTAAATCCATATTGCCACTCAAAAAACCTTCAGTCACCCAAAGCAACAACAATAAAGCATCAGAGCATAAGAGAGTTTATAAATTTACACTGACTATCAAAACCTGCCATCTAATCTCTTCAATTTACCTTGAATACATGCACAATAAGCATTCTGCATGGTTTTTTTTCTTTCCTTCTGCTGAGCTCAGGGTTAATCACAGAATACATGCAAATACTTCTTGTCTAGATACAAAACAGCAGTGAAATCGTAGATGCACTTAGCCAGGGTTTTACATTCATTTCCAGTCATGAGACAAGATGCTGAAACCAAGTCATGTTTTTTCAATCATTTAAATTCAAGCATGATGAAATCCTAAACAGTTTCTTAAATGAACTCAGCATAACCTCTGCATCTCACTTAATACCAATCACTTCAAGAATTTTTTTTCTTTGAAAGCAGATCCATTACTGGGGCTTAGGCAGTATTTTTACAGATAGGTAGGCCCCAGTTTCAAGGCCCCAGCAGAATTTCCCAGGCTGTATCCTACTGACTTCAGTGTGGTCTGGAGGAGAACCTTATGTGACTTGTCCTTAAGATGTGCTGTCCAGGAACAGAGTAGATACACCTTCATCAGAAAGCAGTTCCACCCATGGTTATTTAATGGACTGAGGATGTACTTCCCACAGGATCTTTAAAATGTCTGTTCTAACTAGAGGGAACTGAATATCCATTTTGCCTCCCCAAAGCCCTAGGGAAGCAATCTCTGCTTAAATATGTATGAAGTGTTTTGCAGAACTGGGGTCTACCATGTAAAACTGAATGTCTGTAAAGATGAGAATTACCAATATCCCTGATGCCGTTCAAAATTAATTTAATGAAGCTGAAGACCTTGGGAACAAAATTTCTAACATGTTCTCTAAATTACTCATTGACTTCAATTCATTCCTAAGCAGGGTCCAGCCACTGTACTAAACAAAGCAGAGTGCCCTCAGGGAAAACACCACAAGGCATTATTTTGATTTGATCACAACGTACATGCACTCAGGAGTACTTATCCTGGGGCAGGCTTGCAAGACTTGCCCTTCCTCAGGACAGAGTAAGGTCTTTCTCTGCCCTTGGTGTGTATGTTTTGAGCTGCTGTGGAAGTTTTCTGGCAGGAAGGAAGCACTGTAGGTATGAATGGCTGTAAATTTACTTTTAAATATATATGTGTATATATATATACATACACACAAGCATACTTTCAGAGACATATTTCACAAAGGAGCCAGCAGGAGGATGGGGGCACAGCATGGACCACTGGCAGTGGTACCATTCCAAGTTTGGACCACTGGCATTCACTTCTACCACAGGTAGCCCCCTCTCCTACAATCTCCCCTCACCCTGCTAACACCCCTCCCACCCTCACCTGGTGTACCCTCTTCCTCTCTGCTTCCCACTGAGGTGCTCCTCCTCCACCTTTTTGAGTAGCTACCACCCAGCCAGCATAACCTCCCCTTTCCCATGCCTCTCCTCTATCTTTGGCTTCTCAGACATTCACCTTTCTCACTCCCATTGTACAGGGCTGAACACGAAGGGGCTGCAGGGTCCCACCAAACATGATGCTGAAGCCCCTATCCCCAAATTCCATTCACAGCCATGCCACTCAGGAGTCAGAATCCAGGTGGAGAACTGCTGCTGGAGTAAACAGTGAACCAGGCAGTCCCAGGGCTGTGAAAACTGGGGTAAAAAGGATATCCCTATTTGTATATGGTGCCAGCATTAATCCAGTGGTGCTCCAGTTAGCCCATGACCATAACACACAGCTGCAACTGTTTTTTAGTACTTCACAAACATATAATACCTGCAGACACAAGGGTACTTTGAATATTCTTTGTCTCATTTTACCTATAGGTAGTGGTCCAGGTTGATCTTTGTGCTGGGCTTCTTTTTCCTGTTCACCTTTTAGGACTGCTACAGCTTCAGCTGTTACTACTTGTACTATCCTTGCAGACACTTCTTCTGTGGCAGCAGCAAAGTTAGAAAAAACCAAAGAGAATTATGATAGTGAGAACAATGAATTAAAATTATCAAGATTAGTTTAAACAACAAAAAATAGAGGATGACTTAATCCATTTTTTAAAAGTAATGTTTTTTTCTTGAAATATGAGCAAATCATTAAAACTAAAACAGAAGGATCAAATATTCCAGAGATCTCAGTGGAAAATGCTGAGTATTCATATAGACCAAGATCCCACCACTTACAGGAAGATGCATGCAGCATCCTTAATAAATGTTCTCTCCATTAGGAACAATGTGAAGCAACTGCAAAATTTTAAGGTGATAATTTATTAAATGTCTAGAAAATCATTTTGCAGGTACTATTTTGCAAGCAGGGGTGGAATGGCCAGATGAGTAATGGCATTTCTTGACATTTAATATACAGATTGAGCTGCATTCTTACATGCACTTTGGATGGGGTTTCCACCTCATCAGCACAATTACTATGCATCAAAGGCACTTCCCAGACAAACGTCTATGCTGATAAAGGGCTTGAAAAAGAAGAGCCAAAAATCATTTTTCTATGATTAAAATGTACAATACACTTTGTCCTCCTCATCCCTTCCAAGACTGCAACACAAAGCTGTATTTAAACATTAGGCCTGAACATTAGGCAGAGGGACTGCAGAGGATAACATCAGCTGGGTGGGATGGGCTCTGGGGCCCTGGTCTGGGACAGAAGCTTGACCCCTAGATGCGACAGGACCCAAGATTCACCTTTCCCTCCCACCCTCTCCTGTGCGGTGAGCCCCAGAGGGACTGAACAGCCATGTGCTCTGGGGAGTGGAGAGTGGCAGTGGGGATCTTTCAGAGAGTAAATACTTTCAAACAGAGAAATGGTCTCCCATCTTGGATCTAGACCCACCCAAAGTGTAGTGAAATGCCACAGGCACACACCTGTGTGTTAGAAGTGACCAGAGAGGCTTCCTGCCTTTAAGATCCATCCACCTTTGATTGAAAAAATTAAGGAAGCAAGGGGTTGGTCCAGTAGAACCATTTACAAAAGAATTCAGAGGAAGGCAGAGGGCAGTGACCACCACTGGCTGAAGCCGACAGCACGAGATGGATAATAAGTCAGAACAACTACCAAGCAACAACAAGAAAAAAAGCTGAGTTAAAAAACCCCTGTCAGCTCAAGAATACAGGAGTATAAACTTGTCAAGGATAAATTCAGACTAGAAATCTGATGATGATGCTTTCCCACTGCCAGGGGTGTGATGTTCTGGATGTCTACCATAACAGCAGGAAATAACTCGATTTTGAGATGGAGCTCAATGCATTTACAAAAGGCACTACACAAAATTGAGGTTCCTGTAGCAGCAGGAGACTGCAAATGACAGCTCCTGTTCTCTGGTCCTCTCTTCAATGACATTCCCATAGTATGAGGAATCATTAAATAGACTTAAACAGCACTATAACCCCATAAATCAATCCTGCATGTGGCTAGGACCAAAGAACAGGGATATTGATTGAGAGCCCACCAATCTTCCCAGCTGCCTCTCAGGGACTGCATCTCTGGGGCTATTTGAATTTCTTCCATTCGCATGCCTGCTGAATGCTGGGGGTGCTTCTTGGCACTCTTGGTTCCTTCCTCATGTGAGAAACAGGACACAGATACCTCCCAGGCCTTCCCAGACCATCTTGTGCTGCTGCTGTTGCAGAGCATTGGGGACTGGACATAAAAGGTCCCCTGGAGTCATTACAGGTCTTGATGATTCCCCACGTCCCCACATGCAGATTGCAATATCAGAAGAAACTGGGAGAAAAAACCTGTGCTGTGGCCCATCGTGGTGCCTGTCCCACACTGTGCTGCAGCCCCTTGCAGGGGGGGGACACATGGGTAGCAAGCAAACCACTCTCCCATAAAGCATCCTTCAATCCCTGGAATATCCCTGGTCAGAGCATCACCCCAACAGCTTCAGAGAGCGTGGAGAAGGGCACAGAGCTTTGCAGAGCATCACAGATTCCAAAGACCCCATACCAATCATCCCCAGCACTAGTTTACACCTGGAGGATGTGACACATGACCCATCCACCAAAATTTCCATGAATCACAACACTACTGACAGAAGTGACATCATCAAGGCTGTACTGTTAGCTCAGATTAACAAAGACTTAATCAAGAAGACTATTAGGAGAACCAAATTTTAAAGCTTATTTCCAAATGGAAATTTTAAGAAAAGGCTTAGTTTTTCAGATACAGAATATTCAATTGTGTACCACATTTAGTACCCTGGAGCACACCCAAAGAAATCCACTCAGTCACCTCTCTTCATCAACCAAACTACTGCAAGCCTCCTCCCAGCAAGGTAAGACAAATGCCCAATAAAATGGTCTCCTTTGTTACACAACTCGTATTTGTTCACACCCAGACTGGTTCTGGAGTGGAAACGGGCTCTCCAGAGCTAGAAGACAGTTCCCACTCTCTCAGTTCTCTCTCTGATTTAATTTTTTTGGGACTAAGATTATGTTCCAGAAGGAGATACAGCTTGGGGTGAAAGACTATCTCCTGAAAAAGGGAAATGACAACTTAAGGCTATACAAAATAACTAATTCAAAATACAAATGGCCTCTGGGTTTTGGGTGGAGGTTGTTTGCTTTTTTTTTAATCAAGAAAGGCTCACTTCTGAATGCTCTCTTGATGGATATTTTGGGTGACATAGGAGGCAGAGGCAGTTTGCCAGAAGAGCAGTGCTTTTGCTATACATGACTGCTGCAAAAGGACAGACATTTTTGTACTAATGGACACTATAAATAGCAGATCCAATGGGTAAGTCAAATCCTCACAGGGCAGCTACTGAGACTTTTCATAGTTTCCTTCTGGTTCAGTTAAAGTTCAAGGAAGCCTAAAGTGAGAGAGAGACAGAGAGAAAGAGGGAAAGAGAGGAAGGAAGAGAGAGAGGAAAGAGGAAGAGAGGAAGGGAAAGAGGGAAGGGAAAGAGGGAAAGGGAAGGGGAAGGGAAAGAGGGAAAGAGGGAAAGGGAAGGGGAAGGGAAAGAGGGAAAGGGAAGGGGAAAGGGAAGGGGAAGGGGAAGGGGAAGGGAAGGGAAGGGGAAGGGGAAGGGAAGGGGAAGGGAAGGGGAAGGGGAAGGGGAAGGGGAAGGGAAGGGGAAGGGGAAGGGGAAGGGAAGGGGAAGGGGAAGGGTTAACTCGCTTGGATGCCAGGAAAGTTCTTCACAGCCTAAAACCTTCGGCTTTATTAAATATACTTTTGCTTGCAAAGATTTATTTATTTTCCCTCTCTTTAAGTAGGTACATATTTGCTGACTCTACTTCATGCCACAAAACCAGCACAGAACAAATGACAAGTAACACCAACTATATGTTTCTCAAAGGCAACAAGACCTTGGCTTCACATAAGATTCCAGCACAACAAAGGAAAGCAACATGGCTTTCCTTTGCATTTTGCAGAGGCAAATGCTGTTCCTTTTTACCAAGATGTCAGGACACAAATTGAGTCTCCCAGATTGATTTCAGGGAATGAGGTGCTCAAAATTAGAGGTGGAACTTGAATGTGATGTCTGTGGCAGAGAGGAGACATTGTGAAAGATTCCCAGCATGAGCTTTCAGAAACCCCTTGAGAAGGGACAGGCTGAGCTGAGAGGTCAGGAGCTCACAGACAGAGGGACAGTGCTTTCCCCACTCCCTGAAGGTTGTCACTTCAGACTGAGCTCTGACAGGGCTGTCAGGTCGAGCCTGCCCAGCTGCTGCTGGTGGGAAGAGAGGACTCTGTCCTGCTGAGAGGGCAGGCACCTGCCTCGGGCACTGTGCTAATTTAAATCAAAGTTACAACTCAAACCAATAAGCACTCTCAGCTCCTGGTTTTGAAAGCCAGCCCAATTCTACAAACCTCAGCCCCCAGTGTGCCCATCGGGGGCATCTGGAGTCTGCCTGCCTCCCAGATAAGTCAGGGACACAGATGCTTTCAGAGCACTGGGATGCACATGAGATGCTGAACCAGCTGCTGACAGTCCAGGGAGTCACAGTCTTCCCTCTTTGATGAGTTTAGAAGGCTTTATGCCTTGAAAAGCTGCTGCCCCTCTCATAGGCACACTCAAGGGCACAAGAGCTGCCCAGTCAGAACCTCCATCCCAGCTTACTCAGGCACCCAGTTTCAGCTCAAGGAGGAGTCATCCAGACTCCTTCCAGACTCTCTCTTCTTCACTGACAGACTCATCCAGGGGCTGTTCAGTGAGGTTACATCCCAAAGCATGGCCACAGCAGAGACAAGGATCTGGGATTAGACCCTGCAGAAAGCCAAGATATTGTTTTAAAGCCCTCCTTCATTTCCTATTGATGCTGCTGCAGTTGCCAAAGGACTGCAGATGTCTCCACTGGCACCTGAATCCATTACCTACAGTATTTCATGCCCCAGGAAACCTTTCCAGGCCATTAAGTTGTCGGGGTTTTTTTACACTCAGGTTTATCAGTCCCAGACACAGATGTAGGGATGGTGGCAAGAGTGTGTTTAAAAAGGTGTCTGAGCTCAGAAAACTGCTAGAAATAATTGGCAACTTTAAAGGCAAGAGCAAAAATTAGCTTTGTGACACATCTCCGTAATGATGTGTGGTGTCTCTTCCCTCTGTGCCCTTTTTAATGGTTTTCATTCAGCCTTGGGCACTTTTTCTCTTCCAGCTTACCGTAAGCTCAGGCTCAACCCATTGAGGAGCTGAGTTTGCTCTGAACACCACTTCCTAGGTGAAACTGCTCAGGCTCAGATATTTGCCACTGACAGCCCTCACCCAAGCAGCACTGTTTATCTCCTCTCTTTCCCTCTATGCCCCTCTATTATTCCAAGGATGTTTTTTGACAGGAGAAGCTTCCTGTGAGCAGGGCTCCTGCATCTTCCTGCCTCACAGGGATGCTGCTGGCATAGGAGCCAGGGCTGGTACAGCTCTCCCCTGGACTGGAGGGCTTCTCAGCTCACACTACAGCATCAGTGATATCTCAGGATAGAGTCACCTCAGTCAGAGCAGAGTTTGTCACCTCAGCATTTCTTCTCCTCCCCTGACTGTACTCACCCATATTTTATTACCCCCATCCAGCCACCCATCAATTGCTGCTTCCCACCCAAGCACCCATTCCACAGCAACAAGGACAGCTCCTCCTAAAAAGAAAAAGCTTTGGCTTTATTAAATATACTTTTGCTTGCAAAGATTTATTTTCCCTCTCCTTAAGCAGGTACATATTTTCTGATTCTACTTCATGCCACAAAACCAGCACAGAACAAATGACAAGTAACACCAACTATATGTTTCTCAAAGCAACAAGACCTTGGCTTCACGTAAGATTCCAGCACAACAAAGAAAAGCAACATGGCTTTCCTTCGCATTTTGCAGAGGCAAATGCTGTTCCTTTTTACCAAGATGTCAGGACACAAACTGAGCCTCCCAGATGGATTTCAGGGAATGGGGTGCTCAAAATTAGAGGTGGAACTTGAATGTGATGTCTGTAGCAGAGAGGAGACATTGTGAAAGATTCCCAGCATGAGCTTTCAGAAACCCTGGACTGGAGAGCTTCTCAGCTCACACTACAGCATCAGTGATATCTCAGGATAGAGTCACCTCAGTCAAAGCAGAGTTTGTCACCTCAGCTTTTCTTCTCCTTGCCTGACTGTAGTCATCCATATTTTATTACCCCTATTCAGCCCACCCATCTACTGCTGCTTCCCACCCAAGCACCCATTCCACAGCAACAGGGACAGCTCCTCCTAAAAAGAAAAAGCATTTCACATCCCCACAATTTTCCTGGGACTTTTCCCAGCCTGGAGCAGCAGCATCCCTCACTCTTTCTAGCAACAGCTCTGATCCCACCAGGGTGACAGTGGATCCAGAGTTTGCTGTAGCCATGGAAGTTGCCATCTGGTCTCTGTAAGGCAGAACTTGTTGAAAGCATAAACAAAGTTTAATGTGCCGGAACTGCTCGGCACAACAAATGCTCCAGGAGAAAACCCAAGGAAAGAGATGAAAAGAAGGGACGAAGAGGAGGAGACTGAAAATCATGTCAAAACTTCCCATGCATTCACAGTGACAGCCCTCAGACATCTAGAGAGAAAAATTACCAGCGAGCTCATAACTGAGGCATAATCAAAGGGTAATTACCGCTCCTGGAGCACTGAGGCTAAAAGAGATAAAGAAAGATGCAAACAGATGGGAAGGACAAAATAATATGTTTCATTAATTGTGCTACATTTTAGGGAAGGAACACAGGCAGAGCCCAGCAAAAGGATTAGCTACAAGTCTGCCTGCAGAATTGGGAAAACAAAGCCATTTCAGTCAAAATGTGCCTGTCAGAAACCTCAGTGGGGTGCAGAGCGGTTGCCACGGTAACCAGCGCTAATTGTTGGCACAGCCCAACAATGTCGGCAACAAAAGCACAGAGCAACCTGCGCTGCGGAAAGACACAAAGTGGCTATTTGCTACCCTTGACAATCTGAAAAGCGAACGGGACCTATGGATTTTTTCCCCCCTGGGCACGGCAATTCCGAGTGCAGCAGGAGTAGGAACCAAAAAGCTCTTCGATTTGTTCAGAGGCATTAGCCAGGCCCCCGAGGACAGATCCTGATTCACACTCAGCTCCCCTGGAAGCTGTGGACGACGCTGATTCTGAGTCAAGACTGATGAAACACTGGGGACAAAAAGCCCTGTGCTTCACCCAGTGACCTTGCTGACACATTTGTCACCGGGATTATGACTACTCTAAATACTGCTTTTTGCACCTGGGCTAAAAGAGAAAGGCACAGCAGCATATGAATAAGTTACGTAAAACCCAAATAATGCCAACGGATTAGTGCTTGCAATTGAAGAAAAAAGCAGTAACATAGCTTTACAGAATTCAAATATTTGCTTTCAAATGGCTTTCGTGAGTATAAATATTTTGCCCTAAGTAGGCCCTTGATCTAGATGTTGGCAATATCAACAGTAATTGGCAGGAGGTATGAAGGCAAATAATGGGAACACTAGCGTTTAAATTAAATGAAACTGCAGCACAATTGACAAGTATCATTTTCCTAATAAACCTGTTGACTTAAGCTACAGTACCATCAGTGAGGATAGCGACAGATTAATTTAATAACCAGGATTTGCCAGCTAACCAACTGAACAGGTCAGAAAAGGCTTGTGCTAGGGAAAAGAAAAGAGCTTTGATAGTTTAATGCATTCAGACCCAAAGGTATGAAGATGCAGCCTTCCTTTGGGCACACACATCAGAAGAGCACGTACAGGGGAGCTACAGCCTACCCAACACAGCAGGTTCAACCCCTGCCCAGCCCCACAGCAAACTGCTTGTGCCTCTGTGTTTTGGGGTACTTCAGGTATTTAACAACCCCTCCTATCTTCTCCTTATACTCAAGATTGTGAATCTGAACCATCATTACCCAGCCCCTTAACACACCTGCTGTATAGCACAGTACAAGCACAGATACACATCCCGGCTGCAGCACAGCTGTGTCAGAGCCCTGGTGCAAACAGGAGGAGGGAAGGGCAGCTTTCCGTGCACCCCAACTGCTCTGTGGTGTTTAGGGAAGCAGAAGCCTGGCACTCCTGGCCTTGGAACACTTCCATGCTGTCTGTGTGTACTTCAGCTCCACCACCTGCCTGCCTTTCCTGACAACCTTCAGCAAGAGAGCTGGACAGACAGTCCATACCTCCACGGCAAGTGGCAAAATCCAAAGTAAACTTGTGCTAGGAGCCAGGAGCAATTCGGAAAGCTCTGGCCAGCCCCTCCTCCCCAGCACACGTTCCTCAGGCAGAGCCTCTGCCACACTGCCCAGCAGCTGTAGAGCAAATCCCCAAGGGACCAGTCCCCACACCCCTTCTTGAAATATGGAAGTCTCTTAGAAAGGAGTCTTGAAATGTCAGCTCAGTAAAGCAATGCTTTATTGAGTACTCACTTAAATGAGCACTCATTACTGCAAATACTTGCTCCATGTGCATCTCCTGAGTCGGATCTTAAGTCTTCCTCGTGCAACAAAATATTTACTGCCGTCAGCATTTCCCAGCCTAGTCAGAGGTGAGAAAAGCTAATCCGTTCTGTTCTGTCTGATGCATTTGCAGCACCATTTACAGACAACATCAGGACAATGCAGCGAGGTCCTGCTGCCTTTCCCAGGATTTGGTATCAGCCAGAAACATCACCTGCATGTACGAAGCATCTCTATCTGTCTTTCATTGAAACATGAACTATGTAGGACTTGTGCTGAAGAAATCACTTTGGCTTCAAAAGAAAGAACTGGATCTTTAATCTTCTGAGTGTGAGTAAATACATGAAACAGGTAACTCACTTTTAAATCAATATGTGTTTTGAACTTCAGTATAAGTTGAGATTTTGAACAAAAAGACTTTTAAGAACCCCCACAGAAGCCAATGGAGGTTCAGCCACCTCCAGCAGGTGACATGTGCTTTAAAGTTCATTTTTAGCTCCTTTTGTTCTGATTTTAAACTTTTTACTCTATTTCCTGCGATCCCTCTCAAAAAAAAAAAAAAAAAAAGAATTCAAAGCTGTGTGAACTCTGCTGAATTTAAGTTTAAAATTAACATCAACCTGTGCATACACTGTGGGGCATTTCCAGTGGGGCCTGTTTCAGAAGGACTCAAAGAGCACTCTGTCAAGGCACCAGAATTTTGGTTCACCCCATCAGGGGGTACAGTAACACACAAACCACAGCAACCCCCTGCCCTGTTCACCCTGAGCTTTGCTGCTTGTTCCCCTGCATAACCAGCTCTGCAATGCAGCACCAGAGGCAGAGCTCACATCTTCCCAGTCCCACACCTGTGCCTAGGCAGATGTCCTGTTCCTGAGGAATGCTCTGGTGTACTTACAAGAGAACACAAGTGAGGATGTTCCCATGGACAAGGGGAGCAGAACAGGTCCCACGTCACATAAAAAATGAACCAAGTCCTGCAGAGGCGGTGAGGGGATTTTCAGAGCAGTCCTCAGCCCTGAGGATGGCAGCTCTGCCATCTCTGCCCTCCCTCCTGGCACTGCCCCAGCAGACAGCAGTCCTGTCTCTGCTGGGTCATTGCCTCTGCCCAGGACTCATCCCTGGCTGCACACACACACAGGCTGCTCCCATCCACTCCTGCCTGTCCCAGGAGACTACTGGCCCACACCTCCAAGTGGACAAAATTACTAGCAAAGAGAAAAGTGCAGCTCCTCTCGAAGAAGGAGGACATGAAAGATGCACATAAAAAAATCCCCAGCGCACCACCTGAACTACCTCTTGAGCTTTTCCTGACAGATCTTCTATGGGCACTTAAACAGCTGCAAGCCTTAAACAGCAGAAGCCTTTTCCTTCTCGCACATGCACTACAAGGCTATGGATGAAAACACTTCAGGTACGTCAGCAAGACTGCCACATCTATGCAGTGTTGGCAGCTGACACTTCTGCTTTTATTAACATTTCTGTCTCACCAGATGCACGGGCTCATGCACAGAGGAGCCAACTGTAAATTAGTTTTATCATAACTGCCACAGGCTACATGGGTGGCTGGGAGCTGTACCAAACTGATCATACATCACTGGGAATCAGTCTCAAGGAAAGAAATAGGAACAAAAGAGGGAAATACCTGGAGTTTATTTTCCCCTCCCAGAGTATGTCGTGACACTGATTTTCATGAAGTATTCAATTTACTCAGTGAAAATGACTCCCTAGGAAGCAGCTAACAGGTTTTCCTGCCTTGGAGATAATGTTATCTCACTGTTATTTTTTCACATACTGCATGCAACCGAAGTTGAAGTATTAAGGTTTTTGACCAGGTATTTTCCACATGTAGGAGAAGGGCTTGCTCACACAATCTGGGGTGCCTTGAATTCCCTGCACTTTTTGCATGCCACGAGGAATGCCTCAGTAATAACAAACTCCCCAAAACTACCAAGACTGCAGTTTTAAACCCTTACTTCAGAATGGGCTTTCCAAGCACCACAGACCCTGCTCTGTAGTCAGTCTGTCAAACAGCACAAGAAAATGTAAATGTTTTGTTCAGCATCTCTCCCCAGGAACAAATGACAGCATCAACACCACCACAAAGCCCTCTCATATTGAGTCCTGCCTTTGATTTTCCACATCAACCTTTTCCCAGCTGGTACAGACAGCATCAGAGCTCATAAGCCAGCTAATGCCAGCTGCTTTATGCTGGTTTCCATCCTTTCAGCTGGCAAAGGCATGCAAACCTGTGCTAATGAACATTGTAAGGATTTAACCTAAAGTGAGCAGTTAATCTACCAGTAGCAACTCCACAGAACAGAAAAAAAACATAAACCAAAACACCAGTACACATTAAGTTTTGCTGTTCTTGCTCAAGAAATGATTATGCAGCATGAGAAGAGATTCTTTCTTCCTCTATATTTTAACATTAGAGATTAGAACAGCAGGAAAGAAAACAACAGGAGGGTTGTCCTTGGTTTCCTTCTAGTCTTTCCTCTGAGTTCCTCATTCAAATTAAAACCCAGATTGCCTCTGCTTTCCAATTTTAATACAGATTTGCTCATAAGGGTTAGTCGAACCAAGAAATTTACATCTGTATCTCTCACACATGTAGTTTGCACTGTAAACACACCCCAAACCACTGTGCCCTCTTCACTGCCAGGGAAGTTGCGCCCCTGTACGGAAAGCGGAGTGAGGTCCCTCCCAGTCTCTCTCCTCACCTATCCTGTCTTCCCTCCCCTTGAGAAGCAAACACTGGAGAAAAAGGGAAAAAAATTAAAATCCTCCTGTCCCTTGTCAGACAGCCTGGCTGTGGCTCAGAGCTGCTGTGCACTCCTGAATGCTAAGTTCCCAGGCTACATACTTTCTCTCAGAGGAGTTTAAAGAGAGATCTCGCCCGGCACAGGGATGGGTTGGCATGGCAACGTGGGAGGAACAACTCAGCCATGCTCTCACTCCTTGCGGGAGAGCAATCCCTATGGACTCATCCCTGTAAGCGATCTGATGGCCCATACCCCTCCCAGCCCCTCTGACCTCCATCAGAAGTAGCTGTGCCTTGCACTAAGCCAACCTGTGGGCACCAGGGCTGGGAAGGTCACCAAGTCACCACTGCAAACATTCTTAAGGAGGAAAGAGCATGAAGAGATTTGCAAAGCCTGAGGGTGAGCAGGTTGATGACAGTGGCTCCGGGCTCTTCTGCTCCATGGGGTATGAGATCTTGAGAGCTGATGGCTGCCTGTGAGGGGCACCAGCACATCCCCAGCTGTCAGCTAAGAACCTGCTGCTTCTCTTCCAATGTGACTTTGGAAAAGAAGATGACATTTTAGCTCTGCTTGAAACAAAAGCAGCTGTGTGTCTGAAAAACAAGGTTCTGTTGTTTGGTAATGAGCCTTCCTCCAAAATTTCCTGCTCTCAGAAAAATGGAATGGGAAATTATATGCTGGCACAGTCCCCAGTTATATCACTTTCCAGCTGCAATTGCAAAGACCACTGCCCACTGCAAAATATTGCCCAGTGCTCCTGTATGTGTTCATGCTGCCATCCTGGGGAAGTAGACCATGATGTCCTCCCTTTGGACATGAGATGGAAGAGCCACCAAGCTGCTCCTCTGTCATCTCTGCAAGGGGCAGTGGGCAGAAGTCTACAGAGATGCCTCCCTGCACAGGACAGAGCTACAGCAGAGCCTCAGCTTTCCTGCCTGACCCGAGGTAGCTCTCTATCCACCTGTCTTATACAAGCCTTGTCTACCTTCCAAAATTTAGAAATACACAAGCTGTCTCCTGCCACACACTGAAAAGGACTTTGGGGCACAGGGGGTCAAGATCCAAAACAGGAGTCAGGATTTACAGCCCCCAAACCATCAGCCAAACGTCGATTGGGGGGGGAGGGGGGGGGGGGAGGAAAGACAGACAAGGAGCAAACTTTTGTCCACAAAAAGGGGAGACAAAACCGAAAATTTATCTCCCAGAAGGTGTTCTGAATTTGATGTATCCTTCAGCAGCAACAGCTATCCTGGCTATAGCAGCCACAGGCCTTATCAAAAGGCACCTTCAACAGACAGCGCCCCTGGCATACAGCCTGCTCTACCTGTGTGCTGGAACAACATGTTATGAAAGAGATTTCCTCCATTTCTTGGCTTCACTGCTCCATGTTGCATCTGTGAGGCTTTAATTGATTACATTTGCTGGGAACACTGACAGCACCAAGGGAGCTCTGGTTGCCAGGCCAACACACACTCACAGGCATTTCACTCTCACTCTTTAAGGAAGCACAACTGCTTATGCAATTCCCTCTTAGGATGCTCAGACTGTAGCAAGACCGTGGTGTGACCCTGGGGGTGCCCTACACAGGGACAGGAGCTGAATTTGATGATCCTGATGGGTCCCTTCCAACTCCGCATATGCTGTGATTCTATGATTAAGAAAACACCAAAGTGACACAAAACCCCAAAGGGGAGCCCAAAGGGCTGGCTGATGACTTCTTTTGGCCAAAGGCTGACATGGTACAGTGCAGCAGTTGACTGCACTACAGTGTTGTTCCTCCACATGGTTTGAAATAGAGGTTTCAAAAGAGAATCTGAACCACATGCTGACATTTTCAGTTTTGGGGACAACAGAGACCAATGGCTGAACTTCTCCAGGTGTCTAACTCCAAGCCATGGGAGTCAACAGCACCTGTGCACTGGGTTATCCCACCCAACCATCTTTCAGGCAATAACTTTTGCATGCTTGCACTGCCCAAAACTGTGCCAGACCCTCCAGCTCCTACCAATACATTTCAGTCACTGATGGACTGATTGCCCATAAAGGTGACTGAAGTCCCAAGAGGAAGTGGGAAGGCAAAGCCAGGCCCCTCAGAGAGGTCTGGGTTGGACAAAATGTGATGTCTTACAGAATTTGGTGACTGATAGTGCCAGCCAAAGAGAAACCTGCAGAGAGTGGTCTCTGCAGCTGTTAGTGAATATTCAGTCAGGGAGAAGATAGCATGGGGGTGGCAGACGCATGGGAAAAGGAAGAATTTCTCTAGCCTTGTTCCCAGTCCCCTACAGAGGAAATGCTGAGAGGGTCTCTACTACAAGTTTAATAGAGAATGGTAAAACCCCCTCCATTTTCTATGAATACCCCAGAGAGGTTCTGCTGCTTCTCTCTGTGGTCTGTTCAGCAATGTCATTTGAACGTGTCTAAAATATTGCAATGATGTGTTCCAGAAAATGACACTTGTGTTACCATTAGCACAGAGAAGAAAAATTTCAGAAGTCTTGTGTGCCTGCTTGTATCTAAATTGGCAAAGATGATGGTGTACAGCACTGTCACATTTCCTGGGCAAAAAGAGGGAGATCAAAATGCCTAATTAACAGTTTCTTCCCATGTGATCCATCAGTGACATGGTAAGATGCATCCTACCAGCTTTACAAAATAAACAATGGGAACAGGACAAACACAGCAATCCCATTCATCTTTGAACCCCATTGATTTTTCATCCTTCTGTGCATTTTGCCTGTGTTGCTTGAGACATACAGCTTGCTGAAAACACACATCTGACACAAAGGCTGAGAGGCACCTCTGGGAAATGGGCACCCAAGGAGCTTCTGGGGGGCTCTGGTAACTCCAGGAGGGCTTGGCCAGCAGCAAGATGGCCAATGTAAACCACTACATGAAAAGACAGCCTCTGACAAAGCAGTCCTGTTGGAAAGAAAGACTAAAAAGGCCTCTGTACAAAAAAGAAGGGTTGTTTGTATTTTTACTGGCAGTGCCATCTGAGGTGTTATCACTTGTATGGCAAGAGAAAGAGAAAGACAAAAAGGAAAGTAAAAATAAATGAGAAGTCATTAGAGGGGGAAAAATTATTAGCAGACCATGGGGCTGGGTGATGACCTGGCGTACAGTTTGAGCCCAGAGAGGCTGTCATGGCCCCTTGCACAGAAGGGCAACCTCACAACCTGACACGGCAGCTCCAGTCCCAGCCCTTGTGGGCCCAGAGCCCTGAACCAGCAGAACTGTCCTAGTGATTTTCTGACAGCACAGTGGTGGCAAGGGGCACGTACAAGATCCTCTTTACTTGGGGAGTAGCTACTACAAGGCAAGGCTAGGAAAGATGATGGGATCCAGGCAGCTTCCTTGTCAGGTGACTGACACCAGAACTATCCCTATCTTCACCATGGCTTTTTTGCACAGCCAACCTAATGGGACTCCCCATCTCTGATGGCTTCCTGGCCACATCCAGTCTTTCAGGCTTACACTCCCTGCAGCTTATTTAAAGAATAGCTGGTCACAGGAATAGATTTGTTGCAGATGCCTATTTGGTCTGGCTGAACAAAGCCTAAACCAAAAGGCTGTATTAGGATAAACCACATTTAGGGCTGTAAAATGCTGTCCCCTTGCCACTTTTCTCCTTGGTTGCTCCCTACAGACTGTGCTACTCCTGCTGTCTGAATCTCCCCTCCTCTGGACAACATCTGACATCATGCAAAAGCTATGTTGGCTCTGGATGAACAGAACTCAATTTCTTTCTATTGTTCTTATCTTACTTTCAGTTTTTCTTTCTTTCCCTGCCACTTCCTGCCCCTGCTTTGCTCCCTTCCAAGCTTCCAGCTCACCAGTTCCCAGCCCTCTGCCTCCCCTTCCCTTCCTGCTGCTGGATCTACTTCCCATTGCACTTATAGACCAACATGTCACAGTCTGTGACATCAAAAATCCCAGCTTCTCTCATTTATCTGTCATGGACTGCATCTCACTCACCTTTCCTATGACTCAAAGGCTCTTAAAAGCAAGGCAGAAGAGCTCAGCCTGCAAGTGGGTCTGCTAGACTGGGTCAGGAAATCTGCTGTAACTTTTTGGCAGTCTCTTTGCATCCCACGTGTTTCAGGTACCCTGCCAAATAGTGAAGGGCTGTTTGCCACTTTGGCAGGATGCATTACTGTTCTTAACACTGACTGATGCCAGGACAGAGCCACTGTCCTGAAGCTCTGGTAATAGCATTGCAGGAAATGTTTGCCCTTCAAGTGTCAAAAAATAATTCATCCAATAACTATATGGCTAATCCACCCCCCTCCAATTATAAATCTGAACTTGGCATGTACTGAAGAAAGTGCTTAACCAGCTGAGTCACTGTACATCAAGACATACTGGAGAAAATGCTTCACAAAGCATCTAACTACTTTTACCTCTAATTATATAAATTTGACAGGTTAGTCACTATATTGCTGAAAAAAAGTGGAGCATTTTAAGTGTAAGAGACCAAACCTTTGCAGCATGATATTCCTTTCAAGTCAAATAGGATGGATTGGGTTTAACTGCTAGCTCCCAGGTAAAGCTGCAGCACATTTGTACTGCTCCTCAGCCCTTCCTCCCAGTGAGCTGACCATGACTTTTCAGTAAGCAAACAAAAGACTGCCACTCCTCTATTTCACTGTAAATCAAACACATCCTGTGCTCTACCAGAGGGTCGAATCTAAACGTTTCCCTATCAGCCCACTTCAGAGGGAGTTTCTACTGATGATTATGTGACGGCCTCCTTTGCAGCACACATCTCACAGGGTGTGAAAATGTCTGGCTTGACAAGAGCTACAGATGTCATCCTTCAATCTTAGTACTTCCAAAATCCTCACCAAAGATGCTCTCTGTGTGTGCAGGTGAAAAAGGCATTGAAACTTGGTGGATCTCAGGCTGTGGAGTGCTGCAAATCACCCAAAAGGTGTTCTCAGGAGCTCCTTCGGACAGCTTGTGGCTGGCAAAGGCATGGGGCTGAGGACAGAGAGGGGCTGAGCTGGTCTGCATACATACATACATGTATGCATACAAATACATATATACATATAAATACAGATACAAATGAATAGCTGCTTTACTGCCTGTACTTATATCACATCCATAAAGCTTTCCATGAGCTGTGCCAAAAATCCTGGCCTATTCTCTCTCACATATCTGCCTTTGACTTCAGTGGGAGCTGGCTCAGCCCTAAGGCTGCCCTGGCCACAGCCCTGTGCACTCTCCCACGTCCCCATCAGCCCATGTGAAAGGAAGGCATTGATGCGTCTCTGTAATGCAGCCATTACCAGCATGATACCGAGACAGATCAATCAAAGGCAACACAACAGCCAGATTCAGAGGATTCCAAAATTGAGGTCAGACTCAGTAACTCTTAGACAGACGCCAAGAGAGAGAGACACACATATATAGAGGAAGGCAAATTTTAACTGTGCAAACCTAAAAATGTCACTTGCAGAGATGGAGTGGATGTGTTTTGGCAAGAAGTGTTATTTCCTCCCCCATTACCACCCCTCGCCTCTGCATCAGTGTTGGCATAAGGTGCCTTTGTCCTGGTGGCCTGACTCTAACCCTCCCCTTAAAACACAGCCCTCACATTTTACAGCATGAGCCCTGCAAATGGGTGCCCTGCTGCTTTGCTCTGCCCCCAGGGGACTATTGCATGGCTGCAGAAAACCTCCTCTCCCTAGGAGAGGCCCATTTTATGACTAAATCCCAGCTTCCGGGTCAGTCAGGTGTCACAAAGCTTCCTGAGGTGAAACACCTCACACTGTACCTACAGTCTCAGCAGCAGGCGCAGCAGGGATGAGGTAAGGGGTGGGAAATACCCTGTTTGTACCAGCGATCTGCTGTGGGTGAGCTGGTTGCTGTTAGAATGGGGATTTACTGACTCTGACACAAAAGGCTGAGAAGCCAAAGATTGTCATAGGTTCTGGACTTGCACCAGGGAAAAGAAAATCCCTGTAAATCCACTCAACCTCACAGTTTGGCTTCATTATCTCAGCTGACCTTGGCTTCCTGTGCATTTCTCCTCAGCTGCTTGGAGTCAATAAACTACTACAAATCATTAAACGATTCAAATTATTGGTAATTATTACACTGTACTGTATTTAAAATTGACAAGCAGACAAGCACAGCAAAGAGGACTGAATTTTGTGGTGAATGGCAATCCTGATTACAAGGCCATATTCTGAATCAAACACTAAAAATCCACCTCTAAATTTCCTGCTTCACAAGGCATTAAGCACATCCAGCAAGTAAATACTCGTGTCACATGGCAACACAAACCCCAGCACCCTTCTATCACAACAGTAAGTTGACAACAGGTTTCTCCTTTAAAAAGAAAAAAAAATACTAAAGATGTATCTTAAGTATCTTAATACTGTTTACATTGCATTAATTAAATATGAGATTAGCCAGCGTGTGAGTGTGCACTGCACAAGTCTCCAGAAAGCTTGGAATTCATCCATGAATTTCCAGCCAGCAGTTTTAGGGACTTTAATGGTGTTCAAGGACAAAGAAAGATGCCACGAGACAGGCTATATTAGGACTCCCAAGCAGAAACTGTATGTAAACACAAGAAGTCCCCACACCAGAGAGCTTGCAATCTATGCAGACAGTGAGAAAAAAGCAGAGGCGGGGGAAATGAGGCCACAAAGTGGTGACTGAGGTGAACTTCACCCGGATCAAGAGTAGTCTGGTTTCCTTGGCAAGCATGTGTCTCCAGTCCTGCTGCCTCCTTTGGATCACTGCACCTCATTTTTTCATTTGTTCTGCTGTTTAGCTTCTTTTGCCTCAAAAAGCAATATAAAAATATACTGCTGCTCATCAATGGGCATTGTAGGAGTGTGTTTCCTCATCTTCTCACCCATTAGCTGCAAACTCCTCTATTAAATGTTCATTTACCTCTCAGAGAGCAAAAACTGCTTAGAATCTCAGCCTGAAAAAGCTTGAGAAGAGCATTTCTCTCTTCCCTTTCTAAGGAGAGGAAATTCCTCTTCATCCACTAAAGTTATTCCAACTTCTCCATGTGGGCAGTGTCCAAGACTGCAGAAAAAAACTCTGTGATGGAGAAACAGGCTCAGTCTTCCCCATGCTCACTCCAACCCCTAAGAACTGCAGCATCTTACCTCTCTGATTCCTGCACATCTACTCCTACTTGCTTGCTGGCTAAGCAGAGCACAAAGTGGAGTTACAGCAAAGGGACAAGACCATGTTATCATCCTCCCCAAACAATCACCAAGAGCATGTTTTCCTGAATGCTTACACTGGGCTCTTTTACCTTTGGCTTTCATGTTCTGACTATCCACAAGAGACCCTTTAAATCTAAACCAATTTACTTTTAGCAGAGAGACCCATTTCCAACACAACTGCTTATGAAATGACTGTATGCTCCAAGAGCATTAAAGTTATCTGGCTGCTGAGAAATTGTGGATGGCATCTCCAAATGCTGTCAACAGCCATCAAACATTGCTGGAAAGATCTCTATCATGCATGGATGGATGCATCAAGGGCAGTTGTGTCTGTACAAGAGAAATTCCTCTTGCACTGTGCATTTGGGGTTTAAAGTGGGAACCTGGCAAAGTGAGAATTAGCATTCACTTCTAAAACAGGAAACTTCCTTTGCATATTTCATTTTGACACAGTCACACTTTTTTTTCTCCACAAATAACAAGCTGAATCCTAAAAATCCTAACATAGTTTAAAAACAGACAAAGTCTCAGTGAGTATCCAGTGAAATATGCCTGAGCAAGGCTGAGTAACTGCTGACACTGTGTTGTGGTACTCCCAGTCAGATTGAGCAAGACATTATTCTGCAAATAGTTGGTAGTTTCAAGGTGTTGCTACTCATAAGCAGTAACAAGAGAACCCATCCTTTATGCACACACAAAAGCATGCAAGAGCAACACGAGTTATCCATGTACATCTGAGTGGTCTCCTACTCCCTTCCAGCCCAGAGGAGTTAAGCAGCTGCTCTACACCAGACCATTCTCCTGTTCCCAAAAGGTGACCCTGTCCCACCTACCACACATTAAGGCACCATCATGCCTTTCCTGAAGTCTTCTCAGAGCACTGCCCAGGATCCTGGGTGAGGACACAAGCTGGGCTAAGCCAGATGAAGATGCAGCCTTCTCTGTGAAGAGCTCGTGGCGGCACACACACCCTCACCTCAGCTCCCTGGTGCCCTGAGGCACTCTTGGCTCCAGCTAACATTTCCCCAAGGAGAAACCTCATCCAACAGTCTGCAGAGCCCTGTGTTCTGTGGTGGGGCATCGAGGTGCATTACCTGCAGTCTCTCTGTCCCCTGCTGAGAGCTCTCCGTTGATCCCATTCTCTTTGGTCCGAGTGTACGTCCCTGGCTGCTCGTGGCTGCCCAGCCCTGATTCCTCATCCTCCCGGTAGGGAAATCCATTGGCACTTCTGACCAGCCTGGCACCCACGCCACCCTGCTCCTTAATTTCAGGTGAATGTGGGTGCGACGAAGCCTCTGCAAGCTGACCTGCAGTCCAGTGTGGTGCCTTGGCTTCCTCTTTCCTATCCTCCGCCATGGCTCCTTGCCTTCACCACTCGGCCTGTAACGACATGAGCAGGAGAGATGAGCTCCAAGCCTCTAACTGGGAAGCACTGCCAGGGAACTCCAAGCACTGCCAGGGACACACCCATCCAGCAACTGGGAGAGGGTTTAGATGCAGAAGTGTCTATGGTTATCTCTCCTGGGCCTGAGTGAGCTGCTTTAAAACCAAAACAAACCACGAAAATTCTGGGCCAAATCCTTCCTGATTCCCGCGCGCCTTGCAACTATTAGCAGCAGTTTCTTGAGGGCTGCCCTTTCGTTAAGCTAATTTTAACACCTTAATTACAGGTAAATGTTGACCCACTTAGAGAGAAGTGAATCAGTCACCGTAACACAACGACACCTTCCCAGGGTGACCCAGGGAGCAGTGCCATGCCTGCTAAAAGAAACTGAAGATGCTATTGCAATCTTCCTTGCATGGGCAAAGAGTGGATGCCCTTTGGGAACAGAACTGCTGGGAAACATGTCCTCTGCTGCTCACCACGACAGAAACCACCCCTGAAAATGCTCACTGGGTTCCCAAACATATGTGCTGTATCACCAGTTTATACCCCTCCCTGCTTGCTGTTTTGTGAATGTTCACACTCATTCCCTTTTGTCCAAAACAACCCATGAGGAACAGTTGTTTCCCACACAAGCATTTTTGTTCTCTCATGACTATCAGTATTTATACATAAATAAAACCAATAATTATTTGCTACTTCACAAGTATTTAACTCCAGTTAATTAGCTCTCATGTGTCCAAGCCAGGAAAACAAGCCACTGCACAAATCATACTCCTCACAGGAGAATGTAGCAGTAGATCCTTAATACATAAACCTAGGAAGCCAACATGTCCCCGTCTATGCTTCCATGAGGGGAAGAGAGAAAGGCTTGACCTGAGCTAGTTACTGCAAAGTAAAGACCAGCAAGCCTTTTATAAACACACTTGCCACCTTTTTTTTTTTTTTTTTTCCAGGGAGGAAAAAAACCAAAACCCACACCTAAAAGAAATCAGCTGAACACAGTCAACCAGCCATATACCAGAGAGGCTGAGCAGAGTAGGGAAGAAGGCACAAACCTGGATGGTGAGTATATTCTGCAAACATTTAACAAAAACTGAACACACACCCCAGAAAAACCCACCCTCATTTCCACAGTCAGGTCAGTTTGCAAGCTTATTTGTCAGATAATCACTCACAATTGATAACTCAACCCCTTTCTGACTGGGTATTTTCACTTAATAATAATGGCTTTCAGAGCTGCTTTAAATTAAAAAACAAGAGTGAGTCATGAAAATTACAATTCATTCACAATAAATACATGACTCAAGCTGTAGTTCCACCCCAAAGAAGACTAATAACGCTTTTGCCTCCCAGTGAAACCCCCGTGGTTTTGGCACACGTCTGGCTCTCACCCTGACACTGCTCCCTGGGGATAATTATTGCATGAGGACTGCAGGAGCAGGTGAAACTTCAAGCCCAGCATTTCCTCTGAGCTGCAGTGAACGTGGGGGGCTGAGCAGCACCGCAGAGCTCGGTGGCAATGAGACATGGATCCAATCCATCAACCACAGAAAGAGTAAACATGTTCCACACCCTACCCCTTTGCTCTGGTGGGAAACTCACCAGTGAACCACTCTGCATGTGCAGTGAGAGCCTTGGTGCAGCCACCTCAAGCCACACCAAGGGAGCTGATGGGGTAATTATGGAGGAGAGAGCCTGAACTGGGCAAAGACCATCTCCTACACACCAAAGGGATAGCCCTCTGCCTCTAGGCTGTTCCCTGCATGACACTAGAGAACATTTTCTGACCAGAGCCTTTCCAAAACACAAGGCCACAGCAAACATGTCCCTCTGTATAAGAGTGAGTAGCACACATCCAGAGCCACCCACTTTTAGGACAGATCAGATCCTGTTCTGGGGAAAAAGGAGACATTCTCATCTGTGTCACAGAAAAAAAGAAGAAGTAAACCCCAAACCCTACCCCAAGGCTTTCCCCACCAATCTGGTGTGCTTTGAACCTGAGATCAAACCACAGGAGCAGTGCAAACCTGACCATGAGCTCCAGCAGCTGGGTCACACACCAGAGGAGCTCGAACCCCTGAAGGGAGAGTAAGGGTTGGGCAGTACCCAAGCATGGGGAACATGGCTCTGAAAATCACAGGGGTGGGTGCAATCATTATTATCCCACTGCTGCAGTTTGGAGGTTATTATCCCTGAAGTGTCCTCCCTCCTTCCAGGCAGATACTCCCTACTTCACTTGAAGCTCCTTAGGAAGGATACTCACATCCTTACAATGGACTGTGTCACAGAAGTCCTCTGTGAAAGTAACAGAAGTGCTTTTATCTTTAAAAATAAATACAGTGGGCAGGCTTCAATGGCGGCTGTGTATATCTGGAGGCAGAATTTGGCTCAGTATTTTTAATAGACAGTTACAGAGTGAAATATGGATGAATTCATTCTTCACTCTCTGTTATTCATCAAGTGCTCTCAGAGTTTATAATGGTAGTAGAAACACAGTGAGTGAGTCAGACAATGCATCTTTGTACTCAGCAATTTAGCAAAGATGATCTGCTGCACAGCGTGATCCATCCCCAGCTCAGCTTCACATCCAGAGTACACAGGTGGGCTTTTTACCATCAAGTTAGTTGGTTTCCTGTGACTTCATTAGCATACCATGGTGTTAAGTTATTCAAGTGATTCAAATATTGACACAGGAATGCCAAGAGTCAACAAATATTATGGCAGGATTTATATAGTGGTGGGTATATAAAAAGAAGAAACCTGGAAAGTTTGGACCATCTAGGGAAACACAGCACTTGAGGGAAGCAAACAGTTCCTCTTTGCACTATGATTTTCTTATTCTTTGCATAAGCTGCAATAAAGGCTTCCAAAAAGTATCAGAAAAGACACTGCCAGTCTACTAAAATGTCACGTTTCTTAGGTAAAATTTCATTTGGTATTTATGAACCTCTTTTCCCCACCCATTACAGCAGAACCTCTGTGTCACAGAATATGCCACAATAACCTTAGTAGTACATTCTCACAGTTCAGCTGAAGTCAGTGCTGGTGAGAGAGTGCCCAAGGCAGGTGCTGGCCCATGGCATTCCCAAGGGAGCAGAAAACTGCAGAAAGGCCAATGGAGCTTGTGGGATGGACCACGTTTGGTGGTAGGCCATGCACAGCCCTCTCCAAATGGCTTTCCCTGCCCAGGCTGACAAGCAGCTTGGTACTGAGACCCTGACCATTCCCAGAAATGATGCTCCATTTGATGCTCCAGCAACAGCTACAGAAGAACACTTCACAGACCTTAAATTCAGGTCCTTGTAACTCAGGGATGGCATTATGGATCTGAACTGGACACCCTGCCTTCTTAACTAAAAACCTGTAGCAGAAATAATGGTAAAAATTAAATCCGCCATCCTTTTCAGCCATTTGGCAATTGTATAGAGACAAAAAATATTTAAATAACTTGGAATTAAGACAAAGAGACAAACCTTGTGGGGAAAACGCAGTCCACCTTTCCAGTGCTCTCCTCCTTTCACAGGCAGAGTACCAAAGTTTCTTACCCCACGTGCTCTTTTAGCTGATACCAGCTCCTGTGCTGTGGCTGGGTTGAACCAAGTCTGAGTGCTTTGAACCCAGCAAATTACCCCAAATGATACTGCGTGGGAGCCTGGCAGCCAAAGCCCAACATAATGCTGATTTAAACATCCTGCTGTGCTAGCTGTCTTTTCCTATATTTTCTAAGTTCATCTCACAAAATCATCTTAGCATTACATTTACATTGCCTCTACATGTAAACAGACGACTTTTCTATGAATCTCACTTTTTAAGAGAACAGAATTGGGACAATACTGAAGATTTTGCAAACGGCCTGACCTCCTGCTTGGAGCCGTGTGGTTACCCACTCCTGTGCCTTTCAGAGCAAAATGAGGCTATTTGATTTCAGAGAACCTAATTCATTAACTCAAAGAACAGCCACCTGGATACATGGAGGAAGAGATACAATTCCAGCTCAGGGGAAAAGAATAACACCGGAGGGTCCTCCCCACCCCTGGCAGTGTTCAAGGTGATGCTGCACAGGGCTTGGAGCAATCTGGGTTAGTGGGAGGTGTTCCTGCCCATGCAGGGGGGTTGGAACTGGATGATCTTTAAGGTTCCTTCCAGCTCAAACCATTCTTAATATTCAATGAAAAGGAGAGACAACAGACTCCTCTTAAACAAAGAGCAGACCCTGGCAAGGGACATAGCCAGATCCTGAGCTCAGTGGGAGGAAGAGAAGAGCAGAGAAGTGGCCTCTGTATGGCTTCAGGACCAAACCCGACCTCCCAGAGGGCTGCTTGACTCAGATGCACTGATTCAGCCACCCTGCTCCTGGCTCCATAGCCAGGAGAGGGAAGGATTGCTCCGTGGAGGCAGGCTGGGGAGCAGAGGCATGGCCAGCATGACCTCTGGTATATAGGGCTTCCAAAACACCTGAATGAAGGTGCCTAAAAGAGAGTTGGTTTTCAAAGTAAAGAAATTCAGAGAATTTCTTTCAGAGAAAAGAAATTTATGAGGTGACCTGCTCATCAGTTTTTGAAGAGGACAACAAGAAGTAGAGAAAAACAGAATTAAAGTGTTTCTAAAATGAGTTACACTAATAAGAAAAAAAAAATCCTTCTTTAATGTAAAAAGACCAAACCACACAAACACAAGCTGCAATGTAACTTATACTGGTAAATAACACAAACAAGAAAACTTTTAGGGTTCCATTTCCCAGCTGGCCAGTTCGGATGATATGTTTGAACATTAAATATCAGGCACTGTGGATTAAAAGGTCCCAAAGGAATTTGCCAGTACACTTGCCCACAGCTCATGTCCAGAAAAGCCAAGGAAAGTAGGTAGGTATCAGGAAGCCAGAACAGAAAAAAGAGGAGAAGAAATGTGGGCAGTCTTGATAGAGGAATTCCAATAATCTTCTGCATTTTAAAATATTTATATTTATATCACACCTATCACCATATTGATAAACATTCTTTAGAACTACTCTGACAGCAGAGGTAAGAACAGGAGTCGGCCTGTTAGTACCTCAGCACTTCTGTTTCCAACCAATTTTAAAAAAAAAAAAAAAAAAGCCACATCAAAAGCTCAGCCTGTAGTATGCAGTACCTAAACCTATTGGTGTGATTATCTCCATGGACTCTCCACATATCTACAAAACACAGGGGCTGATTTGGGATGTGTTGAACACATAGAGAGATTTGCACCCCATTTTCACCCTTTTATTTCAGTTACCATGCATCTTCTCTCATATTAATTTGATTATTTTGGTACGTGAGCAGCATGCCTCACAGTAATAAAAACAATCACAGCAAACACGACAGATGGGGACAAAGCCTCATGGTGTCTGGCAGGGAACATGTTAGCTTCCCTCTTACTTAAAATGCTTGGTTCACAAGCTGCTGGATGTTTAACAAAAGTTAGCAGGTAACCCTAAATGTCTAGTAATAATTCTAAGACCACAGTATACTATTAGGCAGAATTATGATTTCTTTTGATTGAAGCCACTCTCAAGCTTAATAAAAGACAAGCATGTTTCTCTGGTATTTTATAAAAAATATAGTTTATTTCTTCTTTGTCCACTGCATAAATCATTGGCTTGCAGCTAGATCTCTCTTTCTAGACAACAGGAGCAAGACTCCCTTCAATACTGCCTTGTATGTTTTACAAACACAGAATGTGTTCAGCTCCCCACACTTGTATTAGCATTTGGCAGTTTTGAAAGACTTTTCTAGTTCCACTGTTTTCTGCAAACAGTCAGTCAGTAGTCACACATTCTTTGCAGAAAACTCTTTTGACTGTACCTCAGATTACAAAACGGATGAGAACTAAGGGATGGCGCCTGGACCAGAGGCTGAACAAAAGAAGCTCACTGTGGAAGGATCAAGAAAAATCACCACGACCTCCAATCCTTGCCAGAGCTGAGGACGATGGGTGGCTGCAGCCTCAGAAGGAATGGATCAGGGCAGGGAACTTCACGTCCCTCCACTCCCCTCCTGACCCTGGGAGCAGGGATGAAACCCCCCACGGGAGCATCAGGGAGGTGGGAAGGGGGTACACCCCACCATAGGAGATACACTGCTGCTGGTGAAGGGGAATGATTTCCCTTGGTGAAATGTGGATCTAACCAGGCCCCCCCCAGCTCCACAATGAACAAGAAATGCTGTGGGGGCCAGGCAGCAGAGCTGAGTGCTGGGCACAGGAGGGCTGAGAGGAAGCACCAGCTGTGTTTCCATCTCTCTTTCATCAGACCCCCTCTGCAGTGCTGTGCCCAGTTCTGGAGCCCCCCAAAATAAGCAGAACATAAGAGATCTTGGAGCAAGTCCAGAAGAGGCCACAAAGACCATCAGAGGGCTGGAGAACCTCTGTTATAAGGACAGGTTGAGAGTTGTGGTTATTCAGCCTGGAGAAGAGAAGGCTCCAGGGAGACCTTATTACAGCCTTACACTATTTGAGTAAGTGGCAGAAAAGCTGGAGAGGGGCTTTCTATAAGGGCATGGGGTGATAGGATAAAGAGGAACAGTTTTACATGGAAAGAAGGTAGATTTACATTGACTATTAGGAAGAAATTCTTCACTGTAAGGGTGGTGAGACACTGGCACAGGTTTCCCAGAGAAGCTGTGGATGGCTCATCTCTGGAAGTGTTCCAGGCCAGGTTGGATGGGGCTTGGAGCAACCTGGTCTAGGGGGAGGTGTCCCTGCCCAAGCAGGGGGGGTAGAACTAGATTATCTTTAAGGTCCCTTCTAACACAAACCATTCTGTGATTGGTCACAAACAGGTTTATCCTGCTGCAGAACATAGAAACAGGTAAACAAGTATTTCAGCTGCCACTCCTGACCAAAAGTGCTCTGGTAAGTGGAACTCTATCGAGCTGACCTGCTGTCAGATGCTCCCCTCCTGGGACACACGCTCCCATGACCAGGGACTGCATCAACCTGCTCAAAGTTCAAAATTATAAAACCAGGAACCCTTCTCTCTTGCAGTAGTGAAATCATGGCACTAGAAGCTTCTGCCTGCGAAAACATCTACCACAGAACTCAAATCTTGGTAAAAATCTGGAAAAATCCCTGCACACCCCTTCCTGCTCCAACACAGCTCCTTTTAAACAAACTATTTTTATCCATGATGCTGCATTTTTACACCATTTACCACTCATCAAACACCCTCACACACCCCCATCTATCACTAATCATAATTGCTTCCTGCAGGAGAGAGGAAAGGCATTTTAGCTGGTGAAGGAGACGGTAACCATAACAACAGCACCATGACAACTATAAGTGATCTCTGAAATGAGAAGTAAGGCAACAACTTATTGGTAGTAACTTTGGTCTGTGATAACAATGGCAAAAGTACTAAAGAAGCTATACCAGCCAGTAGAGGTGCCAGCACAAAGAAACACAAGTCCCTCTGGATGAAACTGCACAGAACCCTTCTGGAATTTTGGAGGTGAGGCCCCATGATAGCCTTGTCTCCTTCTGATCAGCAGAGAAGGGAATCCCTGCCCAATCCTACCTGAGATCTCTCCTGCCGTGGGGAACCAGGGGGGCTGGAGAATGGAAGGAGTGCTGCTGGAAAGCCAGAACATATCTTCCCAGCCAAAAGACTCCCAAATGTCTCAGTGGAGTCTTTTGTTTCCAGGAGACTTGTTGAAATGAGCCCTGAACCTGGGAGGGACTGCTCCCAAGGGAGCACCTCAGAGTCAGACACACCACATTGATTTTTCCACCAAGTAAAATTTCAAATGGGCATCAGGAGCCCTCTCAGTGCCCTTTAGAGAAGGTATTGAAGTTGGCAAGCTCAATTGAAACATGAGGCTTTTCAGCACTTAGCCAGCAACCATTTAAACAACCCCTGCCAGTCCTGGCAGAGAAAAAGTTTCACTACCACTCGTGGCTACATTGGCTTTGTCACCCTCAATGTGGGTGGCACAAAGGGCAGAAAAAAGCACCAGAAACAAACAGCACCAGCTCCAAGTGCTGAGTGCAGATCCTAAAGGTATTACAGGTGTCACCAGACAGGAAAAGAGGCAGCAGCAGTACATATCCCTCTTGGGGATTTTCAGGGAGGATTCTGCTCTCAGGTGGCTGCACAGGTTTGATCCGGGAGGGCACACTGAAGTGGTCTTTCCTATAGGCACTTCTGCACTGCTTCCATCTCCAGACCACCTGGCTTTTCAAAGCTCTGGAATAATCTAACTGGAAAACTTCCTACATTGCACATTTTGGTACACGTCTCAACAACTTAGTCCTTCCTACTTCTACAGTTGATTTTTCTCTACAAAAAAAAAAAAAGGAATTATAAATTATTTCCCCAGTTATTAGAAACACATTTTCAAAAAGCTAGGAAGAGCAGAGGAAACCCTTAGTTTAAAGGAGAACATTTTAAAGGGGAAAAAGAAGATGGAGAGAGCATCCAGCAAAAATGTCCCCAACAGAAGAGACAGCTCTGTTTTTCATATTTTCCTCTAACCACAGTGGCCATGTCAAACCTTGGCAAGCAGTTGAAAATCCACACTACCACCACTGCTGAGCTGGAGGACAGGCTACATAAGACAAGGGTGCCAAGGGTGCTTAAAATACTGCTTAAGGGGAAAAAAACACCTCACTCAAAGCACTGTGGCTGCCAACATTTCCCAGGTTTGGCCAGCTGAAATCTTGTCAGAAAGAAACATGGGCTGGCTAATAAAAATGAACGTTTGGTTCCCCTGCCCACTGCCACTTCCGTTACAATTTTCAGTGCTTATATATAAGCAGCCCAAACCAAAGTAATTTTCTGCTTATTTATGCCACATATACAGAAGGTGATGACAGCACACATCACCCAGTTTATAATCATCTAATTCTTGGACTCACCTTTTCAAGCCTGTTTGAAGGACTTGCAGCCAAACATTTGCCACAGCCACTGCAAAGAGACCACACAGCTACAAGCTTCCTTTGCTCTCAAGTCCCACTAACCCCCACTTGGATTTGGATGGAGTCCACAAAAAAGCTGGAGTAAAACTGCTGGACTTTTCCCCCTCCCCCCCCACTGGTCTCACTAAGACACATTGATTTGGTGTTGCATCTCTTCTCTCAGTAGACTCCATAATGGGTGACGGTGCAGATTAGGTAGTGAAGAATTAATTAATTATGCTAGTATGTCACTTACTTATTCTTCAAATAGGATGGGTCTATGCTCTTGCCAACTTCAGTGGAGATACTCTGAATGCAGCTGAGGAAAACTGGACTGCTTAGCAGAGAGATGCTACAAACATCATTACTAAACAAAAACTCACACAACAAAAACTCAACCAGTACAAGCACTTCATAACTACACTGCTCTCCTTCTCTGTGTACATCACAACCCTTATTTTTTACAGTTTCACCAAGATCTCATTAAGGATGATGTATTTTCACACACTCTTAACTTTGCTTGGTGAGTTTTTAGGAAAAAACCCCACTGCCTCAACAAATGTATCTGCAGTTTTTGATTTTACAAAGGTCTTACCTAACTTTTAAAAATAATTCCACCTCTGCTAAAGTACAATCCTTGAAAATATGCAGATGCTATCTTTGGGAGCATTATCACATCACCTACTACAAATGGTAAAAAGCATGCCCTGAGCTAATTTCTGGCAGATTCTTTCCTGTAAATATATGCAGAAGAACCAGCCTATAGCAAAAATCTGAACTGCAGCATTTGCACCACACTCCATCTCTCTGCACCCTCTTCAGCACCCTGGTGTCCCCAAAAAGGTATTTCAGTAACTCCAAAGATGGAGTTACTGCTCCAGCTGCCATCCCAACTTCCATATGTCCTTCCATATGCTGAAGTAAAGGATGCTGAAAACGAGGCACAGAGGTGATAACAGGAAAGGATCTTCAAGGCAATGTGCTGCTCCAGTTTGTTTGGGTAAAAAAACCTTGCTCACAGGCAAAGCTGCTTCTCTCCTGGTAAGGGCAGCAGATTATTCCTTAGCTGAGAGTGGTTTTAGCTTCAGTTCATAATACTCAAGACGCACTGAGCAATCCTGCCAGGCAGACAATGGAAGCAAAAGCTTCTTACTATCTAACAGAAACATTGTTTATTCATGCTGAAAAAGAGCATCAGACAGAAGAATGCTTGTTCTGAGATCCCTCCATCCAGACTCACTTAAGCATCTTTGACTCAGTTTTGTGGTCAGAAAACCTAAAAGACAGAGACCCAGGAACCCATTGCAACCAACAGAAGCCAGTGCCCTTAATTGCAGCAAGAAACATCAAACTGCAAATAAAGAAATGGGAATAAGGAGACAGAGGGTTAGAAAACTCATTGGAAAAGAAGTTATTTCCAAAGTCTGCCTTCCTCTGTATTTACACCAAACTTGGCATAGATTACCTAGTGCTAGAATTTTCTTTCCTAGGAAATATCTGAGCAGTCCCTGCTGGGCTGAAAAACCTTGGTCCTACAGAAGTGGTAGGACTATTTAATAATCCTTTCATATTATTTCTAACCAAGGATGTTATAGAAAGGACTTCTTTTAACTTAAATATACCTTTGTGCTTGTATGACTTAAAAATATACTGTCCACCTACATTCAGCCACAGCCTCATATGACCCATGACTGTATAACCAGGCAAATAAAACAATCTCTCCCTACCTGGAAATGAGAATGCCCAGAAACCTTTTTGTGCTATTAAACTGTAAGTAAAATCACAGTATTTGGGATATAATTTTATCATGTGCTAGCTTTTCCCTGCCAAATCTTTACTCAACCTGCCTGCAAAAGGAAAGGAAGGCAGCAGCCACTTCTCCAGCCTGCTTGGGTACAGGGAGAGGAGGGCAGGTAGGACAGAGCCAGGAGTGAAGGAATCTGAAGCCACAGGAACTGATTTTGAAGTCTCTCACTTTCAGAGGAAGTTCTTCCTGCAAAAGGACTTCAATTAAGGTCCTGGGATAGAACAGGAGTTTATGTGCCCCAGCTTGTAACTTAACTAAAGCAATTTATTTAAAGTTTAATTCCTTGTCTTTTTGAATTAAGAAAATTAAGGTATGTAAAGCGTGAGGAGGAACAAACCCACTGAGTCTTTCAGCCTTTCTGAAATCTTAATGGCAGGCCTTGCTGTTACAGCAAAGTCCTGTTCGTCCCCCTCTACTCTGCCCTGATGAGACCTCATCTAGAGTATTGTCATGCCTCACATAGAGTATTGTGGGGCTGGAGCATCTGTCTTATGAAGAAAGGCTGAGAGACCCAGTCTGGAGTCCTTTTAGTCTGGAGAGGAGAAGACTGAGAGAGGATCTAATAATGTGTATAAATATGAGGGCTGGGCATCAAGAAGCAAGGGAGAACCTCATCTCACTTGTGGCCAGTGATAGGATGAGGGGTGATGGATTCAAGATAAAACACTGGATGAAGAAAGTGCATGTCAGGAATAACAAGATGTGACTGATGAAAAAATTCAGTAACTGAGGAGAAAGTCTGGAAAAAAACCTAGAGCCATGGGGCTGGATGTGTGTTGCTTAAATACAAAGAGACAGCTGGGGGAAGGAGGAAAGCTAGGATTTCATATCTTCAATCAAACCATCTAGTCTAGACTCTTGTCACAAGCAGTGGCCAGAACAACCTGCCCCACATGAAAAGGCAAGAAACTCCACAGAGCTTCAGTCTCACATCAGGGTGCTCTCCATGTCCAACTGATGACACAAACCTACAGATCTGCATCAGAGCCAGGTGCCTACGTGTCTCTGAGAACCCAGATCATCAAGCTCCTCCCAATGCAAGCAGTGAATACAGAAGATATCCTCAAGGTGACTCTCTGGACAAGGGAGGTGTCCTTCCAGGGACTGTGTCAGAGATTTTCATTAAAGGGACCATAGGACACAAAAAACACAACGGGGTATGGGACATGCAGATCACTGTCGACACAGAAAATTCATGCATACATCTATGTGTTCAGATGTTTCTCCTGTCTTTTCTGAGATGTAACCAGGATCCAGTAGATGATTCATCTTGAATCTCTCTGTTTCTTTTCTTTTACAAAGTCTTTCAGCAGTGCTAATGCTGATGTTGTTTTAAGATGTCTGGAAGCCTTAAGCATCAATCACAAAAAATTACAGTAGAGCTAGAAAAGGTACAAAAAGCTCAGTGAGAAGGATCAAAGATCTGGAGAAGCTTCTGTGCAAGGACTGACGAAACAGGCTATAACTCCTCATCCTGGGAAAGCAGGGAATGGGATTGGACATTTATAAAAATACATGCAGAGCAGAGAAGAGGAAACAATCACTCTCTCCACAAAGCACTGTGGTGCAATCAAACAGCTGGTGGCAGGCTCCCTGCCAATGAATGGGGATTTCTCCCACTGAAGAAATTACCCTGTGCGGGAGGTGGTGTATGCTAAATGCCTGCTTAAGTTCAAAAGGCAACTGTTTAATTTTTTTTTCCATTAATTTGCCCATGGTTTTTCCATTTGAGAGCCTTTTCTGGGACAGGAATGGTTTTCCACAATGATAACACCTAGATCTAATGTGGCTTGGGGGCTTTCTTTGCTATTATAGTATTGACATTAAATAATTGTGGTTTTCTGTCACCAGTTTTTACAGGTGGCCCTTGCTCATCTAGTATGAGGGAATGTTGCTGCTTTCCTGCTGAACATCACAATCCTTAACAAACTCTTAAAATGAAAATACACTGTATGACAGACTGTATGACACTGTAGATGAAAAGCACCTATCACACAGCTTTGCTGGTTTGATAAACCTGTAACTGAAACACAACACTGCATCCCAGACACATTATCTTCCATATCCCTCAGCTGATGCAGCAATAAGAGGCTCTGCAACCTACACCGTGCCACTCGTGTGGGGCTGGCTCACAAAGCACAAGGGTGCTCATTTTCACAGAATCACAGAGAATCAGGGGTTGGAAGGGACCTGGAAAGATCATCTAGTCCAACCCCCCTGCCAGAGCAGGGTCACCTGCAGCAGGCCACACAGGAACGTGTCCAGGTGGGTTTTGAATGTCTCCACAGAAGGAGACTCCACAACGTCCCTGAGCAGCCTGTGCCAGGGCTCTGTCACCCTTACAGGGAAAAAGTTTTTCATTATATTTATGTGGAACCTCCTATGCTCCAGCTTGTCCATTGCCCCTTGTCCTGTCATTGGCCATAACTGAGCAGAGCTTGGCTCCACCCTCCTGCCCTTTACATATTTATAAACATTAATGAGGTCACCCCTCATTCTCCTCCAACCTGAAGAGACCCAGCTCCCCTCAGCCTTTCCTCCTAAAGGAGATTTTCCACTCCCTTGGTCACTCTGCTCTGGACTCTTTCCAGCAGTTCGCTGTCCTTTTTGCATTAAGAGGCCCAGAACTGGACACAATATCCCAGATGCAGCCTCACCAGGGCAGAGCAGAGAAGGAAGAGAACCTCTCTCAACCTACTGACCACCCCCCTTCTAATGCACCCCAAGATGCCATTGGCCTTCTTGGCCACAAGGACACATTGTTGGCTCTTGGGCATCCTTCCATCCACCAGCACCCCCAGGTCCCTTTCACCTGTGCTGCTCTCTAACAGCTCAGCCCCCAGTCTATACTGGTACCTGGAGTTGTTCTTTTCAACCTCTTCTGCAGCATCAACTTGATCACCTCGTACCAAAACCCTGCAGGCAGCACATGAGGACATGGAGATAAGGAAGGGTCAAGGAGGTCAAGAGGAAGATCAAGTGAGAAAAGTGGGGTTGGGGTAACACTGGAGAGGAAAAGCACCAAACAGCTCCAGAAACAGCCCTTCCAGAAGGACCTGGTTACACATCCAGGGCTGCCAGGGGTAAGAGGTTTCATAAGACAGGTAAATGTTTTATAGATGAGATACTTGCAGCTGCTACAGCATAAACAAAGTCTTGTATGTTTCCCTGCTTCATTGAGGGCAAGCAGTCTGAAACACATGCCCCACCACTGACCTCCAGTCTGACCCAGAGGGGCTGTCTCTGGTTGAAAAGATGATTCATTCACTCTGCTAGAAGGGCTGAATGAATAGGCAGTATTCAGCCTGCACAGCACTTATCACTTGGGATTCCCTCAAAATTTAGGTCTGACATGACTGGGTCAGTAACTACGCTCTTTTGTTCCAAGCTCCTTGAACGGAAACATCTCTTTGCATCCTTCAGTGGTTCCCACAAATCAGGTCGATTTTTATGGCTTGCTAATTATTACTGCTAGACTTCTGCCGGGCCTCAGGATGAAAGGAAGTATATTTCTGAAAGCTCAGGGCACAAAACTTACAGAATAAATCACTGTCTATCTGGCAGAGACAAAACCCAGCCATGGCAGCCACTTAAACATACACATCTGGAGAGAGCTGAACTTTGTTTAGGAAGAGAAAGTTTTGTTCTGCTTTTGTTGATAGAGACTGTCAAAAATGCAAAAAGATGAAAAGAAATAACTGTCACAAATTGGATTTTCTCTAGAGGTGCATCTATCACATGTACAAAGCCATCTGAAATGACATCAAGGTTGCAAGGTTACAGCTCTGGAGTGTGGCTGTGGAAGAAATGAGAGCTGACTGTATATTTGTAAATGGGTCCCCTTCTGCATATCTACTAAGCTACTGCCTAGTGCAATGAACATATTTTATCTTCCCATTCCCTCTGCCTAGATTATCCCAGGCTCCACTGCATCAGCTTCCCACCCCAGCATAGACACTGTCCCTGTAGGCTCCAGTCCCTTCCCCAGGACCTGTCAATGTTTGCTGGCCAAACCACAGCTTTCACCACTGCAAACTTCATAAATTACCCTTCTCATACCAAAGTACACTTCCACATTCCCTCCTGAAGTTTTCATCCCAAGCAGCCATTTCTTCATTCCTATTCCTCTATTAATTTCCACTTTTCCTGGACTTCTTATCTTGTCCCTCTCCACAAATTTCCTCCATCTCCTTGGTTACCCATCTTCACTTTTCCCCATGCATCCTTCCTCAAAGCTGTCCCTTCTGCCCTTGATCCCCTGCTTCCACAAGTTCTTGGCCATGTTTTCTAACCTTGGTTGCACTTTTGAAAGTGTGGACTTCCTCCTCTCTCAGAGACTATAAGCAAAGGAGAGGCAGCTTATTCTTTTTATTCCACTCACAGTGATATGATTTGATATGAGATGATATATGACACGACAAGACATGATATGATACAACATGACATAACTTGGGCTGGTCAGGCTCAGGGGGTTGGAAGCAGCGGAGCCTGTAGCAAGTGTCTCTTGACACTTGGCAAACTTTCAGAAAGATATGGTCCTCAACAACAAGGATGCTTGAGAACTTCGCAGACAATATCAGGCAAGAAACAGCAGCTTGGGCCAAAACCTGTGTGTCAGAGAGTACGATGACCCTGACTGCAGAGAGGAAAATTGCAAACAAAACCACAAAAATTTTGGCAAAGTGCTAAGAGAAATGAGGTCTTAAAATGGAAAGGAGCAAATCACCTTTAGCTGGCAGCCTCACCTATAACACCGTGATCAGCAAATGGCCTGTGTGGGATGTCTGTGCTATGTGCAGATGTTTTGACTGGTGATGGGTCTGAGCCTTCATGTCCCACTGCCCTTCTGAGACACCTGCACTGGGCTGCAGCACAGCTGGAGAGTTCACAGTGCAAACTCTTGCCATTCACAACAGGGCTCCCTCCAACCCTGATGGAGTAGCAGTATTAAACAGCAGCCAGGCAGGCTGGCAGCAAAGTCGGGTGGCTTTTAAAAAACATTTTTTTAATTTTTAGAAAATAATTTTAAAAAAATTTTCTTAAATTGGTTGGAAACAGAAGTGCTGAGGTACTAACAGGCTGACTCCTGTTCTTATCTCTGTTGTCAGAGAGGTTCCAAAGAATGTTTATCACTATGGTGATAGGCGCTTTATATATATATAAATATACATATAAATATATATAAATATAATATACATATACACCATCAGAGAAGATGTGTGACATCATGATGACAGTGAGTGATGCCCTGGCACTACTGCAGGCCAGACTCCTACAGGGTGTAAAGAGACCTGGGAAGACTTGTCCAGAGAGGAAGACAACCCTTCTTTATAACCCCTGAAAGAAAGTAGAGGCTCAATCCAGGGAAAGCATAGGAGCCCCCAGCAGCTCTGCTCCTGCCCAAACTCCTGCTGCTGCTCCAGTGGCTCTGGGGAAGAGCCAGCTTGGAGGCTGGGACTGCAAAGGGAATGGCTTTGGACTCCCTGGGCTCCTCTTGCTGAGGGCAAAGCAGCATTCATGTCTTCTGTTGTGCATCTTTGGTCTTTTCCTCTGGTGCTGCCACCACATGCCTGGCCCCCAGCCACCCTCCTCAGGCAGGTCCCCCCCCATCCAGAGGGATGCTCAGGCCATGCTCAGGCCTCCCCCCTACCTCTTCTCTCAGCAATCCAGCACTGAGTAACAGGCAACATGGTACTTGTCCCAGATCCTGTCTCAAAGGTGCAAAAGAAACTGAATATACTCATCCTGGGCCCTGAACTGAGGTTTGTTCTGCCCAGAACCCAGGTGGTAACCCAAAAAGTCATACTGAGGTTCCTCACAGACCATGGGACAAACAACATGCATAACAGCAAACCACCTTGTTCTGAAGTCGAGACACCTCCCTGCCTCTAAAAATGTTCTGAAGCAATAAAACACATTTCTTCTCTGCATTTAGACTCAGACCATGTGGGAAAAAAGAGCCTCCACATCAAATGCTGGGCACCCTATGAAACTGTGAAGAAGGTACCTATGAAGAAACAGGTACTAAATTCAGTAAGACAGAAACAAACTGCCCCAGCATCAGGGTGTCCCTCTTCAGTCTTATTCCTCTCTTATCTCCATTCTAGGCACAAGAGATGTTCCTCAGCCTGTCCAGCCCCAGGACAATCTCTGAAACCCTCACTATGGCCAGTACTAAATGCTCACAGAAAAAAATACTGATTCAGGTATTAAGAATCCCTTATCAATTTAAAGACTGTGAAAACCTCTTCCCACCCCACATCTGATTTCTGAACTGTATCAAGCGAAGCCAGCATTTTTGGGGTGTTTTTCCAGCGTACCATGTCAAGGTATTTTCTAGCATCACTGGGTACCCCACACATGCACTGGCAAGAACAAAGTAATTAATAAGAAACACTTTAAAAAAAATAAAACATATTAAAAAAAGGAGGACTCCACTGCTGTCCTTTTAGTTGTTACCAGTCTGAAGCACTTCACATGAGTGAGGCTGCAGCACAAACTAGATTAAAACTCTAAAGCTCCTTTTCCAGAAGTATGATCAAGCCCTACTGTGCTCATACCAATGAGCAGAGAGTGCTTTGTCAGTGTTCTCTAGGAATATTACAAAAGTCAAGAGATTCTTCTTGAAGCAAACTTTTACTTGTCTTTCAAAGAGGCCCTTTATTTGATACAGAAAGATTCTATATGGGAAGATACTCCAAAACTGCAACCCTCAACACATTTAAACTTTATTTTAATTTCTGAACATTTTAGAGGGGCTTTACTTGGTGAAGTGGGAATGGTAACACCAGGCTAATAAAGACTACAATATCTGCATCATTATACTTGACAAAAAGCCCGTGATCAAGTGCAAAAAATTACCATTTAAAAGACAGAGCTGATATTCCAAACATCAACCATTCAAATGATATGCTGCTTTGAAGACTGTATTGTGCTTTTCTGAGCTGTATTGCTTCCAAGGAGCATTGCTCATATCCATTTGCAGCTTTTAAAATGAGGGTGGGATTCTTCTTTTTTTCCACAGCAAGAAATTACTATTGAGATAACATGTTTTTAAATAGAAGGCTCCTTTCAACACTGAAGGAACATAAAAGTGACAGGAAGCTACTCAATAATCAGTTCTCTCTGTTTAGCTAATCATAGAATCATAGAATTGGCTGGGTTGGAAGGGACCTCAGAGATCATCAAGTCCAACCCTTGATCCACTACCACTGCAGTAACCAGACCATGGCACTGAGTGCCACATCCAGTCTCTTTTGAAATATCTCCAGGGATGGAGAATCCACTACTTCCCTGGGCAGCCCATTCCAATGTCTGATCACCCTATCGGTAAAGAAATTCTTTCTAATGTCCAATCTAAACCTACCCTGGCACAACTTGAGACCATGCCCTCTTGTCTTGCTGAGAGCTGTCTGGGAAAAGAGCCCAACCCTCCCCGGCTCCAACCTCCTTTCAGGGAGTTGTAGAGAGTGATGAGGTCTCCCCTGAGCCGTCTCTTCTCCAGGCTGAACACCCCCAGCTCCCTCAGCCTCTCCTCATAGGGTCTGTGCTCGAGTCCCTTCACCAGCCTGGTTGCCCCCCTTTGGACCTGCTCCAGGACCTTGATATCCTTCCTGAACTGAGGGGCCCAGAACTGGACACAGGACTCGAGGTGTGGCCTCACCAGCGCTGAGTATAGGGGCAGAATCACCTCCTTGGACCTGCTGGCCACGCTGTTCCTGATACAGGCCAGGATGCCATTGGCCTTCTTGGCCACCTGAGCACACTGCTGGCTCATGTTCAGCTTCCTGTCAATCCAGACTCCCAGCTCCCTCTCTGTCTGGCTGCTCTCCAACCACTCTGTCCCCAGCCTGGAGCTCCCCATGGGGTTGTTGTGGCCAAAGTGGAGGACCCGGCACTTGGCCTTGTTGAACCTCATCCCATTGGAATCAGCCCAACTCTCCAGTCTGTCCAGGTCCCTCTGCAGAGCCCTCCTGCCTTCCAGCTGATCGACACTCCCCCCCAGCTTAGTGTCATCTGTGAATTTGCTGATGATGGACTCAATCCCCTCATCTAAATCATCAATGAAGATATTAAACAGAACTGGGCCCAACACTGATCCCTGGGGGACACCACTGGTGACCGGCCGCCATTTCGATGCAGCCCCATTCAGCACCACTCTCTGGGCCCGGCCCTCCAGCCAGTTCCTAACCCAGCACAGAGTGCCCCTGTCCAAGCTCTGGGCTGACAGCTTTTTCAGGAGAATGCTATGGGAGACGGTGTCAAACGCTTTGCTGAAGTCCAGGTAGACCACATCCACAGCCTTCCCCTCATCCACCAGGCGGGTCACCCGATCATAAAAGGAGATCAGGTTGGTCAGAGAGGACCTGCCCTTCCTAACCCCGTGCTGGCTGGGTCTGATCCCTTGCCCATCCTGCAGGTGCTGTGTGATTGCACTGAGGATGATCTGCTCCATAACCCTGCCAGGCACTGAGGTCAGGCTGACGGGCCTGGAGTTTTCCGGGCTCTCCTTCCGGCCCTTTTTGTGGATTGGCGTGACATTCGCCAACTTCCAATCATCTGGGATGTTCCCAGTGAGCCAGGACTGTTGGTAGATGATAGAGGCTTGGCGAGCTCTTCTGCCAGCTCCCTCATCACCCTTGGGTGGATCCCATCTGGTCCCATAGACTTGTGGGGATCCAAGCAGTTCAATAGATCACTGACTGTTTCCTTTTGGATTACAGGGGGGCTGTTTAGATTCTTGTCACCTTCTATAAGCTCTAGAAGCCAGCTGTCCTCAGGATAACCTGTCTTTCTGTTGAAAACTGAGGTAAAGAAGGTGTTAAATACCTCAGCCTTTTCTCCATCTTTGACAACTATATTCCCGCCCATGTCCAGTAAAGAATGGATATTTTCCTTGCCCCTTGTTTTGCCATTGATGTATCTGTAGAAGGACTTTTTGTTATCCTTCACAGAGGTGGCGAGAGTCAGTTCAAGTTGTGCCTTTGTCTAGTTTTCTTTCTACACAACCTGACTATATTCCTATATTCCTCCAGAATATTCCTAAATTCCTCCTGAGATTGCTCCTAATGCTTCATTGCTCCCTTTGTTTCCCGGTATGAAGACCAACATGGCTCTACTTTCTTTGGCTCTTGACCTCTTACTGCTTTCTTTACTGATTTACCTGTTCAGAATCCAAGGAGGCCTTAACATGAAAGATTTCCAAAATTTTCAGGGAGATTTATGAACACTGCCCTGTGCTCTCTGTATCTCACCAGAACATTCTTCTGCAGCGAGAAAGGTGCAGAAGGAGTTCACATTAAGGAGGATCAGTACAGCATTCAGAGCCTTCTGCTCAAATTCTCAGACCAGTTCTCAGTTGCTGGAATGGAAAATACTCTGAAGACACCGTATTAAGACACTTCATTCCAGCTCTTCTTCAAAACCCAAATAAGAAAATGGATTGCAACTTAATTCTTAACATTCATTTCTCCATTTCAGCAACTGCTGAAGAAGGAAGTGACAAGATCATAAAAAAGAGGGGCAGCAGCAAAGCCCAGTGCTCATGCTAGAAAACACAGGAAGGTTCTTGGACCTTCCCATCTCTGCAAAGATTTGTGAAGTGTGAATTTGCAAGGCCAAATTAGACAGGAAAGGGCACGACTGGATCTTCAGACCCTAGAATGAATAACCAGTCCCACTGGAGCACAAAGTCAATACATCCAACATGTTCTTGAGGAGGAGGAAAAGCTGCCTGCCTGTAAAGCAGATTGGTACCTGTGTGGAAGATCAAGGAGAGAAGGAGGGCTTTTTTCCCCATAGCTGAGATGTTTCTGTCTTTTCCCCACATCTAACTGCAGTATTCTGTCTCACTGGCAACGCTGGTATTTCTGATATTATTGCTTACAACACTTTTCTGGAGGTGTAGGCTTGGCCTTACTGACAGAGCCAAACACGTCTATGCTGGGAGGTCACCAATGTTCATCAACCCTGATATACAGCTCCTGAGATGAGAGTGTAGTTCTTCTGCAGGTAAGCTAAGCAAAAACATTTGGGGTGTTAGTGTTAAATCCTACCCTGTTGATCTTCTTAGGCAGGCTGTAGTAAAAAAAATGATTAAAAATAAAATTAAGAAAAAAAAATCACTGGAACCTCCTTTCAGCATGTATTTAAGAGCAAGAAATGGCCAATGCATTTACTCATTGCAAACTGACTTCTTCCTCAGCAGCTAAGAGTGAGCTGTCTCTTCATTTTCTGACACCCTTAGAGGATTATTGACTTGCACTCCCTTGTTCACTGCACATTGGCAGGGCTGCAGGATAAACTCATTAAGTGAACTCATAACACAGGAAGCATCAAACACAGTTGCCCATGGCAGAGCAGCAGCCCATCTAGCCATTAGACCACCTCATTTCCATGAGTTAGCATATTTTACCCATGTGCTGCTTTCAAGATCAAGTCAGTAACAGAGAGTGAACATTCAATTCAGATCCTCCCTAGTTTCATTTTAACCCCTTCTGGCTGCATCTCATCTGCATTTGTCCATACTGAAATAAATGACAACTCCATCACCCAGCATTCCACAGCTCCTTGTGCATCTTCATCCACATTTTGACGGAGGCGCACACTCGCAAGAGTGACTCAAAACAGCTGCCACTAAAACTGCCTCTCTCAGGAATTATAAATGTGACGTAACTGTGACACCAGAATACATCTAAAAGAATGAAAAAGCAATGGAAGGAGTACATTACACATTATTTTAATTGCACCCTCTTTACGGAGAAGACAACAATAGAACCTGCCATAAGGATGACGGAGATATTCTGGATTCAGCAACACCTCCTTCCATTTTACTCCCCTTGTCATCTCTGCACCAGAAACACTGAAATAACCATCACTGCTGCAGTTGTAATGACTTAACACCCACCTCAAGCATATACAGAAAAAAACCTAATTTTGTAGGCTTCAGTGCTTTTAAATTATGTTTGTTACCATGAGAACTTGATTAAAATGCCACCCACAAGCTTGCTGAAAGGGGAAAAAAACAACAACAACAACAAAAATCTACTTTTAATCAGTGGTAGTACACTTGCTGCATTGCAGTATTTTCATAAGCTTCACAACCTTTTGCAGCAAGAGGTAGTGGAGATGCCCAGAAGATGTATTTTGCTGAATACTTTATTCTGGAAAAAAAATTTAGCTGACAGTACGGTTGCCATCTAGTACTATTAGGCAATATTCCATCTGAGGAAGATAAAGCACACGCATATGTTCTGCACCATGTTACAAGGCTTGATTTGAGAACTAGACAATTATTTGTATGTGCAAGGTGGAGGCAACTCTTGACAGCTACTCAGGATAAAAATGTCTTTTTTTTTTATATATGAGACAAATTGAAGCTATGAAACACTCTGACGACTTCTTCATTTGCCAACTTCATAAATTTAGCTTGGTTTTTATGATATGTGTTTCTGGAATTGCAAAGTCACATTGGTTTTGGATTAATGGCTATGGACACTGCATTATTGCAGCCTGGTTAGGAGCCAGAATTTGCAGAACAGGCACCTCAAGCCTGCAGCCACTCCAAAGCAAAAAATTGCAGCGTGGCTGAATCAAGAGCTGGTGATAAACTACAGAAAGGGGCTTGTTCAGTGCTGGGTGTGCAGGGTATCATACCTGATACAGACTATCAGAACAGCATGCAGCCAGAGGGGGGCTAGGGAGTGGGAGGAGTTTCACACCTTTGATTGGAATTACTTACTAACCACTAATTCAACAAGTCATCTCATCCAGGTCTCTCCTAGAAAAGATGCATCTACTCATCCACAGAAGGGAAACGACTGCTATTGTAATTAAAGCCTGGGCAGTCTGCATCCCATTTCAGGAGAGACAGAATGAATTTCTCCATGACAGGTCAGTCATCCTCTCCAGGACACTGGCTGTGCCAGATCATGAGGCATCCTTTAGACTTTGAACAAATCAGCTCTGAGAGGAAAGAATCCATCAGCCAGAGAGGGAAGGCATGTGCCACACCTGAAACGCTGGCTACCATCTTCTCAAGAGGAAAATGGAAACTGGAAATGGAAAGAAGGGGTGAAAAGAGACCTGTGATATTTCACTCAGTGAAGTAGGTAGGCCTCCCAATTCTTCACCTACATCTTTACACAGCCTCAGTAGTTGGGCTACCCATTTTGCAAGTTATGTGTAAATGCGTGTATCTGCAGCTTTACTTTGGCCTGTCATGAGTTAAGCATCACTGATGATAAAGCATTCTTTACCAGAGGAGAATCTATGAACCAGCAGCCAGGAGCACCCTAAAAGGTGGTGGTGCCCCATTTGAATGGCTCAGGCAGGAGGGGCACATGGCCAGGGGAGGCACAGATACCTCCCAGTGACACCAGAGGCTCTCAGTCATGCAGGAAAACACAAGTGTACTTGCTTGAATTTAGAAGGTCAGACAGGGAGTATGCCTCCCTCTTAGGCAAGGTTTTATTAATCACTGGCAATCAATCTATTTGGGAAGGACTCTGCATGGCATCCATCATGAGTCCAAAGAACTACACTGACTTAGCCCAGCTCCAAATCTGGCACCCATCACCTGCCTGGAGTTCCCACCTCCCCCCACTTTCTGCTCCCACACACCTACAGGACTGACTTCCACCATCTTCCATGGGATTAACACCATGCAGGTAAAACATGAGCAAAGCTTGACCTTACATACACAGAAGACAATGGTCACACCATGGCTGAGAGTGCAACAGCACAAAGAGGGACACACAGAGCAATCAAAATGATAACAGACACAGCTGAGCTCCATACAACTTGTTTTTACATCCAGGATGCACAGCACTGTAGATGTGCCCCTTTAGGCCAGCCCAGACAGCTTCTCAGCTCAATGACCTCACTTCTCTGTTTTTTTCCCCTTATTTCTTTCTCTCTTTCTGCTAATAGCAGTGAGTCTGGGATCAAGATCCCACAGGGTTGCAAAGAGAAGAAGAAGAATGTTGCAATCATCCAGACCTCCCAGTGATGAGAAATCAAAACTTCTTTGTATTCAAGGAAAATCTTAGCTTATTCTTCCTGGACATGGATTTTCCAGGAGATTAGTAACATTAGCAATTATAAGGTACTTTAAATAAAGAGATTTACATATTATCTATGTACTGCTCAGACTATGATTGTTTCACCTCCTCTCTGGATTATTGTTATTATTTGCTAGCAATTTATCTCATTCCATTAGGCATTAGCTGCATAGAATTTGCTAAAATTGGTCAAAGGATGAAGAAATTTATGCACCAATTTCAGTGCCTTCAAGATTATCTCACTCAAATAGAGATTTTCTTCCTTCTGCCACTGAGGTGCAATACAGACATGCTATTATCATGAGGATCTTTCAAAAGCAGAACAGCTTTATGTTTAATGCACTGAGATGCAATTTCAGAGTTCAAGTCCAGGGCTCTGCTGTTTACCTACTCCATGACCTTGAGTTTACGAATAAATGAGCCTGAGTCTCAGTTGTCCCAGATATAAAATATGGATTATAAATTGTACACTGCCTGTAACCTGCCAATATATGCTGCAAGGCCCTCAGAGCAAGGGGCTGTCTCTTCCCACACATGTAAGGATGCTCTGGTTTCCAACCAATGCCTTCAGATCCAGATTACAGGAAGTTTTGCTCAAGAAAGGACATTTACCAGACACTGCCTGTAGGCAGTATGACACTTTTTCAGCCCCAAAGAGGAGACCCAAGAGGAGAGGACTGCAGCACTGGCTACTGACACCAGAGCCTGAGTTGCTTCTCAAGCAGGTTATGGAAGCAGAGGGATGCAGGATGCTGTGTGCTTGCTTGACAGCTCTGGGAACAGAGGCAGGCCTGAGCTTTGGCTGTCTAACAGCTCCAGCCCCTGGGATCAAAAGCTCAGCCCAGGCTCCAGGCCCTGCTGAAAGAGTCCCTGATCCCCTCAAAATCTCAATGATCAGCTGAGACTGTGAGAGTAGTCATGCTTTGAAACAGGTATGTGAAGTCTCTGATAAAGGTTGCATCCCATAACCTACATTAAGGATGCCCTGCTGTTGATGTTAGCATAAAAACAAAGGAAAAATCAGGTTCTTATTTCAGCTCCATAGGGCTGCTGACCTGACCAACTGGGTTGTCTATAAAGGACTTAATTCTTTCACAGAACCTCCTCTTTTCTCCAGGGATCTATATAAAGCTTTCTCCATTTCTCCTTGCTGTGGATGCTCATTTCTAAAAATACTTTTACCAAGACCTGCCTTTGGTAGCAATTAAGAATGTGACACAATGTAGTGCCAGAAGTCACTTATGACAACGTAAATCACAAGGTATGCATCAAGCCCCTGATACCAACCTGACTCCACAATTACATAACAGGTCCTAAAAATGTCTCCCTGACATTAAACTAGTATTGTCAACCCCCTGCTTGACTCTGAAGCTGAAGATATGTGAATGTACAAGCAATCAAAAAATACTTGCTCCCCAATTCTCGTTATATTTGTGCTCTGGTTTCCTGTCTCTGCCTGTCTGCTGTGTCTATCCATATCCATAATCGTGAATCACACGAGCCAATTTCTATCATGTTTGACAGAAGATACAAAGCTCCTACCTACCACCTTAGGAAATCCACAGATGGAAAGAGAAGATATTGATGCCTCTGTGAAGGGAAATACGAGAACTCATTCCTTCTGCTTCATAGTGCCCTGGTGCTCTAATCAGTAGATGTGGAGCTCACACACAGCATGCACTTTCTGGCCTCATTAACTAACCAAAGATAGGTAGAGGATGAAACAGGTGCTGGTTAAGGTACAGTGGGAGGTCACTGCAGAGATGATGCAGAAAGGTGCTAAGAAGATGCTGAGTGGAGCTCAAATTAAGTCAGGAGACCCCAAAGGTCCGTGGCATAAAAAGAAATAATTTGGTGAAGAAACAGAAAAAATGGAGGGGAAGGGATCCAAGGATGCAGAGAAGAACCAAGTTGCTCTGAAGGATCACTGTGGAGATCATTAATCTTTCATAGGGAAACAAGTGTATGAGAAAACCAATGGTACTAGATTTTCTCATCTTAACTTGGTGGGTTTATTGCTAGCTGAAGCCAGTTATCTAAACATGAAGAACCTGGGGGAGGGGCATCTATTTCTATTTTAAGACCTATGGTCAGATTAATTTTTAATGGAGCTGAACTATTCTGTCCATTTCTGTTGCTTGCTACACTGGCCTATAAGCAGAAATAGGGAGCTACTTTAGTAACTGCACTTTTGCTGTATTAGAAAGAAAAATATTCCCAGTGGAAAACATGCTAAACCAGCAGACACAGGCTAGCAATGAGATTGGCCTGGTGTATTTTACAACCCGTAACACACCAGATTTTGAATCAGAAAACCCAAGCAATTTAGGATTAGATCCCTTGTTAGCTCTATAATGTATGTTTTCATGCCGATGGGCCCCAGGGGAACTGCAACACGTGAGGATAGTTTTCCATCCACAATTTCCCAGCATGAGCCATGGAGTCTCTAAGCTCCTAACCAGGCTGACAAAGCTGCTCTCAGCAGCATGTGTCTGGCTGCTTACACCTCCATGCCTCTGCCCTCATTGGACTAGAAGCTCTTTGGGGTCTGGAACAACGCTGTTGTTTGAGCACAGGGCACCTAACACAACAGTGATCTCATCCAGACTTGGACACCCAGTTACTAATATTTTGGTAGCTACAGCAATGAATCACAGAGCGTTAAGAAGAACTGCAGGAAAAGCTGTTGCACACAGTAGCTGGATCCCAGGCACCCCACCATTAACACCATTAACAGGCCCTGATTAAGCCTGCATCTAATTCTGTTTTTATTACACTTGTAAAACAGAAATATAATTCTTCTGTGTTCTGACCATTTGTGGCAGCAAAATTGCTGCAATAGCAATTGCATAAGCAAGCAAAATTTTTTTTCCCATTAAAAAAGTCGTAACTAAAATAAGGATACCAGGGAGTAAGAGTATGCTGCATTGACTATTGATCAGAGTGCATTGTTGCCCACCCCAGGTATCCCACACAGACAGAACAAAAGGCAGAACAGGCAAAATTGCAATTTTATTACAAAATATTTTTCTGATTTAGAATTCAAGGATGATGTGGAAAACAACGAAAAGAACAAACTGTGACTATTAAAGTCAGGATCTCCCTTTTCAGGTGAAGACCTCACTTGTACATGAATCGTATGTACAAGTGTCCCCATGGAATGTCCCTCTCTCCATATAATTACTCCAGCTGCCCAGCATGCCATGGCCAGAGACTGCACTGAATTACAGCTTCCTGCTTCAGAAGGGTCTGAAGCCCCAGAGGGATTAAAAATGAGGGGAAAAAATTACTCATCTTAAGGACGACAAAAAGAAATTTTTTTTGTCACGACTGTGAAAAGTTTTCTTTCATCAACTGTGCTGGAAAGAACATTATGATTCAAACATCTGTTCTCCTAAGCTTCACTGCTCAATACAAATCTGTATGTCTTTGAGAACCTTCTCATGCCCGAATGCTCCCAGCACTCCCATTCCTCCCACTATCTCTTTCTAAAGTGTTTACTAACATGTGAGCTGGGGGTGCTTAGGCACTGGGTGACTAGCACTACAAAGCCATTTACAGCTATGTGATCATTTTTTCCATGAGTGCTTGTGTTTTGAAGGCAGCCCTGACTTCAGCCCCCAGTGTTGACAGGGAAGAACACGTCCCCATGTGCTCCACCCCAGCCCTGACACCAGCTAGAACCCAATGGGAAAGTCCAGAAGAACACAGCAGTAGGATGCTGTGGATAAAGGTGGGTTTAGACAGCAGCAGGTTTTGCTGTGAAAGTAAGCAGAGGATATCTGGTAGGTCAGCCCACTGGGGGAGATGAGGCTATTTGACCTTTTTGAGGAGCTCATCAGCCTAGTTGCACCCTGATGGTGGCATAATCTGACCAACACAGAGTTGCCCTCTAGTTTCTGGGAGTAAAGGATTGGCATATGCACCACAGGACAAGGATGGATACCTATCAAAACTGAAACTATCATTTTTAGAATTGTGAGCAATTCCTTTTTCATATAACCGTAACATGGTAATCCTTTGCAAGAGGATATGTTTTAAAAAGATGTCCATGGCAAAAATTCAACTGCCTTTAGGAAAGCTAAGCTCCTGCTCCATGGGGTTGAGGGCTTTTTCTTTCCCTCCAAGTGGGAAAAAACCCTCACAATTGTGAGAACTCAACATTAGTACACTGGAGTGATAACTTGAGGTGCAGGAAGTATTCTGCTGACATTACTGATGGAGATGGAGAGGAAGTTATGCTTCTCAACCACACTAAATCTTCACCACAGTAAGTCTTCACAAAACCAGAAGTCATCAGCTCACCCACACCTTAATTTTGCCACTCTATAAAGTCACTTAAGTACTGCACAGGAGTGGAAAAGCTGCATAGTGGGGTTGTCTCAGGACATTTCTCTCCTTTTCTCCCCTCCTGATCTCTCTGGCCCACCTCTTGGATCCAAGGAGTTGGGGAGATGCTCACTAAAAAGCCACAGCAAGTTGTTCAACCTCTGCCTGTCAGTTCCTGCCTGAACAATCTTGCTTCTTGATGGTAAACAAGTTTTAAGCATCTCCTAGTGACTCAGCCTGCTAGGAAGGATTATTACTAACACCACCACCACCATCATTTACTTGTGACAGGGGACATTCTCCCTCCTTTGCATTGCTTAACAACCACGCCTGAATCCTTTCAAAATGTAGCAGATGTTACCTTTGATAGTAGACAAATACAAGTAACACACTGTTGTGCCTTGACAGCTTCAGTTCAGAACAGGTGTTTCAAAGGAAGTGAATGTGCAGATAATGGCTATTAAGATAAACAGAAGAAAGAAGGAAGGAGACAGGCTGATTATAGAATTGACAACAGCCCTCCTTTCAAAGGAGGGAAGAGGCTGATTGATGATAAGGGATAAACAAAAATGAGGAAAAAACAAAGGCTACTTTTGTACAAGAACCCTGTGGCCACTGATAACTTCTAGCTGGAAGCTAGGAAGAGGTTTCTTCCAAGTGAGATTGCAGAAGAGCCTACCAGCTGGCAGTAGACTATATTTAAGAGGGAGGTTGATGATGGAGGTTTGGATGCCACATCAGCTGTGACAGCAGACACATCAAGAGCCTCCTTCATCCCTGTGCCAGAACCACCCCACTGGAGATGCCTTCTCACAACCCTCCCAGTGCCACACAAGAGACACTCAAGCGGCTGCAGGGGAAAGACAGGACAATGCCAGTAACAGCACCAAGCTTGTTCTCCAACCACTTATAACCTTTCACTGGTGCTACAAACCTCATTGAGAAAAAAGAACAAAGTAAGGAGAACATCACCTTGAGAGTTTTTGACTCTCTAGAAATCCAGATGATGTTTCATCTGTAGCTACAACAAGGAATTCTTCCATCAGGTATCATTTTGCATCCCTTTTCCTCAAAACTGTTCTTATTATTGCTCCCTAACATCTTTTGCATCCCTAACATCTTTAACATCTCCCTAACATATGTCAAGTTCCATACAGAGGTGAGGGAAATTTCTAACCATGAAATACAAGGGCGTTTAAAAAGTAGTCATTTCAAATGCACTTAGGTCTCTACAAATCCATTTGAAGAGGTCCCATGCTACTTAAACAAAATATGAATACACAAATTTCTCCCTGAATACACCCCAGGTTGAACACCTTGGCCACATGATGTCTTCAAGCCTCTGCTCAGGATGGCTGATGAAAAGAATCTTTTCTGTCTACATGCTCCTCCTTCTGAGTATCAGGAGATTCACAGCAGAAAAAGAGGTACAAGGAATCCTTATGCTATGCTTAACATGCTACTCAAAATTATCCATCTCAGTGCCACAGAGCTTTTGGGGGTTGTTAGAGTTCCCTCTCCTCCACAGCAACAGCCCCACACCAGGCCTGGGCAGCATTCAGGTGAGCAGAATATCTTGGCCCCTTCCTGTGTCAGGGCACCTTCCTAACCCATCTCACAGACAGTGGCAGCAGAACCTCAGAGCTGGTGCCAGGAAGAGATGCTGAGTTTGTTCACAGAGCGCAGGGAATCACGAGGTCCAGTGTGAAGAGGTCCTGCAGCAGCCCTAGAAGCATCAGAAGAGCAGCCACACTACCAGAGAGTGCCACCATGCTTCCAAAGAAAAGCCCTCAGCTCCCAACACTGCGAACAGGCTGCAGGGTATGTTCTGACATAGGGGGCAACACAACAGTTTCCTTTTCCTCAGCCCTCTTTTCTCACACCTTTCCCGTCACCCACCTGCAGCACATTATTTCCTCTGCTCATTTTCACTGTTTGCACCATTATTTAGTCACTACAGAGACAAAGGGACAGAGGAAAGACAGCAATGATCATGAGACATTCCTTTCACATTTTTTCCTACAGTTACCCCTTATAAAAAATACTAGTTCTTATGCACAACTGTTGCCCACTCTTAATTTCAAACCACTTCTCAAGCTGTCTGTGGCATCCCAGCAGCACCTAGAGGCTACGAGCCAGTCCATGGATACATTCTTAGTTTCCAAAGCAATTATTTAGCCCATCAGTTAAAGATGAGACAATTTAAGCTTTGCGTGGTAGACGTCTGAGAATTTATTTTATCACCACTGGAAGATCACCGACGGAGAAATGGTGGATGCCACAAAACTGCCTGTTACTTTAAGCCATACAGGCTAATTTAATCCTTCATTTAGTACTCACAAGCGGCTACAAGGGTATTCTGGGGCCATGGGAAAATTCCTGCAGTGTGTAAGATCACCATCCCCGGGCTCCCGCTGCCCTCAGCCCAGCAGAGGCTGCCTGGGAGCCAGGCATGCTGGGCAGGCTGCCGGGCTGTCCCTGTCCCCAGGGAGCTGGGTGTCACTGGATGCTGGGGATGCTGCAGCTCCTGCCTTGCAGCAGTTCACCATCCGAATGCTCCTTCCTTCCCAGCTTGACAGCTTGAGCAGGAGACAGAGGAGCACTGAAATTTAGTGCAACAACAGAAGATAACTCCAGCACCAGGTGAGCCATCGGCATGTCTGGGGCAGGGGGGATGGCACACACAGCCTTCCTCTGACTCCCACAGCCAACCCTCTGTATGGGCAGGGACACTTCCCACTAGACCAGGTTGCTCCAAGCCCCATCCAGCCTGGCCTGGAACACTTCCAGGGATGGGGCAGCCACAACTTCCTTGGGCAACCTGTGCCAATGTCTCCCCACGTCCCTTACCCTAAATGTCCTCCTCATGTCTAATCTAAATCTACCCTCTTTCAGTTTAAAACCATTACCTCTTCTGGGCCTATAAAAGCTCAAGAAGTAAAAACCAGCCTTGTACCAAATACAGTCACAGATATAAGTGCATGTGTACACATACACACAGAACCCAGGAGATATGCTACTGCAGGTTTTTCATTCTGAAACATGCCTTCATTTAAAGCTGTTCTTGACGTCTCAATTTATTCATCATTAAGTATCTTGGCAGTTTCAGAAGCATGGAACAGACTACTCTGGGGGGCTGGTGTGGTGTGTGTGTATGTGTGTATAATAGAGAAGATGCATTTTGCTCACAAAAGAGCAGAAAAAACACAAAAGATTTTAAAACAGCCCATAATCCTACAGTCCATTCTCTGCAAACCAAATCCTTTACATGGTTTTCACGTGTCAGAAAATGACAGCTTGTGAAATTTCAGTAAAATAAGGTCCAGAATGGACTGTCCACTGACTGGTGAATATCCCCCCATAAGCATTCATTGTTAATTGGTTTTTTTCCCTGCTTAAGTATAACCTCACAGAAAGAACATGCCCTAAACTGGCACAATTCAGCACCTTTTTATTAACAACAACACAGAGGAGACAACTTTTACCAGCTGAATAGAACTTTCATTTGTGTGTCTGTGCTACTCCTCAAAGCATCCAGAGTTTGAACTTTCTCCAGCTCACTGAGCTCAGAGATGATCCTGGGAAGAAGATCCCAGTATGCCCTAGATCTCACCCTCCATGAACTTCTACAGGCACTTCCCAAGCTCACCGAAACTCTCTTGTTCAGCTTGAGCTGTCAGAACAGAGCCAACCCAACACTCCACCCTAAAGAATGGCAGTATTTCACCTTGCCCTGCCCAAGTGAAGTTACAACAGCAGAAACTTGGGATACTTTGCCACCTTACCCTGCCCTGCTCTTGCATTTTGCTTTAATGCTTCATCCATAGTCTTTCAAGAGAAATCCACTCCCATTTCCTGCAGTTTACTATTATGTCTTTATCACTTCAAGCTCATGCATGTGAGAACAGAAACTATGTTCAATGGTAAATTAAACTGGAATGGATACATGTGTACAGAGAAATATTGGCAAAACAAGCACTCATCCACATAAAAGAGACAGCTCTCTAACATCTGCTTTCAGACTTTTGAGGGGGAGCATCTCTTAAAGTTTTCTCCTTTCCAAAGAGGAGAAAAATTCCTTGATCTAACCCAATCACTTCTGACTCTGGAGATGAGGCAGTATTATGCTTGCCTTTACTCTGCCAAACCCTTCTCATCTCCTCTGAGGTTTGACACTGCAGCAGCAGGACATGCCAAACCTGAGCAGTGTGCCACAACACCCTCACCTCCCCCAGATGCTCTGCCTTTGTAACAATACCATCTTAGGCCCTTTCCACCCAGAGGTGGGAGCAGGTTCTTGCTGAGCCAAAAGCAAGAAGGCAGCTGCTTTGGCAATGGGTACAGTGGCTCCCATCAGACACAGGAGGCTTTTAAAATAAAAAATGAGGATTACAAAAGCAGGAGCTAACCCCAGAAAAATAAAGTGTCCTGGAAGATAGAGGAGGTTTATTTATGCTTTTTTCTGAAGTTTCCTTTGTCTGCCGAAACAGCCTCCTTGTAAAACTATGCTAACAAGTAAAAAGATCATACCTGGTTAAGCAGATGACAAGATGCTGTGTCTGTTGTTAAACAAGGCAAATTCTCTGTTCCTATGAAGAAATAGAGAGAAATACACACTCTGTTTAGTCTCTATTCAGTGAATTTAGCAAAAAATCAGTACTATAAGGACTACATGATGCTGCATGTGTATACACTTATGTCCAAGCCTTTTTCTCTCAGGTTTATTTTTCACTTGAGACACATTGACTCAGATTCCCTGAGATGGTCGAGCCTGCTTTGGAACCACCAAGGAGCTGCTCAGACCCTAAGACTGCCCTAAGGAAAGCTTGCAATGGCTCCAAAATGCCACCCCTCAGAATAGACCAAAGAAGCCCAGCACACTCCCAGACAGAATTCCTCCACTGGGAGATCTGACAGGGCTGCTACACACACTATCTCTGCTGCAGGAGGATTTCAGCCAGAAACAAGAAGAATGTTCAGAAATATGCCCAGAAAGTAATGGAGGAAGAGGAAGAGCCCCCACTGACTTCCCAGTATGACATTTTTAGAGTAGCTGAAGATATCGATGCAGGGAACTACCCCAATGTCTTATTAAAACTGTTCTTCTTGCCTCAGTTGTATAGCAGAGTCTGTTAAGTTTTCTCCAGTTTATGTGGGATAAATAGAAAAGGTTACCACAGAAGTTACTCCCCCTTTTGTGACCCTCTTTACTCAGTGAGAAACACCTGGATGCTAAATGCTAACAGCCTCCTGAAGGAACCTCTCCTGCATGTCCTGTTACACACCCTCCCTCTCCTTATTACAAACACACGAGGGACAACACCATAGGTGGAAGGAGCAGGCAGGCACAGAAGCTGCTGCAGTCTGGAAAAAAGGAGCCTCCATGCCACGTGTGTCTTTGAGCATCCTCTAAGTATTACAGGGACAGGCAGTACTATCACCTGTATTTAGGGTGATAGTTTCTCACCTCTCCGATGCTTGTGACTTTGCAGTTTTAATTGTTCACAAGTTAACTCCCTGGATACAATACCTGACTCAGCCTAAACCTCTGGTTTGGGGGTTCTTTGTTGTAAAGCTTTAGCAAGAATGGGCAAGGCATTTCCAGGAACTAGATTAGTGAGAAATCCATGACTAAAACTTAGTTAAAAAAGAAGGATAGCATTAAGGTAATGACAAAAAGCAGGATGCAAGTGTGCAATTAGAGAGAATGATGATGAGTACACACAAAGGACTAATCTTAAGATGGAGAACAGTTCAGGATTATCCTATTTCTTATTCTTCAGCCCTGAGTTAGTCTCCTTGCCTGCACCATGTCACTGGAGTGGGGTGGTGCTAACTACAGCTTATCAGCAGTTTGCCCAATTAACTCTCAGCAAGAACTTAACGATTTTGCTGCCATGAAGAGGGAGGTTTTCAGACACTTCTGACAGCAAGTAACTGGAAGCAAGCCTTACTTCACCTTACAGAGGCTGTCAGCAGCACGTACCATGCACTTACATGCAGTAGTTAGTTACACTAAATGAACTGTGTGGAAATGAGGCTCCAGCCAGCATCAGTTCTGCCCACTCACAGGATGAAGAGGAATGTTAAAATCAGCTAATTAAATTTGTTCTGGCTCAGCAGAAAGATCGATGTTCTCAACATCCCAACAGCCCTCTGATGTGTCACCAGTGGAAAATAATGCCATGTAGTCAGAACCAGAGGAGGTGGATGCATGTCACTTGGGAGGAGAGGCAAATGCAGAAGAAAGCAGCATTCAACAGGGACATTAACAGGAGGGACACACCTATAATGAATCCCAGATGACCAGATGGAATTGGCAATATATGAAATAGAAAATAAAACAGCTTGGTACTTTCACGTTGTCTATATCAGCACTCCAACAGTCTGCACTGAAACCTTTATCAACTCCCTGCTAAAGGTCTGCCACAGCAAATGTGATTTCTAGCCAGCAGCAGAATACCAAAAATACCAGACATTTCTCCAGAAACGGGAAGCAGTTTTGCCACCCCATGAATTTGCTGGGGACAAGCTGTAATCTGCATTTTCACCTCTTGCTGACCAGGAAGAAAATGACATATTTCAAAGGTTCTTCCCCTAGAAAACAGGAGAGAGACCCACCCACACTGAGGAGTCCACAGCTCCACATTTTGGGCATATAGGTAGACAGCAAGAAGTTAATTTTCTACTGCCTGGTCTGTACCTGGGATCACCACATGAATGGAGTCTTCCAGTTCCTATGAGCATCTTCTAATTATCTGAGCACAGAATTTGTTAGGGTCTTTTTTTGCTTGTTTTCCTCCCTAGCCCTCTTGCTTCAGACAGAAATCCCAAAGAACTTGTCCCAATAAGGGATTAATTGAAATTAGCACAGCCTTTAGAAAAGCTTTGTGCTTTGATGAAGGGACGTGCTGGCTTGTTGGTGCTTTGGCACCAGGACTGCACAGAACAGTGCCTTGGCTGCTCTGAGCATCCCCTGTTCCAAGGGACAGGGCCCAAAACAGATGAGTTGGTTTTCCCTCCTAATGGGAGGCTGCAATTAGGACACCCTTCAATCTAGGATAAGAAAATCTTCATCAGATCATGCAAGTTTATCACAACAAATAAACCCTGCAGAAGTCCTGTTGACAAATGCAGACTGGTAAGTGCATTCAGCATATATTTATTTTCACTGAAGTCCCTCATACACTTTTACTGTTGATGCAGACTAACCCAGGCTAAACAGCTCTGTGCTGGATGCACAGTGACCCAGAACAAAATGGACAAGGATACCTGTTTATTCTGTCTCTGCCATTTGACTGTGGGATGAGCATGTCAGTGGCTGAATCCTACTTCCCCTGTTTTATATATTAGGGATGGCAATTCCTTCTTCTTTTTAAAACACTTTGGTATCTACCTACAATAACTGTTGGGAAAAAACCCAATTTGCAGATACATACAGATGCACAACAGAGGACCCTCTTCACTAACATGCACCTATCCCTGCTTCTCTTATTAAACCTCAAAAAAAAAAAAAAAAAAAAGGCTTGATAGATTTTATTCCACAGGAAAAAGCTGTCTGTCTTTTACAGGAGCTGCTTCTCTTTCTTTCTTCTTAGGAACTTTTTCAAAGACTCTGTCAAACAATGCACCTATTTGGCTATTTGTGATGAAAATGATAAGGACTAGGTACATAAACTTCCATACATAGGTTCCATTTCTTCCCCTCAGAAAGGAGCTGTGCTGCTATCCTGAGGGGTCAGCCTGTCCTCCCAGGGACCTTGCTCTGCCTTGCAGAAACCTATTAGCTTCAATGAGTTACCTGCAGGACTTAAGATTTAAGACCATAAATTCTTCAGTGTAAGAGCTTGTCTTTAGTTACATATTCCCCCAGAGCTGCACACAAGCAATGATAAAAACCTAAACTGCCACAAATTACTTCTAAGCATTTAGGGTTTTGCCCAACAATGCATTATACATGTTAGTCTGTGACTCTAAGGCTGTAAATGGATCCAATCCATTAGCACCAAAGCTTTCCAAGTAGCTTTTTCCTTTTAAAGTACACTCTTCTCCACACTCCGATTTCCCATCCCCCTCATGCTTTCCCCTTGGCAGTAGAGGTTTAAAATAAGATAACAAACATTTTTCAAAGGGATGCAAAAAAAAAAAAAACAAAACAACTCTGATACCTGGAGGGCAGAATTCACTACACATTTAGTATTCAGCTTCCGAAGTGCTAGGGAGTGAAGGTCAAATATATGTGAATTTCAGCTGGTGTTGATGTGGATAGTGAATAGCTTTAAAGCAGGGCAGCTAAAGGAGGCAATCCAGAAACTGTTATGCTGGTGTGAATTGCTGACCATGAGCAGAAGTCAGCAGCTTACCCTGCTTGCAGACATGGCCCAGAAATTCAAAAAGGACTGCAGCAGAATGGTGCTTCAACTTGAGAATCAAAGAATTTGGTACCACCCTGACTGAGAAAAATGCATATTGAATTTCCACTGTGAGTTTGAAGGGGCTTCAAGCAACACATAACAGTACTCCTCTCACTCACAGAACTTCTCTACATCCAAAAACTGGCTTAGAAGCACTGCTAGCAGTGCTCCCTTTGGAGCCAGATGATCTAGAAAATGTTAGATTGCTGCAAAACCAAGCAATGCTGATCTTGCCATCACAAATTTATTTATTCTAAAAGCAATTAAACTGCTTCTATGTTACAAATGACTGAATTACTCTCAAGAGTTGTTATGTCTTCAGTAGCACTGCTTGTCCAATGACAACTGAAATCTTATCACTTATAACCACATCAAATTTTTTCAGTAGGTTAAAAGAAACTTTAAAACACCTACAGTTTGAGAAAAGCCTATTCATGAAGAAAATGATCTTGGGGCTGCTCACAGCCATGAAGGAAGAGAAGGCAGAGCCAGGCTTGGTTATGACTTAGAGGAGATGGGGAAGATGAAAAGCTTGCTCAGCATCCAAGGATCTTGGGTAACTTAAACCTGAAATAAGCTGCAGACAGGAGACACTGTTCAATCATTTATGGAAATCAAGGTTAGCAGTGTCAGCACGGTTGGCTTGGGAAGAAACAGTTTCCTCATCCTCTTGGAACAGTAGTAACATAGTGGCTGACAGAGAGGAAGGATTAAATAAAGGAAACAGAGATGGACAAGGAAAGCAAAGGATAAAATGAGTACACCAATATTTTCACAGCTTGCATGCAGCAGCCCAGCTAGGACCCCAAGGGGGTTTATGTTTCAGTAACCTCGGAGACAGAGACAATTGCTACATTTGATGAAAACACACAGTGTCTGGGTTTTACAAATGCTGCCTCTAACAGTCTATCTGATTTATAACTAGCAAGGAAAGAAATTGTTCTGATGACAATTACTGCTGAGGCATTTTGCTGTGTTTCCTGGCACAGACCTGTCATTAACACTCCATTTCTCTTAACCACAACTTAGTTCTTTTGTAGTTGCTCAGTGAAGATAGGTCTGGGGGCTGTTTTCCTGATCTTGTCAAGGTTAATTTTAATGCATACAGCTTGAAAGATGTGCCACCTGCTATCGTATATCTATAATTTATTGCATAGTGAGTTTGTATAAATTATTGTGATAGCTTAAGAGACTTACAAAATGAATTTCTGGCCTATTTTCTTTTTCCTCAGTTAGTCAGGAAAGCAGAAAGAGCTCAGGTCACTGAGTTCCTCCAGACACCCCCTTTGGGCCACAGCTATGGTTGGCCTCCTCAGTGGAAGAACCTGGCCTCCAGGAGGCTGTAAAACTCTCACTGCTGACAGAGATACTGCGAAGAAATGTAACACCTCTTCTGCCCTTTGCTTTAGGAAGCCCGAGCTATTTCAGACACCCATTAAACTACTGTATGGACACAAGCTAAGTCTTCGCATGCAGTAGAGAAAAAGCTCACTAAAGACTCCTTTCCAGACAAGGATCATCTGCTACAGTAGTTTAGTGAAACAGAAACCTGCAACCCTGCATGTTGGTAGCCAGGAGAAAGCACTTATTTATGATCTAGGACTGAAAAATCTTTCACTGATGAGGAGCATCCTATCCTCACCTCAGTACCACACACCAGAAGCCATTTTCCCACACTTAGGTCTAGCACCACACACACAGAGCTGAAGACTTTTCCATTTGGGACTTTAGTTTACATTCCTGCTATCTCTTGATGCCAAGACCTTACTGAACACTACTGATAAGATAGCAGAAGTGACTGCAATGTCTTTCTCACATGCATCTTATTAAACCCGGTGTTTAATCTGTTTTTGGAATAACAGCACTTTCTAAAACAAGCCGTAGCCTTCAGTAAGCTCTGTGATGCAAACCCAAATGTGTGTGTTGAAATGAGTGTTCCCAAGCAGAGCTGTTGCATTGAATAAAACCCTAATGTGCCAAGATTGCAGAGGGCTTTCTGTCTCAGTTGTGAGAGGCGGACACCATCAACAGAGAAAATCAGCCACTGCCTCTCATCTCCTTACAAAAGCCTTGACAGCCAAGCTGTAGCAAACCAACAGTTCGGAGCCTGCCCCTCAGACATCACAGTAATCTGGGGGGAGGAAAAGGGGATGGAAAAGAGGAAGGAAGGAGGGAGCTTGAAGAGCTGGGACAAAGGGATGGGATAAAGTGGGAGGACAATGTGTTGCAATGAGACTGAGGGCTGGGCAGAGCCACTTCCAGCTTTGCTAAGCATGGATGTAGGGAGGCTGAGGACACACTGCCCAGAGCAGGCAGGGCCCTGCATGTGCAGCACATTGCTCCATGCTAAGCTCTACACTGCTTTGGGTTACAGGCTCTCTTGTCCAAAGCTGAAGGTGGGCTCCCTTTCCCTACCCTGTCCAGGACTGTACAACAGGCAGAGCACATGTGTGGGATGAACAGACAAAGGGAGGTGCAGCACCTGCCTTCCAAAGGACAGCACAGGAGCCTTGCACCATTACTGAGGGTCTTAGGGAGCAGGAAAAGCTGCTTTCTGCAGCTGAGAAATGAAGGAGAACAAAAGAGAGGGGGATAGAAAGAGCTGCTGCACCCAGCCTCTTGCCTGAGGATCCTTTTCTAACACACCAGTTTTGATCATCCTGTGGATTTCCCTATTATATAGTAGGCAGGCAGAAAATTTCCTCAGGACATCCTATACTCCAGAGTCAACAGTATTTCAGAGGTGTGATGGAAATGCCGAGTAAGACACTATAAAAATATGTCCACTTCTTTTTGGCTTGGGCTGGGTCTACTTTTCCTCTCAGTGTAATATTATACACTGTAAGGTTGCCAACTGAACTTGAGAAGATGTTTCTGATGAAGAAGTTATGAAATCCCATTTTACAGGCTTTTAGATTGAGAGATTTCCCATGGGTAACAAAGTGAGTTCCTGCCTGAGACAGGGAAAAAAACAAGGTCTCTCAGCTCCAGCTTCTAATAATAAGGTTGAACATATGCTCCTAGCATTGCCCCTGATGTAGCACAGTGCATAACTCCATACTCCTGTACTAACCAAACTACACCATGCCAAAAGAGCAGCAATAGTTCAGTATTCAGGGCTGCTCTGGGGCTATGTAGGGAAGCCACACTAGCCTATGGCTAGCTAGTCCACAGGTTTCTGTAATCACTGGCTGTATGTTATCTCTAAATGCTCCAAAGTTAACTCTGAGGAGTGGAGAGCAGGCTGTACAAATTGTGTGGTACCCATGGTAACTGAGTTTAAGCTGCAGCTTTACATAGAGGTGGATACAGCTGAAATAGTAATGCCCAGAGAGCATCAGGTGAAATTAGGAAGGGACACAGAAGACATTGGCTATGACAGTCTTGAAGGCACAGCTCCAACATTGTGGCATATGTGCCACCAGAGATGCCCACAATAAGTATAAATGGCATAGAAACACTTCCTGAAGCCCTCCACCTGGGAGCAAACATGACAGGGGATGCAGTACAGGTTAGGAGGCATTCCCAGCCTTTTTTTTTCTTTTTCTTTTTGGCAGAAATGTTAGCACTGTACTTTGAATTTTTGCTTCTGCTTTCTCCCCAGTTCTTCTGCTCTCACCCCAGCCAAATAGAGATGTGGCAGTACTAACCACATCCCACTGGAACATGATTTTGGAATAAACCACACAGCTTCCCTCAGGATTGTACTGACAGACCCAATTTCAGCCTCATGCCAGTAAACACAAACACTTCCCATGTACCATACAACTGCTGAGCAAAAGCTCCCAGAATCTTTAAATGTTTTATCTTCTTAACTGCTTATCTTCATTAGCAATCTGGAATGCACAAGTCACCTGTCACAGGGTGAAGGAGAGTTAAGTAAAGCAAAGTCTTCTGGTAGTTGAGAACTGGAAGCTTTTTGCTTGCTCTGCTGGAGATTTTCTGGACATCCCCTGCCTTCATTTCCTCCAGACCAGCCTGAAGGTCTGCAGCTCCAAAGTCCCAAGAAATGCCCAGCACCACTCCCTGCACATTCCAGCCAGGCACCCCAGGGACAGAGTCTACGGACTGTCATCAGCATTATATTTGAGGACAGAAGCACCCCCATCTCCCTGCTCTGGATAGACACAGTCTAACCAAGGCAGCTGTCACTCTGCTATGGGCTGTGCCCTGCCTGGTAGGCAGAGTGATGGGGAAAATAGCTACATGTGCCTTGCTGGGGGGCTTTGTCATTCCTCTTGAATCTCAGCCTCCTCTGGCTGTGCCAGGGGGTCAGTGGGACACACTGAGCTGTGACCCGAGTCCCCTGAGTCTCATGACATGTTCCGTGTCTTGCTGCCCCTACAGTGGTGGAGACCCCCATGGAGCAGACACCACGTGTGAGGAACATCTGAAGCCAGGACAGTGAACATTGCCAGTTTTTTTCTGTCAGTCAGAAAGGCTGCAGGTGGCAGAACCCCTGCACAAACAGCCAGACACAGCCACTGGGGACTGCACACTCTATGGAGCCACCTGTACTGGGAGGAAGACTGAGACTTACTTAATTACAGGAAGTCACTCGTATGCAAGATCAAGAAAGTTTCTCCATAAGAAGTAGCAATCTTTGAAAAAAATTGGTTCCTTCTCACTCAGACAATATTTATTCCCACATATGAACTAGGGCACCACTTTATTTTCTGCTTGACCACCATCAATGCTCATAAAAGCAGGCTGGGAGCTGCTGAAGCAACCACACGTCCTATAAAATTCCTCCTAACGTGCATCTGGCTGCTGCTTTGTGGAAGAACCAGTAACCTGCTGATGACTTAAGTAAATGAGCAATGCTCCATGCCAGAGAGAATATGATACCAGGACCAGGCAGGAAGAAATGTTTCCACTGTGAAACAGGACTCACCATCAGTTGCATATTCAGACACAGGGGGGTTGGCACCAGTATGCTCACATCCACCCTTGCCCCTGTCTCCTTTTTTTCTCCTCATTGCACTGTTCACCTGTCCCTTCCCTCCTCCTTGCTAGCCTCTCAGGAGCAGTAAACTAAAATGACATTTGCCTGACATCAGGCATTTGGTATGAAATGCCAGATCATCAGAAGGTCAGTGATGCTTACGGGACATGAGTCAAATGGACGCCACAGTCGCACGGTCCTCAGAGGTGCAACAGCAGGAAAATTGTCCCAGGAGACTGAAGAACAATAGTTCCCCAGTTCCTAAGAGCCTCAGTCCCTGAATTCCCTAAAACCAAAATCTCTTACTTTGGCATAAAATAAAGAAATCAATCAAATATTGGCAATACCTCTCCTCCTGCTCCCCCAGTTCCATGAAAGCCGGTGCCTGTTTGCAGCAGAGCACAGGGTCAGCTGCTCAGAATCCAGGCACAGCCATCTCACTGTACACAGGGAAGAAAGCTGTAAATCTACTGATGGGATTTGGGCTGGGGTCTGTCATAAAACAGGATTTTGAGCTGGGGTGGAGGCTCTAAAAAAGATTGCGAATATTTCCTGAGAAGCTGCCAACACCTGCTTCCCATCTTCATCCAAAATGGACATGTCAGCAGTTTCTGGTGACAGAGTTCAGACCATTACACTCAGCAGGTCTGTCACTCTTCATTTTACTGTTAGTTAAAGTCTAGAACCTAACTCACAGCAGAAACCTCTGCCTCCACCATTCCCCAAGGCCCAGGAACACCCACTCCCCGTCTCAGTCACCCTCCAGAGGCTCTGGGGATACAGCCTCCTGCTCAATGCCCCACGTCCCAGCTAGGCTCAGTGCAACCAGCATCAACATTTCCATGGCTACAACAAGCAGATCATGGCTGGGACCACACGCTTCATCTGGATTTGGGGCTTGTGGGCACTTGGAAGTGCATCCTGTCAATAACCCACTCCACCTGTCCTAGAAATCCCACTTCATTTTCAGGGTTCCTTCAGCTCAGGACATGAGCAGTCAGGCTGGCAATGAAATACGTGCCCATAAATAAAGCCAATGCCACATCTTACTGCTGCCTGCTTTACCAATAACTTTTTTCCCTCTCCCCTCTCTTTGCAGCAGAAGCCTGAACTGAGCCAGTTCCCCACCCCCTGAGCCTTGCTGAAAGGTGAAGATTATCAGCTGAGCTGAGATGCCAGGCAAAGCCTCCAAGCTGCTTTTGAAACCTGAGTCAAAGTTTCCTTACCCTGCAAGGAACCAGCTGGGAACTCCCCAGGCTCGGGGGAATTCACCTTGGCTTGGCGTGGTGCTGCACCAATCACCCATGCCCAGAGCTGGCATGGATCCCTTTGCCAGGTCCCACAAGGTTTCTAAAATGTTTTCTCAGTCCAAGCTTAATAGATATTAAAAGAAATGCACACAAACAAAACCAAACAAAAGCCTAATAAACAAAAAACAAAACAAACAAACAACAAAGAATAAAAAGGCAAAAAAAAAAACAAACTTCAATGCATTTTTCAGACTAGGCCAACCAAAACGTTTCAACTGTGGTTGAGTTTTTCTTCAGATATCTGAACTACTCCAAACTGAATGACTTTTTTCTCCCATTTTCAAGATGTCTAAAAAAGGCATTTTCAAATCAGAATAAAAAGGAGGAATTTTTCAGGAACAGGAAGTCTATTGAAACTAAATTCCTTTCCCAAGAACAATTTTTATTTTATGATTTTTTTTCTGTTTAAAAAAAAAAGTTTTTTACTAGAAAAATTCCATGCCACTTAACTTCCTAGCTTCAACATTAACACCAAACCTAACTCTGGGGAACTAGTCCTTACTTACTCTTCACAAAGATAAGACAGGAAAACCTGACCTGCTTTCACTTGGGAGAAGAGTTTGCTGGGAGGACTCTCTCTCATAATGTATATATTCCATCCGCTTGTTTATTTGAAAACTATGTCATTCCTGTGAACCCAAATGTTCTGTATTTAAAGCTTAAGCTATAGCTCATAAAAGCCAAATTCAGCAGACTATATGTTATTAAGAAATAAGGATCCAGATGGCTAGCTGAGGTCAAGCTAAGGCCAGCATACCCATAAAGAACACACATTTGCATGTCCTTAATAAAGTTTAAGGATTTAGTAAAGGCAGGAGTGTTTTCTTTTTAGAGCACTCATATCAGATCATTTTGTTTACTTTAATAAAACACCCCCCATCTTTCACAAAGTTTAAAACAACTAGAAGCTGCCAGAAGTGGGAAACCACCACATTGTGGTTTCCCGAGGAACTCTTATAACCTTTTTTTTATCTAATTAAAAAGTAATGCTAACTTGTAACTATTTTTGTTAGAAGCCAGAGGCTGTGTCCAGGTTCTTCCATACTGGGAAAACCTCCTATGGCTGGAAGGTGTAAAATCCCACAGAAACCAGTACCACCTCCACTTTGATAGCCACCTGCTCAGCTGAGATGAGCCTGTGACAGTGGCTGCCTCTAGCTGCAGAACATTTACTGCTGCACCAAGCTCAGGTGAGATGCTGGGTGCTCACATCTGTGCTCCCCAGCCACTGCAGGTACCACAGAGGAATCACCAGATGAAGCAGACCCTACCACTGACTGGTACTGCCACCACCACACCACCAGCCTAACACAGGACTTGGCTTTTAAGACAAGGAACCTGCCAACCCAAAGGCAACTCTTCCAAAATGATGGCGGTTTGGAGCATCAGCTGAGATCAGGTGAATGTGAAAGGCCTTGGCTCCAGCAGTAAACCTAAGAGATGGACTGGTGAGCACTGGTCTGCTGAGGCTTCACCACTTCCAGGGTGAAGCCCTGCACCTCATCATGGGCTTTGCCTGCAGGTCCCCCAGGGTGTGATCCCTGTCCCATGGATTCAGCAGGACTTGCCTTGCATCCTGTTTGATACCATCATGGCCCAACAGTGACCTGAGCAACAGCTGCTAAACAGTGTGACAGGAAAGGAGTGCACAGCAAAGCAGGGGAACAGAAACCAAAGGAAGCTCCAATGGTTCAGGTGCCCTCTCCAATCCCCATCCTACATCCCCTTCCCTCCTTCAGAAATCCTGCTGCTGGTGACCAGAAAAAATGAGACATCAGCAGCCATCCCTGCAGGAGGCACAGACCATACTGCCAGCCAAAATGCTCACAGTTCCTCCTCACAATTTTCCATCACCCTTTCTCTGATAACACCCTTTATTTATGAGTAGTTCACAAGCGTGTTCCTTTATTATACTTTAATTGGATTATGATTAAGCAAGCAGGCAGTTCTGGGAAGACAAGAAACCATGGTGCACCATAGTCAAAATCATTAGGTGCCTTATTTCCTCCCTCAGAATTGTGTGGTACACCTGAAAACACTTAGCAAGTGGCAAACCAACAAGGAAAGCAGGGCAAATACAGATTTCTACCCTCTCAAAATGAAATCCCTGTAAAGAAAATTATTATCCTCACTCAGCAGTTCGTGCTACTGAATTATATCAAAAGGCATTAAGTCACAATGCTTTTTCCCAAGCTGAACAACTTCAGGAAAGCTGCACTTCACTTGCCCAGAGACTACAGAAGTACTGGGCTGCAGTGGTAGTCACAGCACTGGGCTTTTGCCAACAAAGGACAAACCTGATTGCAATTAGTTTTATGTTGCCAGAACCAGTCAAAAATAGTTGTTTGACCTTAAGATTATGGATTTTATTGGTCACAGAAAAGCCACTAAAACCAAGCACCTGTTGGAACAAAATCAAGCATTTTATTACCTAATTTACCCAGCAAATTTGCCTCTCTTTAGAGCTGGCATGTAAAACTTGGGAAACTTTCAGAACAGAAGCTCATCACTTGGAGATTCCTTGTTCCATCAAACACTATGCTGGGTTACATAAATATTTTTATAAAGATTAAAGAAAGGGACCGAAAACCAGAGGTTACTGACTCCATTTGACCAGAAGCTGCTGACTTTGTAACAGAGGGCTTCAGGTACTTCAGCATGATTTGGATCTCATGCCAAATGAGTGACACAGAGTACGGAAAGTCCTAAAGAAAAAAACTGAAGTTGTATAGAGACCAGAATTTCTGCCCATCTGGCAGGTACTTTTTTTTTTTTTTTTTTTGCATTCCTGATCCATTTTCATTTCCCACATTTGAAAATGCATTCAATAAACCTGGAGACATTAGGGAGCAACCAAAAGCACACATATTCTGTTTAAAACCATGCATGTACAGGAATAACAAACACAGTGAGAAGAATCTCAGTTTCTGCAGAGATGCATTTATTAGTAAGATTTTTACTTTTTGAGGATATTACAATTTTAAAAAAGCTCCCTATAGCTCAAAAACTATTTCCACAAACGCAAAGAGATCTAGTGATCTCCTTAAAAGAAGAGGATGAACCATATTGCTTAGGGATATATCATGATGCCACAAGTAAAGGCTTTATTTCACCCTTTGAATCATATTCTGCTCACCACACCAGATGCAAGAGGCTTTGGCAAAACTTGCAGTGCTTGGTCCAAAGTTCAGGAATTGCTCCCCATTGAGCATCTGTTGGGCAATGAACCCTGCTAAGGGGAAACTTCTGTGCTAAAAAATGACAAGCCAGACAAGCAACATATCAAAAACCTCCTAATAGGAACAGCAAACCTCCAGAGTTGGTGAGCAAAGGCAGAAAGCCCGGGCACACAATCCCAAAACTGAAAGAGGCAGCTTTTTCTCTATAGGTGGAAGATACTACCAGGTTCCAGTGTTTGTACAGCCTCTGAGCTCAGTGTGAGCCCATCCCTCCCTTACACACTCAGCCCTGCACTGCTGCTTCAGAAGCTCCCCAGGGTGGAATTAAGCCTGCATGAGCCTTTCTGTAGCTGCCTCCTTGGAGATCAACACCAGGGGGTAAGGGCCTGAACACTTAAGAAAATTTCCTTTCAACCACTGAAGCCTAAAGACTGTTTTTTCAGCAGACTGACACTGAGTTCTATGTCCCACAGCTCTATTCACCTGAGTAAGTACCAGCAACCTTTAGGATCTGATCCTAACCTATTTATTTCTAGGTTATATGTACATGATAAGTACATCCTTGACACATGCAGGCTTCAGCTGAGAGTGGGGCCCTTTACAGCAGGCAGTCTGCACACCAAGAAAAGGCATTGGTCCTTGAAGAGTTTATAGCCCAACACAGGCAAACAGAAGATACAAAAGGAAACCAGTTATTGCCCCAGTTATTACGGTGCCCCTGTATTTATGATGCAGAAGTTCTCTGTAATAAAGAAACAACTTGCCATTCAGCATCAGTGTAGACTATATTCATGTATAAGTTATACAATAAGAAAATTATCTGCCTTTGGTCTTCAATAACCTGTCTCCTATTCCCCAGCTGTTGTGCTATTACCTGCTCTCTGCTTCTGATTTTTGAGAATTTTCTGTGGATTAATTTTTAAGGAAAACAGTTTTAAGAACTGTGCTGCACTGTGCACACTTTTTCTTTTTTTTTTTTTTTTTCAAAGATTATGAATTGAGGCCAAGGAAGATAAAACTTCTTGACTGAAAACATGCACAGGCTCTATAGCACATCAGGGAAGTGCATGAAAGATTTTCTGAGTTTTCAATCCAAGCTCTGACAACAGAATCACTGCTGCTGCTTAGCTAAGGGCTGCAGTTTCTGTGTGCAGTGAACAGGTCATATAAGCCATAGGCCTGAAGTTTATCTTAAGCTCCTTTAAAAGCCCTGCTCATCATTCAAAAGGAAACGTGTGACCTTTTGTGACATCTCTCTGGAAGGAGCTTTCATGTCTGTTGCTCTTAGATGATTAGGAGACACGGTACTATGAATGCCAACTAACAAATCCCTGCGCTCTACCACTTCTAATGCTCAGGCATTAAGAAAGAGATTTCTCTGGGTTATGTAGGAATGGGGGAAATCCATGGAAACAGGAAATGAGCTATGGAGTAGCAGGGAGCTTTGCCTGGCCTATCCTTCCTCTTGCGAGTGGAAGTCTCACTCTTCTCATGGTGAAGGGCACCTTCCAGACATATTAATTAGAAAATGTTATTACAAATGGACAGACATTCCTTATTCCAACCTGTCCCTCTGAGCATGGGCTACAATATTTTTTTGAAGAAGAGTTTCCCCACCCAAGGGAAGGAACACCTATCTTTGCATCAAAATGGCCATGGCATAGTACTTTTTCTCTCTCATGCTGGATGAGAACCCACCTGGGTACAGAGGGAGAATACCAGGGAACAGATAGGCAGCACACGTTCCCTCCTTTGGGGAGATGGTCTCCTCAGTTATGAGTGCACTTGCCGTAAGACTGCAGGAACAGACTAGGTTGGATGGTATCCTATCTAGTAATGACATCACCAAATGCAAGAAACATAAAACTGTGCCTTATTAAAACAATTACACCCAAGATCATCACTCTTGCCATTTTCTGTGTTTACCTGGCTTGAATTGTACCTCAGCCTCGGGGTTGGACTAGATGATCTTTCAAGGTCCCTTCCAACCCCAATGATTCTATGATGATCACTTGACCTGACTCAAAACAGCTACAGTGACCAAAATGGCACAATCATCCTACATTGTTTCAGCTGAGGGTGTACAGCTTCAAAGCAGAAGCTAGTTCAGGTAGACCTCAAAGTTTGACCACCAGTACAATATCTGGTAATGGCAGAAGAACTCTCAGCACCACTGGAAGCATCTGAACTGAGCCCCCTTGAGGTTATTAAGGTAGTATCAGCCCTTAGTCAGGTTTCACACCTTTAAGTCCCTTGCATCCATGTGTGTAGCACCAATATTCTGGTGACCTCTTATTACTGAGCTGGCCCATTTCCCAGAAAACATATGCACTGCCATGTAAAGCAGCTCACCTCAAATTACTCCAAACCAACTGAAACTGTCTTCAAAATAAATTGCCTCTTGGCTGAGCATATCTTTGTGAAGCTGTATTTTGCTCTCCTTATTGACTGTCATGGTCTTTTATGCTCTTGCTATATGACCCCAGAGTTGGGGGCATTAGCCTGAAATTACTTGAAGGAAATCAGTCTTCCATCCTGTGGACAAAGAGCCCAGAGAAGGTGAGTGTTGCAGGCTGTGCCACATCCCAATTTAATGATGGGGATAATAGAAGACAAGAACTGAGGCTGAGACAGAGACGTTCAAAGGCCTCCTACCAACAACAGCCAAGTCCAGTACCCTTCACTAAAATAAAATTAAAAAAAAAGGCATAAGGAGAGAAGTTGCCACCAAAATAAACTACCAAAAATTTGTGTCTGAATTCCAGAGACACACAGTGTCCCAATAAAAGTCTCCACCAGAAGTAAATATGAACACAACTCATCCTGAACATGAGTGACAGTGGGGCCATGAAGTCTGGGAAACAGAAGACAATATTAATCTCCTGTAACCCAGTACATGTGCTGGGTGTCACAAAATAAATAATCAATTTGCCTTAATTAGGCTGCATCCTCCTCCTGTCATGCAACCTCTACCTGACCACTGCACAGCTGAGTGAACCCAATGCCTTACACATTGGATAAAAGTTTAATTTTGCCATACTCTAGTTTCTCACTGTCTCATCCTGTAAAGTTAGCCATGGTATTTTCAATTCAGATGGATACTGGAGATGGCATGCCTTGGCCACAGCTTCCCAAGTAGCAGCTTGGACAGGTGAAGAGGGTTTAACCAACCAGCACAAGCTTCAAGGGAACAGAAATGAAGAAATGCTGGAATAAAGACTGAGCACACACTTGGCATGAAAGCAATAATTTCAGCAAGAAAATGCTACAGAACAATTTCCTGCATGTATGCGTGCACTTGTACTAAATACGTTAATCAACAACTGACAATTTCCATAGACAGAGTAAATAACATGCAGAATGGAACTACACTGCTGGAAACAGTGCCCTAATTTTCACGGCATATGCTTTAATGTACTGTTTGCAGCAGTCAATAAAACTGCACAAATCTGTTTGAATATGGCAATGAAAGCATTTCAGTGTAAGTTTGATTTTTAAGTTTGAGCCCACACAGCCGCATGTCTTGTTATTAAGCTCTTTGGAAGAAATAAAATTTATTTTAGGCTTTTTTGATATTTCCCCCATCATTCTTACCTTTGAACATTCAGCTAAGTCCACCACAATTACTGCCTACACATTAATTCTAGTTATGTAAATATGTGAATCAAAAAAAAAAAAAATCTTCATTTGTATATGTGTAGTGTATACCTAAACACCTTCACATTTACACCCTATGTCTTAACCTGCAATGTATGGGATGTCATTATACCAATTTACTATGCTAAGTATGATCAACCAAGAAACAGACACCACCAGCAAAACGCTTTTTAGATGCAAGGGTTGTATTACAAGTCTATCTGTAGCAGCCATGAGCACTTCAGAGGAAACAGCAGTTTGAGAACCAAACTGAGCTAAAGCTCTATCAGCTCAACATGAATGACTAACTTGAAGGTGAAATCCAGTCTTTAATATCAAACAATAAATTCTCCCAACATGAATAATGTCACTTTTCAGCACGGCAGCCTCTGGCAAAAGGCTCTACAGTGACAATTCCAATTAACTCTCATCTTTATCTCACAGGTCACCTGTTAAAGAATGCACATTTACTTTGCCTTCTCTCAGAAGAAGGCTGACTGCAGCAGAGGTGAAGTGTTCTCCTAAATCAAGTAGGTCAGGCTGTCTCCTCTCCACTTGGTACAAGTCACTCTCCAGACTGTACAAGCTGCCACTGCCACTCCTTTCCTCCCAGACTCCAGGGCTCAGCTGCAGTCCTGCCTGCAGATGGGCTGCATCACCTTGCCCTAGCAATGGGAGAGACCCCAAAGAGGCACTGCCTTCACCTCCAGACCCAGCATATAAAGCCCTCACGAGCATGAGCAGTCTTATGCCGGTAAATAACTTAGCTCAGTGTGCTCTCTGAACTGGTAAAAGCAGCTCCTTAGGGGCCCAATCCAAAACCCACTGAAGCTGATAATAGTTCTGACTTTGGTTTCAGTAGGCTTTGAACCAATATACACAAGGGGAAGAAGGTGAGATACTAGTTTAGTATCATTTAAACTAGAAGAGGGTAGATTTAGATTAGACATCAGGAAGAAATTCTTCCCTGTGAGGGTGATGAGACACTGGCACAGGTTGCCCAGAGAAGCTGCAGGAGCCCCATCCCTGGAAGTATTCCAGGCCAGGTTGGATGGGGCTTGGAGCAACCTGATCTAGACCTGAGGGGCTGGAACTAGATGATCCTTAGGGTTCCTTTCAGTCCAAACCAGCCTGTGGTAATTCTGTTTCCCTGACCTTAAGGCAAGAGTGGTCAAAAGGATCATTCCATTACATCAGGAGTGCCTAAGACCTAAGTGATGATTTCAGGAACCCTTCAAGAGCTGATTTCACAGCTGTGGTGCACAGCAGCAACCAGCAGAAGGGACCTGGTGGTAACTGGGGGTATGTCCTCAGAGGACAGAAAGACTGAAAAGAAGAGGGACATGGTCCCAGAATTAAGGAAACTTCAGACTTTCTTAGACCATCAACCAAAGAAAATGTGTGTTTGATTAATTTTGCATAGCCCTTTAATGCATGTGTGGTTCAAATGGTACAGTGGTTGCATGCAGACAAGCCCACAAAACCTGACTGCATACAAACACACAAGTTCAGCCATGCCACACAAGGCTGGATGATTCAAGACAGAGGACAACCATCAGGAAGGTAAAGCCATGAACTGAAGTGCTAATATCAGTTGTTACCTCTCAACTCTGAGGGAGTGCAAAAAAAAGCAGTATGGAGTTCACCACCTTGATTCCAGGAGCATTTCTCTGTTTCTGACCTTCAGTATCAACAACTGGGTCTTTAGTAGGCCAGGAAACCACTGAACTCAGGCCCTTCAATAATCAGATAGGATTACCCCTTGAAGTGGCTCTCCCAGGAGTCTTAAGGCTCAATGTGCCCACAGTAGTTTCATATAACAGATACTTTGAAATGCAATTTTGGCTCTTAACACTCAGTTTTACACATGGTGACTTTTAGGCAGTTATGTTCACTTCTGGTGTTTTAAACGCCACAGTAAAAAACCTTTGCCACTTCTGCTTATACAAGCACTTCCTAGTCCTCCCATGCTACAGACTGTGATGCTTTGCTTGCTCCAGAAAACAAAGCACTGGCACTTAGCTCTTTGCACTTACCCCATCAGTGGCACATTCTCACAGCAATGCCTTCAGCCTGCAAATCCTCTGGGAGGACTGCAATCCTTCTGCAAGATTTAGCTCAATCTTGGCAAATGACTGACCCAGTCACTCTCATGCCAAGCCAATATAGGGCACACGCAGGCTTTAGGTGACTTTATAAGCGAATATATGTCAGCTATCTACTTCATGATATCTACTTCAGATATGTGAAGGCTTTGGGGATTCCACACCTTTTCTAGGTAATAAAGCCATGTAATGTAGGCAGGTCTGAATCATAGAATCATAGAATTGGCTGGGTTGGAAGGGACCTCAGAGATCATCAAGTCCAACCCTTGACCCACTGTTGCGGTTGCTAGACTATGGCACTGAGTGCCACATCCAGTCTCTTTTTAAATATCTCCAGGGATGGAGAATCCACCACCTCCCCAGGCAGCCCGTTCCAATGTCTGATCACCCTTTCCGTGAAAAAATTCTTTCTAATAGCCAATCTGAACTTCCCCCGGCACAATTTAAGACCATGCCCTCTTGTCTTTTTGAGAGTTGCCTGGGAAAAGAGACCAACCCCTGCCTGGCTCCATCCTCCTTTCAGGTAGTTGTAGAGAGCAATGAGGTCTCCCCTGAGCCTCCTCTTCCTCAGGCTGAACAGCCCCAGCTCCCTCAGCCTCTCCTCATAGGATCTGTGTTCGAGTCCCTTCACCAGCCTGGTTGCCCTCCTTTGGACCTGTTCAAGGACCTCAATATCCTTCTTGAACTGAGGGGCCCAAAACTGAACACAGTACTCAAGGTGTGGCCTTACCAGGGCTGAGTATAGGGGCAGAATCACCTCCTTGGACCTGCTGGTGACGCTGTTTCTGATACATGCCAGGATGCCATTGGCCTTCTTGGCCACCTGGGCACACTGCTGGCTCATGTTCAGCTTCCTGTCAATGCAGACTCCCAGCTCCCTCTCTGTCTGGCTGCTCTCCAACCACTCTGTCCCCAGCCTGGAGCTCCCCATGGGGTTGTTGTGGCCAAAGTGCAGGACCCGGCACTTGGCCGTGTTGAACCTCATCCCATTGAAATGCAGCCTAACTCCCCCGTCTGTCCAGGTCCCTCTGCAGAGCCCTCCTGCCTTCCAGCTGATCGACACTCCCCCCCAGCTTAGTGTCATCTGTGAATTTGCTGATGGTGGACTCAATCCCTTCATCTAAATCATCAGTGAAGATACTGAACAGAACTGGGCCCAACACTGATCCCTGGGGGACACCACTAATGACCGGCCGCCAACTGGATGCAGCCCCGTTCAGCACCACTCTCTGGGCCCGGCCCTCCAGCCAGTTCCTAACCAGGCACAGAGTGCCCCTGTCCAAGCTGTGGGCTGACAGCTTTTTCAGGAGGATGCTGTGGGAGATGGTGTCAAAGGCCTTGCTGAAGTCCTGGTAGACCACAGCCACAGCCTTCCCCTCATCCACCAGGCGGGTCACCCAAGAGATCAGGTTGGTCAGGAATTACAGTACTTGTCCAGGCTGCAGAGCAATCAGGAAAAATCTGCTGTCACGCAAGCAATTTTGTAACAGCATCTAGAGAGCTCTTTATGTTATTGCCCCATCACATAAACTATCTAAAGTGTGGATTGCTCCTTTATCTCCATCCTCCTCCATTCCCCCTCTCCCTGACCAGGCAGGATGAAATCACTGGGGCTTGCAAGGATCACCAGTTTCATGAGAGGGGGCTAAAAAGACAAAACCCAGGACTGAAACACTAAAGCAAAGTGAGCACCAAAGGCAATACTGTCATGGTGCCACTCTTCAGCTTGCTGATTTGCTGATAGCCACTATCACTGACCAATACCCCAGGCACAACACTCCATAGGAACGTCTTTAGGACATATTAAGAATGGATTTATGCAGTGCTTAATCGCGTTCCTCAAACCTTTTGTAGTAGCTCAGGTGCCTACGGGGCAAAGACTGGAAACTGGCAAAAAGAAACCAGAGTATGAAATCACAGACCTTAAAAATTAATTTTTATTAATCCACTCATGCACAAATCACCTCCTAACTTTCACTTTGTCAAAGGGAAAAACTTCACTCGAGCACTTCAGTGTTCGTAGCCTTTCAAAAGCCTTTTTTGCTGATGTTGGGAACACCTGGATAGAGCAGATCAATAGAACATGAACCATGGCCTCAGCTCCTGTTCCCACTGGTGTGCAGAGTTGCAAACCTTCCACAGCTGCTGCATGTAACTGGCTTTGGACTTGGTCCAGAGAGGCAAAGACCTTCAGTCTGCTCAACGCTGCCACACAGACAGCAGAACCAGCTGATCAGTACCATCTCCTGATGGCAGGTAAGCAGACCGACTTAGATGTGAATTGGCACAACAAGCAGTACCTACAATATGTTACATATTTACCATTACGTTTTTATAACTGTTAGCCTGCTTTAAATGTCCTTCAAACCTCTCAGCTCTAGCTAACAAAATTTTTACAGACTTCCCTGAAGCATCTTCCATGTCCAACACTTGTTCTTCTCCAACCTTTCCATATATTTACCTCCCAATATATTAAGCCATAAAACACATTTTGCCTTCCAATGCTTAATGCTTCAGCTATTGTTTATATGGCTACTGGCTTTGTTTAAAGCAAAGTGCCCTATTAAAGTGGTGCGATTAATCAGGATGATAAAAAGCTGCAGCAAGGCCCCTGCTATCAATCACAATTCTTGAGCAGAAAGGCACTCATGCCAAAAAAAAGGGAGGGGGGGAGGCTCATTTACCAGTATTGTAGTGAGATTATTTTCTGTGAAGAAAAGCTGCAGCTCCTTTATCAAGTAATGAATGCAGTTCAGAGACCTTGTGAGATACGGGTAAAGATAATAAAACAAAGTCACCCAGAGTGGAGGAGGACAGATGGTAGCCACAAAATAGCCATCAACTCCATTTAAACAGATCAGTAGCCTTCCTACACCCAGCCCAGCCCTAGGCAAGCGCTGATTCAAGAATGGGCTCCCATCACACGGAGCCGTCTCACCTGGAACAGGTGCAGAGGTCACGTTTTTTCCTTCCATGCTCTCACTTACAAATTTACAAATTTGCCCATTCTCTTCATCAAGAGCAAAATAAAGCCCAGAGCAGATGTCCCTGCCCAGCAATGATAAGCTACACCCCTGTGCCATGCAAACCCAGAAGGAGGACACCAGAACCAGAGCACTGGATGGGAAAGGCAGCCTGAAGAGAACAGGGTGTTCTCCATCAGTTTCTGAGCCTTGGTGAAGACAACCTGCCCTGGATGGCAGAGGGATGCAAAGTGATCCCTGTTTCATTTCAGAGGTGCAGGTGGTCCCCAGGCAGATGTTCTGTACAGACAGAATCAGGGACAGATAGAGGGGATAAGGCAAAGAAAACCAGCAGTGCTGGCCAGGGTGGCCACAGTGGGCAGGCTGCAGTGAATTTTGAATGACATTCATCAGTGACAGCCTTAATTCCACTAAGCAACCAAAGGCCTCAGATCCAAGGCCAAACTCTGCTCTGGGGAGCATTTCACCAAAAGCAAAAGGTGCTGATGAGCCTGAGAAACCAGCAGCTGAAGACAACCAGAGAAGCTGGAGAGGCGCCATCAGGTTCTGAGGAGATGGACCATCTCGGCAAGGTTCTGTAAAGTCTGACAGGCTCTTCCCTCTCAGACACTGCAGGAATGGGATTTCTAACACCGTAAGGATTACTTTAATCCATAGGTTTGCTATGGCAGCACTTCAGCAGCCCTGATGGGCACTGGCAGGCACAGAGTTCTGCTGCTCACCCGACCAACATCCTGCACTGCAGCCATCTGAGTGAGGGTAATCCCTGCAAGCAGCCTTGCTGGAAAAGGAAAACATTCTGGGTTCAGGTCTCATAAACACTCATGGCTGGGAATCCTCAAAAGCCTTTTTAAGCTCTGCCATGACCTTATAGAGACCTTCCAGTACCGGAAGAGGCTACAGGAAAGATGGGGATGGACTTCTCATGAGGACATGGAGTGATAGGGGATAAGAGGTCACAGTTTTAAACTGGAAGAGGGGAGATTTAGTTTAGACATCAGGAAGAAATTAAATTCTTCACTGTAAGGGTGGTGAGACACTGGAACAGGTTGCCCAGAAAAGCAACGGGTCCTCCATCCCTGGAAATTCTCCAGACCAGGTTGGATGGGGCTTGGAGCAACCTGTTCCAAGAGAAGGTGTTCCTGCCATGCAGGGGGGTTGGAACAAGATGATCTTTAAGGTGCTTTCTAGCCCAAACCACTCTGTGATTCTGTGATAATATATGACTTTCTTTCCCATGACAAAGTTTATTATACAACTATTTCTTTCCCTTGTTTTAAGTGGAAAGGGAGCATAACTGTGAGACAGAATAAGAGCACTGTAACATCAACTGAATCCAAAGGTGGCAACACTTTTTTTAGGCAGAATGCTTGTGAGCCCCTTGTGGGGCCCCTACTGACATTTAGTAACAGAACAGGTAGGAAGGAGATGCTCACACCTGGGATGACCCTGCACTGGAAGCCTAGCCTAAAGCTTTCCAAGTCAACAGTCGAATTCCATAGATGTTGGATTAGGCCCAGAAAGAGTATTTTTGAAATTATTTTATCAGTTTTGTTTCAGTAATTGTATTTGGGAACACCTAAATAACCTTTTTACATGATGAGATAGAAACAAATGTCTTCCCTTTGACAGAGATAGAAAGCTAAAAAATAAATACAGCCCAAAACATGGGTTTTATAAACTGCATCAAATTCTAGGTGAATGAAAGAAGGTACACTCCTTCTTCTTTCCCCTTAATACTGTGGATTTAAAGTCTGTTTTTCTGTATTACGTATGATTACACACACACACGTGCCAAATTCATACTTGGTTAGAGAAAGAAGCTGAATGCTTCCAGGAAGTTTTGGTACTTCTCCTGCCCATTTAGTTACTGCAGAAAGGAATTTTATAGGTCAAGACAGTTACAATGACTCCTAATAATAAAGGGAGGTCTGGAAAACACTAACAAAATGCAGGTGACTGTGTGGTTCCAGATGCAATTACTCGACTGTATCCCCTTCTTCGAGTCTCACTGCTTTTCTCTATTTTTGATCACAGGTTGATAATTTTAGGGGGGAAAAAAAAATCACAAATGTTTTGCAAAGCTGACAGCATGGCTGAAACTTTCTGTCTGCCCTGCTGGACCTTAAACAGATGAAGAACAAAAAAATAAGTCTGAGGTTACCCAACCAAGACACATTTTGTAGTACAGACACAACAATCTCAAATCATAACCCAAAAGGTAAGTGAGGTGGCTCCAGTGCTCAAGATGTCTCTGGAACAAAACCTCAATCATGCCTATAAAGGACACTGCAATAGCCCCCAGCCTCTAAAAAGCCCTCTTTTCAACATTAGCAGCAGAAGGTGCAAAGGTTTTCCCCCCACAGATCACCTTACAGCTGGGAGAGGGAAAATTAGAAATAACAGAATAAAGAAACAAACCCAAAGGAGAAAAGGACAAAACAGACAGCTTTGTTGCTACATGTCTCAAACTGGTGTCAGAAGAGGAGCTCCCAAGGCCCAGGTTTCCCTCATGCAACCTTCTGCCCTTGATCCCTGCATTCAATATGCTGCATAGAATTAAACACCTTGCATTTCCTGCAAGAATGCATGAATGAGGAATGACAGCCCAGAAAACAGGCAGGGTCTCAGGTAGACCTGTAAATAGCACTCTGGGCTGAAAGGTACAGTACAAGAACAAAAAAAATAACAGGTTTTCACCAAAACAACATTGCACTCACAAAAAAGCTCCCCAGAATCCTCCCAGTCCCACTGTACTGAGGGCTCTACAGCCACATCTACAGCCACTGAAAGGTTTTTGGAGATCACAGTCTCTGACTACCCTGCCCTTACACCCACCCCAGGCAACCAGGACACCCAGGGCACACAGCAGACTGAGTGGAGACAACAGTGCAGAACCACACTGCCTCATTTGTCTGTGATACAGCCACAGACAACTCCCTATTTTTTAAATTTTTATCCAAACCTTCTTTGATGAGTTCTTTCAGGCAGTTATCCTTGGTTTGTACACTGTTATGTGCACGGTTTCCATCCCTTCTGTTCTATAATTAATCACTAAAGTGCTCAAGTTTCCTCTTTGTGAGTAAATGCACATACTGGTATTTAAAGTTTTTAGGCATGCTGGCTAGTAATACAATTGTAAAACTACTTCTAGTAGTTGCATACACGTCAGCCTTGAATTTACCTTTTCACAGTTACTTCCACAAGTGTTTGCTGAAAGACATTTTTACTAATGGCCATTTAACACAACAAACCTAGGAATAAGCACATTCATTTAAATACTCTGGGTATTTTGTGTGCTTTGGAGGAAAGGTTGCTGCCGTAAGCAATTCTGTGTCTCACAGCTGCCCTTACAAACACTGCTGTGCTTACCATTTGCTACATAACACCTCCACTAGAAATAACAGCAACGATTCTTATTTTAATTGTTATTAATATGCTTCAGTGTATCACAGCAGGACTTCGTAGCAAATTTCCAAGGAAGATGGTTCAGTTCTCCCAGGCAATGCACATCCATCCAAGAAGAAAGCAAGCTCCTACTCAGGGGGACATTACCAGCAGCCTGGAGCACAGCAAACCCACAGCACCAAGCACTGAGAGCTCCAGCCTCTGCAGATTCCAGTGGGTCTGGAAAGAGAAAGAGGCCCCCTTGCTATATGTATAGGGCTATAGAGTAAGGGGGATTATGGTTTTGCATCTCACATTTCCATCTTTGAGGGCATTCAGCACATTACTGAGCATCCCAATTTGTTGTTATAACTTCTATCTTACTGTGCCAATGAAAAACAATGTTATCAGTGCAATCTTGACACATTCCTTGGCATCTAATGTTCCTTTAGTTTTATCATCATGTTGCTGAAAGATTACTCAACTGCTATCATGTCCTTTAGAGACTCAGAGCACACATTGTAGGAGCTGGATGCTGGCTCTAGCAGAGCACGAGTTACCAGTGAGCAGCTCACGGCACAGCACATTCAGCTGCACTTTTGTTTCCCCTAAAAATGAAGCATGTGCTTTTCTAATGTGATCTTTGGAAAGACAAAACAGTCAGAGTATGGGGAAGTCACTGGAGCAGCATGGGGACCTGTCCAGACTGCAGAGCTGATCCTGAGGGCAACTGAGCACCCTCATGGCCACCCAGGATTACAGCTGCTGCTGGATGAGCTCTGGCACACAGACCTGCTGCCTGCCATGCACCTGGACTGCAGCAGTACCTAAGCCCTGCTTTAACATCAGGTCACCAGTACAGGTATCAGACATCTTGAATCGTTGCAGACTCAGTTTATATTGCATTGAGTCCCTAGGATCCCAGAGGATCCTAATGCCAGCCTACTGCAACGAAGGAAACACAGCCGCATGTTTAAGAGCAAATACAAAGTAAGAAAAAGAAAAGATTAACACCATTTACTAACCACACATACTGAAAAAAATCAGCCTATCACAAGAACCAGGATGACTCAGAATCATGTAAATAGCTTCTGTGATTTAGCACTGACTGACACCCCTTGTATTAAAATAAATTGCCCAAGATTTCTCATGAGCTCCATGCTAACTCACTCCATAAAACATCAGTGAAAACGCAGCCGTTCGTAACTATCGAGAAGCTTCACTTGGTGGCAAATAATACAATGATCTGTCCCCTGCCCAGGACATGGAGAGGAAGTTAATCTGCACCTCCAGACTTTCAGGGATTGTTCCAGGTTTGTAAAGCATGAGTCAGCAGTACTGCTGCTATGGAGGTTTTTTTCCCTAGCATGCTACTGGCAACACAGTCTCTTCTGCCATTTCCCAGCTCTGGTAGGCAGTGTAAGTGTCCATCAGGAAAGAGTCACCTTCTGTATGAAATGGGACAGGTGAATTGGCTGGAATTATTTCATTACCATGGTAAAAGCCATTGCAGACTGTACAATCACAATATCATTTGATACAGCAAACAGGTCCACCAGAAAAAAGAGTTAAGTTGATGGCTGAAGGCAGGAGAAATTCAGTATTTTATAAAATGTTTTCCAACCTTTTTATTGGTACTGCTACTACAGTAAGACCACAGTCCTCTTTGTCACTGCAGCCAAGAGAAAAGCCACTGTACTAAGTCTCATGATCAAATCTTGCACGTATGCAGCATCCTCTGGAACTCAGGGATCTCAGTCATTCTGAGAAGCTGATGAATACACCCACTGAGGAATACATTGGCATTTCTTTGTCTGCTTTACAGACAAAGAAAATAAGGACAAAAAGGAGGATGCAAGCTTTCAAAAATTAACCTGGCAGCTAACAGCCCTTCACAGGAGCCACAGGCCGGCATCTAATCACTTCTTCCTCCAACTGATGTCATGTGAACTGAGCTCCTGGTTCAATTCATCCTCTACTGCATTTCAGCACTTTGATAGTTCGTTTCTTGACAGGTCAGTTTCTTGACAGGCCCTTCCTAAAATCACTACATCAAACTTCTGTTAACTGTTCCTGACTCTTAATATTAAAACACAACTTGACAGGAAGCATAGGACAGAAACATATTTACTTCCTAGAAATGAAAAACAGAAGAAATGAGAAAAACAGTCTTGTGTGGGTTACATTCTCCCTAGCTAATAATTCTTGAGTTCTTTAACCAATTTCAGCCTGCTTTGGTGCAGAAGTAGAGATCACTGTCTTCCTACAAGTCACATGAAAAGAGACATCCAGAAGAAGACACAGTGACCACTCTCAGTGTCTCAAATGAAAGGAAAGCCAGAGGACCCTTTTTTGCCACTGAAAAATCTGCCTTGGAGATAGTTTCTCCAATCAATGAAAAAGCAGGAAAATCTTCACTGAGAATTCTTCATCAAGAACAAGACACAAATCAACAACAGGAAAGTGAGTTTGAAGCTCAAAAAATAAAAACCTGTTTCATGTAACCATATCATAGGACAAGACAACATGATCTACTCCTAGTTAGCATGCTGAGGATGTTGAGACCATAAAGAAACCTCCTCACCTCCATTGCACCTGCTAAGAGAGTGCCAGATAACAAGTGGGGTTAAAAACCAGATGATGATCTCAGAAGTGGGGCAGACATGGGGGGGCCCAAGCTTGCTCCTGATGCTCCTGGGGCTCCAGGAGGATGCCCCAGATCCTCCTGGGGAGGAACTGACATCCCACCTGGCTCCTGAATTCCTGTGGCACATCTGCTCACCAAGCCATTTCTTTAAATGAAGGCAAGCACCAACAACCACATCATCCTGGGTGCCCACCCTGGAGTCCACAAACTGCAACCCAACACACCTCATTGTGTTGGATTGCCACTGCATGCTATGGCTTCTGTGGCCTTTTTGTATCAGCTAACAAAATGTTTTTCTTTTGATATGCCACGCCACCTTATGCTACCCCGAGGCCATAGGATTTTTAAATCCTGCTCAATTCATTTTCTTAGTAAGTGCCCCTTACCACTACACTTCAAGAAAATTATATTGCTTGAAATAATTCCCATTTTTTTCCTGCATAACATCTCATTTTCTTCTTCGCAGCCAGGAGGAATGATTCATAACATAAATCTTAAAAGCCTAGATCAAAGGAGGAGGTTAAAATGGCTGATAAATGAGGTGTAAGAAATATATATGCATTGCTTATTTAAAAAAAAAATCTCCTCACCAGCTCTGATTTATTAACAAATAGTTGTCAGACTTTGTTTTTAGGAGACCAGAAAGGACTGATAAGATGCTGTGCACAGGATGTAAGAGACATTTCCATAGGAGATGAAAACCAGGGATCATGTTGTCAAAAACTGGACTCACTATCCAATGATAGTGTAAAAACCAGGCAGTTCTACTCATCTGCTAACAATGCCATCACTTCTGTGGACGAGAGATCTTTCCAAATTTCCCCAATGCTGCAGCAAAACCTTGGATTTTGACATCAAGCCCAGCATTAGTCCTTGAGACAGAGTTTGCAAAACTTTAATGAAATCAGATGAGACTGCAGTTTGGCTTGTTGTCCTTGGATAATGGAAGTGAAATTAAAAGTAGAGGGAAGCGAAGGGACTTGCTCATAGCTAAAAACAGATTGCTGAATGCATTTTTTTCCAAAAATTAAAGCACTTTATACACTATGTACTTGAGGTTTTTCTATTTCAATGAGTCTAGTGGTAATGGATACCAGGAGGAAACAGTATTAAAAGCAAACAAGAAAAACTAACAAGTACAGCATTCCTCTGAAGAAGTTTATTTAGCCAGAAAAATTTATTAAGGTAAGAAGACTCCTGCCAAAACCAGAAAAAATCCGAGTGCCAAGGGAACAGAAAGATGTGTAGAAGAGGACAACTAGGAATAGAATTGTATGTAAGAAAAACAGGAAAGAGAATATCCTGAAAAACTGAACAAATTATTACCCCCAGGAAACAGCAGCTCTCAGTCAACCTTAGCAATTTATTGCAGTGATATTGATTATTCATTGCATTTCAGAGGGATGTATTGCTGCTGGCAGTGGCCCATATCCTTGCCAGCACTGACATTCTGGTTTGGGGTTCCTGGCTGGGGATACAGCCTGCCCATTTCAGGAGAGTAGGCTTTCTCACACGGTTCTCATTACTCCTGGTTTGCTCAGGCCAGAAACATAACTGCTTTTCATGAAGAATTTCTGACCTTTTTTATTCAGTTTTCATAAGGCACTGCAAAACTTCAGACTAAAGACACATGTAGGTTTTGACTGCTGCCCTACAAATACACACGTTCCCTTCAGGTCTAAGCGCAGAGCTAAGAAGTATGATCAGCCATAGGACACCTGGGAAGAACAACACATGATAAAGTCTGGTTTGGTCTCTCCACTAAGGTGGAGGGAGAAGATTTTCAGTCCTGACTAGCTTTTTTCTTCCTTTAACCTTTTTTTAAGAGCACAGTCCCCACTGGAAATCAATGAGATCTGTATTCCAGAAGCATTTGAGACATCTGTGTTTGATACAAAGAAAGTCACTTAATGTCTTTTGTTCTGCATTGTTTTATCTCACCGATTCCTTTACAGCATCAAGGGGTTAAAGCAACCAAAGCCAAAAGATATTAGTGCAAAAAAGGATAATAAATGACTTCTCTTGGGAACAAGCAATGACACTGTCAAAAAAAACCAGCAAAAAAACAGTCTGTGGGCTTCATTTTTATACACAGAAATAATTCATGGTGTCAAGAAGCCATCAGACACATGTTCTTCCAGCCCTGCCCCTCCCTGCCAGGCTACTGTGCGCAAAAACCCCATGCTGAGAAAAACGTGGGTTTGGGCAGCAGTGAAGGGGTTAAAAGAAGTTTCCCTCCTCCATGAAAACGATCTGGTATGAAACCACCACTATGCTTTTTGCTGTGTGCTGTGATAGATTGTACCTGCTCTGAGCAAGCCAGGGAGTTTAACCCTGTTCTTGCTGATGCTGAAATCCATCTGAAGAAAACCCCAACCCCTGACAGGGCTGGAGGCTTTTCCATGCCCTGGCTGCACTAACCCAAGACAATAGGCAGGCACTTGCCCCTCGGTAGCTGCAGCAGCTGAAAGGACTGATTAAACAGCTAGAGCATAGGCGTACACATCAAAAATAACTTTACAGTGCCTGCCAAAACAATCCCAAAATCCACACAAAGCTGCAAGCAAAACACACTTCGACAAAACCAAGAGTAACAACCACCGTTTAAATAAAATTAAAAAAAAAAAAAAAGCAGAAAAAATACCAAAACAAAGAATGGCCCACACCCTGTATGACATTCATTCCCATATTGCCAAAATCCCATCCAAATAGAGGTATCCTACCTTTGTGATCTGTGAACAAGCAGACTCCAGTCAGTGTGTCAGGTCCAAGACTATATACTGGTGAATCTGTTAATATAAAAGAAAAGCAGGGGGTGGAAATCTGAAAATACCTGATATTTTCTGAAAAACAGTTTTTAGGTATGAGAAAAGTAGTTTTTTCTATTAAACAAAGGCATAGATGCATAAACATACCCACACAAGTACATGTGTATAAAGGCTGTGTGCCTATAATATACAGTATGTATGCAGCAAATACGTCTACAAACAAAACCAAACAAGTTTATTACCTACACATTTAAATTCATCCAGCGTGCACATCCACAGAATTTAATCGACAGCAGATTAAACCCACAAAGCTACAGCATAAAGGTATAACTCTTTCAAACCCTCAAGAAACAAGCAAAGGTGACATTTTTAAAAGAAAATCATTACCAGCTCATATGCTGCCACACCACAAAAGCCTATCCTTAAATAGGCTCCCTTAAATAAGGAGTGTTGTTATCCATCGGCTCGCTGCCTATCTCCAGACAGACACAGTCTGCAAGCCACCAGCTCCTATCTTCCATGCGTACGTCAGGAAAAGGAAAACTGCAAATTAGAAGAAGTCCCCGCAGTGGTGAAAAGGAAAAGAGGGTGAGTGGGAGAGGAAGAGGGAGTTCGCTGGCCACAGAAATTTCCAGAATGATGACAAACCAGACGGCTCCGCCATCACCCACTTACAATAGGATGCTGCACCTCGCGGCTGCTGGAGCAGTTTGTCAAGGGGCTGCTGGTATCAAATGCCTGACAGGCATTTTAATTGCATCCAACTAAGTGTGTCCCTAGGAATCGGGCCTTTAATCCCATGAATATCATCAATTGGTCTCTTTTGTGCTGCTGCCAAACACAGGCAGGCACGCACTGCACACAGGCAGCAGCGCACCCGGTTCCCCCCACAATGACGATCCAAATCCTGAGCAGGTTTTAGGGAGGGTACACACTGAAAAGGAGGTCTGGAGGGATTTAGCATTTTCTGCACTACAGATTAGGAGGGGGATTCGCTCTCCCCCTTTATTTTTGCTATCTAGTATTCCTGTTCACATGTTGGAACCAGCTCGCCTGTGCTGTTGTTATTCGAGCCCTGCCTTTGCTCATTCACACCAATGGGAAAGAAAGCCAGGAACAGGGAAGAACTGCTGCAGGACCGTAGGGATGAGCAGACACCCTTCAGGAATCATAAAAGAGAGGAACAGGGGTTGCTGCACCGTTCAGCTCACAAATGAGGTGATGTGACGGGTCCAGTTTTACCGCCTCTCTTCAGCTGTCACATCTGCCTTGATCTCACCCTCCTATTCCAAGGTTTTCTCCAGAGAAATGTTAATCTGAGTAGGATAAGGGACTTGGGAACTGGGAAATCACCCAGGGTTTTGGGAGGAGACACAACACAACTGGGGAAGGGCAGCAGAGAAGGGGGTAGAAGAACATGAAGGAATCTTCTTTTTAGAAAGAACTTGAAGGTGAGAAAAAGTTGCAGGTTTCCTTTTGAGCACTGTAAGTTTGTAATGAAATGCCTTAAACAGCAAAGGAGCAGCCAAGAGAAACCAGTGAGCCCAACCACATTCCTAAAGGCTGAAGACAAGCTTACACAGCCCTGCAGTCAGGACTCGCAAGCTAACAAGATCCACTTCCCAATGGCAAGCTGGTGTTTCACAGTCGTAGTGACAGCAGAGTCCTTGAGAGGGAAAGGTGTCAATGGGAGAAGGAAACAGCTCTCTACCACACAGTCTGGGAGAGGTCCAACCTCCAAACCCCACTTAACCTCTGAGAGGTACACGGGGCTTGCAGGAAGGAGTAACAAATCTTCCATGGATTTTCTAGGGCTTCTCTCACAAATCTTTGGGAGTAGATAGATGCACAGGGAATAGATTTCTTTCTGCCTTGGCCCGCAACAACCTGGAGAAGATGACTTTTCACCCATCCATCAAATTTTGCATTCACCCTCATTCTGTTAACAGATTCTCATGCATCTGTCCTGACCTGACAGTTTTCTCCCACTCTAAACCATCACAACAATGAGGAGGACAAGGAAATGGAAGAAGGCAGCCCCCCCGAGCCAGCCTTTAGGACATAAGGATGATGATGGAGCAGGCACTGCAAGGCAGCAAAAAGGCCTTCAGAAGGAATGGAAACAATGAGCAAGAACAGTCCTAGAGCAGTTTTTAGACCTTTCCTCTGAGAAAGCCTCCTGTGACTCATCAGATGGGGTGCCTGCTGCTGCCAAATCTCCCACTGCAGAGCTCATCCTTTGCAGAAACCAAGGAAACTCTAATTCTGCCCTTGTCTTCCTCAGCTCCATCATTTAACAGTCAGAGCTTGGTTCACAGCACTGCTACCATCTCCCCCTTGTTTCTACAGCTTCCCTCCACCAGCCACTCTTTCACACAAGCAACTAGGAGATCTAAGAAGTCCCAAAAACACAACCATGGAGAGTTGGGATGGTGGAAGGGCAGTAAGAAAGTCCTGAAAACTGTCTTGCGATTTCTCTCAGATGTTCCTGATGGAGCTCACATGGGGCTGATACTTATATCCAGGCTGTTTCCCACACACTGGAGCCCACGAACAAATCTTCAGCACCCATCCACATTGCCTTCACTCTGCCTACTCTTTTCATATTCCTATAAAATCATTTCTGACAAGACAAAAGGCCAAGGAGACAGGGATGAAGGGCCTAATCCAGGCAGATGCTGGAACAGAAAGAACATTTAGCCCTGTCTGAGATTTAACCTCCTGTTATCTTGGCTCAGCCAGGAAAGCAGGATCAGCCATAAAGCAACCTCATAACTTAAACCTGATGCTTATCAAAGCAGTGAAACAGAAATGCTTGTGAACAAAAAGAAAACACAAACAGCTGACAAGTCAGGGTCCTGAAAATGTTTAAATCATGAATTCATGCTACATTGTGCACTTTCAGCACAAAGAGGAATAAAGACATTTAGAGACTCGGGAAAGGAGGAGGTAAGTGTGTGTCTGACGCCTGGTCCAAACTCTAAAAGAGAACTGGAATGTTCAGGCAGGCTTTTCTCTTTAAAGCTGACATTCATTCAATACAGTGCATTCAGTTTCATTACTGTACTGTAGGAGGGCACCAAAAACCTACTGCTGGGCAGAGAAGGAGATAGCTTCCATTGTAACAGAGTATTTAGAAGATCCAAAGCACAAGAGAGATTAACAGCAGAATTCTTCTCATTTTCAGAATAATTAAAAAAACAAAAACAAACAAAAAAACAGTTAAGGGTCTTGAGCTTGTCCAAGGTCATGCACAATCTCTGTTGCCAAGCCAGGCTGGGAGACCCTCCAGGAGCCTCAGCTCTCTCCATCCAAACCACTGCTGAAATCTTGTAACCAGCCTTTAACAAAGGACTCGGGGGTTGATTGCTTCTTTTTAGCAAAGCCTGGGTGAACATTTTACGAAATTTCTAAAATAGCATCCAGTATCATCAGTGAGGTACATTAAGAGGAATAAGCCTACTGAACAGAAACTGAACCACTCTGGTAAAAATAGTTCTGGAACAGGGAATTTTTATTCGCTATTATCTTACCACTTGTAACAGTGCTGGGGATGGCTGCCTGCTGGAGAGGTTGAGGGGAGATTGATGTTTCACCAGACTCTGTAAATATTACCTGCTCTGCTGCAGCAGTAATAAACGTCAGCCTGTCCCATTTCATCAGCCATCTGAGCAACAACCTTGCTATATTCTCCCCTCTCCTTGAAAAGGGGTGGGTAAGAATAAAAGGGCATTAATTAATTCTGGGAAAAAGCATGCAGTATATTAGCTCTTTCAGTAGGGCTACACAGTGAAGAGGGCTGAGGCTGGAGCCACAGTCTGCATCTCTATGGTTACTGATAAAGGAGAGGATGGAGGGTGGGGAGGAGTTAGGGACAGCTGCAGGCTGAGTTAGCAGCTTCTGTGGGCAAAGGATTTCAAGGCAGGTTACAACATTTCAGGATGCAGAGGGGCCCTGGTTTTGTTTTCAGTCTTCCCACCACAGAACTAGGTGCCAGAAGTCATCTACCCGGCTCACACAGCCAGACCCTTTCAGCAGCCTTTTCAATTGCATTTCCTTCACACCAGCCATGCCCCAGGCTTCATATCCACAGCACATTTTAACATCTTCACAGGACTCACCTCTCCCTCCTCCTAGGCTGCCCACAAAGCAGGCCTGTACAGGTGACACCCCAGTGTCCTTCCCCAGTATCCATGCAAAGGCATCCCGCTTCACACTGGCTATCAGGGCATCTGCCTCACACCCATCAACGCAGCAGCTGACACACCACAGGCTTCTGTGCAGCACAGTTATATAAATGAACCTTCAAAAAACCCAGGCAAATTATGTCCTCCCTTTCCCCTACCTCAGCTTATTTGTTTCAGACCTGTCAGATGGATATTTTCAGGCATGATCTCTCTTTTGTGAATCCACTCTGACTCTCCTCAACTAAATAATAGATACGAGGAACAGCTAGAAAGGGATCTCCTATTTCATTTTCACCCTGTGCCAGCATGTCACCAAAATCAAGCTGGAAGAGATAGCAGGGTATTTGAATCCTCCCAGGCCTGCTTTTCAGAGCAACCACTTCTGTGCAGAACCATTTGAAGCTACCAGATAGATGTATTTTGGGGTTTCCATAGGAAATCCTTGGTTTCTAGCTTAGAGACCTGTGAAGGTAAAAGAATAAGAAAGGAAAATTCAGGGAAAGTGTTTGTTAGCCCCCAGACCTCATATGCATATGTGGTATAGTTACTAGTCACAGCTGCAAAGCAAGCTTTTGTATAATAACCCCACAATAAACCATGACACATGGAGGGCACAGCCCAGTCTCACCACTTGCCCAGCCCACTGCCTCCGGAGTGGCAGTGGCAGCTGGAAAAAGCACCCCAAGCTCAAAATCCATCCACAAAGGAAAACAAAAAAAAAAATGGGCAAGCAGTCACCCTTGAAATTTTGACATAGCAGAAGCAACTCTGTCTCAGAGAACGACTGAAACATCATTAAACTCATCTGATGTGTCCCCACCAGCACAGCCTGCAACTGCCTTGCCAGCAACACACTGGGCACAGTGATGTCCCCATTGCTCCTGGAAGACAATTTCCATTTTCAGTTGGTTCCTTGAGCTTGCAATATCAGAAATCAGTGAATAGCATCAACACTCCTGCAGAAATCAATGCCTCTTGAGCATGCCAGTACTTTCCACAAAGCCAGACCACTGGGCTGCACACATCCAAGAGCAAAATGTCTTCAGAGGCTGAGACAAACCTCTGCAGTCAACACTACACTATTGGGAAGCTCAAAGATTATATGAGCTAAGACAAAGCTCCTCTCTGACAGTCCCGAGCCACTGGAATGCTGACAATAGATTCATTATTATTTTAAAGAGGTAGGTGAGAGAGGGGGGGTTCTTCTTTCCCATTTACATTTTGTCTTTAATTCTATTTCCTGCAGGGAGCTAAAGAGCACAGTTTTGCATTACCACATAAATGGTAGCTGTGGTGTTACAGCCACAACAAGCTAAAGTCACAGTGGAAGGCAAGTTTTCATGGAACAGTATTTGCTCTTATCAGAGCAGTGTTGGTGCACAGACTGGTCAAAACATAAATGCTAATTAAACCTCTGGTATACCTAAAGATACCGTTTTTCCCTACAAATCCTCCCTCACACATTAACAAAAGGTGGAGGCAGCTCCCATGATCACCACAAGCACCAGGTTGTGTGATGCACTCAGGATTCACAACCACCCCAGAGAAAAGTGGGATGACATGAGGTTTTTGTCAGTCTCTCAGAAACTGATTTTTTTTTTTTTCTGGGTGAAAATTAAGACTTATGGGTGTCAGAAAAAGGCAAAGGCTACTGACATATTAAAACAATGTTTGTGGCATTGCCTTGATGTTACAAGGTAACCAATTGCCTTTTGTAATCCCAGTTCTCAAAACCACCTTCCCACTACCTGTGCCTGTCTCTTTGCTCCATTGTCTCCATCCACTTGCCTTTCAAATGCTGCTTTATTCTCACTCCTGTTCAATTGGTTTCCCATTCTTCCCTTTCACTTCCATCACTGCCCTCCCTTCTTCACACATCCTTCCTTGACCTCCTTTTGATAGCTGCCACTTAACAACCCTTGCCTCCCAAGGCACCCCAAACAGGTGACAGACACAGAAAAGCCAAAGCCCTGAACAACACATGCTGATTGACATCTGGATAGCATTGTGTTCAGTTCTGGAGCCCCCAGCACAGGAAGGACATAGAGCTCTTAGGGCAAGTCCAGAGGAAAGCCACAAAGATGATCAGAGAGCTGGAGCACCTCTGCTATGGGGAGAGGCTGAGAGTTGGGGTTGGTCAGCCTGGGGAAGAGGAGACTCCAGGGAGAGCTCATAGGGGCCTTCCAGTACCTGGTGGGGCTACAGGAAAGCTGGGGAGGGAATTTCATAGAATCATAGAATCATAGAATAGGCTGGGTTGGAAGGGACCTCAGAGATCATCGAGTCCAACCCTTGATCAGCTACCGCCACAGTCACTAGACCATGGCACTGAGTGCCATATCGAGTCGCTTTTTAAATGTCTCCAGGGACGAAGAGTCCACCACCTCCCCAGGCAGCCCGTTCCAATGTCTGATCACCCTTTCCGTGAAAAAATTCTTTCTAATAGCCAATCTGAACTTCCCCCGGCACAATTTAAGACCATGCCCTCTTGTCTTTTTGAGAGTTGCCTGGGAAAAGAGACCAACCCCTGCCTGGCTCCATCCTCCTTTCAGGTAGTTGTAGAGAGCAATGAGGTCTCCCCTGAGCCTCCTCTTCCTCAGGCTGAACAGCCCCAGCTCCCTCAGCCTCTCCTCATAGGATCTGTGTTCGAATCCCTTCACCAGCTTGGTTGCCCTCCTTTGGACCTGTTCAAGGACCTCAATATCCTTCTTGAACTGAGGGGCCCAAAACTGAACACAGTACTCAAGGTGTGGCCTTACCAGGGCTGAGTATAGGGGCAGAATCACCTCCTTGGACCTGCTGGTGACGCTGTTTCTGATACATGCCAGGATGCCATTGGCCTTCTTGGCCACCTGGGCACACTGCTGGCTCATGTTCAGCTTCCTGTCAATGCAGACTCCCAGCTCCCTCTCTGTCTGGCTGCTCTCCAACCACTCTGTCCCCAGCTTGTAGCGCTGCATAGGGTTGTTGTGGCCAAAGTGGAGGACCCGGCACTTGGCCTTGTTGAAGCTCATCCCATTGGAGTCAGCCCATCTCTCCAGTCTGTCCAGGTCCCTCTGCAGAGCCCTCCTGCCTTCCAGCTGATCAACACTTCTCCCCAGCTTGGTGTCATCGGCAAACTTGCTGATGATGGACTCAATCCCCTCATCCAAGTCATCAATGAAGATATTGAACAGGACTGGGCCCAGTACTGATCCCTGGGGGACACCGCTGGTGACCGGCCGCCAATTTTTACAAGGGCATGGAGTGATAGGACAAAGGGTAATGGCTTTAAACTGAAGAGGGGAAATTTAGGTTAGACATTAGGAAGAAATTCTTTGCAATGGACACGGTGAGGCACTGGCACAGGTTGCCCAGGGAAGATGTGGATGCCCCATCCCTGGAAGTGTTGAAGGCCAGGCTGCATGGAGCTTGAAGCAATTGGGTCTAGTGGAAGTTGTTCCTGCCTACACAGGGGGGTTGGAACTGCATGTTTTTTAAGGTCCCTTCCAACCCAAACCATTCTGTGATTCTATGACAGAGGTTTTTATTCTGCTTGCCTGCACTGGTTCTCCTTCCTCCACAGCTTCATCTGTCTTTATGGGCAATCCTACCCTTTGCTCTCTGCTTGCAGAGGAAAGGAAAGCAATTGCCTAACATACCTGCATAAGTGACAGCTTAAAAACCAGGTTCTTAAAACTGTAGGATCCAAACCCACTAGTTAATGCTGAAAACCATGATTGACTTCCTTGTTTCACCTCTGCCTGTACAAAGAAACATCCTGAAACCATGTAAGGGTTGGTACCATCCAGCTCATCCCCAGCCTTAACCTCAGCTTCACCAAGAGGTTCTCTGATAGCCCTCGAGAACACACAGCCATCATCCCACTGCATGTCCACACTAAGGCCTATCATACCACTTGTACCTTAGAGACATACAAAGGGTTTTTCCATCCTATCACACGTCTTATGGCTAAGAAAATACTGCAGATACAAACCCTACTGTTTCTATTCATCTTTGCTTTGGCCTGGCTTACCAGTGGGGTGATGAATCAAGATAACAACTTGCCTACAGTAACACATCACAGCTACTGTACAGAATTTATTCAAACATCAGCTTGTATTTCCCCTAGCCACGTAGCCTAATGGCTTACAATTAACTGCCAGGTCATATGCCACCTCAGAAGCTTTAGTTATTATTCTGTATTAAATTTATAAATAAAATGCTGCATATTCACAAATCATTAGTTGAATCAGACTCTGCACAACACACGATTAAAATAAAAACTCTGAGCTGGCATAGCCTTAAACGTAGATGAACATAGATAAAGTGATAACTGCTATGTAAACTACACAAATTTATCTAATAATAGGTTTTCTAATAATAGGTTTTGGGCAGTATTTCTGTTAAAATCTTATTTATATTTAGGTCCATGTGTAAGTAAACATTTAAGTTCTGTTTCAGTCAGAGGGATATTAGCATGTAGTGAAACACAGTTTTGAAAGATATTTGCCTGAACTGGGTCTGTTATCTGGGATTCCTTTCAGAGAAAAGGTATTTACTCCTTCATTTTCATACTGTGAGCACTGTGATAGAGCACTGGCAGAGGCTGCCCAGGGAGGTTGTGGAGTCTCCTTCTCTGAAGACATTCAAAACCCTCCTGGATGCATTCCTGTGTGGCATGCCCTATGTGATCCTGCTTGGACAGGGGTGTTGGACCTAGATGATCTCTAGAGGTCCCTTCCAACCCTTCAACATTCTATGACTTATTAGAAATATCTTCCCTTGCAGCTAAGCAGTGCCCTCCTAAAAGCTGCTGGGTGGTTATTTTCTCCCATGCCCACACTTCCCTTGAAGGTATTTTTTTTTAAATTGGTTAAGCTTAATAACTTACTGCTTTTCCTCGACAGCTACACCAACCAGACCGACAACAGAAATTGCAGAAACATGTAGCTACATGTAGCAGAATTGGTCTGAACAGCTTCTCACTTAGCAGGGCTTTATGTAAGGAAGGCAGCCAGGCAGAAACCCACAGAGGAGCTACCAGCAGCTGAGCCGCGCAGAGGGGGAACAGCTCTGTCCTCACCACAAAGGAGAGGTGACAAAAGCCACCTCATGAGAATGCTGCCACCAGGCAGCTGGACCCACATGGGCACATCTGTGGCACCATGCACTCACAATGCAACAGCTTATTCCCTCTTCACTTGGACACCCAGGTCCTTGGTGAGGAGATGCTCCTGTCTGATAGCCGTTCTTCCCAGACTGCAGATTTCCAGAAAACCCATCCATAATTCATCATCGCTTTGACCTCTAAGACAAAGCCCAGCAAAAACCACCTGAAGCCCTCTCTGACTTCAGTGCATTTGGATCAGAACTTTTGTTTTACCCTTTACTCTTGCAGTGCTTCAGATAAAAGCAAGGAGGGTGGGCAGGGGGTGCGTTACAGCCTCTTTGTAGAGGGCCCCATTGCAAAGCTCTTCTTAATAGATTTTTGACTGCTGCATTTACTGTGAAATGAACATAGCAGATACTGTAGCATAATTCATTTGCTACTTGTGATTGATTCTTGTTTTAATCACCATAAAAGCAGGTTTCCTGTGGTTAACATACTGAGCCTATCCCTTCATTGCTTACAGACACTGAAGTCAGCCACGGTTCCACTGAGTTCACAGCAGTTGCTACATGATGACTGAAATGGGTTTAATGACTGGAGACTCTGATTGGGGTTTCATTCACCCTGGTCTCACACACTGCTGTCCAGAATGATTTTTATGGTTTTTGTACATGAGAATTAGTCCCCTCATCCCCAGCAGGCAGTTGCCTCCAGGGTGGACAGCAGGAGCTGTTTGACAGCACTGTTCTGCTGCCCATGAGCTGAGGGCACGAAGCAAAGGGTGCCACATCCAATCGCCATCACCAGGGAGACTTTCAGGAGGTACAACCTGATTACAGTCAAATCTGCTTCATTAGAACAGGACAGAAGACAAGGAACTCATTAGGTGAAATGGAATTTTGTCTAAAGGAAGGACTTTGGGACTTATCTGATATACCTCAAGAGACGTCACCTTCTTTTAGATGAGCTACTTTGATCAATGGCATTTTAGATGACAGGTCCAAGAGGCGGCACTGCCACTCGTTGGGGACCTTCTCCTGCTGTTTTGACAAATGCTACAGGAATTCCTACTACTGTAAGCCACCTGGACACTGGTTTACATGGTGTTCAAAAAACCAGGGTGGCACTGTTTAGCAGAGGAGGGACCCTATGGGTCAGAGGACTTGGGCACCTATGGAAATATGATCGGAAGTAGGAGGTGAGTAGGCAGAGGTGGGCATGGGGAGAGAAACTGACAGTCTTGGCTCTTCTGCCATCCTACCTGGGTTTGTTTGGAAGATTTCCATTTGAACTGGCAGACAAAAGAACAAGGCACAGACAGATCAAAAGACAACGGTTTATGCTTTGTGCAAGGCTCCTGAGAAACAGAGAACCATAAGACAGAAATAAGGGATTTAAGCAGCTTTAACAACAAACTCTACCAATACAGAGGAAGAATATGCTAAACTTCATCTATAAAAAATATAGAAGTCATATAAAAATCTCAAATAAAAATCATGCAAAACCCAGAAACAAACATCATGTAACTAAGGGACAGCAAAAGCACAGAAATACTTTAAAAAAAAAAAAGCGTACGGAACAAAATGAATTCCAGTTATCAGAGAACATAAACATAAAAAGCAACCAAAAAAGACTAAATGCAATCTGAAAAGCAGACAGGGTAAGTCACGGTTCAGCAGAGAAGCAAAGATGATGCACAGAAGGGAATGATTCAACATATTCAACATTTGCTTCCATTTTCACAAGTTAAGATCAACAGCGAGCAAATACTGCATGCAATTAATTTTTAAAAGAAGCAGAACCTCGGGTCAGAATAGGAGAGAGCTACTTAAGAAACACTCAAAACAAGAGAGATGCAGCTCAGGAATTTTTGTGAATCCTCCCTGATTCAAGAAGGTTTCAGAGCAGATCCCAGAAAAGATCAAACATCACACTCACTCACAAAGCTGTGAAAAATTAGAAAACAGGCAGCTAAACCTTATCCCTGCAAAGGTTTTAGAAAAAAAATAAATGAACAAGTAGTTTGCAAGCACCTACAGCACAACAGCTCGAGTACAACAGTAGTTGTAGTTGCTGGTAGCAACATATTGACCAAAGCTTCTAAGTTACAAATCCCAACAAATTAATCTCATTCCCTCCTGATTTTGCACTTTTAAAATTTGGGGTTGACTCCCAGTTAGGAGAAACCTGTCAGACTTTAGGAGAGCATCTTTAAAACCAAAGATCATTGCAGCATACTGCAGAGCATCTCCCCAGTCTATGAGCAGGAAATAAGAAAGAAAAAGACTGAACTGCATATTGAGAGATGAGGCCTCAGACACAGAACTGGACAAATCAGGAGTAAGAAGCTTGGCAGGAAAAGGCTTACTGTGGCCAAAAAAAAGACAAATCAGATTTTTATTTATCCTAATGGGAATGCTGTCACTAAAACAGTGGGATAATTATTCCATCTTCTTTGTTGGTGGCAATGTCTCAGCTGGAGAAATGCCAGAATTTGGGGTTTGCACAGTAAGAAATACAGTGGCAAACTAGGGGGAGTCCAGACATAAGCAAAAGGGAGAGTCTGGGAAAACGTTCTTGTAATCTTTCCTTGTCAAGCACGTGTTTTCAGACAGGTTTCTCTGAAGTACAGAAATCCAAACAGTAGTAAAAATCTACCACAGTATGTAATTTATGAGGATAAAGCAAGCATGCAATTACATTCTAAATCAATGGCTTGAGTGGGGGGGATTGGGGGAGTGGGTAAGAGTGGAACTCCTGAGCTAATTAAAAGAAAACGATTCTTTGGTGAGATATAAAAAACAAAACCAAAAAACCTAAAAAAAACCCTAAACAACACAAAATGGCTACTGAGGAAGGTCAGACAATTTATTTATGCACTTATTTTTATAAAAAGAGTACCAAGGACAGTGTCTGGCCATGCTGCCACCCTCCCTAGGGTGAGTGAGGATCCTGTTGTCCTATCCCACAGGCACCTGGTTTCTCTAACAATACAGCTGTGCACAGACTGAGCAACTGGTCTAGCCCCCAGCAACATTCACCTCAGCCACAGGACTGACTGATTCTGCCTTCCCTTTTCTCCATCCTTCAGGTTGGCTTCCCAGGAACCCAACCTAGGACCACCAGGATGCAGAACACATCACTGCACCAACATTGCTCCCTCCCCAACTTTGTAATCTGGGCCACTCGTGGTGATGGGGAGGCTTTGGGGCACAATGGGTCTCATATTTGAGCAAAACCCCAAAGCAATGGTGCAGAACCAGCAAGTGAAAAACCAGGAGCACAAAACTATTAAAAAAGATTGCAGAAGGAACGAAGAAGAGAGAATAAATGGAATAGCTAATACACATTTGCTCCAAGGTTCTCTCTGCACCAATTGGCAAAAAGAATACAACTGAATCATTAATAATTGAAGCAACTTGAAGACAAAGGCATTTTCAGCCATTAGATAAAGGGATGAAAGAGGTCTGTAATGAGTGGGAAGGAGGGGGTTATATTTAAAAGAAATGGTTCCTTTGTAAAATGAGAGCAAACATTCTCATTATTAATGCAGACAGATGCATCTGAAAGACCTTATTCAGCTGATGGTATCACTGAACAGCCTTTTGGACACAAACTCTACACTAACAATATTAAACAAGGACAGGAGACTGCTGTAGCAAAATATAAAGTGTCACTTGTTTATACTTTTGAGCTTCATAAACCATTAAGGGATTAATATTAGCAAGCATCCAGCTTTCTGAGCTTTTCTTAACTCCAATGATGCTCTGCGTGTAGCTGATGGGAGTCTGAGCTCTCATTGATTTTGGAACTTGGCTCTGCAAACCAAGTCAGCACCAACATCACTAGAAAAGCACACTTGGTATTCCTTCCCTGAAGCAGAAACTTGGACAAAGGGATTTGTACCTTTGAAACCTGTAAAGGCCATCAGCAGTGGACTCAGGCACACTCATGTCTGCCTGTGGTTCAAAGTAAAAGACAGTTTCTGAGCACCCAAACTATGCAAAAAGACAAAGGGCATGCTGATTTTCCTGGCAAGCTGCCATATTTTGGGAGAAAGGTGTTAATGAAAACTCAGTAAGATTGAAAGTCATTGTTTTCATCTCAAAGAGTAAAAAGCTACAACTTAAAAAACAGTACAGAAAAGATCACATTAGATAAAAGAAAAGAATAAAAGAAAACAAAACAACCCACCGCTCTGCATCACTTGCACTAGTAGCAACCTGTCATGAACCAAAAGCTCACACTGACAGGGTAACTAACTTCAAATCAACTACTGGTGTATTCACCCAAAAAGCTATTCCTGCAAACCTTCCTAAGCCCCAGGAATACAGCAGGCACTTTCAGAATTATATTATCACACCATTACTCACCACAGCTAAAGCTGATGGGAAACAACCAATCTACTGCTCTGCAAGAAGACAGAAAATGCAGGGGAACACCACCATGTAGCACAACCTCTCTGCAGCCCCACCTGAACAAAAACTATGGAGAGGAAGAGGATGGCCCACCTCTAACTCTTCACATCCAGAGGACTTCTTCCCAACATGAAAACCGAATTTTCTGGTCTTCTAAGATTTGCTCAAGTCACCTTCTGCTGTCCTCTGAACATACCCACTGCAACCAGCAAGACAACTGGAGTGGCGGTGGTTACTGGACCCGGGGAGGCACTGCAGGACAGACCCCCCGGGGCCTGTTCCTGACTGTGCTCTGCAGGTACTTGAATGAAGCCACAGAAGTGGAATGGACAGAATCCATTTTATGAGGAGAGTGAGATTGTTTTTTCTTCTTTTAGCTGCTGGGGGTCTCTAACATGTAGACTGCCCTCCGTAACTCCTGGCTTTGGGGCACTGTGTTATTTTCTGGAGTCCCCCTGGCATCATCCCTTTTTGCAGATCTTGCTGTGAGTTTGGAAATGTTGTGCCTGCTGTGCTGTGGCTCAGCAGCATTTCAAGGAGCAGGGAGGGAGCTTCAGGGGCCATTCATCCCACCCACTTCAGTGTCAGTCTCCCCCAAGGGCACACTTACCTCCCACAACTGCAGAGCCTTCCCTTTGGCTCAGCCTAGAAATCAAACCCCAAGAAATCTCAAGTACATTAAACTTGTATTCACTTCACTTAACAGCAGCTCTTGCAAATTGCCTAATATTTTCTATTGTTGTCCTTAATGATTTTTAATTGCTTTCCAGCTGCAAACAAAAAACTTTGGACAGAACATGGACAACTGGCAACATCTTTCTTTAAGATTTCATTGCCTACACTCAGCTATAAATTTTCTGCCTGGCACAGCTTTCACAGGACAAGAGATTAGTGGAATAGGAATGGGTTTTCATTGTAGGATTTACTCTCTATTCATTGCATATGTGAGAATTTTAAGAGACAAAATCACCCTGTGTGTTCATTTGGAAACTACTGATACACTCTTCAACTTAATTTCTTATTCTTTGCTATTCAAAGACAAAACTTCGAAGAACCACAAAACAAATACATATTGCACTTCTTAATAAAAAGAAACCACAAAAAGTCATTATTAAATCATGAGCAGATTTATTAATAAAAAATTCAGGGCCATGCCTAAATACCTGCCAAATACAAAAAAGCAGTACACAAAGAAAACACAATAACCCCACACCACCTGCTGCAAAGAGTTGCAGGTCAAGTATCAGAAAATTCACACTTGTAGAACTGCCTGAGCCTTTGTTAACTTCTGGTATTTTTCCAGGATATTTTGATTCTATGCTACAACATGTCATCTGTTCAGGCCACCACAGGACTGGGAGCTCTAGGAAAACTCCTCCTAAGGGTTTCCCAAACAGCATCCACTGCTTACACCTGAGTGCTGAAAATAGTCAGACTGCAATGCTGGGAACCACACTTTTCTCCCAGCAGATTGCATTTGCTTATCCTTCTCCCTGGATTTAGGCCACTTCCAGTTGCTGGGCCCCATTAGTCTAGCAGGGAGGAGCCCTAATAAAACCAGCTTTCTCAAACCAGATTTTCTTCCTGCTGCCATTCCCCACTCCTATATTCAGGGTTCAAAAATAAAGAGGCAAGGAGGAGCATACACCAAGGTTCAGGTAAGGACACCAACAGGATGGGCTTTCTTTTCCTTACACCTGTCACAGAGACCAGGAGGATCTTCTCAGTAAAAACACATCTCTTTACACATGCCCTACCTACAGAATGGTTCTACTCTCTCATCTTTCCAAAATTTCAAAATTCTGTTACTCAAAAAGTTTAACAGGAAGCATGGCCAGCAGGTCAAGGGAGGTGATTCTCCCCCTCTACTCCACTCTCATGAGAGTGCAGAGCTGTGTCCAGTTCTGGAGCCCCCAGCACAGGAAGGACATGGAGCTCTTAGGGCAAGTCCAGAGGAAAGCCACAAAGATGATCAGAGAGCTGGAGCACCTCTGCTATGGGGAGAGGCTGAGAGTTGGGGTTGGTCAGCCTTGGGAAGAGGAGACTCCAGGGAGACTTTACAGGGGCCTTCCAGAACCTGGTGGGGCTACAGGAAAGCTGGGGAGGGAATTTTTATAAGGGCATGGAGTGATAGGACAAAGGGTAATGTCTTCAAACTGAAGAGGGGAGATTTAGGTTAGACATTAGGAAGAAATTCTTTGCAATGGACATGGTGAGGCACTGGCACAGGTTGCCCAGGGAAGATGTGGATGCCCACTCCCAGCAAATGTTCCAGACTAGGTAGGATGGTTGCTTGGAGCAACCTGGTCTAATGGGAAGTGTCCCTGCCCATGCAGGGGTATTGGAACCAGATAATCTTTAAGGTCTCTTCCAACCGAAATCATTCTATGATTCAGCAATTAAACACAGGTAAAAGATGAAAATACCGAAAAGCACTCAAACATATTTTTAAAAAAAACAAACTATATAAGATTACCTTATCCTCCAATTTCTGCTTTCTCAGTCAGTACCCAGGGGTCACACCTGATGGTGGGGAAAAAAAATAGCAGTTCTTTCACCCTCTTGAAGCTCATAAAGCTTTCAGACTAAGAAAACACTGCCTTCACCTCAAAGATTTAGGATAATTTTGAAATGTTGCTGTGTTATAAGTAGAGAAACAAATGTAAATAAACCTAAAATTAGATCAATGTTGAATACACACACTTGCATTTCTGGCACTCCATCTCTTCCATCTTTTTCTGCTTGTTCTTCAACCCACTTGGCTCAGGCCCCCACCGGAGTCCTGCAGTCTCCCAGCCCTCCCCAGAACAAGGCTTCCCCAGCCACCCCACACTCTCTCTGCGCACTGAGGTCCTTGGGTACACACTAAACACACACCCCCAGCCAACTCATCCTCCACGAGCCATCAATGCTCTCTCCCCACCATGCCCCAAACCTACACAGTGTTCTTCCTGCTGAATCCTTCACTGTGCTCATCCACTTCTGTCTCTCTTCCCCTGCCCCACTTCACCCAAAGCAAACCAAGTGGTATTTAACCACCTCACAGTGGTGCCAGGAAGCCCAACTCATTATTGCTTTGCATTGTATGCCTCAATCCTCAAGTGAAAGCTGTTCAGTATGTGTGCTGGGCCCTGTTGTCAAACTCCTTTTCAAAATTCAATGAGCACGCCACTGGGACAAGCAAAACAGAGCAGTGTTTTCTCTCCACTTTCCCCACCTTTAAAGCCTTTTGCCTTGTCTCTTCCCATCCCCTTGAACAAGGGAGAAACCAAGTGTAGGATCCTTCTCTATATAAAGCTATAGTTTATTAATAAACATACACACACACCAGATTGTCTCCAACATATAGCCAAAATAGAAGTAACCGAGCACTATTTTATTTTTTTATGCCTTGGCAGAAATGATTTTACACTTCAGTAACTTAAAAAACAAGTCACTGACCAGCAAATGCCTTCTCCCCAGCACCAATCTGAGCAGAAGGCAGAGTGCAAAAGGCAGGTACCACTTGAAGATAAAAGTCTCCTGACAACGTGTCCCTAATATCCACACACTGAGCAGGTGTTTGCCATCTGATAGAGAATGAGATAAACTAAAAAGCTTAAGGCTCTTTTTGCTCTCTCATTTTATTTTTATTCATCAAGCCCTCCACATGTTGCTATTGAGTTTCTGTGGTTCAAGGTTTTGCCCCTTTAAAAGACTAAAAGACTGAATTAATTTTTCATTCCTGAAAAGCACTGGGCTGAATCTCCTTATTTGCCCCCTGGGTACACCAAAAGCAGCAACAGCTGATGCCTGCCTGCACTGTCCAGTTAATTATCATTATTTTCCTTCTGAAGTCCACAAAAGCTCTTCAGGAGTGAAAGCTCCCTTAGTGTGAGGGCACTGCACAAACACCTGCTAAGAAACAAATGCAGGAGACCAGATAATGGGGGGGAGGAGAAAAGAGGCTGTAAGGGGCAAAGCTGCTCACTGGAACCAGAGGCAAGAGCCCAGTCCAGCTCCTCCATCTCTGCCCATAATTCCAGAAACTGGGTAGGAAAAAAATTTCTGCAACCCAGCTTTTTCCCTACCTTTGACCTTCCTAACCCACTAGTAGGGCAAAAAGATTATTGTATTGTTTACATCTTATCTAGACGGCAGCATCTTGTGGCCTCAGTCCCAAGTTGGTACTGCATCTGCTCATCCCAGCCCAGAGAGATGGCCAATGCCTGTCAGCTGCAGGGTGAGGTGGTGCCTCAGCTGAGCCCTGTTAATGCATTTTCATCCTGTTGATGCACACACAGGATGCCCCTGAGGGCAGTGGGCTGGCTTGGCTGCCCCATGGTGCTTCCTCACACCTCTCTCTCCACCTGGAGGGGAGGCAGGAGGGAAAGCTGCGAGGACGCAGCTTGAAAACTGGCAGCCAGGGATGTATGGACCTTGAATAGGACTAACACACACCACCAAACAAGAACAGAAACAAAACAGAACTAAACCAAAAACCAACCCCCAAAAAATCCCTGAGCAATGACCAGTGGGGTACAAACCATTTACAGATCATGCTGACCTCAGCTAAACAAATCTGATGTCTCTACCAGTCTCTCTAAGTGAATGGCAGTCAAAATCCTGATGAAGCCAGGTTCCTTCAAGCTCATAAAAACTGAAGACAAGCCCACGGAGTTTTCTGAGATATGAAAAATGGAAAAGAAAAGGGAATTAAAAAGAAATTAAATAATAATTCTTTCTTACCTGAAGTTTCAGTGAAATGCCACTGCAGTAAGTGAAACCCAACTCTACACTAATGTCCTGGCTGCTCTCAGGGAAGAGCTGCCCTGAGCAAAGCCTGACCTTAGGGGGTAGAGTTTAGGCAGAGAGGGGAGGGGGCCCCTCCATCCAACCCCCTCCTCCCCAGCACCACCCAGGAGGAACTGGGGTTCCACTGGAAAGGCCCAGTGAGGGATAGATGGTGCAGAGCCAAGCCCGAGCTGACAAACAGGCTTATCCATTTGCTGGCTGTTTATTATCTGTAAGTACAGCACCATCTGCTTCACGAGACCCTTCAAAAGGCTGCAGCAGTGTGGAGGGCAGGCAGCTGGCTCAGCATCCTCCTGCTGAGGAGCAGGGCCGGGGAAGGATGCTCAGGGTACCCAAACCAAAGGAAGGGATCAGGTACCAGGGACCTGGAGAACACCACCAGCAAATGGCTGAGGGAAGCAGAGTGAGGTCCCTTGCAGGTGACCTGGGGTCTCATGGCAGGCACTGCCAGTAAGATTGAGTGTTGGGACTGCAGAGCTGGGGGGGAATGGGAAGAGGAGGGAAGAGTCAGTCCTGCAGCTCTGCAGGACACAAAGTGACTTCTTCCAATTCTCCTTCTTCTAAAAGTTCCTTCCTGGGACTGAGGGAAACTATCCCGGTGCCAAAACACTAAGCAAGCAAGATTGAAGCTCAGGCCTCTGCTTTCAGAGCCAGGTGGCTTCAAACACGGTGATACGACAGCCTTAGAAAGAGCACCTTGAGGTTGCCACCAAATGTGACAAAGCTGCAAGCTACAGGACTGTTCACTGAACATGTGCACAGCTGGCATGGCTTTGGGGGACCCCAGTATTAGATCAATCACTCATCCCATTCCACCACTGATTCCTGCCATCCCACACCCAGCCTGAGTGGTTGGTAAAGCCTCAGTGCAGCCCCGTGGAACCGAGTGCAAGAGACCTTCTTATATATATGCATATATGTATATATACACACACACACCCCACCTAGCTGTGAAACACCCCATCTGCTCACACTACAACACTTTAAATCCATGCAATTAACTGAACTGAAATGGCAGAAGGAGCTGCATCAGTCAGTGTCTTTTTCCCCCGACTCCCACTATTTCCACCTTCCTCTCACCCTAACATATGGAATGCCATATGAAATACTGAATGGATCATGCTAAAACTGGAGCCTGCAAAATCTATTTTTAATACAGATTATGGGGGGGTCTTGTGAGGCCTTGGTGCAGCATTGTTTGTTTCACAAGCTTGGTCTGTCACTACTTCTGGCAAGTCCTACTGCCAGCATTGACAACTAATTTCCAAACTCAAATATTTTTCCTCAGCTCTCTGAAAAAAAAACCAACTCTGTTTTCTTCCAAGTTCCTTGGCAGGAATTCTGCAGGAATAGCAGGTCAGACAAGAGTAAGTACACCACTTTTTTTTCAGCCAGCTGCTGCCATTCTGAAGTAGCCACAGGATGCCTAGCAAGGATGCCCAGTTCTCACTGTCAAAGCTCTGTATAAGGTAGGTCTGATAACCTGAGCCTTCATGAAACATCACTGAGACACACAAAACATGTGCTGCCCCAAGAAACAGCTCAGGAAGAGTCTATACATTTTTCATCCTCTGGTACAAACTGGGAGGGTACACCCCTCACTGAAATCTCACCCTAAGGAGCGACAATAACACGGTCAGAGTCTTGGCAGGAGAAATAAGTGGAGCAACTTGGTTTGTTTATATGCTGATAATTAAATCGTGATGCAAAGCTAAGCAGACTCACAATAAAGATCCAGCAGCAGCCAGACACAAAAATACAAAGTCTCTTTACAAGGCTACAGCAAGCTCTACCAGACATTTTAAAGCCAAGGCAGGTCAGGTCAACAGGGTTATTATTAGCTCTGAGCAGCCCATGCCTCAGAGTTAGCATACACTACCTGAAATTGCAATGGCTATCAAGAACTGCATTTTCTCCTCCTCTTGAAAATCACATAAACCATTACCAACCTCATCTTTACAGCCAAATGCACCATCAGTAATGCAGACTCAGTCCAAAATCAATGTCATACAAAAGGCTTCAGGTGAGGTCATACAGAATTAGAAGGAACATGTGCCAAAAGGATTTCAGGACAAGTAACTCCTCCTCTCCTTTTAACCTATGGAGGCTCATTAGAATCAAGCTCAGGTGAAAGCTTTTTCTTCCACAATGAATTAACAACCCAGAGAAATGGAATTCTCTCTCTTACACACACAGAGGACTATGTGGGTGCAGTTTCAAACTCATTCCAGAAATGATGCTCACGTTTTCATCTCAGATGTTACCTGAGGAAAAGGAGGTGCTGTCTAGACAAAGAAGGAGGCTGGGACCAATCCAGAAATTCCAACTGGCTGGAGACAAACAAGCTGGTGGTTCAGAGAGTTCCCAGCACTTAGGAAAAGGAAGCTGGGTGCACTGAAGCAGTGTTAAAAGCATTTAACAAAGCAGAAACTGAAACTGATGTGTCATAAAACACTATCAATTACTAGGAAACTATTACTTCATTTCAATGTAACACATATCTAAGCCTGCCTCTTCAGGGTATCACCACTCCATAAGCAGAGGCAGCTCAGAGCCTCACACTTGGTATGTTTTCACATGTTTCCTCTCATTGAGAAAGAATTTCCCAGTCATTCCTTCCTGGTTACTTTCTGCAGAATGCTGAAACCTCAGAAGCATTCACACATCTTTCCCTGCAATGCTGAAATTCATTGACAAGGCTGCGCCTTGCTCTGTACGTCCAGCAAGGCAGCCTTCCACCCCTTACATCCAAGCTTCCTTTGCTCTCCACCACCCTGCACTATAGAAATTTTATTTTGCTTTCCCTGATGTGTAAAGTCATGGAATGGAATTGTATGGTTACAACCCATACAATATGGGTTGTAAAGTGACCTTAAATATCATCCAATTCAACTCCCCTGCATGGGTACGGACACCTCCCAACAGGTTGCTCAAGGCCCCATCCAACCTGGCCTGGTCCAACACTTCCAGGGAAGGGGCAGCCACAACTTTCTTGGGCAACCTGTGCCAGAGTCTCACCACCCTCACATAAGAGTTTTTTCCTAATGTCTAACTTAAATCTCTCCTCTTCAAGGTTGAAAACATTTCCCTTTGTCCTCTCACTACACACCCATGTAAAAAGCACTACCCCAGCTTTCTCGTAGGGCTCCTTCAGATAATGGAAGGTTGCTATAAGGTCACCTCAGAGCTTCTTCTCCAGGCTGAACAACTCCAACTTCCTCAGCCTGTCTTCATAGGGATAATCGAAGACCAAGGGTTCTGAAGCATTTAAAAGCAGGAATAGGACCTGACATGGATTAGGTATCCATGTAAAGAAATATAGAGAGGTTCCCAAAATAGCTGTCTTCACATTGAACAGGTGAATATAAAAAGCAGGCTTCTACTCCCACTTCTGCAGAGGGAGCATGGCGGAAAAGGTGGGCACCTATCTCTTCAGTCAGTGTGGCCAAACTCAACTGGGAAGGAGGCACAAGCTAAAATACACCCACTGGGGAGAGTAAGCAAGAAATTAAACCCTCAAGAAGCAGGAGAACACTGGAGAGATAAGATGCTTGTGATGGAGCCCAAGGAGAGACAGCCAGCCCCTACTGCCAAGGGCCCAGCCCTTGGTCTGGTGGGCTTAAGCTCCCCAGCCCATATGTTCCCCTGGCTCACAAAGCATCATCTACTGTGCCTGCACTGCAGCAGGGGGCAGAGGGGGAGGGAGAAGAGGGCAGACTAATTCAGAAGCTCTTGGCAGGCACATGAGTAACAAAATAAAGGCAGAAGTTATATAGAACAGCTATGTACTGCCAAATGAAGTCACAAGTGGCTTAGTTCAGATTTGAGTCTCCTTTTAAAAAAATTTATTATTGCTGTTGTTATTATTATTAGCATCTGGCAAAAGGAGCCAGGAAATACCTTGCTAGTGATGTCTGCTACTCCCAGCACGAGACAGTTTGGAATGCTGAATGGCTTACCCTGAAAAAGGGAGAATCAAGCTATTGCAAGCTGACTTCCACTGCCATCCAGTTAAGTAGCATTGCAACAATTTTCTTTTTATTGTCTAAGTTATCATACAATGAGTACAAATCTTCCCAAGAATGTTCACTTTTCTTTTCCTCTATTAACTGGACATGGTCACAGGGAGAGGGGGAAATTTCCCAACACAGGCAGTGGTGAAACTTGAGTTCAATGTAAAAAGAAAAAGCCTCTGTTCACTTAAAAGCCTTATAAAGAAAAGAATCCTGCCTTTCAGATAAGTAAACACAAAACTGGTTCACCTGAAAAGTTAAATTCATGGTCCCAGTGCTGGGTATAAATAACTCCCAGTTAAACCAACATGAATGACTTGCTCTCTGGGGCACTAGGACACACAGTCTAACAGGGCATCTGATTTTGAAAGAACCTGATTTTAACTTCTGGGCAAGGAAGTTTAAGCTTAAGAAGACTGAAAATTATTTATGTTACTTACAAAAAGACCCACTTTAGCAATATACAGAGTATCAAATTTATGGAACACTAAGCAAGCCACCTACAATCCTCTTGCTTGAAGTGAAAGCCAAAAATACAGCTCTCTCTCTCACAGGATATACCCCTCCATCTGTTTTCTGCTTCAGGTCAGATTAAATACTGCAGCTTCCTAGAAAGCTAAATAAACTTTACCTGAAGAGACCCTTAGAACACCACCATGTGACTCTGGATAGCTTTCTTCCTCCTCTCCAGAGTCTGTAGCCACAGAAAGTCCTGTGCCTCTGCCAAGAGGCTCACCACACTCCTTGAGGCAGTGCTTCCTCACACCATGCTGTTGTGCCAAATGCTCTATCTTCATCATGTTACCTAAAAGCAGTGGGATGCTTCTCCTGGGTGGACCCTAAGACCAGATTTCTCTCTTTCCACAAATAGAGCTTTTTTCAGAAGCCTGGTTCTGGCAAAAGCAAGCTCTGTGGTGTTGTTTCACCCAGTCACAGTGGGCTCTCATTTGCACATTCACACACAAAACAGCATTTTGTATTCTCATGAGCATAGTTTCCAGGGTCAAGCAATCCTAACAGCCTGATGCCAGTATCATAAATCAACATGAGAAATATTCAGATAAATATAATTACTGTGAATGTTTCACTCACATGATGCTGGAAAACCAGGACTCCAAGGCCCTTGCTTGAAAGCACAGGGTTTCTGCCATCCCAAATGATGCCTCTAGCTGCTTGTCCTGTTTACAGTCCTCCCATTCTGGGTGGGACACCAGTGCTCTCCACCCAGCACATTGTACTCACCCTTTCCAGAAAGTCAACATTCAGTTTAACTTCACTCACCTGTGCCTGGCCTGATTTGTAAAGACACATACTACATCTCCTTCCTAACTGCTAGTAAAAGCTGATGGAAGACTATTTCATAACATACTGAATTACTGAAGGAACAAGCTCCTTCTTCCAGAAGACCATCAGCATAAAACCTATGACTAGATGCAAATTAATCTTATTGAAAACTCTCCTTACTTAGCTAAAACTGTAGCAGATTCAAACAATAAAACCTGGGGGTAAGAAACATGAAATACATTTCTTGAGGAACAGAAGTAAAACAGTTTCTCAAACATCCTGTATAAACAGCTGCTTCCAGAAGCAGTCCTGCTGCATGTGAGTTTAAGGTACCACCATTATTTCAGAGATGGCATTATGTGCTTTACATGTGCTACATGCCTGACTTTGCTCTGTTCTAATGTTTTACAAACCACACAATTCTTTGTCATTCATTCTTACACCATAGATTTGTGATAAAAACACAACTCAGGTAACCAGCCATTTATAGATTGCTATTTCACATCCTGGCCTCACCTACCCATTTTCCTATAGCCATGGCTGACAGTCCCAGAGCAGGCTCTCTCTGGAAGCAGAAACTCCAAGATTTACAGTCAGTACTAAAACCAGATGAGGTGAAGGGACTGAGGGAGCCATAATATCTACCATGCCGTGTGTCTCTCACGTGGTTAGGAGAAAGATAAAACTTAATTCACATCTATCCAGTTCTCCAAAACGAAATAAGAGCTGTGCAACTGCATCAGCATGAGAGGACACAGAACTTGCTTGACCCAGAGCATATGTGCTTCCTCTCCCTTACAGAAAAGATGAGGTTTGCTCTTGAAGCTCAGACTGATAAGCACACATGTTCCCAATGATGCTACTGCAGCCACAAAGACAAGCAAAGCCCTTCATCCAGAAGAGACATGCCCTAAGCAGCACGATGAAGTGGCCCTGGGGTTCCCTCTGCCATCTCTCCCCAGAGCCCTGCATAGGACTGTCAGAGGCCTGTGAGAAATTCACATGCCAAGAGTAAACCAATGCAAAGTAACCCCCTTGCTTAAGCAGTAACCACATGGCCACTTAGTGGCCTTACTGCTTTACATTAGGGTGAGGTATGTCTGGTATGTCTCACTCCTTTACCTCTAGAGCAGACTGAGGTGTCTACTACACATATAAACAAAGCCTAAATATTCACAGGATTGTAGCCTGTTGCAAAACCCCTAATCAAAGAATCACAGAATCATCTAGTTCCACCCAGCCCTTCCCTCACCCCCTCACCTGCCATGGGCAGGGACACCTCCCAGTAGATCAGGTTGCTCCAAGCTCTATCCAACCTGGCTTTCAACACTTCAAGGGATGGGGCAGCCACAGACTCCCTGGGCAGCCAGTTCCACTGTTTTACCACCCTCATAGTGAAGACTTTCTTCCTAAAATCTAACCTGAATCTACCCTCTTCCAGTTTAAATCCATTACCCCATGTCCTGTCACTCCATGTCCTTGTTAAAAAAGGACAGCTCTTCTGCAGCCCTGCAGTAACTGGAAGACGCTCTAAGGTATTCCTGAAGCCTTTGCTTCTCCAGGCTGAACAAACTCCATGTTCTCATCCTGTCTTCACAGTGGAAGTGCTCCAGCTCTCTGATCACCTTCATGGCCTTCTCAGGACAGCTTAGAGCCAAGCAGAGGTTTGCTCTATGGCAGAAGTGCTGTACTCATGCTATAGAAAGACAAGTCTCCTGATGGCAGTGGGTGTTCATTCACTGACAAACCCAGCAGAGGCAGTGCCAGGGCTGCATGACAAGCAGCAGGACAGCCATTGTGCAGGGCAGGCCAGGATGGGGCAAAGTACAGCACTGTTTCCTGAACTGAGTGCAGCACTGCCCTATCTCAACTCTTCCCTTTCCACCTCTCACTGTCCCCCTAAGCTGACAGACAAAACTTCTGGTTTGACAGTGCCACAGGGAAATGCAAGGATGCAAACATGTTATTCACAAGCCAGAAAATCTGTCTTCTGAATTAGAAGCAGCCAAAGACTGAATTCTCCAAGGCAACTTGCTCCAAATACTTGATGTGGTCAAGGATAAAGCTGACAGGGCAGAAAAAAATCTCAGATTTAAGCAATCAATTGCTTGGCCACTGAACCGATCACGACTGCAGAGAGAACTTCAGAACATCAGGGGACAAGTCTTGGTTTCACTTGGGCATCAGCAGCATCCCCCTCTTCACCTATGTCCTACCCCTGGCCAGCAGAGCTGTCAGAGCCAGAGCAGCCCCTCCACAAACAGCACAGACTGACAGCCATCCCTCTGGGAGCAGTATTTGGAGTTCCTTGCCTTTGGCTATCCCATTTCCTGCAGCAATAAAAATAACTCAACTTTACAGAGCAAGACCTATACAGAAGGGCTAACCTAACAAGAGTTAAGCTCAGACCATACAAAAAAGAGATATGGTAACAGTATCGTATCTAAACATTTACCACACTGCTGTTCACAACAGAGAATGCATGCAGCAGATACAAAAAACAGGTTTATCAAAGGCACCAAAAACCTGAAGTAACTGGAAGGAATTTTCAGTCAGTAAGAACAGCAAATCAGAAATAAAGCAGCTCTAGCACTGGTGTATGCACTACATCCCTGAACTACAGCTCAGGGATAAGCTCTAACTTCTAGAGCACCAACTCCCTTCACCCACCCAAATACTTTTATTTGCAGCTTTGGCAGCTCCCAACAGAGCTGCTTCTCCCCTCCATTATTGTGATTTTCAATTTAATACACCATCATTTCATCCCCTTATATTCCCTCTGAGCTAATATCCTGCTGCTAGGGGCAGCAAAGACACTTTCTGCTAGATTTTAACCTTCCATTTTCTGTGATGGGCAACGCACCATGGGGTGCACATTGCTAAGCTGCAGAAAGTTTTAATTCGGAAGCAATCCCACGAGCACCTTCTAGGCACTAGCTGGGTCATTTGGTGAGAAAAAGCAGCTAGGAAAGCAGAAGAAAAACACTGTATGTACCATAAAAGGATCAATCATTTCTTCAAGCAGCAGGGTGCTGTTACATGACAGAGTTCTGTATCCCGTGCAATGCCTCTCTGAAGCAAAGGGCCAGAGGCAGCTCTGTGCCCATTTCACCCCAGCAGGCAGAAGCAGGGACAATGTGGATTTGGCAGGGCAGAGGCACTTTGGCTGGTGGGAAGAACCCCCAGGCTGCTCTCCCAGGGCCACCCAGGCACTGCAAGGTCTCCATCAGGGACCCTGGCCAGGGGTCAGGCTAAAAGGCACCGTCTGTCCCCACGCCCTCAGCTTGGCACTGCTGGGACAGCTCCTGGCATAGGGCAAATCTCCAAGCCTGACAGAGAAGCCCTTTAATTCCCTGCTGCCCCATCCAATCCTCCTGCCAGCAAAGAGTTTAATGAGGGCTGTTTCCAAGCAAGGTTAGGAAGAAAACAATTATCTTTTTTATTTTGTATGAACACAGAAAGTAATTGAGCAGAGCATGGCAGGGTGGGCAGGAGGGAAGGGGAAAGTGTGGCCATTTCTGGTGCCTGTGTAGAGCTCAGGGCCTCACTGAGGGAAATACTTATGGGATACACAGTATCAGAACTAAGATGAAAAGAAAGAGGAAGAATTAAAACAACCATAAAACCCTCCAGCTTTGGTCCTTAACAGCTTACAGAGGTTTTGCCAGTCACATCTTCCCAATCAAGGAGAAACTGCAATGAAACAAACTTTTTGTCCAGTCACAAAGTTCTTGTTTCCTGAAACATCTCACACTGAGCTACTCAGATCAACATGAAAAACCTTCTTGGAGGGAGTGTGGAGTTAATGACTGCCTCAACACGGAAGGTTTTCACTTGCCTTCTTCACACGAAGACTTTGTCCAGCGTCCATGCCCCATCAACAGTGCCCAAAAAACCCACCTTACATCCACACACTTCTGTGAGCAAGTCTGTGGTGGGTTACACTTATTAACCCAGAGATTATTGCTGCTTATTTGGGTTGAGACAGGGTTTAGGAAACAGCTGAGAATGGGGCTGGGTTGTACTAGGAACCATACAAAGACACAGCCAGATTATTTATACAGATATGTAGGTGTTATATGGTATCAATGTTTTTGTGAGAAATGAGCAGTAAAAGCTCATCACAAACAGATTTTCTAGGAGCTCCAGGGGCTCTTATTTGGTGGAGTAAAAAAAGCTTCTCTGCATAAACTTACACACACCTATTTTCATTTGGTGAGAAGTGGTAGAGCAGAAAAGATTTCATGGTTTGAAAATCTGGTGTTACTGAAAGACAGAAAATGACCCCTGTTCCAAAACATTTGCTATCTCAGTCATCATTAAATATCAAGGGGGAAAACCCAACTTCCTTCATTTATACAGTGTAAAAACTGTATAAATGTAACTGTAAAAACTATATAAAAACTGTGTTTTTACACTAGAGACAGAGACTACTACTTAATTGCTGCAACTTCTGTTTAAAGCAGATTTTTTGTATTTTTCAGATTACTTAGCCAAGAGTCAGTCAGCTGGTGTTTTATACCAGGATATTTTGTTTGATTTTGAAGTACTTATCTTGTTTTAAACAAGTCAGACAGAGTCCACAATCACAGCAACACTTGCAAACACCATAAAAAAGCGAGTACCATCCTAAAAGGATAAAGTGTCTGGGGAATTCAGTCCTCTTTCCCACCTATGCCAATTTTATACTCAAGGAAGGTTTTACTACTGACTACTCGATCCAAAGTCTCACCATACTATATACACACACACCAAAATCCACCCTCCTCAAACTCAGAAATTATGCCTTTGGGTGATTTTTTTCAGAGTAAAATATGCAAAAGCATAATAACAACAACAATACTCTTTTCTTCACCCAATTCTTGCAGCTGCTGAGCACTGCACTAGGTCCCCTTGATGCTCACTTATTTTAGTGCAATCTCCTACAGCAACCTTTGGGTAAACTCCTTAAATACTGAGTTTACAAAGCATTTAAGCATCTGTATAACTTTAGGCACTTGGGCAATCCATCCTCACTTAGCAGAGCACTTAAGCACTTAAAGTAAATCATGTGCTTGGTGGCTTTGCAACTTGGCTCAAGGCTTTAATGTTATGTCTTTACAGGACTATTCACTTTCCCTAATGCAACTGAAATACAAAGCCAACAGCTCCAGAAGTTACAGACCAAAATTGGCTTTGCTTTTTGAAGCCAATCTGATTGACAGACAGAGCACCTGTACTGCACAGTCAGTGCATAAAAAACCCCGACTGGGATTAGGTGTTGGCAGATGTCATTAACTTGCTGTTAAAGGAAGTAAATGTTATGGGTTTCAGGTAACAAGGAACCTCTGGAACCCCAGCAGTAAATAAAGTACTCTTCAGGATAAGGAGAGGACTGAGCATGAGGGATGTAGCAGCAGGCTCACAACTACAACAGATTCTCTGCAAACAGCAGTGTCTTTGCACCTGCAATACCCTTCAGTTAGAGTCCTCCTTTAGGTCTTGTTCATCAGCTCTTGTTACCATGGAAACATCTAAAACTACTAGATACCCCTCTCTCCTTCCCCTTCCTTTAGCCAACTTGCAATGGATTTAGAGTTGTTTATGTGGCTTTAATTTACACAACTTCCCCCCTTGATACATCTCCAAACACTGTTACCATAGGTGCCCCTAGCAGCAAGGTTGTTTTTTCCTCTACAGGCCCCAACGTTAATGATCTGGATGATTTACTTCTGGCATTGATTTCTGCACACAATTTGAGCTGTGTGTCAACTTCTTGACAGTTTTCATCACAAGCCCACCAGAACCATTGGCAGGCTTGATGCTGATTTTGTTACTGCTGTTCCCATTCATCTCGTTCATCAAACAAAATAATCCTTAATTTAAAAATATTTTTTCTTCCCCTAAGATGAGCAATAGTAAAATCTGTACTTATTAACCTAGAAACACTGTAGACAAGAGAGACAAAGCTTCCCTTTCACAGCCACCCAGTTTTGAGTGTACACAGGAGAAAATGCTAACTGGGACTCAACAGAGCATTGGCTTGAGAGAAAACTGAGCTAGCAAGGCAGGCAGGACCAAGCTGTGCCCGGGAAACCCTAGAGGAAGAGAAGACACCTAGCACATGGCTACACCACCAGTTAAGTGCCTGCTGTCAGACCAGACTCACCCACCATCCGTATTGTAAATCCCTGGCTCGTGCTAAGAGGATGCCCCAACCCAAGCTCTCTGGACAAAGAGATTTGGGTTATTCTGCATCTTGGCACAGGCCCAGACTATTGCTGTGAACTGGGTGGCTTTGGCATAGGAAAGGCAAAGCAAGCTACAGCAGATTGGAGAAGATGGCCCCACCTAAGCAGACTTCAGATGCTTTGATCCAGATGTAAGGCCAGGCTCTGGCTAACCACAGGGAGGCCTAATTTGCTGGAACCTGCTCCATATTTAACACTGCAGCAATACTCAGAGCTAAGAGAGGTGCCAGACCAAAGACAGCAGTTTTCTAGACCACCATGATGCAACATCAAGATCTCAGATCAGGTCCCAGTGCAGGGAAGGAGACAAGCAATTTGAAATCAGGTAACTCATAGATGGGATATGTCCTAAATGAGATGTGCAGTCAGAAAACTGAGAGCACAAGGCAAGCTATTTTCTAAAAAGAAAAGTCCTTTTGCATTCCTGGAGGAGAATTTCAGACTAGCTGGGGTTTCAGAACCTCCAGACACATTTTAGCCCAAACTTCCTCTGCACAAGCAGAGTGGCATTATATATATTAGCAACTATTTGTACAAAAGGAACCCACTAAAAATAACTCTTTGGGGTCCAGTTTAATTGGAAATACCATTTAAAATTCACAGTCCTGAATGTTAATTTTAAAAGTGAATGTTAGTCCTTTCCCACTTGAAAACACTGATTTTCACTTTCATTACAAATCACAAAGCCCCTGGCTTTACACAGCCCTTAGCTAAACCTCATCTTCAACTTGGTATCTGAGACATTACTGTGATGTTTTCCTCAGGAGTTTGCTAAAACCATTTTCTGCTGCCCATAAGAGGATGAACAAACAAGGCTGCACACACTGAGTGTGAACTGGGGTTGCTCTTTAGTCCCTATTCATGTACTGAGGTGCAAATCAGGAACAATCCCACTGCTGTCAACTGAATTACATCAAGGGAGGAAGTGCATACAGAAGGAGACACAGTTTAATGTTTCATAGCATGCAGAAAACACTACCTGTCACTATAGGCTCACAAACCCATGAGTGGTTTATGTGCTCTTTATTAAACTGTTCTTGCTGCCCTAATACAAGAGCAACACAAAAAAGGGATAAAAATCTTCCATAAAAATGCAAACCTACCTGTTTTCTGAAGTCCTGCTAATGCTAAAGCTTACCTTAACATACACACCCCACACCTTAAAGGGATGAGGAGAAAAAGAAACTGAAAGGAGACAAAAAGAGGAAAAAGATGCAAGGCAGAAGCCTAAGATGCATAGCAAGTAAGAAAATAAAAGGCACATGGCCAGGAGGGCAATTTTTCGCAATCCAGGGATCAGTTCTCACTCCCAGCTTCATGCCTGGGCAGTCTGATGGGGGCACAGAGCACCAGCTCTAGCAGAATAATAATCTCCAGCAAGGTCATTGCCAGCAAATCTCTCCCCTCACCAACTGCCCTGTGCACAGGAGGAAAGCAAAGCCATGGTCTGCATCCTTGCTGCCAGTCTCAGCTCCTCACATAGGTCTCATTGCTCCATTCTTTGCTATGAGACTGTGCATCAAGCTGGAGCAGCCCCTTGCTGAGCCTTGAACATGCACACACACCAAGCCTGCACCACCTGAAGGTTCAAGCGTTTGAGCTGCAATTGGAAAGGAATTCTTTCATCTAGTGTGTTGTTTAACAGCTGTAAAGTCCCTTTCTGATACTATAAACACACTTTTTTCTTTAGAGAGATATAATCTGGGTTACATGAGAGGGATCTGAAAAAAAGCAGTGTTCTCAGTGATCCATGTGGTTGAAATTTGGGATGTAGACATTGCCAGATTGGAATGGACCAGTGTTTCCTCCAAGCCTGTATCCCATCCCAGACATGGCCCCAGACTGTCTCCACGTAAATATTTCTTTGCACATTTTGTTCCATTAACTCTGCATATGCACTGACCATGAGGTTGATGCTCTCAGGACAGGAGTGGAGTTCAGTAACATCTCTTCTGCACAAGCAGAAACTCAGAGCAGGACACTTGAGCAGTCAGGCTGCACACAGCAACACTCACACGTAAGAGTTCTGGCCACAGCCTAGGAAAAAAAGGTTTTATGTAGGAGTGTAACTTTAATCACATATGTAATCCCTTAGAGTCTACAAATGGGCTTGAAAATTAAGACTCTTCTTGATTATTTTTTCTGGAAGGAGGAAGCCTATGATTTCTTAAAGTGATGGGAAATAGCAGTGTTCCAAGAAGACTATTTCCTTTATTATTTAATGTCCACATTCCTCAGTTTCACACTTCCAAAATAAATGCCTTTAAACAGTCCACCTGCAGCACCAGCCACACAATTGATTCAACACTTTCCAGTCATCCATGGTTAAGTGCAAAATGGAATAACAATAAAAACACAACAGAAGGAAGCATGTTTGGAGTTCAGAAATAAATTTTAAAAAGCCTCTCCTGTTCTTTAAGATGTTTTCCACTCACACCAAAATATTTGTTGCTAGAATGAAAGTCAAATATGCCCTCCAGCCTAAAGGTAATCTAGAAAACAGTTCATGGAAGAAAAAAAAATACAACAAAAAGGAGGAAGGATTCAGAACAGAAGTGTCATCTTGCTAATAAGCATTGTTTCTCTAACAAATAGTTTCCATTATTGAGGATGATTCACAGCAAGCACAACTGCCAGCCTACCCCCAGCAGTATTTAGCCAAGACGCTGTTGCAGCTCTCAGGAATAACATGCAATAACCATGTTTCCTGCAGTGAAATGTCAGCCCCCAGCCCAGGGCTGTTGCTGTGAAGGCTGCAGCTGTGTTTAATGAAGAAGAGAAACGCTACCCCCGCCCTCTAGCAAGACTTCAAAGCCTTGGTGGCACCTTGGCAAGAGGGCAGAAGTCACACCTCTTCTCAAAGCTGCCACACTGATGATCTGTTGTCACAGCACAAAAATGTTGCCAACATTTCATGTGAAAAAGGGCTGTTTCAGCACATGCTTCTTTGAATATAATTTATGTCTTCAAAACACATGGAAGTGTTTGTTCACTGAAGGCTAACAAGTGTCTCAGTGGTTTGAAGGACCAGTACCCAGGAAACCATGGGAAAAACCTGAAGTCAGTTTGACAAATGCTTCCCCTTCCCAAGATCAGAGGACCAGATGTGGTCACCCTAGAACAGCCCAGTTAATAAACATTTAAAACAATCACCAACCATCCAAGACACACGGGATGTAATGGGAGGAAACTGTTGGTAGGTCTGACTTGTACAAACCACACTTCAGATGCCAGATGACTCCTGGTGCTAAGTCCTCAGCATTTTTTGTCAGCTGTCACTATCAACAAGAAAGCTGAGATGTTCATCTACCTAAATATCTAATTGCCCTACTGTGGGCACAAACCGGGGCAACTGTTTGTAAGCACCAAAATACACCTCCCCTGCCCCTTTCTTAGGAAACCCACCCTCTGCCCTGTGTGTGTGCTGCGTTCATCTGGGATCTGGCTTGCTTGGTCCAAGTCCAAAAATGGGAACTGCAGTGCTAAGGGGAAGCAAAAAAAGCATGTCTGAAAGAGAACCAGAACTTCTCCAAGTAAACAGTCACTCCACTGCCTTGCTTACTCCCTTTTTACTTCTAGGAATCTGGCTATCCGGATACCTTTCAAGAACAATTTCTAAAATCACAAAGTTGTATCTCCACCCCACTCTCCAGCATGATGTTAACTGTGTTTTGAAAGGTTCCCAGACTCCTAAAGTCTTGGGGAAAAGGTCAAACAGCCAGAAATTGCTTTTAAATACACACATGCCTTGCAGCATGATACTTCTGTAACTGCAGCCAAGATTTCCATTCACTTTAATGCTAAGTTATCGTCCTAAAGGACCCCCCCTCACATCCCTACCCTCCTGTGCTTGGATCTCCTTTCATTCCCTCACTCTGCCCATACCTTCAGCCCTCCTCTCCTGACACCAGGCTTGAGATTGCTGGATTTCTCTCACATCCACAGTGAAAGTCTCCCCAGCTTCACTCACTGGACCCAGGTGGGCATCAGGCCTGACTCTGCAACCCCTTACCTGCCCATAGATCCTCAATCACATGAGTAAAACCAGCACAGCTGAGGCTTTGCTCTCACCTGCTCCCATCAGCTGATGACAACTTGATGATGTGGCTCAAAAGCTTTAATTAAACATGATCAGGATACATGTCACCTTCATAGCTTTTGTTGGTGCCCTTTAAAAAACTGTAGCCTGGCTGATTGTAAGGACCATTATACAAAGAGATCTCCATACACAAACATTTTTCTTTTCTTTTTTTTTTTTTTTTTAATAAAAGGAAGAAACTAGGGGGGAGAAAGGAAAAAAAGAAGGCAGCAATAAAAATAGAACTGGCTGGAAACCAGAGACCACAATAAGAGCTGGCTTACAGGAAATTGCCCTCATCAGTTACTAGATGGGAAATTTTTTCCCATGTGTTACATGGATCATGCAGAGACAGGATGCTTTTACACACACTCAAAAAAGCATATTATCACAAGACAACCTAGTTTGCAATCTTGTGTGGCTGGGAAGGGAAAAGAGAGGCTGTTCCTTTTCAGTCCATACCAGCAAAGCAGAAAGGAACCCAGAAGGTGCTTTATCCACTGTATTAGCAATTTCAGGCACTGAGTTTTAAAATAAAACACCATTAAAATCTTTCAGCATCAAAACATAAAAAACATCATAAAGCATCAAGACAAGTCAACAAAACAACACCAGATACACTATGAAACAGAGGTGCAGGGCCTGTGGCTCCAGTGGTTGTACTCATGAGAGGGAGCATTATTCCTAGCAGTAATGCACCATTTTTTTCAGGTCTTTACAGGCTTTTTCATTGCAGAAGTATTGTACCTATTTTCACTGTGCCACTCTTAATTAAGCTTAATAGCATATTACTTAACAAGGTCTACAGCTCCAGGCAAAGTTAACCTATTGCCTTTCAATACAAAAATGCTACATTTCCTAACCTGCCACACAATTAGCAAATATTTGCACAAATGTGGCTGCTGTTGCATGGTGGAGTCTAAGCTATGAAGGAATAAATAGCTACAACTCCTCCCAGACAGACAGCTTTTGTGAAGGGCAGTCACAATCACCAGCTGGCACAGCTGCAACCACCTGGCTGGGACTTCAAGCATCTTTTCCTAGTTTCCTCTTGGTGCTCTGCAGGCAGTAAACTGCAGGTTTCCCTCAAAAAAAAAAAAAAAAAAAAAAAAAAAAAAGCCAAACTATTCATTGACAATTTGGGTTTGTAAACCAAAGCAGTTCTCCCAGCCACAAGGCTGCTGATACACATGTACCAACAGCTGCCCCATGGTTCTGCAGCACAGCAAGCCTATCATTAGCCCTATTTTTATATTGCTTGAGGTCACTGGGAAGTCAATAGAAAAACTGGGTTTTAAGTACAGCCCACTAGTACTCCACTTGGCTCTTCTCTTGGTCAAGGGATTGGTAGAGATACTTTGTCATTCTCTGCCCTGCCCTGAAGTGCCAAGAGCCAGTCATAGTCCCAAAGAGAGTCCTACATACACAGCAAATTTTGGATCAAGCCTGCTATCATTCTAGTAAAGAGCAAGACAATCCAGGGCTGTTTTACACCACTTGCTGAGCTTCCATCACCTCACTGACTATTTTTTAGGCCCATTCTATTATTTTCATTATGTGGCTCAAAATTATCATTGCTAGGAGAGCCATTTACCAGCTTAGACTACAGAACTACCCCACCCCCAGCATCTTTTTTTCTGTACTCCTAAAGGACCATATTGTGCCCCTCATACCCATAGTAACCAGCACCTTCTTTCCTAAATGCTCCCCTTGCTGCACCCCAAATCTGGCACTGCAGCAGTTTGGCTCTTGCACAACCAGCAGAACCATGAAGGACCAGTGATGGTGCTAAATTGCAGAAGTTAGGTGGGCTGCTGCCAGAGATACGAAGGGCTCCTAAGAAAGGGTTGGTCTGGGGAAAAAGTGACATGAAACTGCAAAATTTAAACATGTAACACTTTAAACATCTGGTCTAGGAAGGCTGGGAAGTTGTGGGATTCCCTGCCTGGATGTACAGGCCAGATGTGGCGTTATCTCGCCAAAAGTGGTCAAAAATTACAGTTATTCCCAAGTTATGTTTTATTTTAGATCTTTCACAATGCAAACATGCACCAACTGTTACTATATTTCTCCAACAAGTTATCTTTTTTCATTTGTACTCCAAAAGAAAAACATATAAAGAAGTAACCAATAATAGGCAGAACTGTGTCTTTCCCCACTACTTGTCATGCAGTTGATCCTGAAAGCTCAGGAGAAATACTCAGGACATATTGGAGATCTGTCACCCAGTAGCCAGCAAACAGAAAAGAGCATCTGGAAATGACTTTTACTGAAAGGTAGTTTAAAGTCTTAGATGTTCAAGACTGCCTCTCACTTGATTCTCCACCAGCAGACAACAGCTGAGACCAGAAGCATTCTCACATGCATGAAGACAAGTTTTTTACCAGACTTTTTCAGTGGGTCTTCACATGCAGGCCACAATGTACTCATTTTATGACAGCAAATTCTCCATGAATTCAAACAAACACTCAAGGAGCAGCCAGTCACTCTCAGCCCCATTCTGCTTGTCAGGGATGACACCAGCATATATCACATCACCTTTGGAATCACATCCCCAGGGAGCTCTGGCACTTCCCTGTCCTGTCCTACAGCACAGCTCATTTACCTGGCTCTCAGTGCTGACTTTACGGGCATTTTTATTCCCTAACTGCTGCCCTTCTTGCAGCTCACACTATCCCCCATCTCACCTCTTGACACTAAATAGTCTCAACCTGTACTTGGAGCTCAGGTTAAATTTTCATCTGCACTGCTTTATTTGGTGTAACTATCCTAGATTTTGATATTCCTGCCTGAATAATCTAGTTCCTCATCTCTGCATGACTTCTACTTTCAAGTTCTTATCTCTATCTAATGTCTTTACCATGTCATCTCCTTCAGCATCCAGGAAGCCTACAGACACCTCAGCAGATAACCTATTTTGGCTAAGAATATCCCTGCTGTTTACCTGTTTGTTTCAAAGAGAAATGTTACAACAATCTCTACTCCATCCTGATAAGCAGAAGAAAGGTCATGCATTCTATTCTTTTCCTGCTGATAAGCCAAGCAATCATTCTTGTTCAATTGGCACTCCGAAGTCCTGCAGTTTAAAAGCCTGTCCCAGCACAACACAGCACAACCACATCACCTGAGAGTTCTGAGATGAGACAAAATCAGAGCAGCTCTGGGGAGAGCCCCTGTGCCCCATAAAGCACACAGACTGGTTTCTGCACCCACCTCCTGACAACTCACCCACCCCCTGGTCACTGCTAGAGAGCCTGCAGCATGCTTTTTAATCAAGTGGAGATCAGAAAACATCTCCAGAGGAAGGCAAGATTTTAACAGGAGAATCAAAGACAGCTTTAAATCAAAGAGGTCAATGTAACAGCTCCCATGCCATATCTACCAGCACATTTTGGGATACACTGAGTTCAAGTAACCCTACAAAACTAGGTAGCATGTTTGCAGAGCAAAGCAATGGGAACTGAAAAGCAGCCTTTCTAGAAATGCAAGCAATGACATTTTACAGGCTGCTGCTCCAGAACACAGATTTCTGCCACAGTCACAAAATTTTGATCTATTTGTCTGGGGAAGAGGCCAGGAGCATTCTGGCCTGACCAGGTCCAAAGCCCTTTCAATAGCACAGCAGCATCACCTTTGCTAATCCCCTGCTCTCAAAGGGGTGTACTTCCAGCCTCCTGAGATCTGATGTTCCTGGGAAAAACATGTTTTTCCTATGCAAAACATGTCCTGTGAATCTTTCCATTATGTTTGCACTTGCACGTACAAAAGAGAGACTTTCACTCTGCTTCCTCATGTCTTCCAATTCCAGAACAGCCACTGCTGAATCCATACCTGAATCTCAACTTCCAGCTGCCATATGAAGGTAATTGGGAAGCTCATACTGCTCCCTGTCTAACAGCAGCAGGGCAACGCCTCCTCCTCACCATCATAGAGCAGGACACACTGACCACTTGCCTTGCAGCAAGAATTCAGACACACTGCCCTCTCCCACTGCCCTCTGATTTTGCAGAGGGGTCTGCAAAATGCCACCCCTGGTCCAGTTCCAAAGACTCTAAGCTGATGTTTAAAACCAAAAAATATCCCACTGCTTTTTCAAGACTTCTGGACAAGATCTCAGTTATTTCACTTTCACTACACATCCCTCTGTCTTTTTTTTTTTCTTGCAAGTTCCACAAAGTCACGCACTTCAAAAATGCCCTGAGCCCACAGATCACAGCTGCCATGCCCAGGAACATGATTCATAACCACATTAAAGTTGTCTGAGGCTTGCTTACTCTTTTCTACACTAACACTAATTCCAAAGATTAAAAATGACATGCAGATTGCTGCTTCTGCAAGTATACCACTCTAAAACCTTTGTGAGAGCTGTGGCTCATATGAGAGCTACAGCCTCAGCTTCCTCACCTGCAAAACACGTACTATACAAAACGTACTATACAAAACATGTTACTACCCTTAGTATTTCCCATATCCCCTCTCTCCATAACTAAGCTCAAGTACAGCAAAATACAAAACCTGTTCACACTCAGAGAAGAGCTCCAAGATCCCACATCTTTGTAATTTCAGTGTCATCAGATACAGCCTGGAGAAAGCAGCTTCTGGAAATGCTGTACAGAACAAGAGCCTTCTCGAGGCAGCCCTTAACCTGTTGCTTACGAGCAGATGCCCATACAATTTTTTTTTATTTGTTAATGATTAGCAGTGCTGTTGGAACAGACCAACTAACAAACTCAGCTCTTGATTTTGCTTTGAAACATCCTTTAAAGGAAACATGCTCTCCCCTCTGCCACGTTTGTGAAAACAGAAACAATTTTGTCTATTCATGGTGAGACCTGAAAGACATTTTTAAAAAAGGGAGAGAATTGCCCATGATGGGCAGAAACAAACACACCAAGTTCCTCCACTACACTGCTTTTGTGGGATTTGCTTCTTCCATTTCACACTGTGACAGATGAACACTGAAAGCAATTTTACATCTTGTTCTGTCAGCACATGAGACACCTAATAAATCCCAAGATGTAGAAAACACCCAGAAGGCTTTTTTGTTTCTTTTGGCTGCCTAATCACTGGTAGTAGTTACTACACTCACCCTACCTCCCCCTCTGCCCTTGCTGAAATAATAAGGCAAAGTGAAAAACACAGAAGGTACCAGGGGAAAACTTAATTGGTACATTTCCTGTAAATATAGGACATCTCTCAGGCATTTTGCTGGCTTGCACAGGACTTGATGCTATTCCTTCAAGAATGGCTTGATCCTAGTAATTACTTTTCTTAAATGGTTGATTTGCATAAGACACCTGACAGCAGGCAAAAGGCAGCAGCAGGTGCTGTGCTTGATCTTGGGTCTCACTACTGATGAGCACTGCAGAGATGTGGGTCCTGAGGTAAGTGCTGCTCACATTTCACTCTTTTGCCAGCCCCTCATATCCTGCCATGCACAAACATGCTTCCTTTTGAGCCCCTGACAACATGAGGGAACCAAAGGCTGCACCTGTACCAAATACCTGCACAGAGGGCCTGGAAAGGGGGAAAAAAAAAATATGCCAGATCGTGTTGTCAGAGTTTCTGATGGATTCAGGAAGGTCAAACTTCACACTGGGGAAGGTTAATCCCATGGAAAGCAAGAAGAAATCACCGAGACACACTGATGTGCAGGGTCCTCCCAACCCTTCACACTGAGCCAGAGGTAAAGTTCCTCAAAGCTGGCCCCTCACAACATTACCCTAACTGGCTATTGTTTTAAATTTGGTAGGCATTAAACTGCCAGGCACTTTGACTGACCAAGAAGAAAGCAAATTCTCCAACATATGCTCATTATTACCCCTGGCCTCTCAGAAGAGCAGTAATGATACCACCATAAAGGTGGGACCTTGGGGTTTGGGTTGACAGGAAGCTGAACATGAGCCAGCAGTGTGCCCAGGTGGCCAAGAAGGCCAATGGCATCCTGGCCTGGATCAGGAACACCGTGGCCAGCAGGTCCAAGGAAGTGATTCCGCCCCTGTACTCAGCGCTGGTGAGGCCACACCTCGAGTCCTGTGTCCAGTTCTGGGCCCCTCAGTTCAGGAAGGAGATTGAGGTCCTGGAGCAGGTCCAGAGAAGAGCAAGGAGGCTGTGAAGGGATCCAGTACAAGTCCTGTGAGGAAGGGCTGAGGGAGCTGGGGGTGTTCATTCTGGAGAAGAGGAGGCTCAGGGGAGACCTCATCACTCTCTATAACTCCCTGAAAGGAGGCTGGAGCCAGGGGGGGTCGGGATCTTCTCCCAGGCAGCTCTCAGTAAAATAAGAGGGCATGGACTTAAGCTCTGCCAGGGGAGGGTTAGGTTGGATATTAGGAAGAAATTCTTTGCAGAGAGGGTGATCAGGCATTGGAATGGTCTGCCCAGGGAGGTGGTGAATTCTGTGTCCCTGGAGGTTTTTAAGAAGAGACTGGATGTGGCACTCAGTGCTATGGTCTGGGAACCACAGTGGGAGAGGATCAAGGGCTGGGCTTGATGATCTCAGAGGTCCTTTCCAACCCAGATGATTCTGTGATTCTGTGATAAAGAAAAGCTTTGCTGTTGCAATGTTACTGATGTTGCTCAGTATCTTCACAGGCCATTCCTAAGACTCACCAGCCTGTTTGCTGGCTAAGAAATGCATGTGGGTACAAGTCTGCTGAAACCAATGGAGCTACAGCAGTGTCAGAGATAAATAAGCATCTGTCCCTGATGCTTCGAGCTTTATAGCACAAACACAACATGTACAATTGCATTCTGATACGAAGAGCTCAAGCACAGAAATCTTCAAGTTTCAGCTCTTGCTTATTATGAATATGCATAAGTGTTGATACAAAAATACCAGAAGAATCAGTCTGAATTGTATTTAAAAGTCCAAGCCTCTAAGGTGGGCTACCACAGCTTGCATGTCAAAGTTGACTTTGCATTTCCCTGGAAAAAGCAAGAGTTTCCTTCTTGATGATTTGGGGTATTTTCACCTCCTGATCACACTATAACATGCCTTAGATACAGGCACCCTGTTCTAATTAGAAACAAAATACAAGTTTATACATTTATCTCCCCATCGTGTTACTGTTCACACTGTGAAGCTATTTCTTAGTTGTCAGATCAGGATAAGCCATTAATTAAAATCCTCAGTGGAAACAGGAACTTGGATGGAAGAGACAACAAAGCACTGCATGGGGCTCAGTAGATTGGAGGCTGATCCCAGCTGGGCCACAGACATGCCTACTGTCTGCAGATAATATTCATGTCTAGAGATGTGCCTCATTTCCTCACATGCAAACTGGAGATACTAAAGCTTCCTTTATACTTCAGGAATCTCCTCTTTTACTCTCGGTCTGCCTCAGCTCCAGAACTAAATTCCTCCAGGAAAGACTAACATGGCATTTTTCTGGCTCCTCCAGGCAGCCCCCCAGCCATGGGGAGCCAGGGCAAAGGCTCAGGGCTGTGCACTCTGGTACCAGGAGTTCAAACTCATTGCTCACTCACTTGCAGGATTGGTTTTGGAAACACTCAACTCCTGCTCCTTTGCCTCTACCTTCCATTACAACCCATCCCACCCTCATGGCAGGGATTTTTGGGTAGGCACTGTTTCCTATTTGTGCTCTTCCAAATCAGCCCCAGAGTCAAAAGCCTTTCCCCAATGCAAACATTCAAACCACACAGAGCCTTGCCTCTCACCTGGCTCCTGTCCCCACTGCAGGCATTCACAGAACCTTTTCTAAAGGAAGATGATTATTTACTTTAGAAGGCATCTCAGAGGGGGAAAAAAAAAAAAAAAAAAAAAACACCAGGAAAAAAGCCTACAAAGTCCTGGGTTTCAAATGCAGCACTATTGTGATGCCTCATATCTTCCCCAGCTCTGATCTTCTGACTCAAATAGTTGGAAAGAGCAGTTAGAGCACATGAATCAGTTGAATTCTTGCCCACAACTGTGTCACAGCCAAATCTCTCCAAGGACTGCACTTCAAAACTGAGCCTTGGGATTTTCACATTTCATCCACACAATTCTCCTCAAATCTTGTTGAGAAGAGGAGCCTTTGGAAGCTGCAGCTCAAAGCAACCACTACTGAACCATTTATATCACACTTAACAAGGCCAAGCACTGTGTTGTAGAGCACTGGGATAATAACCTGAGATGGCTAAAACCAGCCAAGCACAAACAGCTGGTTAAATAAGAATAAGAGTGACACGGGCCTCTAAAGAAGTGTTTTCCTCTTTTTAGGACAGGATCAAAAAGGTATGAGGTCCCATTCATGCCCAACTCTCTCAACTCCTACACTAACATTCCTGGAATGTTTTGGGTTGGAAAAGACTTTCAAGATTATTCAGTCTCAACACCCCTGCCCTGGGCAGGGACACTTCCCATTAGACCAGGTTGCTCCAAGCCCCATCCTACCTGGTCTTCAGCACTTTCCAGGAATGAGGCACCCACAGTCTTCCTGATCAGGCTGGACCAGTGTCTCACCACCCTCACAGGGAAGAATTTGTTCCTAATGTCTAACCTAAATCTCCCCTCTTCCAGTTTCAAGCCATTCCTCCTTATTCCCTATCATTCCCTTGTAAAATCCCTTGTAAAAATTCCCTCCCCTGTAGCCCCTGCAGGTACTGGAAGGCCCCTGTGAGCTCTCCCTGGAGTCTCCTCTTCTCCTGGCTAAACAACCCCAACTCTCTCAGCCTCTCCCCATAGCAGAGGTGCTCCAGCTCTCTGATCATCTTTGTGGCTTTCCTCTGGACTTGCCCTAAGAGGTCCACGTCCTCCCTGTGTTGGGGGCTCCAGAACTGGGCCCGGCACTGCAGGTGGGGGTCTCATTAGAGTGGAGCAGAGGAGTCACCTCCCTTGACCTCCCTTGGCCAGGCTTTTGATGCAGCCCAGTGTACAGCTGCCTTCCTGGGCTGCCCATACTGAATCAGACTGTGTTCCCTAAAAGCATAGGGCTAACTAAATTTCATCAAGATGTCAGACACTAGTCCCAGGCAGACTAGGAACTATAAACCAAAATAACTTGACAAAGTTATTTCAGCTACACACAAATATTCAGAAGAGAGGTAACAGAAGGCATGGGATTTGTGTACCCTAAAAAAAAATCTTACAGACCCTGGCTCACAGAAAATCTGACATTACCTTCATGCAGAGCTCCAGCCAGACCCTCCAAAACTGCCCTATCAGATCTAACCCTGGGTCTGTTGTTACTGATACCAGTGGAAAAAACTGCAAGTGACTTTATGGGAGAAAGGAAAAAAACTTTGATGTTGAGTGGTAATGGTTCCAGAAGCATGAGAGGACATAAGGAACAGAGATAAAAATCTATGAACAGGATGTGAGTTGCAACTGTAAGTAACAGAAAAGCTTCTGAGTGCCACACACTGAAATGCTTTCTCCCCACCAATAACAAAGCATACTAAAGTCATTAAGACATTACAGCCACTGTGCCCAGAGGTTGTAAGTGAAGCAAACCTTGAAGATAGAGAGATAACATCTCCTATAGCTGGGGGGAAAAGGAAAAAAAAAAAAAAACACCACCACCACAAGAAAAGCTTTCAGGAATAGAAAACTTTGTCCAGATTTTCACTACTCACCTGGAAATTTGCCTGGTTTGCCTGCTGTATCAGATAATCTTATACAGGATGTTTTCTCTCTCCAGAGAGACTTGTCTTGCTTAATTTAAACTTCTCAGGTTAGAATTAAAGAGCATAATGACTCTTCTTTAATATCACCTCAGAAGACATTGCAGCTCTTTTCCAAAGGCCTGGCTCCTACTCCCATTGAAGTCAAGAGCAAAACTCCCAGCCACTGCTATGGAGAAGGGTCCAATCACCAGTGTTATTATCCTACTGCCTCCTAATATGGCATGCAGGAGGTAACAAGGCCTAAATTTTTACCCATCTGAATTACTAAAATAAGAATTTTTTTTTAAGTATTGTATGAGCCTATTGGCTGGTCTGGCAATTTCTTTCTCATAAATGAACTGCATGAGAGAGTGTTTGGAGATTGAGCATTAAGTAGAAGCAGACACTTGCAGCTCTACAATATGTTGTTTTTTAAAAAAACAAGTTGTGTACCACCTGTCCATTCCATTTGCTGTTTTTTCCTGAAGACACTGCTGGCAATGGAATTAGGCATTAAAAAACAACCCACAAACACTTGGTTAACTAACTAGCACTTGGGAGCTGCTGGCATCAATAAGAACAACTTCCCCAGAGACTCCCTCAATAAATATTTTTCTGGCCCAGCCTCTGGGTTTTACATCTGGTGTTTGGTAGAACATTAACTCAAGCATTTGCTACTGCTCAAAAAACTGCTGCTTTTTTCTCTCTGCATCCTTATACATGATGTGTAATCCCTCACAACGAGAAATAAAGTAGCCCTTAAAATGAGCATTTATTTTTATATATTCATAATCTCAGGCTTTGAATTATTTGAATGGGTGGGGTTTGGGCATGTAGTCTGAATGCACAGATGCACTTGAAAGAAAAAAAACCAACAACACAACAAGCCAGTTCTGCTGTGCAATATTGACATGCTTGAGCTGATTTCAGTAGCAATTACAAATCCAGTCCATTAGACTTAATACTGCAAGCAGAGCTGTTGCAGAGTCATATGGCTGCCAGCTGGTTTGCCTGCACTGCTGGAGAAAAGATTCTACAGCCACAACCCTCATTCAACACCTCCCACTTGGTTTCCTCCCTGGCAGGGGAGGCACTATTAAATTAGATAGTATGCTTTTTTTGAAGCTCAAGTTCCTTGGATTTCAACATGAAGAGCCAAGGTCTTCTGCCTCACACAATTCCCTCTCTAAGGTATTTACCAGCCCTCAGCATCAACCCAAAGGGTGCCAGATTGATGTCAACACCTTCAACAGGGACGCAGGTCTGACTTTCTCTTTCCCTTTTTTATTTTAGCACAAAGAGAAGAATATCACACAGGAAATCTGTAACAAAGAAAAGCGGGCCTATGGATAATATCCTGGTTTGGCTATGTGCACACTCCTCACTCCCCTGTACCACACACATGGCAACACCTTCGAAAACACCTTCAGGAAACTCCCAAGCTTCTTGCATTGCTGAACCCCTTAACACTTTCTGTTCCTACCACACAAAAATTCAGTGTGAATTAGTACAGTGTGGGAACTGTTTCCTACATGCACTGATGTTCTTCCTGTGAAGTATTCTAGTAAGATTTAAAAACATGGGTTTCAGTACAACACAACTGTTACACTTAGATTTCATGTTTTGTTTTAAGATTTGGGTTTTACTGCCTCGCAAGTATGAAATATTAGGTAATATTTAGGTTTGGTATGTGCCTGAGCTTGCAGAGACAGGCCTGAGACAAATTTCTTGCGTTTATTCCTTTGTGCAAAATATATGAATATTATGTGATGAGCAAGAAAGAGAGGGAAGGTGTTTTGGGGAGGCCCCAAAAAAGTGATGTTACAGAGTCAGACAAAAATGAGTGAAGATTTCTTCTGTGCCATTTCAAGGGTTGTGTACAAGGTTAAGAGAAGGTTATAAGAAAAGCCATTAGGACAAAAGGGAAAGTTGAACATTTAGCTGTGAAAAAGTAACATGGTCTGAACATGCTTTAGATTCATACAGAAGAAGAGGGAAAGAGAACAGTGTCAGATAGAAGAACTAAAGAAATTCAAAGCTTTAAGTGCTTATTCAGCCTTGGTCTGGGGCTGCTCTTGCAGCCTGCACTCACTGTTTGATCAGCTAACTAAAGCAGGATTTACAAGAAGTTTTTTTGCTCTCCACATATGCAAGAGCACCTCTTCTACTCATGACAAATGGTGAGCAGCTTTAACACAACTGGATGTACCCACATTCTAGGTACAGGGAGAACTGGATTACTACTCAGTTCTAAAAGCAGGGAGGAGCTGACCCATCCCTTCCAGCCAACAGCTCACCATCCTGCACCACCCATAAAACAGTTTCATCTACACTTTAAGCTCAGATCCTCAAATCACTCCCTTCCATTGCAGTTACTGGGCTTGGCCTCATTACAACTTTAGAAACCCAGCTCTTCCCAACCATTTAGCTTTTTGCATAATGAATTGTGCTCACTGGCATACAGAGGCTGACAAGAAGCAGCTAAAAGGAGCATCTTGCACTCACTGAAATCACAGCCAGACCTTTCCCCACTGGGCAAGAATTAGTACCATGAGCAGGAAGGACCATGGCAGTTTCATTTCAAATATGGTAACAATGGAGGCTTGCTAATAATTTTTCACAGCTCACCTATTTCTCTCACTGCCTTCCAGAAACACAGGGGACAAGGCTTACAAGAAGAGAGCAATTCTTTCTAGCATCTTGAAAACACAAACAGTAGTAAGAGCAGCAACAGTCTGGCCCGAGGAAATTGTCCCTAGCACATAGATGCAGGCAACACATATCCCAGATTTTATTCCAGTCCCCACCCTAAAAAGGGGGACAAGAACCAGCTCCAGGGAAGAAACAAAACTATGTTTGTTTGAACAAAACCTATGACTTCATCATGGCTGTGCAGTATCACCAGAAAAACCCGGTGCTTGAAAACTTCAAGTAGCTGAGACCAACACTTTTCCAAGCTGAAGAAGAATGACCAAATAGTTATTCTTGCAACAGCCAACAGATGAAGTGAAAATGCCATTTACCAACTGTGTTGTTTTACACCTGAGCCATTCAAATAACCAAAAGCTGTCTGCACCCATTATACAAGCTCTCCTCTGATCAACTAATGACAGGGTGCAGTGGGAAATCCAAGCATCAGCATTTCTTTACATCTGTGCTGCAAATTTATGTATTCTATAAACAACCTTGATAAAACATTTCAACAAAGCAGAGCCACAAACCCTAAAACAAGGTAAGCATGTGGTGACTGATAGACAAGTAAGCAGCACATGTTGCTAAGAACATTCTTGGCAGCCACGAACCCTAAACCTGAAGTGTGAGAAGAGGAAAAAAAAGCCACATCTTAGATTCAGTTTGCAGTGCTCATAATCAGCAGCACCAGCTTTCAGACAGTTCAGCTCACACTGCCAAAAGGACATTCCCTACAGAAAACAGTCACCTACGCAAAAGAAAGTTGGCAAAAATCCCAATGCATTTTTATTTCACTTACTTCCACCTCTGTGCCATAAACACCTTCACTGTACAGCTCCGGAATTGTGTGCACTCACTTTCTTTAGAACACCATCAGAAGCCATAAAACACATTCATGCAGACATCGGAGGAGCCCTGTCAAACTATTTGGTTTTGTTCAAACAAGCCACAGAGAGTCATTGGGCAACCCATGCCAGTCAAGATGTACAGCATTTCCAGAGCTCTGGAATGAGTGACACGAGAGCAACAAAACCAGAAAACCAACCTTTTGGTGTCGTTGTCAGTCACAGGATATTTCAGTTCAGGTTTCCACAATCTGAAACAAAGCAAAAGGTCTCAGTTAATGGCAGCTGTTAATGGCAGCTCATTTTAGTAAATGAATTAAAGACTCATGAATTGCAACATGGGATTAAGAGAACACCTTCTCTGCCTTTGGTAACACATGCAAAATCACACCTTTGCAGTGACTGGAACCTCTCTTGCCATCATGGCTTTGCAACCCTTCTTATGCTTCAGACTATGGCCCAACAAAGTGCCTAGGCCTTCAGAATGCCTGTTCCCATATAAAGCAGATATCCACAGAAAAGCAGATTCCACTGAAAAATGGGCTACCATGATCATGTCTGTTAGGTTCTGTAGCTTCACAGGTACAGCTCTTCTCCCTTTACAGAAAGGAGAAGATCTGTAGGCAGAAGAGCTTTCACGGATCTCAATTCACTGGGGACAATGCACCAAAAGTTCCGACAGATGGGAACAGCAATAACCAAAATACAAAGTAGTCAGTAAACAGAGAACACAGATAATAGGACTAAATTTTCCAAGTTTTCTTCTTTGCAGGAATCCCAGAGTTACACCACAGAGTAAAAAAATTACACGCTTACAAGCTACAGACCGCACTGAGGGGACCTATGAGCTGAGTATTATGTACCAGAGAAAAGCTGCAACAATGAAGGGCTACTGAGCAGTGACAGAGGAGGATACTCTACTGCTACAGCTGTTCATTACAGGATTTTGGGCACATCCTTAACTACTTCATGCTGCTTTTGTTACTATCATATCTTACAATAAGTATAGTACCATTGCAACAGCATAAACAAGGATTAATTAGTGCTTTGTGTATCCTGGGAAGGGCCAGGCAGGGGAGAAGGACCTATAAAGCGTAAGTTGTTGGTATTTATGAGTTGCACTAACTTGCCCAAGAAGGAGGGAGAACAAACAGACTTCCCACCCCAGCTTTAAACCAAGAGCCAGGAAAAAGAGCATTTTCCAGTACTTTCACCCTCAAGCAGCACACACCCTACCTGCAGGATTACCTTCTGCAAGAATGTGGGTGACAAAAATCACAGCTGAACAAAGGTACATTGTACTTTCAGTCAGCTTTTCTATCCCAGTACCATGAGCACATGCTCATGAGCAGAAAGCAAGAACCCCATCCCATCCCTACCTCCTGCTGTTGAGTGTGGGGCAACTTTCTGAAAGAAAAGAAAAAAAAAAAAAAGTCTATTGCTCACTGCTGACATAACTGAGGATAAAGACAGAGGGGCAATGAGAGGAAAAGTGGAAGAAAACTCAAGTTCAACTATTTCTTCTTTCCTCCTAATACCATAAAATGAAAAGTCAGTTCTTACAATATGCTCGCCAGGCGTGGTCCCTATTATCTTTAGTTAATTCCATATGTCTGAGAAGGAAATCAGCTCTAAACTGGTTAGACTTGCTAAATGAGATTTGTCTAAGGCTCCACCTCTAGGTGCAGCATCATGGACCAAACATTTGGCATTCTTTAGGAAGATGCTACTTGTCCAGACATTGCTAATAATGGCCAGCAAAACACAACCATCTAACAACCCATACATAATATTCCCCTCTTGAGCAAACCCTATAACCCCATTCAGCACCTCCTAATCTCTGAGGAACTCCCAGACCACCTCCAAAGCAGGGATAGTACCAGCCAGATCCATTTTACAAAGCTTCTGATAGAGAAGCACACAGCCCTAGCACCTCCATCATGCAGACCTTCCAGCACCTTTAAGGTCTGGTCAACAATGTTTACTCCTCAAGAGACTCTAAGATTCATCCTAAAATCTTGGTTCATGATAAAAGGGAAACAGTGTTGTAGCAACAAGGCTATGAAACACTGATCAGGTATCTATTTACTTTCCTGCTGCAGTTACATTCCATTCAGGAAGACAACTAACAAATACAGTGCCATGCCAATGACTGGCTCTGAAAAAAAAAAACCAATTAGCTGCTACATGTTGGCATTTTGTCTTCTGAATACTTGTTGGCTAATAGATACAGAAATCCTTTTTAAGGGATATGCTTATAATGAATAATATATCTACCTGTAGCTACACTGGGATATGCTATTGCTGGCAGCTTTTATGTGAAGTTGGTGTTGCCACAAGAAAACACATTCACAGATCTGGTTAGCAAAGTCTTCTACTAACACCCTTCCGGTAGCTGTCTGGTATTTTCCATCTCTAAACCTACACTAGCCCCAAGAGAAGGGCACATTCTATGAAGACAGTTTTGCTTATCCTAAATATCCACTGGCACAGCTGGACACCCCAGGATCTAACACCCCAGGTTTCATTTCAGGAGATGGAGCTGGTTTGGTGAAAAGAAAGAAACTACTTGAAAATCTGAAGGCAGGAGATGGATTGGACAATGGTGATTTTAGTATGGCAGCACCAAATATTTCAACAGAAAGAAGGAACAAACCCAGGAGATTAAAGGTAGTGAATCACAAAAAAAGGCAGAATTCAAGTGACTGCACTGGTCAGCAGGACTCCATGAGAGGCCAGAAGAGTGCAGGAAAAGTACAAGTGCTGCAGACAGAATAAAGATACAATTGCACACAGCCCCATCCACCCACATCTGAGTTTGAAGCCCAGGTGCAGAGCATTGCCCAGGAGGAGCTGGGGTGCAACCCCCCCTTCCTCCAGGCTGTGCTGACTCCTAGGTGGAGGCAAGTCACACCCTGCAGAAAGGCAAAGTGAACAACTGGATACTCTGCTTCCACAGTCAGATTTTCCAGGGCTCTGCTGTCATTAGCCATCAACCTTGCACTGTTAGCTGCTGTCTGCAACACAGACATGCCCCAACACAGGAGATAATCCTCCTAAGTAAAAAGTTAGCGTTGTTCAACATGTCTGAAAGACTTGCAAAGGAGATTTAGGCTAATTAACTAAATTAGGAGACTCCTGAAGCTGTACACCATCTTTACTGGACAGTGAAAAAAAAGCAGATACAAAGGACAGGGGTATCTCAGGGAACCTGCTCTACATCCTATCTCTTGCGACTCCTTCCATCCTTGTGCATTCACCTTTCTTTGATCTGCCCACTGCAGATAATGGGCAGCCCAAGATTTTTGGTTCTTTGCCTGCTCACGTGTGATGAAGCTGAGCAGCAGATGTGGATGTGCTCTAAAGGCTTCGTCCCTGAAAATACATGAGGCTACTTCACATTTTGGACGGAAGTTCAGATTTGAAGCCCCCTGATGCAGCCCACACACAGCAGGCTGTGTGAATGGAGAACAAATGCATCTTGTTTCTTGAAACAGGCAGCAATTTCAAAGCCCACTTTATCTCTAATTGGACTAAGATTCTTCCTCTTCTGCTGTGGTACTTTTGATAGCCTCTCTTACCTTGACTCATGAAGTGGAAAGTTTAATGAGTTCTAAAAACCCCAGAATATTTGGCATTGTTTACACATGAAAAATGACCCGTGGCTCAGAGCTGAAGAGGGAGTAATGTACCAAATCTGTGGGGCATCTTCCATGCTGTGCAAAAAAGAAGCAGAAACACATTCAATATTGTTAATGGAAGCTGAGAGCCCAGTTTTCCAGGAGTGAGATGGAGCACGTTCCCTTCCAAGCTTAATCTCCTAGTTTCAGGGACAGGAATTCCCACTGAAACTGCATTGTGCTCTGGCATTACTTCTGCAGTGACAGACCCTCAAAGCATCTTTTTGATTCTTTGGATGATCCTGCTATCCTTTTAGCATTTTTGAATGCTTTAACACATTTTTAAGGGTGTAACTCAACACACTTCAAGACTACCAACATTGTGAGAAAATACAGTAAAAAAAAAAAACCTAAAAAACACAAAAAGAAAAAACTTTCAAGAACAATCGGTGCTGCTCTAACACTCCTATTTAAGCAAATCCTTTATCCTCTCATGACAAGGCACTTCTGTCAGTATGAACTTTCATATTCTGAATTACTTCCTACTCTCATGCATAGGCAGTATCTTCCTTCCTGATTTCCAGGGAAGCCACCCATGCAGCCACAAGTAAAATTAAACCACATCTTTTTATTACCTGCTTAGCCACCTTTCGGTTTACTGGCATCAGCACTCTAAGAGATGAGATGGTTGGAAGCTTTCTGCAAGGAAAGAATTGCCTGGAGCATTTTTCTTCTGTGAGATTTCACCCTCAGAAGTCTAACTCCTAGCTAGGACAGATCAGCACAGCTCTACCAAAATGCCAGGGAATGCCACTGATTCATAGTAGCTAAGGATCTGTCTTAGACACACATCCCAGGGGACCAAGTGTTAGCTTCTCCTTTCTCCATACTGATTAAAAGATGCTTGAGAAGTATATATGCTTTTTTCTGCTGACAGAGAAACTATGTGTTCCTATTCTCTCCCTAAAACAAACCCTTGAGTTTTTCTCCTGTTACTCTCACAATATCTGATCCTGTGCCCCAAAAGTCAATCAGATCTTCACCACCACCCATAGCTTTCCAACCACTTTGCTAGAGGCAGCCCTGCCAAGCACAGCTGCCCCAGAGTACACAGTAAATGAACACTCTCCCTCTAACATGCTCCTACTATTCTCATGTTCAAACACCTCCTTCTTAGCTTACAGCCTTCACCTTCCCAATTCTTCTGTGACACAGCAAAGAAGTAGTTATCTCAGTACAGAAGGGGAACAGAGGCACAGAGAGATTTTCTTGGGAACCTGCAGTAACTTAATCTTTAAAACCAGACATGAACCTCAAATCAAGCTCAAGCTGGGTGCCTGCATAAAGCAAAAGTCTGTCCCATGGCCTCAACAGATACTAGAGGTACCTGCTAACAACTACCACAGGCTGTTTCCCTCTAGCAGCCAGCTAATTAAAGGAGAATATAATGTAAAATTTCAATAATACAGAGATTTTTTTTTAATGGGGGAAAAAACCCAACAACCAAACAAAAAACAGCAGTCAAAGGATACTCATTTATAAAAATCAACTTCAATTTAAGGTATTCATATCAGACATCAATGAAAGTTCTCCTGGAGTTTCTAATTGTTACATCCATGGGCGATTACTCTGGGGAAGCGTATTTTTTAATTAGATAATGGATTAATTCAATTTGTAGAAATCTTAAGGATCTGAAACACTTAAGCGGGCTGATTTGCTAAATATGATTCCTGAATAATCTAAAAACACTCTGCCATTTTAGAGAAGATAAAAAGAAGTCAAGAAGTTAATTAACTTTTCCGAGCAGCTTAAACTTCAGCTTCCTGATGCACAGGTTTTAATTAAAAGATCCCAGTGTCTTTCCACAGGACCTGCTCCTCACTTAACAGAAACTGAAGCTGCTCCAGGGATGAAGCAAAGGCAGTATCTGTAGGATGGCTCTCTCTGACACAACAACTCAAAGGCACCTAATAAAGCAAGGACTGGGGATGGGGAAGGGAGTGTGCAGGTGTGAGGAAGGTGGCTTTGGAGTTAGAGTGGGATGTCCAAGACAACTGTTTCTCCATCCAGGGTCTGGTGTCCTACCTGCACCTCTCTACCCAAACTGCTCATGCAGGGGCAACTACTCTGACCCTGTGCTCATGACTCCACAGGGAGCAGGAGCAGCTTCCACTGGATCCCCCTGGAGCAGCCCACTACAAGCTGGGCTATTTGGACTTGAGACATTTGCTGCACATCTACAGGGTGAGTGTATCTCCATTTCACTGCAGGGTTCTGAAACACATATTCCTGAACACATAGCACAGCAAGATAATGTAAAGGCAGTATTTTCAGAACGCAGCATGCAGAAAACAAAAAGAATGAGAACATGCACTGAAAATACAAACTAAAACACTGAGCGGCTGTTCCCAAATGGAGCAACACTCATACCATGCACTTAATGAGGCAGGAGTTCTGTGGAAACAAGTAATAATGTGATCCCATAATTAAGGACTGATTTATAATATGTATGCAAAAAGCTGCCACATAGCCTGCACAAACACCCTTTATTCCAGTATTTCCTGAACTGAGCCATTTGACTCTGCAATGTTAAAAGGTTCCTTCAACAGCTTTTCCAGTCTGTGATACATCATCTCCATGTAACTGAGGTCAAGTGCGTTAAGAATCTGAATAACATTTTGTGCTGCAACATGACAAAAGAGACACTGTCTCAGCTGTAAGGGTTGACTAGTACTCAATCTATTTCTACAGCCATGCTAGAAACAGACGTAGAAGTGTACACAACTTGGAATTAATTTTTAAAATATCTTTTTAAAAGGTGGGGTTTTTTTCTGAATAAAACATACAGATTGGCAGCTTCCTAGTCCCTGTACAAACGACAGTGGCATCAGAGAAAAAGCACACTACCTGCTCTAAAAGTTAATTGAGGAAGTCAAGGACACACAGCAGATCTCTCCAGGTGCCTCACACAGAGACCTCAGTCACAAGTAACAATGGCAAACTCATTCAAATCTGTTTTAGAAATCCCATTTTTTACAGATTTTTAATTAGTAGGCACAAGCATCATTCTAGTTTTATCCTTCCTTGGGAAGTTCTTTTATCTCTATTGTATTTGTATTTCAGCCAAGGAAGAATGCACATTCTCCTTTATTAAAAAGGGCTGACACTCAGTAACATAATTAATGAGCAGCTTTGAATGTGATCTTCTTTTAAAAACCCCTACTTGGGATCAGAATGCTGTTGGTAATTACAGGTGCTGAGCAAAGAGCTTGTCCTGGTACATTTCAAAATGCTACCCATACAATTTGACTCCAGGGATTTTTCAGAGTAAATATTTTCAAAGGTTCAAGGGGCTTTCAAAATGGAGGGGTTTGGTTTAATAGGGGCTGGTCAATCGAAGCAGACCACTGTGGCAACTATTATTATGAGCAAAAAAAAAGGTAACTGGGCTCTGACACAGCTTGCTGTCATTCTTGAAAGTCATCTTTCATTACACAAGCGGCTCTCCTAACCTCAGTGGGTCCCTGTACCACATAACCAAGACCTACCAAGCACAGTCCTCGAGGGATCCCATGGAACATTTCCACTTTAAACTTTTTGATTCTGAAACACTCTCTTTGACAAGGTATTTTTTTCAAAAGACACAAGAGCAAAGCACTTGGGAGCAACCAAGTACAGCTGCATCATTAAATAAATTAGACTGCACTTGTCAAAACTCTAGACCATGTGTTGATTTGAGACAGAGGTGTCTGACAGGACATGCAATGCTTACCTAACCACACAGACAGAGGCCACTTGAAGTCATTCTATTCAGTTCATTAAAGAGGACAGAGGGTTTATGAAAGCTGCACATGTTCTTGTCACCAGTATTTGGGTGTACACATAAGTATGTGTCTGTCTCCAGGTATATATTCACGAAGCAGTTAGAAAATTTCCCCCCACCCCCCCCCCTTTTTTTTTAAAAGAAGATACAGGAAAAGAAAGAAAATGGCAAATGAAAGACAGCCAGGCACAAACATTAGAACATTAAGTATATTGGAAATTAAGCATACTATTCAATTATATTAGGTATTTTATGAGCACTCCTACAAGCACAAGACTGCCAGAGAATCAGAAGGATCACTTTCACTTCATGAGGAGAAACCAAGAGCACTCTCCATCTGGGGCTTCATGCCAATCAAATTACACCAGCAAAGCATGCAGCCATGTTCCCACTTTTAAAGAGGTTTTGGTTGGTTCTTCTAATTCTGTACCACTGTGACTCTGACTCCTTCTGCTGTGGCTGAAGTACACACTCTCCCAGAATAATGCCTTGTGCTGGCTGCCAAAGAGTGAATCAAACTAATCAGCAGTGTGCTGTTGCATGCTGATGTTGACACTTCAAGGAATCACAAAATATTCAGTTCAACTCATTAATCCTTTAATCCTGCTTCCCATCAATCACAGAGCTCACTGTAATTGCAGTTCTCCAAAAAGCAACAATAAGATTATGAATAGAGCAATGCAGTGGACAGCACAACAAGACAAGGTCTCCAGATGTCAAATCATTTCTGTGCAAACCCTGTACTAATGGCTGCAACCTCCTCATATTCATCATTGTCAAACCACAGGCAGAATTACCTGTATTTGGTCAGCAGAGGTATTAAGAGCCAACACGTTGCAAGAGCACACTGCAAACACTCATCATTTCCTAGGTGCAATGCCAGTCCCTAAACTTAAGAGTACAGGCACCTGAAATTACAGAGAGTGAGTTCAGAAATTTCCCCACTGACCATTTGGTCACTGGACACCTTCCAGCTGCACACTTCTGGTGATTCTTTGCCCCTACCAGCCTGCCCCAAGCCTGCTGAGCAGACCCCACAAGGTATGGCAGATGTAGAAAACTTCATTAATGACTCCACAGTCTCCCCCACCCCCATCCACACTTGCAGCTAGTTTTCCCTCTGCTGCATACAGACAGCATGCAGTTCTTCAGACAAGAGTTTGCTGTCTCTTACTGGTAAGTCACATCATCCCATTTTAAGTTTCTGTCTGCACTATACAGGCTTTTCTTCCAGGCTTTCTCTCCCCTCCCAATTGACTGTGCAGCATTTTGCAGTCTCTCAGCAATGCACACAAATTACTTCCTACCATCATCATTCCATCATTCTTCTTGAATATCATTAGTGAGACATACACTGGCTTTGGGAAGCTGGGCACTTTTGGCTGGGACAAATTGAGGCAGCCACTCAAGCAAGAATCTTTCAGGTGCCTATTTATTTGCATTATGTAGAGCAAATAATTGTATGTCTCTCTGGCCACACCTCAAGATTCTTCCAAATCTCATGTAGTGAGTGAGACCTTACCCAGACACATTGACTCTGGGAATGCTGTAGGATATATGGCCCCAGCATCATGGAGCACAACAGGAGGCACATGTGGTCTCAGGTAACCCTGCTCTGGGTGTTAAATCCACCCCTTAATGTCCATGCTTAAAAATCAGCTGTCTTTGGCTAGGATTCTTAGTGCTTCAGTACCTGTTGTCATCCCTCTGGACAAACTACACTGTTCCACAATCTCTACCTCAGGTTTCAATGCTCAGCAGGTTGCTCTGGAAGTAAAGCACTTTTCCCACTGTCTCCTTGCAACCCTGAAGTGCCTTTACCCTACACCTATAGCAATGTACAGGTGGAAGCCCAGCTACTGCCACCCTCATCAGTACTTTTCTTCCTACTATTTCTACAAGTCCCAAGAGCATGTAAAGCAAGTGCTCTGACACTGGAGAGTATCATCACCACAACTGAGCACAAAAGGCACAAGGATCTCCTGAGATTTTTCACTGCAGTCCCCTTGATTTCTCTTCAGACATCTCGACTGTTTCACTTCACGAAGCTCAAGACACAAATACTCATTGTTCAATACAATCCCCCCCACTCCTCCTGATCCAGATGCCTGGGAAATCCTTGTGGATTTGCAAGAACAGAGACCACTGTCCAGCTAAACACACAGCAGCAGCTTTTGGGTGACTCCCAAATACATCTTTACTTGGGCCAGGGAAATCTGTCCTGAACCCCAGTATGGGAACCCACCTCACCCTAGGATCTTCCACTTCCATCATCCTGAGGATGAGCATGGAGCAGCTCCTGTACAATGGCATGGAAAGGCATCAACTCCCTCCTGCAGCAACACCCTCCCAAGGGAATATAAAAGCAAACAAGTGGCTGTGGCCTGGCTAACTCTGAAAACAACTCTCTGATGGTGCATTACACTGCTGGAAGAATTATGCTGTTTTTGTTAAAAAGTATAAAATGTATTGGCTTTTCTTCTGGGGGGTTGTGGATAGTTTCACTCTTTACCTCGCAACCAGAAGATTTCCATTTTTCTTCAAAACACTTTTACAAAAGTTTATCAAAATGGCAATCTTCCCATTAAAAAAAAAAGTTAGAGTGGTATTAGTAATATTTGGTCATTACTATGGTATTTAACACAACAAATATATTTTGTCCTCTCTTTGCAAACACCTCACCTTGAGCTTCCAGAGCCCTGACTATCTACTAAAGTAGATGCTCCATAACAAGCAGCTAAGCTTTCAAATTACCTAATGTTGCAGGAAAGGGTACACATATGAATTACAGGCAAAATAGGAGCCTATAAATTTGATGTGCAATTTCCAAAAGACAGATTATATTCACCATGAACCATTTAGACAACAGCTCAGGAAGAATAACCAGAATAACTAGAAAACTCATTCAAACTGTGTGTTACAAAGGGAACAAAATAATTTTCATATGATCATCTGTTTGACAATAATATAATCTCCAATTTAGTTTTCCAGCAATATGCTGGGGAAAAAGGTGCAATTCTATTTATTAATGTATTAAAAAGAACATCTCTGTTTCCAAGTGTCCTTGAAAAAAGGTGCAGAACATACTCCTTTTTCTGCAAAAGGAAAAATAAAATGAAGGATCCCAGTACTCCTTCCATCACCATCATGCTGTAACCAAAGGCCACAAGGAAAAAGAAAGTATCTCAGGACTTTCTGCATCATTGTCATGCTGTATCCAAGAAGGTTAATTAATGGGTATTGCCTCTGCAGATGTCATAAAAATACCACCTTTTTTGTTGTTTTTTTAGAGTAGACGTACTGAATGTTTATCCATTCAAAATATCCAGCAAATATCAGTTTTATCCATACAGCCATGGGAAAGCACTCTTTTTTAATTATGTCTTGAGTGCAGATTACAACACGTGAAGTTTTGGAATAACTTATTACTCAGATAAAAGCAGCAACAAGCTTTCCATTTTGAGTTGAGACTCCTTAATTTTTATGTTTGTCTTTGATCAGCAATAAAAGACTATGATTTTTCTGAATTTCAAATTGTTGGCAAACTATGTGCAAGCAGTTCAGTTGAAAGAAAGAAAAATTTGCAAAAATCAAGTCATCTCCCCTTAAAGTTTTCTTGTGAAAGTTTCCCATCCTTTTCAACCCATCATAAATGCCTGTTTGTATTATTCAGGCTATCCCCGCTACGGTACATAAAAACAGTTTCAGCCACAATTCTGCACCTTGTTTTTTAGTTAAAATATTTCTCAGTAATGATAAGATCCTGTTGTCACAGAAAGAAGAGTTTATATTACCAGACAAATTTTAAAATACTATTTTTGAATCTTGTTCATCAGATGCAAATGTTTCAGATTCTTTTCTAAATTAGCTCCTATAATAACATGACAAACTGCAAAAACATTCCCAACCATTTCACTGTTGCCTACATCAGATATAGCAAAAAATGCTGCTCTCACGCTCTCCTTTAGCCTGCTTTTTGTATACAGAAGTCAAACATAGAGACTTTTCAGGATTATTTTTTTTCTATTTTATATACTGTTGCTGAAAATTATTTCCTGGATCTTGAGTTCCCCCAGTGGATATTCCTTCATTTCTTATGAAACAAACACCAGTTTCAAAAGGAGATTCTACATTCAAATCATTAAAGGAGTTTCCTTTGCAAATAGCAGCCTTCTGGGCAAAGTGCATTTCATTCACCCCTTCTGTTCTTCTCACTTTGTTGTTAACGTTATTTAATTCACTACAAATAGATACTTGACAACTATCTTGACCTCTACCCCAAATAAACATTTGGAAACTAGAAAAGGCATCCGTACTTTGGTGTTCTGGTTTTTTGTTTTGGGGTTTTTTTTTGTTTATTTGGGGTTTTGTTGTTGTTTTGATTTTTTGGGGTGTTTTTTTTTTCCTGTGAGAATATTATTCAGTATTATTCACAGAATATTATTCAGTAGCAACCCTCATTAGCTTAGAGAAAAGACATCTCCATGCAGTACAACAGTAGGGTGGCAGAGATAGCCAGCACTCCTCCTCAGCCTCTTTTTTAGTGGATCTCTATCAGGTTGGCAATAGATAAGGACAGAGCAGGGCACTTCACCCCAACACCACAGCAGGAAAAACTGGATATTCCTCAGAACAATCACTGCAGAGCTGGGAACTTGACCACAGCTTTTCTCTCTGTTCTCAAATGAGAATCAGTATAAGGAAAGATAAAGCACCTCTCAGGAGTGCATGTATTTACTTCCTATTTTATACATTTCAGTGCTACATCCTTTATGGTCTCTGCTTTTCTAAAACAGGGGGTTTGCCTCTATCATACACTACAGCTTCACTGCTGGGACAGCTGGGATGTTCTCTTGTCATTTCTTTATCCTTCCTTTGTTTTCACACTGGCAGAGCCACTTTCAGCCAGTTCAGTCAGTCACCATGTATTACAGCATCTTATTTCTATTTATCCTCTATGATCAAATTGCTTTTTCAGAAATAAACAATAAAAATATTTTAAAGGAACAACAGACATTTGAAAAGATAAAATAAAGAGGTATTGGAACAATGCTGCACCACAGCACCTATTTTCAGCCACTGCTTATACCTCTAAATGCCCTTCCCAGTATGTTATTCTTGATGAAGTTTGATTTTACTTAAGGTGTTAAGAAGCCTCTATATGAACCAATACAGTTTCATCCCCGTTACCAAAATGATACTGACATTGGTGTTTGCACAGCTGTCTCCTTGTACCTGCAGCATATGCCTCCAAAACTACAAGAAAAAAAAAAAAAAAAAAAAGCAAAGCAGTGCTACTGCAGTATAATCTATGTTGACACCTACATGATTTCTGAAGCACAACACAAGTAATTTGCCAGCTTTCAGAGTCCTCAAGTGTACTCTGTTGCCTCAGTGCCACCACAGCCCTCTTGCAGCAGAACAGACCAGTGCTGAGCTCTGGGGGTCAGGATGCTAAGGGGGCTGCTCTGACCATCAAACCCAGAAACACATTTGGCTCTGCAGCCTCACCAGTCCAGCATTTGTTCCCAAGCCAGTTGCCTTCACCTCTCCATTAACATCCCTGCTTCTGGGGCTTGGACCACAGCAGGGATCTGTGCATCACACAGCCTGACACTTCACCAGCCGCCTACAGCCACCCAAACTGAGTTTGCACACAAACCCAGGGATAAACCTGGCTTTCCAAGCTCCAGTTGCATTTTGGTGTCCTACTTCTTAAAGCAGAACTCCAAGCCTTGGCTTTTATTCTTTCACAGAACTTCAGTGTGACAGAAATACACTTCTCTGTTAAAACACTCAGACTGTGAAATGCCATTTGTCCTTGTTCAACTTCATTTGCAAAATCCCAAATCCACTTTTGCAACTGATTTTCAATGCATCTGTCATCCAGTGCACAACATCTGCTGCTTCTCCTGTACAGAACTGGGGCTGTTACTGCTGCTGCCCCCTTTGCAGCAGAGCTGGGTTTCAGCCAAAAGATGGTCTTGGCCAAAACACAGCCATGTGGCATGTGCACCAGCACAACCAGTTCTGTCAGAACCCAGCAAAGCCCAGAAATAACCCAGTCATGCACAGAACATTTCACTACTCCTCCCAGCAAACGTGATCCGTCAATCTAGCTCCTGCTGTCCTGAAAACAATTATAAGGGGATTAAGGCACAGATGTCTCACTGCTTTCCTCTCCCCACCCTTAAAATCCAACTATCAGGCTGGTCTGATTTATAAGCCAAAAGTCCATTTTTTTTTTTCAGCATACATACCCTGGGCTAGGTCAAGAGTTTCACAAAGCCTGTGATTCAAAGTTCATGGAGAAGAGCTAGATGCTAGGATTGAAGGGGAAAACTCTCCCTTTCAAATGAAGATAAAGCAGAAACCAATCTAAACTAATAGAAACTTTATTAGACTCTGAAATAGTTAGGTTAAAACACCATGATTGTTCTCTTTAGGTGTCCAGGGCTGCCTGGCATATTTAGGGTAATAACCATCATTTACTACTCTTTGCCCTCTCTTTTCAGCCAGTGGGAATGACAGGAGATGGGGCTATTGAACATGACATGACCAAAGAACCAACACTGTGGGAAAGGGGGAAGTGGATTAGGGAGAGATTATGGCAAAAGACCAAGGAACAGAACAACACAAAAACAGGAAAAAAAAAAGGATGCAGAAGGAAAACAAACCCTGCAGGTTCTCTAGTAAGAAACCCATTCAGTAGAAAGATGTGCCACTAGGATTAATTTATGAGAATGCTTGGGCATGGTTCAGCATGGTAAGCAGCTGGTGCATCATCATACCTCATTACCCACCAACACTAATGGGAACACCTCACATCAGGTCCTCAGTCATTTTAGAGCAGAGTTTACAATTCCACTATTAACCCAGGAGATGTTGCAGCCCACTTCTTCCAAACTACCATTAGCCAAAGATGTAAATTTTCAGCCCTTCTGAAAGCAAGACCAGCAAGGAACAGCTCTCAGCAGCTCAGGGGAGATACCACCTCCTGCTGACCTGCCAAGGCACAGGGATGGAGCACCCCTGCAACTTTGGGACAACAGAAACAAATATTGCACCCATTTGTGGGGACAGCAGGGCATGGTAGTCAGCAGATCTGGGTTCAATACACCCCTTCCCCAAAAGACTCTCTGTGAATCCATGCCCAGCACCTCTCCAACCTTATCCTACTTTGTTGCCAGCTGTCCAGAACATAAATTTACCTCTCACCACAAGTCTTTATGCTGCCTAGCCTAGCTGGTGTTCCCTGTGGCATGTAGATGCTGCTACAAGACACTTTTAGAGTAAGCATCCAGCATCAATGCAAACTATATGAAAACTTAAGTCCTGGTTTCAGACTCCTGTTGACATCTCTCTGCAGGCACCAAGATTTCCACAGAGCTACTTCACTTCTCCTATATTGGCTGAATGAAGAAAGGAAAGTTCTGGTTTTGGAGGTAAACATCTCCAAGCACAGTAAGGAAAGTAATAAATAAAGACGCACCCTGGAAAATAACCAAAAATTCTCAAAATACTGATAAAGTCTGTGTTTTGCTGCCCTCTGTGACCTTCTGTCCTAAATCCAAACTGTTTTCTTCTGTTCTTTTGGCTTTCAGACAGTTCTGACAATCCCATTACCGCTGCCTGGTTTATCTCCTCCTCATGCTTTGTCATCTGGACAAATATTTATTTCTGGTTTCTCTTAATTGTGTACGCAATTTTCATTACCACCAGAAGGCACTTCAGAAGGATTAAAAACAATTTCTGTAATCTTTGACAGACATACTGCTTTATTTTCCACTCTATTTAAGAACAGAAAAAAAGTATTGATTAACAACCGTTAACTATTCTTCAGCTTCACCCCCAGGAACTGGAGCTGTCTCATTTACAACAACATTTACTCCTTTAAGCCCAAATAAGTATTGCCTTCATGGATTCTAGCTCCAAGCTCAGAATAACAGAAGCCTAAAGGAAATCAGTTATCTCCTTGGAAATCTTCTCACGAACTTGGGATGCACATCTGGCACCAGCCCTGTCAGTCTTAGTCAAGATCATGAAAAGCTATGAATATGTTTATCAGGAGAAGCCTATCTGTGCAGATACATAGTTTGTGTTTATGGTATCAGTAATACTCTAAGGATTGCAAGAACAGACAACCAGTACTTTTATAATGCTCCCTTGTAAAAAATCCCCAATATATTTTCAGACTATCACCCAGAATGGGAGAAGAAACATATCACTGAAGCAGTCCTAAATACTGATTTATAAACAGGTAAGAAGCAATTCTGGCGCAGTTGTGGCAGCAATGATAGACACAAGGTTTCAGTCTTTTAAAACATATTTAGCTGTGCAAACAAACACAAAATCCCCAAACCAATCAGTGGAACTCTCCATTCACTATTTTCTGCAGGAACCTGACCTGCAGAATAAGGTGACTGCACAATAAGAAGGAAATTTCAAAAAATTACTGATTTCAGTAAATATACAAGTACTAACAGCAGGGAAGTATCAGCAAACCAGGAACAGCAACACAGAAAATTAAGAATTAGTTGGTGCAAATGCAATTCAATTAGTATTATGACACTTGTAAACTATGTTTTGCTTACCATTCACAGAAGAGCACTCTGATGGCCTGCAGTACAGCTATTTCATAGCATAATGTAATTAGTAACAGCACAAAAACTTTTCCTGTTAAGAAGAGGTCAGTTGTATGCAGCAACTTACCAAGAGTGAAAATCAAATTCTATCAATTTTTTTCTTCATAAAAACTCGTGTCGTGGAGCCATGAACAAAACTGGGACTTCATTCGAGTTGTGTACTGCATCTTGAATAGTATAAAGACTTCTGTTCTGTAAAGTTCCTCATTTAAAGACACCAGAGACCCCCCCCACTCTCCCACAGGGAGCAGCACAGCTTCCAGCAGCACCTTCGTAAGCAGGGAAGAGGCAGAGGGTGCAGGCAGAGGTCCTCATACCCAAGCACCTCCCAAACCTCCCAGTTCCTCCTCCCACATCAGCTCACCACCACACACCACAGCTGACACCTGGAGCAATATCCAAATACTACACGTTTAAGAAATACCAAGGTATTTATTTTTAATCCTGACCCAAGCAGTGTTATCAGGATTAGAAAAGAGACCACAGGGATGAACTGATTAAACACCTCTGCCCAAATGCAGTTTGTTTTGTTCATCTTGTTTTGGTTTGCTTCTTCAACGTTTACTTGTCTTTGTGAGTGATCCATCTATTCAAATAGAACAGCAAAGGATGTATCAATCTTTCTGTGCAGTAATTACACTGGGATAGCAGAAACAAACATTTTGCTCCCAAAGAATGTACTAATATTGAGAAAAGTGCTTCTGGCTGAGTTCCAGTAATGGAAGCAAACAGACCCTTAGTAAAGAACACACTGCCTGTGGGAAGCCCTTTAAAACGAAGTTGAGACCTCCTACTCCATCTGCCTTTCTCCCTCACCTAGACAGATGAGACACAAATATTTCTAGAGAATTATCACTGTAATATGTCCCCAGTATGGAGAGGCACTGTGATTTGTTCAGGAAGCAAGACTATAGTAGATTACCTGAAAGCCTGTGTTGCCATGGCCCTAAAGATTTCAGCTCTGGGGCCCACAGCTCTTAAACTGAACCCCACTGGGACCCCTGAAAACAGGGTTGTTTTAACTACAATGTGTGCCAGTTTTGGTCTTGAGGAAACAGAAATTAACTCCAAGGCTGGGAATGCTGTGGCAGAATGGTGCCTGACAGCTTATGGACCTACAGTCTCAAGATGCAAAGTGTGGAGAAAAAAAAAAAAAAAAGGAAAAAAAATATAAAATTTCAGGAGTCAAAAGATTTCTGCTATGTTAAGAGTGATGGACACACAAAAACCATGTTCATATGTTCACTTGCTGTGTTCATTTGCTGAGGGATACTGGGCACAGCTCAGGACTGGCAGAGAGCCCAAGCATAGTAATGCACTGGAACCAAGAGAACATCGTCAATCTTAACAAATAATCTTAATTAAAATCTTCTTAATAAATCTTAATAGTATTCTGATACTAGCCACAAATGAAAATGTGATGTTTAGCACAAATATTTTTTAAGAGCTTCTGAAAGACTTGTTAAACCTTCACAATTTTGCAGCCTAATAATTCCCAGAGCAGATTCCCAAGGGGGCATTCAGAAGCTGGTGCTGCTCCTCTCTCGTTTTCCCAGGCCTGTGCACTTTTCACATCCTACCTCGCAAAAGTCAACCTTAACTGGGCAGAAGAGATTTAACCTCAGCACAAGCTACAACAACATCCAGCAGCTTGATCTTGGTAAAAACATTTGTCATCCACAGACTGCCCAGTTAGAAAAAAAAAAAAAAAAAAAAAAAGTAACCTTTGATCAGTGGACATGTTTTGCTGCTGAGAGAGAAGAGCTGCAATGCAGACACAGATATTTTGATCATGAATAGCATGCAGACCCTGTACTTGTTCAACAGCTGTACTGGTGTCAGGAAAAAAGTCCTGCTTCTTCCTATCTTTGATATTATCTTCTACTGACCCTTTTGGGCCTGGGTGCCCTCCTTCTGTAAAACAGTACAGCTCCTTCCCTAGCATCTAAATGTGACTCTTTACTGGGCCAAGAACACCACAGAGCTGAATCCCTTGTACCAAGGAGAAAGGGTAGGCAAAGACAGGAAAGGTATAAAACATACTCTTGTTCAGAAAGCTACTCTGCTAGTTTTATGTATCCACTGATATTTCCTCACTGTTCTTCACAAGCCCATCTATATGTAAATATCATTATTGTTCAATCATGATATTTACATGATTGAACTTGCAGCAAACTCCCTAAAACAGAATGGCAGGCAGGCATTGAACTGGGATGGAGGGAGGACCTGCACAGCACTTTACTCTTTCTGTTGCACTCACAGTCAATGCCAGAACCCAAACTGAAGGTTGCACAGGTCACACCAGAGTACCCTCAGCACATCTGATCCTAGTCAACAGTTTCCAGGGAAGAGGCCCTGGTATTCACAGAGAACTACATCACAAAATGATACAGGTTGAAAGGTCTTCTGGCAGTTCTCTAGTTCAAGCATCTATCCCAAAGCAGGTCACCCAGTCCTCATCCAGTTCAGCTTCAAACACCCCTAGGTCTGAAGAGTCTACAACCCCCCAATAGTCTCTCTTCAAGTGTTCAACCACCCTCAAGGTATAAAAAATTTTCTTGTGTCTGCCTGGAATTTCCCCTGTTGCAACTTATATCCTCTGCCCCAGCTCTTTCATCATGCACTTCCAAGAAGAGTTTAGCAGCACTTGTTCTATACCCTCCCTACCCATAACGCAGCTAAAGGCTGCCCTGAGACTCCCCCATAGCTTCCCCTCTTCCAGCTGGAAAAAAAAACATTTCTCTCTGTCTCTCCTCATAACTTGTCCCTTTAGTCACCCAGGCTGCCCTCCACTAGACTAGTTTCAGTACATATTGACATTGTTCCTGCATTGGGGAACCACAAACTAGACACAACATCCCAGATGTGAGCTGTGAGTCCAGGGATCACCTGTCTGAAGGGTGGGCTAGCAAACACTTCAGCTACAAACAGTGCACTTGAGTGCACTGAGACATAAAGGTGTTGCAAGATGAACCTCTCTTAGGGTACGACACTCCAAGGTCCAACCAGGTGTTCCACCAGAAACTCACGAACAGTGCTCCGAGTCTATTGCCCTCAGGGTTGACTAGCCTGGATCAGTGCTATTGCTCCGAGAGCAGCCAATCTCTCTGCTGGTTTGCTCAGGACTGAGCTGAGCCTGTGCTTCAAGCCTCACCTTTTATTGGCCCCCTAATCCTGCTCATGCGCAGTTGGGGCCTGCCCTAATCAGGCACAGGTGGGCTTAACACAAGCTCATGCCCACTCCCTGGCAATTAGTGGCACCTGGTTGCCTAATTTCACTACACTGTGGCATTTCCTGGAGCTGCTGTGGGACAGGTGGAGTTCAGGTCTCCTGGCACTGCCTGCTGGGACAGACTGTAGTCCTCCCACAGAAAGAAGCAATCATTTGAGCTCATTGCAGAGAGACTATCAAGAAGAAAACATAATAAAACTTCCCTAAGTGAGTAGAAAGCTGAGCCAGAGCAAATGGCAAAACGTTCTCCAGGTTCTGCAAACACACTTGAGTCTCTGTGCAGCAAGAGCATTGAAACAACAAGAAAGGTTGGTGCAATGTCATGCAATCCATCTGGCTAAATAAAAGTTTGTATTTGATTCCTCACTGTTGGTGACTGCAACCTACTAAAAATAAAGCAGGTTGTTCAGCAGCTACATCTTGAACAAATCAGCAGCAAATTTGGCTCAGACACCAAGAAACCCAAACACCCCAGCAGGCTGTATCAGACTTTGCAGGACAACTGCTCAAGTTTGCACACAAGAAGCAAGCATCTGATCTACTGCACATGGGCAACTCTAGTCCAAATCTGCAGAGAAGGCCTAGGAACACAAGAGGGTACCAGCTAGAGCACCATTGTGAGATGCCACTGGTTCATGCCCTTGGTTGTCATCTGACATGTGGAGTCCTGGCCGACTACTGCAAGGCCCTGCCTGCAACACAGGTGAACACATCTTTCAACAACCACAGGCTGGACGCAGTCAATGTGTTTGCAATTCACACACTCATCCATACAAGTTTTTCAACTCTTACCATCCCTTTCCAACCTGCCACAGAACTGAGGAGGGACCAAGTGTCAGCTGGGGTGTCAGCCTGCAAGTGCAGACCAAAGTCCTGCTGAAGGCTGAAATGTCAATGTTTCCTCTGTGTAGAGAAACAAGACATCCAGGTGCCTCGAGTTGCCAAAGAGTGGGTGTGAGTCCACCTGTGCCTGATTAGGGCAGGTCCCCTATTGGGCATGAGCAAGACCAGAGGGCCAATAAAGGTGGGACACACACCCACAGAGGCAGCTCACTCTGGTGCAAGGCATGGAGAGGCCAGCAGCTCACCGAGCCTCAGGAGCAAGAAAGGCTCTTCCTGCTATACCTCTGAATGGAAAGTTTAAAAAAAAAAAAAAAACAACACCAAAAAATACACCGTAAACACTGTCTCCTACCTGAAGGTGCTTTCCCACAAGCTGTTGACTCAGTCACTCACATTAATTTGTTGAGCTAAGCCAGGGCAGCACAGAGTTACCACCCCACAGCAGCTCGGCTCATCACACTGGGAGGGGAAAGGAGAGGGAGCCTTCAAACACAGTTAGCTCAGCCATGAATGTACATCAGTGGCTGAAGAATCAACCTCTGCCACAAGCACAGGTGCTCTAAGAGAGCCATCAAGAAAATACCAGTTTGGATGGTACCACAGGATTGCCTGTCTGCTCTGCTTTTCCTCAGGCCTCACTCCACTCTCTTCCCAACCCCTGTGCAAACACCTATGTGAAATTTCTTGATGGTGCAATCCTGCTGCCTATGGACAGAAATCCAGGTCACAAGATCCACTCTCCAAAGTGGAAAAGGCCAAGGACTGAATGGACACACACCCCAAATGGACACGGATGGTTTGCCTCCTGGCAATTTCTTCAGCTATTAGTGGAAAAATATTGGTGCATGAATTCATTACATGCTATTTCTCCATCTTTAAGGCTAGATGAATAACAAAAATGACTGGCAAATGGCTTATTGCAAAAACAACAAAACAAACACCAAGATCGGTTAGTTACAGAGGACTGTCTCAAAGTGCCAGGGGGGAGTCCCCAGGTCTGCCTCTGCACAGGACAACTGTATCTCAAATCGTGCACTCACACTGCACCTTTGCTATCCCTGTTTCTCTGTGCTTCCAGGACTATTCCAACTTCAAGAACAATGTCAAATATCATTCCTAGAACAGAAACCCATAATTAACTCTTCATATTAATGAGAAGTATTTGTTTTTCTTTCAGGAAATCCTGCAGTCAGTACACCTGACATTATTGCTAGTTTGTCAGCAAACTACTTAAAAGAGAATTATTGCAAATCAGGCTGGAATGCCTTCCTGGAGATGACTTGTTGGTTCTCCTCAAGGTGCAGGAAGAAGGGGGAATGCAGAGCCACAGCTTCCCTGAGCAAACCACAGGATCCTAGTGGAACCAGCTGGCTCCTGGCACCACAGGCTGCAGGATCAGCATCTGTATGCACAAATGTGCATACCCATGGACAGACCCAGCAGGACTGTGTGACTAAGCAGATAGCTCCCACTAAAAAAGAAAACAGTGGCATGTATGGACACAGCCTGAAATGTAACTCTGTTCCTATAGGGGCAAACAGGTTCACACTGGGACTTAGCAATGCCACCCAGGACCCTCAAATCTCAGAGCTTTCCACAAGAGCATTTGTAGACACTAGGATTGTTTGCAATTACAGGAAGGTTAGGCACACTTTAAAAAAAACAAAACAAAACAAAACAAAAAAATCCAACACCACCACACGCAGCCAAAAATACCAACTGGAAATCACCAATGCATTTTTAAATGCTCTACCTAAACTGTAACATTTCTCCTTTTGAGTTTGCAGGATCCAACCCCAGATGATAGACTGCAAGGAATTTGTTAATTCTGGTATAATCTAAATATAACAGGGTTTTTTTGTTTGGTTTTTTTGGGGGTTTTTTTGTGTGATATGGTTAAAGAAATCTGAAATCTACTCTTGGGAGAACACATCTGCAGTCAACTTCTGATTCCAAACAGTTGTTTTTTTAATTGCCAAGTTATTATTAACTTGTAGTCCCTAAAGATAGTGATAGTCCTTACAATAGAAACAGCCTTAACTACAGAAAAGTAATATAATATCTGAGCATGCTCACTTCATTTGTGGTTGACATCAGATGATAAACCAGTTACAGTTTTCAGGTTCCTAAATTTGCATACCCTTCTTTGTCAGAAAAATACTTGTCCCAAGAACAAAACACAAAAATCCTGTGACAGGTGGTCTTCACCACTTTAACCACCTGATCCAGGAGACAAGCCAGAGCTTTACTATTTTTAGACACTAAATCCACTTCTATGAAACAGAACTTCTTTTTGAGCAGCAAAACCTATTACTGTAGAATGCTTATTTTCATGATGAAGGCAAAGATGAGAAATGAGGGAGAAAAAAAGACTAATTGCAAGCTGATACAATAATCTGAACACAATGCAAATAATGAGTTTTATGAGAAGTAAACAGTGACAAGTTCAAACATTCTCTCCCTATTGAAATAAAAACTTAACTACAACTACTAAAGCTTTTTTTCTCATTCCATCTTATCAGCTTAAAAAGTGCCATGCCTTTTGAGGAGAAATACTGTCCCTGTACTCAAGACTTAGAGGCCTTTACCTCCTTTGGTCCTACCTGGCATGGAAGGAATGGGGCCATTGACATCAACAAGGCCCAGGTGCTCTGCTTCCCCTCCAAGACTTCAGAAATGAGAGTGTTAGGGGTTGGAATGGACCTCAAAAGATCAACAGGACTAACAAGGACTAACAAGGACTAACAAACATTCCTGCCAGAGCAGGACCACCTAGTATAGGTCACACAGGAACATGTCCAGGTGGATTGTGAATGTCTCCAGACAAGGAGACTACACAACTTCACAGGGAAGCGTATGCCAGGGCTGTGTCACTCTCACAGGAAAAAAGCTTTTTCTTATGTTTACAGAGAACCCCTCGTGCTCCAACTTGCACCCATTACCTCCCACTGGTCATCACTGAGACTTACCCTGAAGTCCTCTGCATTTCACCCCTTAGATCCTTTTGAAAATGGCAACCTTACAAAGTTCTGGGCCCTACATCCATACCTGCAAGCATGTAGGAGGCAGCAGATCAATTCACAGAAGCATCAAACATTTGTGCTCATTTTCTCTGAGGACAGATTTTTCGGACTAACAGGAAAAATCCTAAACTTAGAAGCTGCTCTACAATCCAAACTACAGAACTGTAGTTGACACCGCAGGTCTATTGGGCAGGGAGAAGTATCAGTTTATTGCTAAACAAAGTAGAAATTTACTTTAAAGTAACATTAGCATAAATAACTTTTGCAGCATTAATTATAGGGAGAAGAACAAAGAAAAGTATGTTGGAAACTGGGAGAAAACCCCATTATCCACAAGGCACCACATCAGCACAGTTATTCTGACCCACGTGTACTTTTGTGTCATGTTAAGTCATCATTTGCCAGGATTTCTGGGGAAGAATTTGAAGCTCATCTTTTTATTTTTTTCCATAACAATTGCTGAGAAGTTTTGGGACTATGTGCCCCTGTCAGGGCTTTGATGGAAAGTCCCTCTATGTCAGTACATCACAGAGAGCAAAGAAACACACGAAAAAGGCACTTGGGAGTCCCAGAAGGAAGCTGTAAGTCCCAGCTGTACCCCAGTTCCCACTGCTCTCTTCATGAACTTTTTTCTCACAAGAGAACGTCCTCTGAAAAAATAAATACACTCAATGATTAAGTAAATTGTGAGGAGTTCACTTGCAATTCTGCAATCCCCAGGGGACCCCAAAACCAATCTTTCTGGCGCTTCATCCACAGTAATTTAATAGTTTACATTGTAAGACCTATGACAAAGATATCAGAAGAAATCTTGAGTACATCTTCACCCTAGTGCCACCGATTCAAAGGCCCTGCTAGGCCAATTAAAGCAAACAAGATTTAGCAGCCCACTAACTGCCCCAATGATTAGCAGCGCGAGATGTTTTCCCTGATGGATCAGCAGCTCCACAGCTACCAGTCTGCACCTGCAATCATGTTAAAAAAGGTAAACCCAGAAGTGCTCTCCCCTTCACATTCCACCTTGCTAAAGTCACCACACAGTTTAAATCCCTGCTCCCACAAACAGAAGTGCAATATCAGGTGAGCCTTCCAGAGTCACACCTCCAAACCATCCTGAGCTGCTCTAAACACTGTCTCTGCTCCATTTGGAGGTAGATTTTTAGAGTTGTTTCCACATCCCCTCCCTTTGCCTGTCAGAAATCAAGCTGATCATTATTTCAAGTAATGCTGCCCTAACTCTGCAGCACCAAAGCTCTGCTTTACATGAAATGCACCTAATAACAAGTTTAATAAAAATCACACAGCATCTTTGAGGTGTCATCTAGCATCACAGTAGCAAGAGCACAAGTTCCTAATGATGCAGAAAAGGAGCACAACCCAAACAGCACTGAGTACAGGCAGTTCTAAAACATTTCTGCTACCAATGAATCAAACTGGACAGCCTCTAAAGTGCCTCCATTTCCAGACCTAAATGTGCACTGCCAAATACTCACATTCTCTTCTAAAGGAATTCACAATGACCTGAACAATATTTACACAACTGTCATAATTCATATTTGAGACATAGGACATCTTAATGAAAAGCTGCTTCTTTAGATTCAGTTACATAAATACTATATTGGACTGGTAAATATATTGTTGTAAAGTAACTTATTTGTGTAAGCTGGTGGCAAGCATCCCTCCCATGCTGCACACCACAGAAGGTGTACATATAAGAACGTTAATTTTTCTCCAAAGAGTAACAGAAATGAAGTTTCATCAGGGGTGAATTTAGCCCAGATATTTTCCCTCTGTCAAAAAGTATCATAAACTGATACAACCTTCTGAGAGTCTTTCCTAAAGAAAATTATGGATGTTCATATTAATTGTTAGGTTTTGCAACCTAAAGATCATCCAGTATAAGACAAAAAGTATTTTGTTTACAGGCAAAAGGATGTGACTTCAATGCTTTGATGCAGAACACCTGAAAACTCTTTTCAGAGGAACTGGGAGCATGAGTAATTTTGCTGGAAACTGTGAGGAGGTGATAAATGACTGGTTGAGTTCCCCAACTGGTTTTCTGTGCATACACTCTGGTTGATCAAAACACCACTTACGTAACCAGGAGGGGAAAACTGGGCAGCAAGAACAGCACAGGAAATGCCATTTCTGCCATTAGCCAAAATGCTCGTGTGGCATTTACATTCTTAAGGGAATCATTGGGAAAGTTTGTTCCTTTTTTCTCCTTCTTGAGAACAGAAGCACAAGTGTTCATAAGAATCAAGAACACCTTCGTTCTCCTCCACCCACATGGACTTGGCAGCGTGCCCCAGGATTTTGTGATGTCAGCACTGAAAAGCCTGCATTACATCGCTTCAGGGCCTCTGCAAAAATAAAAACAATTCAACTATACACTGATTTAAGACCTGCTCTTTCCTCCTGTGTGCCCTGCATTCAAAGACAGGCTTGTTGGTTCCCCCAATATGTCTGGCCCAAATTCAGATCCTGATTGGAGCTGGCTCACGGGATTAATGTTTGATACAAACTGATGAATGTTGATGGATCTGGAGGTCTGTACGGTTCCTGGGCAGTGTGTGGTGCTATCAGCAGTGCAGCTGGAAAGAGTTGTAGGACTCTAAGAGCCTGTGGCAAGAGTAATATTAGTGAGTTCAAAACCATGAAGGAAATAACAAAACCACCCAGAGATACTTGCATAAAAGAGGAACTGTAAGTTTACCTCAGAAGAAGGAACCCTCCTGCCTGCCCACACGAGCTAGGGAGGCTGGGCAGAGAAGGGGGCTGCCAATTCCAGCAGCACTCACTGGCAAACCCTTAGCTCCACCAAGCAGCCAAACACAAATGCCTACCTCAGAAGGAACACAGGAGCCCAGGACCTGGGGAGTGGGATGGAGACAGAATGCTCAGTTCACGAATGCCTTTCCTCTTTGGAACCATTTGCATCACCATGGATGGTGCTAATGGATCCAGAGAAGAAAGGCATTCTTAGGAGCATCCCTTAGCTAAGTATACCATAATGCCAGTTAAATCTGCAAGGGCAAACTTAGACCCACCTCTTTGTTAATGCACTGACTATTCTCCCATTTATACCCACAGATTCTCTCCTAACATAGGTTCTTCTCAGCAAAGGATGAATTTCACCCCAAAGGCTTCCAAGTTCTAAAGCAGAGTGTATACTGTTGGAAGGGCAGCAAAGGTTAAGCATGCAATGACACTTTAGGTGCCAATCCTGCAACACAGCCTATAAGCACAGACTCCTCTTTATCCCTAATGAAGAGGCTGAGACCTCACATGCATGCACTGATGTCACAGATCCCTGATTTCTGCTAGAGGACTAGGGTCTCAATTACAAGCAAAAAAAAACACCCAAAACTAGATTTGAGCCCTGACTGAAGAAAGTCAAAATTTAACTCAAACGCAATGAGTAAAAATTAGCTAAGGGACAAGTAATTCAGGCACAGATTTCACTTACACCAAAACACTAAATCCTGTTTGTTGGCATTTAGGCAGGTGACCTTCCAGCGACAGACAGATCATGGTTTATAAATCTTCCAGCCATTTTACTGGAAAATAACTATCATACTCATAACAAGATTTCCAGAGATCACAGTATGGCCTAAACTGTTGTACTATCCAGTCCATAGGATATCATATAAAAAAAGAATAAAGAGAAATGTCAGTTACCTTTGAAACAGTGTAATTTGTTTGGGTACTGACCCAGCACAAGCCAATCTCTCTCTCCCTGTTACTTCAGCACAATACAGAAAAGGAACATGAATGATCACCTTTCTACATGTAAATACTTTGGGTTTTTTACATTAATTTGCCTGCTTGTGTTCATGACCCAAACAAGTCAGAAACCTCCCTCCTCCCCAAAAGTCACTAACACAAGCTACGTGCAGTAGTTGGCAAGTGACACTGAAGGATCTGCGTTTTCTCCCTTTGAAGCAAGATGATGTCGTACAACCACCTGTTACACACTGCCCTTAGTCCCAAAGAACCCCTTTGTGAACCCCCATACACCAGCAATTAAGCCACAATCTTTAGCAAGGTCTAAAGATTGCTTACTTGTAGGCCAGTCTAGGAAATTATGACAAGTTTACTGATTTCAACAGGAGAAATAAAAAAACAAAAAAAGCATCTGCAAATCACTAATGATCTCATCCAAGTCACTATTGTCCTTCCTACAGGCTTTGTAAGGAATAAATGAAAGCTATAGGGTTATTATAAAATGGGCTGTACTACCTTTATCAACTGAAAACAAAGCATCCTTTATTTCTTCTGAGGACCCTGGGTGAAGAATGTGATGACTGTAGTGATGATTATGGGTTCTCCCACAACACTACCTCCCTTCTGAAATTTTCAATGGAAGGTGTTAATGAATAATACATGTATTTTTAATTGAATCAAACAGGATCTGGATGATATATAATTACTCTTCTTTATCCCTCCTCTCCTATTGAATTCACACCAAAATTCCAGGGCCTATCTGCCATCCAGGGCCCCTTGTGAAATCCTCCATGACTGATGCCTTCCTTAAGGAATAAAGCTGTCAGTCAAGAATCTGATACTCACAACTGAAGCTGCCATCAGCCTCTCAACAACCAGCTTACAGTTGCCTTAAAACTTCTCCCACTGCAAGAGGAAACAGATCCCAGAACCTTCTTCCTGACAAAGCAACAAACAAAAACCTATTTCTTTTCCTTAAGGTCCTCACAGCTACAACCTGTACAACCAAAAATGCTACTAAGCCAATGAGGCAAGAGTAAGAAGGGGCATACTTATCACTGCAGAAGTCATCAAGGTGTCAGCATGGCAAAAAAGAAAATTACTAAGGTGATTCAATAGCTCTTTTCTTGTCAGTTGATGGTTAAAAGATGAGCATTCATATTTCAACATGCGCACACAGTTTATTCTGTCATTCTTCATCTCTTTTTAAAGAGTTTTCTACCGAACAGGCAGAGATTACATACACATAACTGCACACCATGCTTGACATAATATCCAAATATGTTCTTTACACCAACTTATTTCTGTTGGTACAGCACTATATTTTTCTTACTTCTCTCAAAGGAAAAGCTGCTTATCTGCAGTCCTTCCACATTGGAAGGAGTTACTGCTCTAGCAGGTGAACACAGAAGGACTTAAGGCCATTCATGTGCACCAGTACGAAGCTGAACAAAGTAGTCCTGATTGCAGGTAAAACATGTTTCACTTGGAAACCCTCCAGGTGACAACTCTCATCTATTGACAGTAATGGCTCTATTGTTGACACTATTTGTATTTAACATGGTTCAAGTATTCAGACTCCAGTGGTAATTGTACAAGAAGTTCTATTCAGCTCAGTGGAGCTCCCGTGAGCACACACACATATGAACACGAGTATTTTTTAAGGGTATGGATGTACAATGGAAAGTTCACTGAAAATTAATAAAAGACACCTATGCTGATCAGTACGGGACAGCCCTGGGGATCTTCACATGTGAGCAACTCAGTTCTGCAAGAAAATGAGATATCCTCAGCACTCTGAAAAAGCAAACATTTTTCCTGAAGACTTTTTGGTAACTAACAGACAGTACTAGGAAACAGGGTTAATTCTCTAGTAAAGAGCAAGAGTTAATTTAAAACATTCATTGAAATTCAGAAATTCACTACAAACTTTCTGCCAGATTCTGGATTAGGCTCTTGTTGAAAGTCATCGCTATTCCAGTCTCTTCCCCAAATGAAAAAAACAAAACAAGAGAAAAAAAAACAAAAGAAAAAACACCAAACCAAAGAACAAAACTCAAACAAAAAACACAACAAGAAGCCCCAAGTCAGGGCTCAAGATTCACAAATAGAGGATTAAAGTATACCATTATATGACTCCAGGACACTGCAGAAAGTATCAAAGCTATTTGCTTAGAATAAGTGACAACATTGGCCCAGACAGGCATTTTTCTGTATCTAAAATGACATTTTTAAGATGTCATTTGACAATGTACTTTCCTATCAAACAAGCAGCATGGTTTCTCCAGTTGTTGCTATAAAAATCTAAATGGTAAAAGCAAAGTTGTACTGCAGCTTAGTATGGAAAATAGGAAACAAACATCTGCTCTGTTTTCTGCCTCACTAGTTTGGGGTTTAAAATGTGTTAAACTAAACAATTTGGGAAAAAAACCCAGAACAAATTATTTTATACACTGTTCTAAAATTACTAACATCTCTGATGTCTAATTTTGATGGCTCTATGTGCAGGACCATGATTAAATCAAATGCAACACCAGTTTATAACACTGTTAAAAACTGAGGCTCAAAGGGGTCATCCTTGGTTTGAAAGTGTAGACTGTTCTTAGTAATAAAACTCAAGACTATTTAAGATCCCTTTAGATCAGGAATCTCTGTATCAAAATTACCTCAATAAGGCAAAGTACTTCACCACATTCCGTAGGCAAAGTAGTATTATAAACAATAATTACTATTATTAAGTGGGTATAAGTCTGGAGTCTTGAAACTATTCTGTCATTGACATCCCCCATATAATTATAACACAGGTATTCCGGGGGGGGAGGGGGAGAAGTAAAATGAAAAAGAAGCTAAACACCCACCACATAAATATGCCAAAGTTGCCAGATATGCACATGCAGCTCTAAGCACCTTTACATAGATATACAACATTCTTAACAGCTGATTTAGTGTGGAAGCAGGTGCCAAAAACCTTAGCACAGAAGAACAACAAACACCACAGTCACTCATGTTTTGCCTGGGAACAAGTCCCAGCCTGCTCCTCCAGCCCCATTCCAACCCAAACTGAGCTCCTGTTCCCCTAAACACTCAGTACATGCTCAGGCCTCCAGCTAGTTCACCATGATGTTACAACTAACTCAGACTCCCCAGTAAAAATGAGATTATTCTGCCTGGTTTTCTATTTTCCGTGTTTCTGCAAAATATGCTTCTTTCAAGGACTAACCCAAAGACACACAGAGCCAATATAACAATTCCCAGCAAGGGAAAGCCTCCTTGCACCCTGACCCACAGAGGTCTCCAGCACTTCTGCAGGATGGTGGCAGCTCCCCTTATGATGAGGCACCCCAGGGGATCTGCACTATGACTCTGAAAAAATGCCATACAAAAAAAAACCCAAAACAAAACAACAGGGCCCACACCAGCACCTTCTGCTCGTTTAAATACCAGTGTGGTACTGGAGGAGTAAATCTACACATTTAGAAGGACAAGCCACACACCATAGCAGCAGAACTGGTAGGGAAAAAGAACTTGTGCCCTGTTCTTTGACACAACTTTCCTTTGCTAATTGCCCTCTCCCTCATTCACTGCTCAAATGCTTCCTCACTGAAGAAAACCTGCAGACTCCCAAAAACTAGAGCCATCTGCACCAGACATTGTCTAAAGGAAGTACTCTTACTATGCCCATTTTAGGATTTACATTTTAATTTCAGACTCAAGAAAACTGGGCTCCTCTCAGGGGGAAAATCAACATCAGCAGAATAAATCCCTCAGGCACACTGCCCCTGCTTTTTTTCTCCAAGTTGCTGTTGTGGGGTTTTGAGCTGGTTGAAGGCACCACCAACACACAACAAAAGGGTATTTCAGACTCTCTGGGTAACAGTTAATATAAGGACTGCCTACCCTGGGGCAGTAGCTTTCACGAACTGAGATTTATTTTTCCTCTCCCAAGGGTAAAATAAAAAATACCACATAGACTTTCATATTCAGGGAGGTTAGGAAATGAAAAGACTTGCTGAACAACTTGATCCACCCTTTCAAGACAAAGTTGATCCATATTCATGTGGCTGCCCCATATCATATGGTAGGGTCTCATTGTCTTGTCTTTAATATAGCACAAACACTTACATTGCACAATGCAAGTTAGCTCATCTCTAACAACAATCTCTGCTGCAGAACCAACCCCACAGGTAAAAGCCTGAAAAAAATCAAGTGATATTTAAGACAAGCTTTTCTGAGGTGAATTCCTCAAAACTCACCACATGAAATAGGCTTTGATATCAACACTAACAAGTAATTAAGTAGATATCTCAATGATAAATGTTTTCAAGTTGTGCTTATCAACATTTTAATATGAAAGCAACACGAGATATGCTGTCTGCAAAGAAGCTGCTTAAAGAATATACAGGCTAAGAACCAACGATGCTACAATGCCCTTATGCTATCAACATCACAGGAATGGAAGCAATGAACAACCTGCTCAGACTTCCTGCAGATGCTCCTCAGTGTTTGTAAGGAAGGCAGAGTTTACACAGCCCCTGGACTGGCAGAGTTTCTTATTCAGGTGTTATTCCCACAAGGTACCTGGAGGCCTTTCAGAGCAGGGCAGTGCAAGGTGGTATCAACCAGCCCTGGCTCCTGCAAGAGCTGGGATGCAAGACCTGCTGATTCCCAGAAACAAGAAGGGGCATCCCCCATCTTCAGTACAGCAGCGAGGCAGCCAAAACCCACCCCTCCATCTCAGCACTGCCCTGCCTCCTGTACCTGCCAGGGCAGGCAGGTGAGCACAGGGGATGGAGGAGTGAGTTTCCTCATGCTGACTTCTGTGCAATCTGAATTCCTGACCCAGCACAGGCCATCAGGTGCTGCTGCCAGCTGCAGAGGGTCTGTCTGCCAGCACAGCTCCTCCCAAATCCCTCTTTTCCTACCGATATTCACACCACGCACTTGAAAATGTAAACACCTTTGAGTTTGCCCTTTTTTTCTGGATTGCAGGCCCGCTGAAGAGTAAATACAAAACTAAATTCAACACATGTAAAACATCAGTATAAAATACCAGGTCTGGCTTATCTAAATCCCAGTGCACACCACATGGCCCTATCCTACTCAGGGTTTGAGCAGTGCTTTTCTGTTGCCCATGTAGATATTCAGAGAGAAGCCCATAATGCCACCTGCCCTCAGGAAGAAGAGTAATACCAGTTCCAGGTTACTGCCATGGTTCTCAGCTCTGCTGTCTCCAGCCCACTGCCACCACCCTGAGCTGCTTCATGTCTCTGACTGAAGCACATGGGCTCTTTGTTAGCTGCCTAGAAAATACCACCTGTAGTACTGGAGCCCTAACATCTCAAGTAGCTCTAATTCAGCTCTCATTTCAGCTCACTTCTTTGTCCTCTAAAAATAACTGACGTTTAATTGCAACTGGCTACAATTTTCTAATTCTTTGTGACCCCAAACCTCTAAATCTATTACCCAGAGACAGCCACAGTAATCCTTAATGAAGGTGTAGGTATGATGCAGCACGCTAGGGGCCATCTGGTTGCCAGGTGTTTCCTGGCTTAGCCTTTCCTCAAAACACACATCCCTCCCCTCCTCCTCTAATTCCAAGAGAAGCAATTTCTACCCCAGGACAGCCCTTCATAGGCAAGGGCTTTATTGCAAGCAAGTCAGCTGCAGCAGAGACCTTCAGAGCCCGCAGCAGAAAGCATAGAAGGGCTGTTTATTGCCATACATATCTCCCTGTGAGTACCAGCAAAGAGCTGTGCCAAGTGTATTTCTGACTGGTAAAAGGAAGGGAGCCAAGTGCAACATTGCCACTGTAACCCTCTGTCTTGTGTTCTCCACTCAAAAAAGAAAAAAAAAGAAAAGGAATTAAAAGCTATGAAACAGAACAGGACAATTTATATAAAAGGCAGAAGTTATTTAAAAAGGCAATCTGTCAAAGGTGTCATCTGGTGTCATCTGATGTCTTTTAGGAGTAACACAATCTATTGAGGGAGGTTAGGTCCTCTGATCTTTGTTTTCAAAATGGATCACTAGCTTCCTAAAAATCCCTGTCTTTCAGACAGGTAAGGGCTCTCAGATACTCATTCCTACCCCTTCACCAGTGTTCTGGAGCATCTCGGAGAGCTGGACTGGTGGAAAGTCAGTCAGTTTTACTTCCCACAGGGTCAGGCAAGGACCAGGGACCATAGGGACAAACAGCACCACCACAGCACCATTTGAGATAAGCCTTGGCTGCCAAGAGACCCCATCCCAAACTCCCAAACTAGAGGGCCCCACTATGGAAGTATAGATTTGCAGAAAGCATCTCACATTCAGGCTAACCCCTGCAAACGTTTAGCTGGGCACTTGCAGCAGCCTGACCTCAGGAATGGTTTCAGACTGGGTATATACAAGTACTGGGGCTGGTGGATATGCACAGCAAAACTGTATAGATATTTCTCAGACAGGGTGGGGGAAAACGTATTTTTGCTGTAACAAAGAGACAAGACTTCATGATTCCTTCCAGTGGATGGGAAGGGACTGTGCTGTGGAGCTCTGGACAGTGAGGGTTGACACTCTTGTCCTCAGACATTAGCAGGACAAGAAACAGCAACTGCTGCTGCTCAGCAGACAAAACTCTCTGCATGGCCCCAGCCACCAGGATCCTGCTTTGCCAGGCTCAGGCATAAAAAAAGGAACCAACAGAGACAGACTGGTGGGCACTTCCAGCACCTGGCAGCTCTTGGTGCAGCCTGGAGATGCCTGTGGGGGTGTCAGACCCTGACCAAATCACTGTTGGACACAGAGAATACAATTTTGCAAATTTGCTCATAAAATCCCTACAGGAATCATTTCCAAGTCAGTAAGAGCTGTTCCATTTGTCCTGTGAGGATCAGGACCTAAGCAACTGGGACAAGCTCAAACCAAAGCCAATGGTGCACCCGTGATGAACATGAACATAATCCCACCAGGAAACCAAAACCCCACCAGCTGGCACACAATGTCCACCCCATAATTGTCTTGCCCATGATCCAAGACTCCCATAAGCTCCTCAGAAGAAGAGCAACTCCTCATTTCAAAATGAGGTCCTGTAGGAGAATACCAGCAATTCTTTTTCCACAGTATCATCTATATAGGGGGGTTCTCATTTATGTGGAGCTCTGCCCAGAGCTGTGACTCAATGCAAAATAAGTGACAAAACTGAAAAGCAATAAATGAGAGAGACACTTAAATGCAGCCAGAGTTACCGTGGAAGAGGAAATTGCCCACTCCCATTGCCAGCTGTAAAGAATTATCAAGTGGAGTTGCAAAGTAAATCCAGCATGGAAAGGGAAATATTAACAAGTGACTAGAGACACAGCACCTTTATTATTGAAGCACATTTCATTTTACTATCTGCATGTTTTAATATATTTTAAAAGGCAAGTTTATCCTAAGAATTATTTTCACAAGCCTCAAAACATTGTTCAAAGAGCTAATCATCTACTTAATGTCACAGGCATGAGGCAGGGCTTGTTTACTAATCTAGGAGGATTACAGTTCAATCTAAATCATGCCTTGCCTGCAGGTAAGGGCAGTAGAGCAAACAAATACACCCGACTTGCCACCTGCAAAGGCATGAGGAGAACAGAATCCAAAACAAAGAAATGTTTATATCATGTTTGGGTTGGGAAAAGAGGTGAACATAGGAAGACAGCTCCTCTTCAGAGCTGTTGTTGAACGGTCTCTCTGGAAAACCTGGACAGGCAAATTCTATTCCTACCCTTGTATCAACTCTGAAGCCTGGCAGCTACAGCTAAAGCAAGTCCCCACAGCTAGTTTTTCAAATTAAAGCATAATCCCTGCCTCTAACACATGCCTTTCTACTTGCCTTTTTAATGCATGCAGAGATCACACCCCCACTGGAGAAAACCTCATTTTTCACTTACCTTCCCACTCCCTTAGGCAAGCAAGAGAAAACCACCATAACATTACCATAGGAAACAAAAACACACATTCCCTTCCCTATCCCAGGCTCACTTACTCCACTGCACACTGGAATAAGCAATGTCACTGCAGCTGATCTTGCAGTAACTTAAAATGCAGAAGAAAAAAATTTTCTGAAGAGAGTGGAGTTATTACTTCTATCAATATATAAAGCAAATAAGAAACAAAAATAACTCACATCTAGCAAGTGAAGACTGAACCTTCAGAACTAAATTCACCTGAGCATGGCAGGGCAGTAAGGACAAAACAAATCATCTGGTACTGACCACAGTCAGGGGGATTTGAGAGGAACAACCCATCATACCACCTCTGCAATATCACATCCTCAAGGAAATAGTTCTTCCTAATCCTAGCAGTAAACACAGCTTTGTGGCTGTATTTTGCCCAGTATGTTTTCCAAGCATTTGTTGCCTTCTCCTACTTCTAATAGTTTATTTTAAAAAATATAAAAAAAAAACCTAAAACATTTACTTCAAAATGTAAACAGTTTAATGGCTCTAAGTACAGTTTTCACCTTCACCAGACTGCTCTGCTCCCATCACTAGAAGAAAACAGAAAATTCATAACCAAACACACACAAAAAAAATAATAGCATCAGCCTTAAAGCAACCATTTTTATCTGCTGGCTCAGGAAGGTACACACCATCCACCAGTTGAACCCTGCCATTGTTAGCATCTTTAAGAAAACAAAAATTTACTTTCAATAAAGGACTTACAGCTACTCTGTGCACAGCAAGCAGCACTGGCAACACCTGCAGCAGTCAGCACACACCCAGAAGTCGGGCTCTAAATGAGATGATGGGAGAGGATTGATTGATTTTGTGCCTGTTGGTAACTACAGGTAATAAAGCAGGTCATCACTGCTGGTATCCTGATGCCAACTTTACCATCTAAACACACAGCCCTTCAGGCATCTGAAGAATTAATATTATAAATATGGTAAAATGAGAAAATGTTTTTAACTTCCAAGTGCCTGTAATTACCAATTAAAGCTTTGCAATATCTTATTAATTCCACTTATTGCTAACAGTGATGCTGCAAGTGTGCAGTGGACCAAAAGCAGGGAAGGCAAAAAAAAAAAAAAAACCAACCAAAAAATCCTGACTGAATTCAGTTTCTTTGCCTAGAGAAACAGTTTTCCACTAGAGCCCATTCTAAATGAATGCAATTTGACTATACCTTTTCTTTTTCAAATGCATCCTACAAGAAAGCTCATGATTGTTTATACTGAAAGGCACATTTAAAAGTATTTTTAATTTTGTAGTCAAAATAGAGTTTTAAACAACAAAATAGTTTTTTAAGCAACACTAGCAAGCATGCCATTTAAAATTATCTAATCTAAAGGACTGAGTTATCTATAAATCACTGCTGCTAATTTTGGCAAACAATGTGGAATATAAAATTACATGTATTCATTTTGTCATATTACAAAATGCCTTTCATTCACAGCCTTAGACATAAATTTATTACATGATGTAACAACCAGCAATGGGTAATATGAAATGTTTTCACCCAGTATTCTGCTAAGGCTTATTCAGAAGCACAACCAGAGCTCTATACCCCCAAAAGCTTAACTTTGCAGAACAACATGGAATGAAAGCTCTTATTTACCACACTCTGTCCCTTGTTCTTCGGAATGAATCATGGCATTAACTGTTCCCCACCACCAGAGAGACTTTGGGTTTTATTGTTTTTGTTGTTTTGTGGGGTTTTTTAATGACACTCATATGTTTGCCAATGCTCCCTTTACTACACCTGGATATACGTTTATTTTATCTCCCTACACAAGAAGTTTCCTTCCTCCTGCTTTTTAGTTTTTTTCACAATTATCCTGGGGGCAGTTTTCTTTATGGGACATCAATCACAGCAGAAACAATGGGAATGGGGACAAAAACCTCATTTGCCACTTTCCTTCCAGACACACATAGGCACCAACCCCAAATGCCAGGTCTGCAGAGCAGACACCAGTTCTCAGGTGTGTTCTGGGCATGCTGACAGACTGTGAAGAGCACACTCGGGGCCAAACTCTGCCCTGATTGCATTGATGCAAACCAAGAACAACTTTGACACAAATCTGGAAGAGATGAGACCCTTAATTCAGTAATCTCCCTACACCACAGATTTTCCACAGTGCTGGGGTGCCCTGAAGGAGGAGAGGGTAATTCTGCAGGTCAGGAAGCAGGACTCAAGCAGGCAAATGCTCAACTGCAGGAAAACAGTCTTGCTGCAAGCAGTGGCAACACAGCCACCCAACAGAAGCCTGAGACACCCAAATGCATGTCAGACCAGGGTTTCTCAGCCAGAGGCACCCCACACAGGAAGGTACAGGTGCTGTGTATCAAACCATAGCCATAGGAGCTCAAACCCTGCTCTCTGAGTGATACTACATGCCCAGAACAGGAGTGGGTGCCCAGACACACCTTACTGGAACAAGTAGAAGCAGTTGCAAGAAGAGGACAAAGGCTTCAAAAGGCCTTGGGGTCTCTCTGTCCCACGATCAGCCAGGGAACAGTGGAACCACATTACCCTCAGCAAGTGCTGAATGTTGGTACTGGGAGTCATTGCACCCCAGCATCCATCCAGCCACAGGTCCAGAGTCCAGGCACATTCCCCTCCAGGGGATCAGGTCTTGCTGCTCAGACCTGCCTGCTGCAGAAAACAGCACAGACTTGGCACACAAGGAGCTGGTTGGCTCAAATAAGCTCACCAGCTCTCCAGCTAACCAGAAATCCAGACCTGAACCCTCCCCAAAGTTAAAGGATTTTGAACACGTGCTTTCAGCCCGTTTCCCAGCAAACACAGAGAAGAAGCCTTCCTCTGGCCCAGCACTAAAGCACCCAGGTCACTCCTGAAGGTCCACAGCATTTTTTGCTGTTCATCTCTGGATCAAATTTGGTCCGAGGATGGCATTTTTAAAAATATAACCCTAACTCTGCTCCAAAGCTTTATCATATTCCCACCCTATGTTCTCATTTTGAGGCATTTTCTAACCTTGTTCATCCAAGATCAGAACCTCGGAAAAAGTGGCAAGTTTTGTACAGCAAAGCAGTTCTAACAGATAATATATGTACCTCAAAACAGAACTGAAAGCTCCCAGTTTTAAACCAAAAACGGCCTCTATCATTGCCTGCAGAAAATAAAGAGGAAATATAGGTTTGATTGAATCAATAGGTCTTATAATTAAATGCTGCCAACTTAGATGACATGATTGGACTGCCGGTTTAAGTTTGTTTTTATTTATGTTGGTTATCCTGAGGAAAAAAAAATCAGCTAATTTTGGAAACAGTTATTGGAATTTAGTGTAAATCTCCCTTAGGGGACAAAATTACAAGTTTCACAAACAAAAAAGTAAGTTTTGATAGACTTGACTTCACTGGAAGCTATCACAATCTAACTGCATTACAGCTGACAGAAAGCTCTTTTGACTTCTTGCCAGGGGCTTGACCAACACAAGACAAGGAATACATCTCAGATCCCCACACTCAGGAGTGCCAATTGTAAATGAAGGAGAATTTGCTAAGAGCAGCTGAATTCTACCCACAAATCCATAGCTTAAAAATTCACGGGAACAAATTGATTATTTTCCTGAAACATCCCCAGATTTTCAATAATGGAAAAACAAAGCTGAAAGGAACATTGTCTTCTTCCTGATGGTGCAAGTTATGTGCAGATTCAATTAATTCAACACAGACACATTAATTTTTTGCCACTTATCACTATTGCTTGTAATAGGGCCATCACCTCCTTTTCCCTATAATGAACATACAGATCTACATATATTTTATCTCAAATATAGACACCATGTGCCAAAATAAATACTTATTACATTACAGCAAATTAGAAAAACAAGACATTTTTAAAAGGCTACAAGAGAAATATATTGTAACACTGCTCAAGCCTATCCACCAGCACTAACCTGTCTCCCAGATGACAGAAAACAAAAAGATTTGATAAAGCTTTATATTACTGAAGATGCCCAAGCTTCCTCTTTTCACCATAACTCCTTTCAAACTGGCAGCCCAACAGAGATGCAAGATACTGAGTCCAAACACTAACACTCTGAAACTCTTCTCATTTTCATTTTGAACAACTGAGAGGGCTCCCCCCACCTCCCCAGTCAAGACAACAGAACAAAGATAGGTTTCAGCTGCAAGCCTACTATAGGAAAAAAACAGCAGTGAGTGTAAAACCATAAGGGACAACAGCATTAGCTCATCTTTTCTCCTTAGTGCAGCAGCAAACAATTAATGTTAAAGTAAAATGGGTCAATCAAGACCTTAAATCTTCTTAACAGCCAGCATAGTCAACTCATGTGGTCACAGCAATCCAAAATAACCCCATGGATGCATCAGTCCTTTCCTCCAATACCTAGAATTACAAATGTCCCATTGAGTCTCTTCTAAAACACCATCACCTCCCCACGACCCCCTCCAATAGTTTTGTAGCATAACCTGTGATTAAACCTACTCAATGAAATAAAAGCTTTTTCCTCTACCGAGGCAGACAGCTTAAGAAACCACCTCTGTTTCCAGTACTAACCCTCTAAAACAGCTCCACCCTATGGAAATCTCTCTCTGGCTCTTTTTTTCTTACCAAGAGAGATGCACTACAGAGCTGCTGCTCATCAGCACACTTCAACACAAAGCAAAAGAATGAAGGAAAAGCACCAACCTTAAACACAAGACCCACCCATACTCTCCCTTAGCCTGCACCTGTGTTTGGGGAGGGATAAGCAGTGTCTGATCTTATGGCACACTGTTCATTTTCATGCCTTCTCTGGAGGAACTCTGCACCTCCAAACATCATCAAGGGTTTTCCACACTGAACCCACATACCCTGAATTTACACTCCCCTTTCCAGCAAAGACATCCCCTTTTCCATTAAAAACACACTTAACTTTCAGGCATGCTTAAGGCTCGCTTTCAAGGGCAATTAAGCTTGTGTTTAAACAACTGAATGAATCCAGATGGACCAAAACAAGCAGCTTTGAGTCTTAGGGAACAATTCTACAAATCAGCACACACCTAATTTTATTTCTTGATCACACACGTGGACTTCAAGGTAGCACACAAACAAAACATCCAGATTGTCAAACTATTCAGTTTAGAAGGGATCTTGGGAAGTCACCTAGCCCTAGGACCCCAGGATATTACACTTTTCCAAACTTCTGGCTGTTACTCGTTCACGTGCATGTTAACCACTACACTGCCTGATCCCTTTCTAGGTAATGCTTCAATTCAGCAACAAGGAGCACCACTTTGTTTTACTGTGAGCCAGAACTTGTATCTCAGAGCTGTTCTCAGCACAGTCACAGCCTGTGCTATATGCAAAAGATCTGTAAGTAAGCTGGGCCTTTGGACAGACCCACCATTTACAGAGAAGCACTTACATTAGAGCTCCTTCCTCTTTCTGAAGCTGATAAGACATTTGTCCCCTCATTGCAGATAAGATTTCACACCCCACAGCTGGCACAGCTGCATCACAAGTTCTGTCAGCACCTTGTGACTTTGTAAGCTTGTAGTAATAGAGGCAACTTTCTGAAAGCCATCATCATAAAGTCCTCACAACCTAAATTCTTTTTGACTTCTCACCCCTTTAAGAAAACAAACCTGTCTCCAGCACGTGTTCAACATGCCACATTCAGGGGTGATAGCTGAAACAGTCCAGCAGTCTGCAGCGGGCCTCCACCCACCCGTTTCTGGGTTAAAATATTTCTAGTGATTTCCATGGCTCAGGCAACTGTTAAGTAAGCACAAGGCCAGAGCCTGCTCTAGTGTCAGTACACACAGCAAATGTCTCTTCTGGCAAATCCAGGTATATCCTTTAGAAATTGGTAACTCATACAGAGAGCAGCATGGCACAGGCTGAAGGGAAAGGTAGGCTTCTGGAAAAGTAAGGGAATTCTTAACCTAGAGACTGCAGCCGTTGATTTAGAGGCGACTGCTATCGGATCACTCATGCTCAGGGGTCATTAAACGACGACTTATCTTTATTGTCAGAATGTATTTAAAGAGCAGAGCTAAGCGGGTACTGACATAACATACCATAACAATTACATCAGAGCTCTAAAACAAGGGTGCAAATGGCACTTTATGTAACAAACTGTATTATAAGAACAATGAGCTGTCCTCCATCCTTGGGTGCTAAACTCTCCACAGAACAGCAAATTTTTATTCTCAGGAAGACAGCTCTTTGGCTTCTCTCAAATGCCCACAGGCAATGCACAATATGGGTACAACAAATTGCAAAGTTTCACTAACCAAGGCCTGTCCCTTGGGTAAAAGATTAAGAACAGACAGAACATACAGCACAGTACCTCACTGCTGGAATCACCCCTCTTCCCAGAGCCCTGCTCACCTGAGGGTTTCATTTCAACAAGGAGCAGTCTCACTAAGCCATCAGGTTCATTGTCAATGTGTTACTTAAGCTCACCTGTAAATGCCTGAGCTCCAGGAGAAAGGTACCACATTAAGACTGAGGTCCTCCCCACCGCTGAGTGCATTACCAATGTTTTTGCAAATGGGTGAAATGAAATACAGAATGAGAAAATCAGTAGTTCCTAGACCTAGGTGCTGAAGGGGGGAGTTTGGGCTCCATTTAACATACCACACTTTCAGAACACTAGCAGCAGAAATATACACACCCATCCACAATCTTAACCAGGCTGCCTCTATGCTGAGAGTTTTTAGCATGCCCAGGGAAGGTGCCCATTCTCTCACAGTTGGAGAGTCACTTCTTAGTGATCTGTGAAGTACCAACTTCCCTAGGTAATGCTCCTTCAGCAAATTCTCTCTTCCAAGCTAGAGCTGAGATGCTGTGATCATGTCATCCAGTCATGAGGGAAGCAAGAGAAGCTATAGAAATATGCAGATGCATCTTGCATCTGAGCCTTTTCTTGAATGCACTGGCTAAGGAGATCTGCAGCCCAGACATCCTGCCAAGTCCAAACCAGCTGAGGTGAAAAGAAACAGGCTCTTTTTACAGTGAGAAAACAAAGGTTTGGGGAGAAAATTGGAAGTAATAGAACTGAAAGAGTATTTGCTTCATCTCACAAGGAAGAACCCTTCTGGAAACAGAAGGGATGGGTTTTCTGAACTGCGAGCAGTGCAGATGCTGGACAGCAAATGGGTTTTGGTTCTTTTGTTTTTTTCTGAGAAAGGATGGAGATTTATTGACACAACCACTGCATGAGTTTACGTTAATGACCACTTCTTTGTGAAACCCTGCTACTTACTCCCTATCAGGAAGAAGCCTAGATGAAAACCCACCAAGAATCAGAGAATATCTTTATTTGGAGGAAAACTGAAAGCTCCTGCCTAGCGTGGTGAAATAAACGATGTCGGTATCTTTCATGCAGAAAGCAACTCTCCCGGCTTGTGGCACACCCCCTTCTTTCCCAGGGGTGTTTCGTAAAGCAGGCAGGTCGTAATTAGTGTCTCAAAAAGCAATCTTTATTCGGTAGATCCCAAAGGGTGCAGCGTTATGGCACGGCTGAGCTGCACGCGTGCTCACGGTTTGTACCTGCAGCACTTCAAGCCAGGCACATTTCGCATAATTTAGCCTTACATAAAAAGGCTTTGTTCGCCGCCGCCGCCTCACTGCGGCTACCAGCCCACAGCACTGTCCTCTCCGCTGCCGAGCCACTTAACACAGGGAACGATATTAATATTTTCACCCCCATCCCAAATGCAAACTGAAAGCTCTTCCAACCCTTCCTCCCCCCGCCCCCCCTTCCCCGTCTCAACACAACGCCCTTTGTTCAGACTTAGGGATCCCTTCTGAGGAGCTCAGGGGTGGGGGCAGGAGAGGACAGAAGGTTACATCCCTTAGAGGTTTTAAAGCCTGGAGATGCCCCAAAAACCCTCAGAGAGGCGGCTGGCAAAACTCTACCTACCCCCCTCCCAAATGAAGGTTGCACGGGCGTTACCTGGGAGCCCCCAGTACCCTCACGGTCCCCTCACCACCGCCTGACAGAGCCCGCGCCCCGACGCCTCATGTCCCCGGCCGCCAACCACCGCCTCGCCCCTTTTTGCCCTTTTCCTCCGGCGGACACCCCACTCCACTACGACCCTTCGAGCCGCCGCCGGTAGCGCCCAGGTTGGTCCTTACCTGAGCGCCGCGGCGGCTGCCGGCACCCCAGGACGCTCTGCCGCGCCGAGGGGCTAAGAGAGGGCTCCGCCGCCCTGCCCGCCTCAGCCCAGCCCAGCCCAGCCCGCCCCGCCGACGCTCTCGGGGCTGTCGCCGGGACGCGGCCGCCTGCGCGCCGCGAACCCCCGAGACCCGCCCCCCCCTCCTCCCCCGGCCCGGCCCCGCCCCGGCGCCGCTCCCCCTGAGCCCCCGCGGCGGCGGACGGCCCCCGGTTGCCGCCCCGCCCCACGCCCTGCCCGCAGCGGCCCCTGCATTGCGGCGGGGACCCTGATACCTGTGCGGGCCGCCGCTGGCCCCGAGCCCCGCAGGCCGCGCCGTCACATCTGCGGGGGCTGCCTCAAGTGCTCACACGGCACCGGGAATGAGGTTGCTCCGTGACAGCCGCCACCAGCCGCCTACACCCAGCGGGTGCCTCCCTGCCCTGCCCTGCTCTGCCCCCTGCCCTGCCCTGCCCCCTGCCCTGCCCCGTCCTGCCCCTGGTCGATCGTCCCCGCCGTCGAAGAAAATCATACCTAAGTTCCCCGCCTGATTTCACTTGTGTCTTCCAATGATGAAAATCTGATTTCTCCCATTTCTTCTGTAGAGAAAAAAAAAAAAAAAAAGAAGAGACAGAGAGACTGAATAATGACTGAATAATGGTGAGACAGGCTAAAACAAAACAAAACAAAGAACACAAAACAAAACAAAAACAAAAACAAAAAACAAAAACACTGTTATGGCACCTCAGAAACGGCACTGCTGCTAACTTACGAATCGCACTCGTTTAGGGCCAAGCTCTCCAAACATTTCCTGGAATCCAGCAATAAAAGGTATTCCATTACTTTGTCACTTGCCAGCTTCTCAAACTGAACTTTCCTCCTCCCTCAGGAGGTCAACTACAGTTTCCATATTCCTCTGGTGAAAGTAAAGACAGCAAGGGCAAAGTCAGTCATCGTGCAATGCCACTTACGTGGTGGGGCTCCAGCATCATCTGGTCTCCCCCTTTCTAGTCAGAATCACTTTGTTTCAGTTCCCCTGGCTGGAGATGAGAGAGTACAATGTAACTCCCATGCCTTTTCCATTTCCTGAACAAATTAGTCTAATCCCTTTGTTAAAAATGAATGTACAAATCAGTCTATCAGAATCTTAACCACCAATTCAGACCATGTCACACACCTATTGGGATAATAAACATTTTAAAAATAGTCGCTGTGTTTTGATTGATAAATACTGCTATTCCTTATATTTGTGTGACCAGAATACTCACCAACTGTATCCCATACTGCAGTGCAAACACTTTAAATGCTAATTTCAGTTTTGTTTCATTTTGCTGCAACACTCAGAGCAAGTATTCTGTCTAAATTTTTTTACAAAGCTTTGTAAATGTGGGCCTTATATGTCTCCGACTGGGTGGTCAAAAACATGGCTTGGGAAAGCCGAGTCCTCACTCCTGCTTCTTCTGCAGTAATACAGAGATGGCCATGCCTCAATAATGACTACAGTGGATTGTATTCAAGTCCAGTGTCAATAAACTGACTTGGCAATGTAAAAGTGCTTTGTTAAGCATCTTTATGTATTTGTAAATCAGGAAATATCGTTTCCCTTGAATGGTCTGAGTCAAGTCTACAGACATCATCTCTTCCAGCCCTTTATCTATGCCCTCCTCAGGTTGTTTAGGAGAATATCCCACCACTGCTACTTCCCTGCTGTAGCATTTCATCTGTAAATCACTGCCATGCAAAGGGAGTAGGATCTTGCCAAGAAGACAAAGCCAGCATGTTCCCTCCAGTTACTGTCAGTGATTTATATCCATCCGGAGGAGATGTTTGCAGAGGAAATGGATTTGCTGCAGGCAGTCTTTCTTTCAGGCTGCCAGGAGCAAGACACCCTTGTTCGAGACACAAGGAATGTGTGTGTACCAGTGTCCCCAGCACCTCAAGGACCAGCAGTGCCTTTCCCCTGCTGTCGTCTTCTGTGCTTCCCCTTCAAGGCCTACATGGATGTGAAGAGACCTTGATGGAGCTCTGCCCCCAAGCACAAGGACTCTGCCCTTCCTGTCGCCACGTAAGTAACACAAATGCAGGCTTACATGAAGCCTAATCACAGGTGGAGCCCTGAGAAGGAATGAGCAGTTGACATGATCAAGGAGAAACAGATACACTTAATCCAAAGCTTAAAGCTTACAATATATTTATAAAAAAAAAAAAAAAAAAAAAAAAAAAAAAGGGGGTGGGGTGGGGAGGAAAGGACACCTTACACTTTTGTTGGAAAACAAATACTGCCATGGGCATCATGGAAGAGATGTCTTAAAGGAAAAACACTATGTACACTAAATAGAATGTGCACTGCCCATAAACACTCCTAGAGACCAGAGGGGTGATATAACTCACCAGAGAATTGCTCAGAATATTCCATGTGCCATGAAGGAATTGATGCCTCTAGCTCAGGCCCAGCACAGCAGTAGCCTGTCTCTTTTCAGCAGCAGCCTGCAGAGAGAGAGGGAAGGTGAATCTTGGAAATTAGTCATTCACTTGCAGCTCTCCTTTAAACAGTCATCAAAGATGATGAGAAATAAACACAGAAAAAAACAACGTGGCATTCGCCATTTTCCCCAAGATGATTATCTAGTCAAATTACATTATGCTTTGCATTAAATATTCAGCAACAGTGTTGACACTAGACATTTCAAGACAGGAGAAATTCTTTTAATACATGTGAGAGATATTAAAATGCATGCACATATTTTCATTAGAAATATTCATGCAGAGATCAAAAAGCATCATCTCACTAAGAGATAGTAGGGAAAGATTTTTCTTTTACAAAGGAAAAATGAATTTTTACATAACCACACAAACAGTGATTTTTGTTGTAAAGCCTTGACACACTGAATTATGGATCTCTATATGGAGGTCAGGTAAGTCAAATACAGAGGAGTTTTGCCTGCCTGCTAGAAGAAAAATGAATAGCATTACCTATAGACCTTTTTAGAACAGATTAATTTGAAAGTGTGGCTGGGAAATGCTGTTCGAAAAAGGTCTTGTGTCAATGTATATTCTTCACTTATGATATAGCTGTAACTAATCACTGCTGCTCCTCTGACAGTTTACTGTGATGCAAGTGTTGGCAAGTTGGGTATTTGTCTTCAGGATGTGGAAGGAAACATTTAATTTCTCAAAAACACAGAGTTACTTAAGCCTCGGTGCCAATGTCCCAACATCAGCTCAACATCAGCTGAGTGAACAGAGCAGTCCAGACAACACCAGCTCTTGCTTACTCATGATGGGAAGAGTTGTGAGCACCAAGGAGAAGGATGAAGTGATGGAAAGTACGGCTGTGGCTCTTCACACACTTTCCCTGGTGGCATCTTTGCAGTCTCTGGGCATGTGCAACAATCACTCGAGTATTTTTTTGCCTCCTTCCCCTTGGAAACACCCAAAGGCAGGGTTCCTGCCTCGGGATCGCCGAGATGTTTCCATCAGTTGGAAAACTCCAGGGTCCCTCTAGTGCCCAGTGGAGGCAGTGAGGAAAAAAGGTGAGCAGAAAAGCTGCCTCCAATGGTTACTGGCAGCTGAGCACAGTAAGTGCTTAGCATGAAGCTATGTTCAGGTTGCCTCCAACTTGGAGGAAAAAAACCTCAACTATATCTCATCAGCTCATACAGTAAAAATCTCCATGTCAAAAGCTTCCTTGTTCTGCCTATCTCCCACTTCACTACATTTACCTTCTAAAGATTATTTGGAGATATTACCTGTTTGTAAATGCCCCTGGTTGCCATGAGAAGGCTGAAAGCAAAGGGGAGACTTAGCCACAGTGGGAAGACCTACACCAGAGCAACTCTGCCTTTGTAGACCTTAGTGATCTTCAGTCTTCCTGTCCAAGGGGACTGTAGGCCCCCATGTGAGTTATGAGGGAAGAATAAGGGAGCTCCACTCTCATTTAGTGAACGCTTTTGAAGTCAAAAGGCAGCCTCTGCATGGAGGAGGAGAATAATTTAAATCCTGAGAGAAGGCATAAAATACTGGTGACACCTGCTCCTGGGGACACAAGGAGAGAAGAAATGCAGTGGAGAACACACTCCAGTGGAACACACACCATTTTCCACTGCTCTGACTGAAAGTGAAGGGTCCCAGGATAATATGGCAAAGGGAAACATGGACACCCAAGGTCCCATAGAGAATATGCAGAGCTTCCTTCTTCCCTGTCATTTACTGAACCCAGCTGTTTTTCCACTCAGCTTCTGAGGCCTTGAGACACCTTAGTTATGGGGCTGGTTCCTTTGGTGAAGAGGAAAAAGCTGAATGTCAGACTTGTCATGTGAGGGACATCCCACAGGAGGTTTTGTAAATGTATTCAAAAGGTAGCAGCTAGAGTACTGAGCCCTGCAGGATTCAGCTATGGAAAATCCTTAACCTAAACTGATTTTCACTGCTTTAACCCATTTTCTGTGGTACAGAGGAACAGTTCCAGAACAGTTACCATCCTGACAAAAATCTCCCTAGAAAAATAAGCTTTGTTGCTCTGAACATTTACAACTTGTGTCAGAGTGATGATTTCCAAGAAGTAACAAAGGCAAGCTTGTGAGCTTGGGTTGTTTGTTTTGCCATCCCATGCTTCTCACCAGTACAAGTACTGACTTCTTTATGTGTCCTGAAAGTTGTGGGAATAAAACTACTGCACAATTCAGTCTTACTAGGTCTAATGAAATAAAAAAACCAAACAGCTACTGCCTACCTACAAGGTCAAACAGAAGATGAATAGAATGCACATTAAGGTTTAAAGTGGTGAAGCCTCTTTATACATTGCATCTGAAGCAAGATTATATGAAAAAAGAAATGCTTTTCAAAATAAATATGGCATATAAGTTACTGAATAGGCCAACTGGTCAGAACAAGAAGGATATACTATTTTTTGAGATTTAATTTCCTGTTCTAGGGGAAAGTCTGTATTTTTCCAGCAGTAGCAACTGAGGATTAAAGTCCTTAGAAGGATTCTGTTACTGTGCTTGCAGGCTTGCACATGGAAGATCTTCAGTTCTCTGATGCACTGATAGCTTGTTTTATTAACATAGAATTTTGATAAGGCTTTTTACCTTTTAATAAGCTCCTCTTATTATGTTCAGACATATACATGTTACTGCATTTTCCAAGCCTAAATCTTAAATTATCAGATGAAAATAGATTAGCTTGATTGAGTAACATCACAATATAGCGCAACAGAGTTCATCTTCAGTTTGGGCCTTCGTATTTTTCTCCTTTCTGTGAATAAAACACAGCTGCTATTTGTTAAGAGAGGGGAAGCATTGCAGACAGAATCAGAGGTTGTTTTCTCACCAAAACTGTATCTTGACATAAAGAATCAGTGTACTTGGGTCTTGGGTCTGAGATCAGCTTCAGCCTGATCGATGAGTCTATCCATCACAGCTCTGTGTGGCAGGAACAGCTCCCTGGCCAGAGGGAGGTGGTCCTAAATACCTGAGGATGATCAGTTGGTTTGCTGTGTTCCAAAACTGCTCCTCATCTGGGGTTATGTGACACTAATAGTCTACTATGTGCATGAAAGATGAGGGATTAGATGACAGATTACCTCCCATCTGTAAATTCACGCTACTTTATGCCCACATATTTGCCTATGGTTACCTGGCTGCAAAAACCAATACTCCACATGTAGCTACTCAGGCTGAATTACAGATGTTTTAGCATGTAAGGGCCTGGTCTAATGAACTGATACATTTGCTGCAATCAGCTTCAGAAATACAGCCTGAGCACCTGAATGTTATCTCCTGCAAGCAGAGATGAAGAAACCGTGGGATGGGTGAACGCTCGCGGCTGTAAATACAGTAGCACAATCTCTGTCATCCCAGCAGATGGATGAGGTTACGTAAAAAAAAAGATAAAATTCCCCCCCAAATGGCTGATCTGATCATATTAAATCTACTGGCACTCTAAGAAAGCACTTGGTCATGCAACATGATGGGGCAAACCAGCACTCAGCCCAGCAGTCACGCAGCTACATTTGTTGGGTGGGTTAGTCCTCTTCTTCAATCACGACTTTGGATTTTATCATTTGAAGGACTTGTACTCCAAAGAAAGAAGTCAGCAGTGGAGCTCAGGGTGATCATTCCTATAAACTACCTCAGCGGTGATTTGAATGGGGTGGGGGGGTGGGGGAAATCAAAACAGGGGTTGATTTTGCCTTGAAACTTGTACTCAGACAAAGGAGCTGCAAGAGAAATGTGAAGCACGTCAGGGAGCTGATGGGTGGGGAGAGAAGTATTTCAGGTGGTTGTGACACCTATAAACATCCATTGTCTGAAACGACTCCTTGTCATCACTTGGTATTTCTGATTTTTGAAGCATCTGTGGATGCTTGCACAGGCTGCTGTGTTGCCATGGAGACTGTGGTGTCAGTGCTGAGGCTGTTAGCAAATGGGCCGACCTGTTTGTGTACCTCCAGAGGAAAAAGAAAGAAAAACCTTGTCATCTGGGTGGCGGCTAGGAAAGGGAGGCTGACAGTGAAATGAAGTGACTACACATAATGGTTTTCAGAATCTTCTCCTCTTGGAAGCGATGGAGGAGTACAGAGAGGGAAAGTAATGAGGCAAAGGAGCCAGAAATGCTGTCAAGTGCTTAGCAAAACCCTCTCTGTATAGCTCAAGGTAAGGGTCCCTGCACAATAACATCAGCTACGGTCAAGAAAAATCAGTATGATAATTCTAGTTTCCCAATGGCCTGGCATCACTTTCTGCAAGAATCAGGGTAAAGAACAACAAGAAAGATAAAAGGTGAGCCAGAGTGATCAACACAGGAGAGTAATTTCCTTTGAGTGACACCCTGAGACCAAGCAATAGATACACATTATAAAACTTACATTTAGCTAGTATACATGTAACACCTGCACTGGGATACAACTACACTGCTAAGTGAGAGGCAAAACAGCTTTAGAAGTGACAGGTGAGTGAATACACAGGAAATAAAGTAAAAAGCCTGGGCAGTGATCCAGCCTGTTTTCAAACTTCATCTCTTTTGCTGGTGTTAGAAAAAAAACATAAATTACATATATGTACAGTACAAATCCCCGTGAGCTGAATTCCTATATGCTAATGCAGTATTTTATCAGGCAACTACAGAAGGCTGTCCCACTTGATTAAAAAATTTTGAGTTTTGCCCTACAAAGATTAGCCACATCACCAAGAGTTTTTCTTGCTTTTGAGTTGGGATGGGGGGGATCAAAAGGCAGGTCAAAAAACCCAGGGAAGGGCTGTTCCTTACTGTCAAGTAGCTTTAACTACAAGAAACAGCATCAATGTGAGGTCACCCTTAGTGTACCTTTTCTCAGTAGGGCTGTGTCATTTTACATATGAACCAGAAATTGAACAATATTTTAGAGTGAATTCCTCTTAACCAACCACCTTTCATTTGTATTGTTTCTCTGCCATAAAAGAGAGAAAATGGAATTATGAAGCACAAGCACCAAGAGAAATGTTTGAACACAGGGAAGACAAACAAAAAGCCAAAATTGCAACTCTTGCCCTTCATGTAGGTCCCCTTATTATAGCATCGTGCTGGAAATGTGGGCAGGGACTTGGCTGCTTTCAAGATATGGACCAGTGCAGCCAGTAAGTCCAAAGAAGCTTCTTGAGCATGAAGCCACTCCATCCTCTGCTTGTGGCCTTACTCTGGGGACAGTCGAGCACTGTCAAGCTGCTGGCTCTTCTCCTTATTTCTCATTGCTGACTCACACTGAAGGCAGATGAGCCTCAAGCTACCCTTGCCAGAGTACCTTGCCACACAAACCCCAGTCACAGTCAGCACAGAGATAAAACATGAGTCCTGCCAGATTCTGACCAGGTTCAGAGAAGCTTTCTCCTGCCTTCAGGTGAATTTCTATTAAATTCATCTGTCGAGCTGAGCACTCACCTTCAGACTATTAGTTGATGTTGCTGGAAGCATAAGCACTCTTGACTTTCAAAGGAAGCTGTTCTGGGAACCGAAGAGTGTCCTTGGGAATCAGTGGCTTTCATTTTCATGAGACTGCAAAAAAAAAAACAAATGCAGGTTTTAGAGATCTAAAACAAGTAATCTACACAAGCTGGCAGGGAGAAGCTGAAAGCTGTTGCTCATGTGGACACAGCTCAATATTTATGGTGTGTGTGGCCAGTTCTGCAGTTCCCACTGATAATGCATCACATAGCCTGACTCCAGTAATCAGGGCTTAACTTCAACAATCAGAGTTTTTACTCACAGCAAACATTTGGGTAAAGAACTTCAGACTCAAAAGCTATGAAAATCAGGGCAATGGACAGGCAGAGCTGCCTGCAAACACTGAGGCTGCTGCTGAGGGAAGGCTGGTGACAGGGAGGGAAAAATAAACCTACCTGTGCATGGATGAGGATGTAGCAGGAGGGCCATGTGACAGGTGGTGTGTGCAGCAGCAATTCAGGAGGAAGGGAATACTTTGAAGCTGGGTGTGTTCACTGTGCTGGGGAGATCTGTACTGTTTTCAGTGTGTTTCAGGTCAACCCTGAAAGAAATCAGAATCAGCAGGTGAGGTAAGGGCACCAGGTTTGCTCTCGCTATGACTGAGAAACAAACACAGCAAAATCACTGCAAGGGTGGGAATTCACAGCCTTCCATTCTCTGGGAAAAGTGGAAGATTATCGTCACGTTTAAAGAAAGACAAAGAAAACCCTGATCTAGCCACAGCTGGTCCTGGAACTGCCAAACCTGACATGAAAGCTAAAGAGGGGTCATGAGGAGGGGTAATATGCCCCCCCAGTCCTGCCCCCAGCATCTCTAGTAACATCAACATGCACTTCAGAGAAAGCTGCCACTTCCTGGGGGTGTGGGGTGGGGATCAGACTGAAACTCTGCCACTTAGCCCTGGGAAGCAGCATTTCTACCTCCATTCTTGTCAGAGCCCCTCAGTAAAGCCCTGACTTGAGCAGGAACAGCACTAGACCCAACAGGGCTTTTTTCTCCATACCAGGCCTTGGGCCCAGCCTGGTGAAGCTGTATAAAGACCTGCAGGCACTTTTTGGCCATGGAAATTAACTTTTTTTTCATCAGCAGTAAGCTTCAAGCTAGAAATAAAATGCTATTTGGCATAATTCCTGAAACAAAGTACATGCACCATCAAATATAACTGCAGCACTGAGATATTCCAGCTGCTGCTGCCCAACAGGCTAATGCACTTCTCTTCTAATACCACCTTCAATCCGCTCTCCTTAGAACATTTATGAATTAATGCTGTAGGAAAGGACTGGCCAGAGAGATACAGCAGCTCAGTAGTTAAGATGCCAGATTGGAAACAAGGGTCAACAAGCAACCATCTTGTCCTCCAAAGCTGCCACGAGGACAAAGACAGCCAGATGTGCCAGGTAGCCTGTGCCCACCTACTAGGGGCTCCATCATTTTTAGGTCAATAGTTACATTTCTATGTCCTTTTCTGAAGGGGATGGGTGGGTCCATCAGGGTTTCACAGACACTTGGCAGCAGATGCAGAACCGGAGAGATTTCCAAGCCAAAGCCATAAAATCATGCATTTTACCACTTACTAGAATTATTTTTTTCTCCTCACACTTTCTCAGCCATGAATTTCACAACTAATTCTTGCTGTGGAAATCACAAAGACTTCCCATTATAAGCATGTAATGCTTGAGTCTGAAGCTCAAATTTAGGTACTGGCATTATCATCAGTAGCTGGCCAGCTCTCCCTGCTTTCAGTCAGGATTTACACAGGAACTACCAAGGACATCAGCCTCAGGCTATTCCCTGACAAGCAGGAGACATCTTGATGAGGACAGATGCAGCTGATTTGCAGAACTCACTGACAGTGGGTCCTGTGAAGGTGAAAAAAACTACAGGAGCTGAAAGAAGGGACAGACAAGCTCATGGAGGATGGGTCCATCAGCAGCTCCTGAAGGCAGGAGGTCAGGCATCTCATCCCTGGGCACCTCTGAGCAGCTGCCAGGAGATACCCTGAGCAGGACCTCTGTAAGCTCTGTCTGCTTCTCATGGACTTCCCCTAAGCATTCAGTATTTGCCATCAGACTGTCTGCTGGTCTGCAACAGCCACAGCAACTCTTATGTTAGAAGGGAGAAAACAATTGTGATTTAAACAATGCATCAAGTTTAGCCATTTCTCAAAAAGTCCCTTCCAGTAACAACCTCCAAGCAGAAATGAAAACTGCAGTGGAAGTGGAAGGTTCTTGACTCATCCCACAAAGTGACTGACAGCCAGAAGGTGTGGTCTGATCTAATCCTAGAGTTATAAGACTCCAAATTTTTTTGAAGGGATCTATAACTAAATTTTTATGTCATTAGATCCTACAACTAAATAGTGGCTTGCTTACAAGCCTTTGCATTTTGCGCCAGGTAAAAAAGGTCTCTATCTACAAATGGATGCCTTCTGAGTTTTTCTTCTGCAGGATGTTGAACAGCTACTGACATACGAAATAAATCCTTAAACTCTAAACTAAAATTTTTTAATCTACAAAAGTGAATTAAAGAAAGTTGTGGCTTATATGGGGACCTACTAATTGCTTGCTACTCCCTAGTGAACTCCCCAGATTCTAAATCCCTCCAGGTAAGTGAAAAATAATTAACTGCTTTTAGCTTTTTTTTAGCTTTAGCTTTCTTCCCTTTCTTGATGAGCCGATAAATAGCCCCCTCTGGGTTTTCTTAGGAAAGAAAAAGAATATAGAAGAAATAGATTAAATATTTCCATACCATCATTTAAATCACATTACTACAACCCATCCAACTAAAAACCATTTTGTTTCAGTACATTGACTCTTTTTTGGATGTTAGAAGTTATAGCTGAGCAATACAAAGACAGATTTCAAGGCAGAGGTTTAGACTTTAAGGGCCATGATTTGAAAATTACTGTTTTCTAAGCACACAACAAATAACCCCAATGCTTCTTACAACAGCCAGAAAAAAGCAATCACCACCTCAACTTTAGCACTGTACATAAGGTCTGGGCTGATTTGCTCAGTTCACTGCAAAATCACGTTGTGGAAGGAAAACACAGCAATATTAAAGATCCATTCAAGGTGGATCCAGAATGGGATCTGAGTGGCTCAGAATTACTTTTTTTACCCAGAATGGCTCAATATTTGCATCCATATTAAGAGGTAAGCAAACATACAGTCTCAACTACGAATGCTGGATTTAAAAATAAATAAAAGCCCAGTACAGCTTGCTATTTATAAATAATGGTAATATCAATAAAGTGATAAAGCACATGCTATTTAACTTACTTCTGTAAGAGCCAGTTCATGCATGATGCTTTCAGAGGGAATCATTAACCATTATTATTACTACTTGCCCACAAAAAGCTAAAGAGAAGAGCACATTTCCAAATATCAAAGATAAAGCCCAGCAAGGAAGAGCTGTGGCCTCCCTGCCAGCAGCACGTGGTCCTTCCAGGCTGGGCTTTGTGTTCCATTTTCCTATGGATGAAATCACTGCAGCTCCATTCTCCAGAGCAAAACTGTGGATATGTTCCAGGGAAGAAATTTAAGACTCAAAGCAGAGTCTCAGGTGGTGTGACTTGAAGTTTTCCCACAAAAATGAGAAAATAAGGTGTGTGCTGTTTGTGCAGCAGATTCATTCCAGAAAGAACAGTGTTATGATCAGGGGCAAGCTAAATGATGGATTAAATGCAATTGCTTTCTTCATCAGACTTATTCATCCTTTCTGACCTCTCCTGTAAAGACAAACTTATCTCAACAGCTGTCTTAGAGATGACAAAGCATGCAGCTGAACCCTCAGATTCAGGATAAGAAAAATACCCAAAATGTAAATGCTTCCAGTAATTGAGCTCATTTGCCAGCAGCTTGGACATGTGCACAGAGAAGCTGTGCAGAAGCCCTGATCTTGACAGCTGATCCAGGCTAAGCCATTCCCCCTTGCTCTGTCAGAGTCCTGAGTCTAAGTCACTGAAAGTCCTCGTGTCATGGAAATGCTTTTCAACATTTTGTCCTATAAAAACTTATTTTCCCTATAGCTTTCAGGACAGAAAAAATCCTATGTAATTTCTTTAGGTAAAACGGAGTTCCTGTTACCCAAAGGATGCTGCCTTACTTGTGAGCACAAGGGGAGAATCCAGCCTTCAGCACAGCGAGTCCGGGGCAAAAGAGAAAAGAGTGGCTGCTGGTGGCATTTGGAGATCACTTGCTTCCATTTCTCAGATTGCTTCTGAAATCCATGATGATTTAAGGTGACTCCAAGCACAGACAGACTCTGATTCCTCAGTGGAGCTCTACCTTTAAATTTCCTTCATTAAACACATATATATGCACGTAGATATATTAAAAAATGCATCCTGCTCCAAGAGCCTATTAAAACTGATGAAATGGCTCCCATTGGCTTCCTTGGGCATAAGTTCAAAGTATTAATCTGATTACCATTATGGCTCCGATTCAGCAAGGTTGTTAAGTAAATATCTAACTGAAAGCATCTGAACAGCCCCATTATGATGATTCATGCGTTTAAAAATAGAATTTCTTTTTAATGTTCTCTTGAAGTCAGGTCTAAATGAAATCAATACATGTCACACCTCTTATCCATGAAATATTAAGGGAAGATACATAATTTATTGTGCTCTGTGTATGCATATGTACTTAGCACTGATTATTTTGTAATAGGGCCAGACATAATTTAAACTGTGTAGCACTCACTTTATGAAGTAGGGGATGGGGGGGAGGAAGTCTCCACTAACCCCTAGACAAGTATTCTTTTTTGTGATGTGGGGATTTATTGTATTCTTCTAAACTATGGATGCCTGGACAATAACTCCATTCTCACATGTTCAGAAGCCCTTTTCCAGGGGGAAAGAAACCACAGCCTCCTCTACAGTTCTGGGAAGGGAGCCTGGCACTGGTCTGTGCTGGCCCCAGACAGTGGGCAGCGAGCACTCAAATCACTGCAAGAGCCTCTGGCTGTGCCTCAGGACCATCCCTCACCAGCAAAGCTAAATATTCCTTGTTGTATTTAATGTGCAGTCAGCTGGACAGGAGAAAAGGTAGTAAAGCCCACGTTATTTATTGACTACCAGGGGAAACTGTCATTATGATTGGTTTAGAGGCCATTTTTTCAGTTCTGGCTCATGTGGTGGTGACATCATGCTGTCTGTGGGCCTTCCAGTAACACAGAAAGGACTTGCTGAGAGCAGCACTCAAGGGCAGACCTAGCTATATCTATGCAATGAAGTGCCTTGCTGCTCTGCCACAAACATCAGGGAGCATGTCATTAACCTGCTTAAAGCCAGCAGGCGTCTAAAAGCAGTGTCTGGACAAAAAATGCAGGATATATTTAGCACCTGCCTCATAAGGGTGGGGTTTAAAAGCTTTGCTGCCTTTCCTCACAATGTGACCTATCCTTGTCCACACCTGGGACAGGTTTTGCCTCTGCCTGAGGGCTCTTCCCCAAAAATTGGGTACTTCTGTAACCTGCACAAGCAAAGCAAGCAGCTCTGCCCAGGCTGCCCATCTCCTGCCTGCGAAGAGATGGCTCTCCACTGAGGCAGGAGAAAGGGTGAGAAGAAACAGGAGGAAAGAAACAGCTTGGCTTGCTGCAGCAGAGCAATGCAGCTATGGAGAGATCCCTCTGAGGCTGGTTCCCATCTCTGGAGCTGGGTCTGAGGAGGAGCTGCATCAGGCAGCTCACACATCCTCTCATGCTTCCCCAGGCACTCCAGCAGAGGGAATCATCTCTAAAGATGCTGCCAAGGGGCTACCTTCCTTCAGCACAGCCAGAGCTGTCCATGGGGAACATGACAGAAGCCCCCTGCTGCTCCTCCATCCCATTCTGGATTTCTTTTGCAGCATGAAAATGAGATAAGCAACACAGCAGAGGTAACAGCAGGGAGTATTCCAAGACCTCCTGCTTCCCTGCCTGTGCACACAGATAGGCAAAGTTCCTGAAAAGGAAGCAGCTGTGAAGCAAACATCAACACCCCTTTCTTCTCCTGGCTTTCCCCAATTACTCAAATAATCGAAATGAAGTTCTTAGGGCCAGACTTACCAGTTTTTACATTGCAGAGGATTTTATCAAAATGTTGCAGCAGTGACACCATGGGATATAAATATCTGGCACTGCTAGATCACTGAATCATTATACCTGAAAACCAGAGAGTTAAAATGTCACAATTCTCCATGCCAATAGTTTACAAAGCATGCAAGGATGAATCCCTGGCAGAAAACAAGCCTCCCAGGCAGCTGCTTGGAAAACACTTCTGGAAAGTCATTGGAATCAGTCTGAGAGCCACGTGAAATGCAGCACACGCATGCTTGGTACACGTGCTGTCCCCTGGACCAAGCTGTGATTGTACCTGAGGCCTCCTCAGCCACATGCTCAGAGCCCAGAAGTCAAGTGGGGTGAAAATTTAGAAAAAAGAAGAGCAAGTCTATGGCTGGGACTGAACACATAGGTGAAGAGGGTACAAGAAGCAGGGAACTCAGGAGATTAAATGCTCAGCCCCTCACTTCCCTGACATCAAATGTCTTTTTCCTTTTGCTCTGTGGACACAGGAGTCAGTGTCACGATACTGAAGTCACCAACATGACTCAGTATGTGCTGCCCATCTCCAGCCACCTCCAGCCTTAAGTCAGAAAGGAAAGGTGAAGAGTTCCCACTCCCTGAGCAAGCCAAAAAACATCCCCAGGTTTTTTTGCTGAGCCCCCCTATCCTGGTTTGAAGCTTGTCTCCAGGTACATGTCCAGCTAAGCTTCACCAAAGTCACTGACTTGCTGTGCATGCTGTTGCATAGAACCAGAGAAATGTTGTGGTTGGAAAAGACCTTTAAGGTCACCAAGTCCAACCATTAATCCAGCCCTGCTAAATCCAGCACTAAACCATGTCCCTCAGCACCACATCTACACAGCTTTTAAACACCTCCAGGGATGGTGGGTCACTCAACTCATGGTTCAGGCTCAGTCTATTCCAGTGCCTGACAACCCTTCCAGTAGAGAAATTTTTCCCAATATCCAATCTAAACCTCCCCTGGCAGAACCTGAGGCCATTTCTTCTTGTTCTATCATTTGCTGCTTGGGAGAAGTGACTGACTCCTACCTCACTACAACCAGTAGTAACATTGCAGAGTGTGAAAAGGTCTCCCCTCAGCCTCCTTTCTCCAGGTTAAGCACCCCAATTCCCTCAGCCACTCCTCATAAGACTTATTCTCCAGAACCCTCCCCAGCTCTGTTTCTCTTCTCTAGACGAACTCAGCCCCTCAATGTCCTTCTTGTCTTGAGGGGCCCAAAACTGAAAACAGAATCCAAGGAGCATCCTCACCAGTGCCAAGCACAGGGGGATGATCCCTGCCCCAGTCCTACTGGTCAAAGAAGCAGCATTGAACACCCTGCAAAATAGGAGCTATTGAACCTTTTTATCCCTTCCTAAAAAACTAATTTCTAAATGTGAATGGAAAATGAACCACCTTTCTCCATCTCCTCCCACCCATAGATGCAGAACCTTCCAGTTTGGAAGATCAGATACCCAGTGGTAGACATGAAAAGTGGCACCTGCAATGTGTCTGGATTCTTCAGAGCTCAGAAGCTCCACGAATTCCAGTCCTCTCTCCTGACAACTGAAAATATAATTATTTTGATGGAGAATTAAATAGAGCATTAGGGAAAGCAAGGTGTAAGGCAAAGACAAAAGGCTATAGAAATCTACGCTCTATAAAACCAATCCATCCAGCTCAGTTCCATCCTTTATCAGAAGGGCTCTTCAAAACTCTGGCGTTTCCAGGATTTCTGTCACTTCCCTCTTTTTCCTTAGCCCCACCACAGCCATGTGCAGCTCCGCAGGATCGGGCGTAGATGGCGCCAGCGGAACATGAAGTTGGTTTGTAAATCTCTACATCTTTACTATTGCATTCCCTTGCACCTGAAGTGTAGCCAAGAGCTGCAAGGTGGGAGCAAGAGGAGGTACTTGCAGGTTAGACACCGAAGTCAGTTAATTTCTAATTTCCAGGGTCCTAAAATCCAGGGCATGCTGTTTCCAGCTGTAAAGCTGCTAGAACAAAATTTTAAATAGCTTTGTCAAGCGCAATAATATCAGGGTGAGTTGGACCTACCTACACACTGCCCCGGGTCCTGGCTGAGGGTATTCAGCTGGCAAGGTGGCCTCCTGGAAGAGAAGACATCCATCCTTCAGCCACAGGGAGAAGGGGACAACTGCATAAACAGAGCAAAGTGCACAGAGGGGAAAAGGGCAACCAAAGCACATCACATCAGTAAGCATGCTGGGGAGTAAAATTTTCAAAGGCTCATGGTAAAAATGAAATTTATAAAGCAATAGCAACAAAAAGCTCACTGTTTTATTTTAATAAGTGTCATCATCTTCATTCGTAATCGGCACCAAAAGAAGCTCCTACTGACTCATAACAATGTTCTCTACAACTCTCTCACATCTGCATTCACAAACCAGACACTTAAACAGCAAATGTCATTAGGAATATGAACTTACTTTGGGTTTTTTTATGTTAGTTCTAGTAAGATCAACTGTTTCCTGAAATCAGCCCTTGACCTGCTTCACATTTAGGACTCGTCTGAAAATCACACTGTGGAAACATCCAAGTGGTGAAAATGCCTCCAAAGGAGCAAAAGGAAACAAGAGAGTATAACCACTGAGAGAGGAACAAAAACAAATTAAGTGACCAGATTCTGTAAAAAGAAATCCTTCCTACTGTGAGCACCAGGTTTGTTTCCTCCATGGACTAAACCGATGCAAATTTCTTTTCTCCACTGGTGATTAAGAGAAACAGTAGCATAGAGACAGTGTACAGAGCAGTGAAGCTCACCACATAAGGCTAAAAAACCACAGAGAAGACAGAAAAGTGATGCCGCTTCTCTTGCTCCCTCTTCTGAAGCAAACCTTCCAGTCATTCTCAGCTCTTGCACTGTGATTCATGTTGCAGAGGAACCAAGGAATCCCCACCAGAATGCTCCAGGGTGAAATTCAGCTGGCTTCTTGCAAACCAACATTACCCTGGCTGGCACCTGGAGCTTCCCTATGAACTTTTCATTAAATGGTGATGGCTGCTGGAGCCCTGTCTGCCAGCTGGGCCCTGCAAACCTCCACTCCTCCTCCACCTCCTCTCTGAAAACCTCCATCCCCACCTCCTCACAGCATTTTACAGTGAAGTGAGAGAGCTCCTTGAAAGCTTTACTTGCAGAACTGAAACAGGGGATTGTATAATCCTGATGACATTAACTGCATTATTAAACCTGCTGGATCAGAATCATATTTAACCATTGGTCAAATTGGTTACAACCACCTCTCTTGCTCCCACTTCTGAAGCAAACCTTCCAGTTTTCTCAGCTCTTGCACAGGCCATTTCCCCCACAGGGATGGAGGGAGGAAAGAGGATGGTGATTTCTTCTTGTGCCTCTTGCCTGGTAGGTGGTGAAATACTGTAGGAGATGGATCTGGCAGCTGTGCATCCCTCATGGGACAACACTGACAAGGGGGGGATAAGCAGCTGCATTGCCCACACTTGAAGTTCCTGCCAGCCTTCACAGTGCAGGAAGGAAACCAAGACAGGAACTTCAAGAAGAGACAGACATACACCCTTTGGGGTGCTTGGTGCCCTTGATGTATGCTGACACATTGAACCAGTCCTTCCAGCTTCAGGAGAGAAGGCAAAAAGCAAGGGCTGGCCCATACTTTGAGCCTCCTTGCCCACAGGGATGCTGTCACTGCCAGTTCCCAAGGAACAGAGACCATAAAGCACTTGTCACACTTGGAGTATTGCATCCTCTCTGTACAGAAAGGATGTGGACAGGCTGCAGAGGGTCCAGAGAAGAGCCATGAGGATCAGAAGACTAAATCAGAGGACTGGAGCACTGGCCATACAAGGAGAAGCTGAGAAAACTGGGTCTGTTCAGCCTTGAGAAGGCTCAGGGAGACCTTATTAGAGTGTTCCAGTACTTAATTGGGCTACAAAGAAGATGGAGACTCCCTATTTACAAGGACTCACATGGACAAGACAAGGGGCAATGGACACAAATTGCTCCTGGGGAGATTCAATTTGAATACAAGAGGAAAATTTTTCACTCTGAGGACAGTCAGACATTGGAAGAGGTAGATTCCTCTACTTTAGAAACTGTCTCAGCTTGACAGGGTGCTGAGACATCTCATATAAACATAAAACCAATAATCTTAGAAGGGTTGGACCAGGTGATCCTTGAGGATCCTTCCAACCCAACATACTATGATTTTAAGATTCCTGTTCATACCTACAGACCCAGACATCTGTTGGCTATTGGTAAACTACAGCAGGGCTGGAAGTGTCCCCACACAATCTTTTTTAGCAACAGGAAAGCATAGCATTGCAGAGGAAAACAGGGACATTTCCTAGGCTAGAAAAACATCAAGGAGAATGATCCACCCCAAAGAGAGAGGTGACATCTCAGAAAGGGACACAATGGCTGTCCAGTGCTCCAACTTTGCCAGCAGGCAGGAACTGAAGGTCTGGTTTTCCTACATTTAGAAGAACCATTAATAAGGAAATTTGGAGCATTAGCACACCAGCACAGAGTAATTGAGGGAGAACTGGTGGTACAGGAAATATTCACATTTAAAGCCATTAAAAATTTGTGAGTTATTGTAACACATTCCTATCTACATCTCTTCATTTATATCACCCTAAACTGTAGATGCAGCTGCAGATAAGCAAGCAAAGGGAATTTGTAATGTTAACACCAGATTTTTTGAAGTAACTATTTCAAGCAAACTCATGAATAGCCTGTGGTCAGCAGATTTCTTCTTTTTGTGTCTCTGTGTCCTGTTTCAAGAGTGAAGCTGTTCCAGCAGCCTGATACAGAATTCCTCTGGGGAATGCTGGAGGGAAGTCTAAGATTACAAGTACATTTTTTTCGCCTTTCCTCTTTAGTTTCTGTTATTTGCCTGCAAAATTGCATCTTAAGTTATCTTCAAAGTAACAATGAGCCCATTGTATCTTCTATCTCTGCTTGAATAGCTGGAATTCCAAACAGTGGCTGTATTAAATAAATTAAAAAAATGTAAAAAGCCATTTTCTTGCCTGGGTAAGTAAGGGAAGATGGAGATCTTCAACATCCATAGGGTGACAAACTCCTCCTGCTGTGTGTGGCATTTCTCAGTACTCAGGGGAACCTACAATAAAGCTCCATCAACTACTCTTGCCCTCAGGCCACTACACCCTTATCTCAGGCAGTGTTTCAGGATAAAGCAGGAGGAGGAACCCCAAATGCTGTTCTTGCAGCTCTCTGGTGCACCAGAGGCAATTGACTTAGGGGCTTCTGTCAGCTCCTAGCAATGGACCCCACAGGTCTAGGAGATCAACCCAGTTTCATGTTGCTCTACTTCTGGGGGGGGATAAGGGCTTCCAGTTTTGAGTGCAACATCAGAAAATCAAGAAAGACCTTTCCTATGTGACTCAACCTGAAAGAAATTATTTCTTTCAACTTCAGTTTGCATACAAAGATATTTGGGAATCTATTTGACACCCACCATTTGTTACAGGTCAAGTTAAATTGCAGGAGGAAACACAGCCTTTGGCAGGCCTCAGAAGACCACAGATAAACCCATAAATAATATACACAAGAAAAACTATTTTCACCACAAGGGTGGCCAAACACTGGAACAGAATCTCCACCCTTGGGGATGTGATGTTCTCCAGTGGAGAACCTCTTGAGCTGCCTGATCTTGTTGGACTTAGATGACCCACAGTGGTGTTTCCAAAACTGAATTATTCTATATTTATCTTCATTTCAGACATTAGTAAGAGTTTCCAAAAAACAAAAGAAAGTGTCTTTACAAAGAATTAGCTCCTGGCAAGCAGCTGGTAAGTTCTTAACTCATCAGCTGTAGGTTAGGTTTTGAAGAAGTGAAGGTCCACACAAGTTTATTGTACCCTACACAACACAGAGCACTATTCAGAACATTTCTGAATATTGAAAATCCACATTTTCTGAACATGCCACACCTCCAAGAGCCTTCCTCTGGTGTCCAAGGCCTGCAGATCAAGGGCTCCCAACAGAGGAGTCACTGCCTACCCAGCCACAGACTGCTGACCACCAGCAGCTTCAAAGCCTGCAGCCACTTCTGCAGAACTCTCCAACTTCTGATGGAAACATTGCACAACAAGCAGGCAGTTTCTTCCTTCAGAAAGTAATTACCAAAATCCCTATTGTGCTGGTCACCCAAATGTTTGTTTCCCCATTAGGTTTCTGCACTGTCATCCTGCATCTGCTCAGCTGGGGTAAGACCACAAAAAGCCAAAATATGGGGTGGCACTTAAATTCCTTGCAGGGCCCACTCCCTTGAAAGAAGAACCAAGTGCTGACACTTAGCCCCTTTAATAGCCCACCTAATCAAGCCAAAATCATCCTAGGACTTCCCATGCCCCTGGAAGGGTGGCTCCTGCATTCCACCATCACCCAAACAGAAGAGGGAAGAATTACCACTGCACATGGCTCCCTGAACCTACCCAGTAGAACACAGTGGAAGAAAAAAAGATGCTTTCTGCAGCAAGCTTTCTCCAAATTTCTAAAATCATCCTAGTTGGGTACTGGAGAGTGGGCTTTTCCACCCCGTTTACAAGGTGACAGTGGGAACATATCTGCAGTATTTTTGAAAGAATTAAGGGAATTACGAATGAGAAGGTTTTTGCATTTAGAATTTCCCAGTTCATGGGACTGCTCAAAAATCCTTGGCTTCCAGTCAAGTCCTGCTCCTTCCGTAAAACCAAGAAAGTAAAATTTAAAAAGTTAACTCCTGCCTAACATAAATGTAACAACAGAAAAAAAAATTTAAAAACCTCAAAACTCAATTTGAAAAATACACTTCTGTGCACTTTTATAGTGTCATTCTGTAATACCAATCCATGCTACTGGACTCATAATTCACTTCAGAAAGGATATTTTGTGATGTGTCCTACCTCCCTCAGTAACTCATCAGTAATGTTCAGGGTTAGAGATTGGTAAGCAATGCCTTTCTTCAAGACCACAAATATTCCCCTTCTCCATGCTGGAGCAAACCCTTATTGTCACTTTTTTTTCTATGACAATCAGCACAGGCAAGGAAAGCCCCTCCAGAGAGCTGCTCACAGCACAGTCAGTACCAATGGGCTGAAGAGCCTTCAATGGAATCTTTTCCCCTCCCTTGCCCTACCTCTGCCAAGCACAAGTCATGAGCCAGAGGCCTGTGAAGTGTCACCACTTGGATGAAAATGTCACCATTTGGATGATCCATCCATAGTCCCATCAGGTTCACCACATGATTCTGCTCAGACAATCTTTGGAGAAGGAATCACACAGGTAGGAGGAGGCAGCCATTCAGACATGTGAAAGGAAACACAAAGCCTGGCATTCTTCTCCAAAGTTCAAGAAGAAAGGGAAATTTGCCTCCAACCCAAAGCATTTCATTAGCAGCATAACCTACAGTCCTTCTGCTTCTATCCAAAGGGCAGAACTTTTAATGAGGTCATTTGGGAATGCATAGTTAGCATATTTTTAATCTCTATGCTTAAAAGTAGATTTGTTTTCTTAACAAGTGCTCTCTCATCAACCTGTCCTGCTCCACCACTAAGCCCAGCAGCCTGGTTTCAAAGCCACTCTGAGCCAGGGAGAGTCTCTGCACACCTTACATCAAGGCCTTGGTAATCCTTCAAAATGTAATTGAAAGAAGGAAGACAAACAGCATTCCATAAACCTTCAAAAAGTGTGATGCATTGGTTTTATGTACTGGATTCTCTTCTGAAGAGATTACAACACAATAAATAATTTAGATGCTTTCTTAACCAAGGTATTACTCAACTGGTTTCAAAAGTTGCACTTCTATTATGCATCCTGCTGGAGTCATTTACATTTCTGGGAGTTACAAAAAGAGAAACCTGTATCCTTTCTGAGCATGTGAAAGTCTGAATATTCCTGTTATGGCCAACTTTGATTAGTAAAGAAAAAACACAAACAAAAAAAAGCAAACATAAATGAGGCACAGGAAAAAAAAAAAAAGCAGACTGGAAAACGCAACCCCACTGATCCAAGAATATCAAGAATGTCAACAAGTGACAACTAATCAGGAAGCTGGAGCAAGAATGTATTTAAACAGGCATGACTTCTACTTGGCTCATATGAAAATTATTCACCTTGTAGGTGACAATCTGAAGAGTGCCTGTAACCCAGATCTGGCATACTGAGGAAAGTGAACAAGGTGCCACTGGGTAACACTGAAGACCTTGTGTTGTCTTCTCACTTTCACTAAGTAATTAATGTTATTATTGATGCTTTGAATTGCAGATAAAAATCAAATTCTCAGTGCCAGGCACCAATAAAGACTCTCCCATGAAACAGATAAAGCATTCTCAACTTTCTCATTACCATCTCCCACTCTGCTCTGAATTTTGAAGAGCCTGTAGGAATTTCTTTTTCCCCTTTACAGACAGAATTGTGAGCTAAGAAGAAGGTTAAAATTTCACCTATGATGGTTGTTACCTGAAGTTAATTTTTGCATGGCTCCTTACACACAATCTTACTTCTTCCAACACATTAATGTATTTTGCCACAGTGCTGCCATTGTAAAAAAATTAAATGGAAAGGAATTATAAATTAGCAATAATTATAATTATAGCTCCTAGCATTTATTCAGTTCCCATAGAGCCTGACCTGAACCCCACCTGAGTAATGGGAACCTTAAAGAACTTTAAACTACCTCCTGTGGTCCACAGCATTGGTAGCAGTTGTGGCAGTGCAATACCAGCTGTGCCAGAGATGTTGGTGCCCATCATTTCCCATCCTAAAGCCTCACAGTAATTAAGTAATTTCCATACTAACTATCCCTGTTGCTCCACTTTTACTCAACTTTCCTCTGGAGAGATAAAATATTTTGCTATTGTTGCTGCTGAAGCTGTGACTCAACACCAGATTTTTCTACAATGATTTCACATTGTCTTGAATTTTTGGAGGCTGAAGATTATAAACATCTGATGCTAGGAAACACATCAGTTAGGCATAGTGCTCCTCAGCCTACTTTTCATTACTTTTCCTGACTGGTTTCATGGCACAGACAACCTCAGCATTGCCCTCCATGCTGCACCTCATGAAGAGTCCATTTTTCATCAGCTCTATTCTATATTAGCATCCTTCTTTCCATCCTGTACCTTTAAAGTCATCATTCCTCTTGTAGTAAGGCAACACAACCAACAAATTCCTGGAGGAAAACCTCCACAAAAAATATTCCATTATCAACAAACTCCTACATGAAAACCTCCAGCATGATTCTCTACCATCAACACATTCCTATGAGAAAACTTTTTTCTCCCTAAGATTCCCACTAAAAGAAAACCCCAGCCACTGTCTGGAAACACTGATCCACTGTCCCAACACCAACTAAAACACCTCAGTGATCAGTGCAAACTTAAACCCAGGAGTCCAGGGTGGTTGTCTTGGCAGGTGTTAATGCAGAGCTGGCTTGAAAGTTGCTAAGCTTCTACCATTTGCTGAAAAAAATCAGTATTTGCACTTGAAGAAAGGCAGCTAGAGATGATTTTTTTAATGAGCCAGAAGGAAACTGCTCTTTGGTGCTCTGAAATTGAGGGTAATCAGAGAGATCTGTATCTTCTAGGAAAGATCTTTTGCTCCAACCAGAATTTCAGCATGCAGTCCACTACCCCAGGCAGAGATTTTGCCCAAAAAAGGTAAAACGACCATTTTCCAAGTGCAAATTCTACGTATTTCTAATTTCCTAGTCTCAGTCACAAAAAGAATCATTATCATGAAATTAGAGCAAAACTTTCAGTTCATCCTGCTAAGGTTCCCTGGCTCAGGTGCTCATCCACAGCCCCTTTAACACTGACTACAGCTTTTGCTGCAAAAGGTGAATATTACAGAAAAAAAATTTAAAAAATAAATCAATACCTTAAACAGCCAAACCTGCTGCTTTTTTTATGGGGCTAGAACTGGCATTTATTCCTGGGTAACTTTCAGGACTGACATTTGCAAGCTTGGAAAACTGCTTACAATTCCTTCAGCAGAGGATTCTCATTCCTGCAGATGTTTACCACTGATTAAAGCCCTTAAACTGCACAGTCAAAAAGAAAACAGAAACTCCTCAGTATATTCCATCCTAAGGTAAGCTGACACCTCCAGTGTTATTGCAGGAGGTCCAACTCCCTGCCACAGCAGCTCGGTTTTACCCAACTCCTCTAATGACTCCGTTCCCTTCCCTGCCTCCCAGGAGGAGCAGGAATGAGCCACAGATGGTGGCATTTTATGTTCCACTGCTGCTAGCAGCTGCAGCCCTGGTTTCACTTGGGGCACAGCTTTAATTAGGCGTAATGCTTTGCAGGTACAGCATGAAGTTGATTTATCCTTCTTTTCTTTTCCAAGAATTATTGACAAGTGCGTTGTCTCTCACTAGGAAAAGGGATGCAAATATTAAAGTTGCCATATTCAGGAAGGATAGGTAACCTAAAGCAAGCCTGTATTTCAGGAAGAGTCCTAGATTTAATATCTGGCTTTACAAGAATTTTACAGCACAGAAACTGGTGCCAGGAGCTGGCAGGTTACTGACAAGACAGCTCAATTTTGCTGCTCATCAGTGTACAGTGTAACACAGACAAACACTCCCAGTAAGGTCACCAGGGCTTGGCCCCAATCAGACGCTGTAGGACATAAGCCAGGTTGTAAATCAAGGTTTGGAGTTCCAGATTCCTGTTTTACAGACATGCAAAATGGGGAAATACCTAGTACTGGTCATCCAAACACACAGGCAAAACATCAGAAAGAAAAAGTGCTTGTTATAGTTAAGGCAGTCTGGAAATATTGAAAAAAAGCACTTCAATGCCTCCATTCTCACTGGAGATGAATGGAAAACACTTCCCACCACATTCAAACTGAATAATCTTTACCATATCAACCTACTTGCTATGAAACTGGGAATTTAAACCATGCAGAAGTTATTACCAGGTAACCTCTCCCTTGGTGGCAGAGCTGACCATGCCTATCACCTCTGAGGTCCCAGCCTTCTAGGACTGAGACATCAGGGTAGAGGAAAACCTCCCACCTTGCTAGTGCTCCATTTTTTGTGGGCAGAACAGCAAACACTGATGCTGCTGCTGCCTGTGCTGAGGGCTCAAAGCCCCCCACATGGCACAGCTAAACTGACCCACTTGGAAAAAATGACCTGGTCAGGATTTTATGGACAGCTGCTAGGAGCCACTAGGGAACACCACCATGCTGGCAGAACCTTGCATACATCCCAAAATCCAAATTACTGTCAAAATCCTGGTTAAATTAACAGAAAATATTTTAGCAAACTGCAGCCTTTGTATTTGAAACACATTTAAGCTAAAAAAGCAAACTTTTTTTCTTGCTAAGGCAAACTAAACAGCACTGAGGGTCCTAAACCAGCACCTGGGAAGCTGCTGCCAGAAATCACAGAAACATCAAATCACAGACTGGTTTGGGCTGGAAGGGACCTTAAAGATCATCCAGTTCCAAATTCCCTGCATGGGCAGGGATACCTCCCCACCTCCCACTGGACCAGGTTGCTCCAAATCCCATCCAACCATTTCCAGGGAGGAGGAAGTGTTCAATCCCTATTCCCAGGCTGCCTCCCTGTTTGGGAGAACATCAGTTAAGTTTGCCAAGCAAAAAGCTAACCTCTACCCCCCAAAAGTATCCAATTTACTAGCATTTCAATACAACACTCTCACTATCCAATAATGTTTTATTTTGAGATGATCTTACCTGGCACTAGCTCATCTCAGCATTGGGAAATTTTACTGCTTGGATACTCTTCTATTTCATAAAAATTTTCACTGAAAATGGTTGCAAATATTAAAGACATAATTAAAAAAAAATCCTTCTCTTTATAGGGAGCCTTGTTAGCATTCAGCTTCCTCAAGTGCAAGCAGTTCCATTGCTGATGAACTGGCATTAGTATCTAATGAGACTTAGATTCAGCTTCTATTTTTCACACTGGATGCCCAGTGAAGTGATATTACTGACTTTTGAATCAGCACTGCCTCCTTTTGAGGCTAAGGGCTTTGTTTTGTCAGATTTTTCCTTGTCATTACAATTGAAATTATTTTTAAAATCACATTTTTAACATGGAAAATCTACAGCATGTGACAAAGTCCTCATCAGAGTTCCTATAATTTACAATTCTAAATGCATATATATATATTTAAGAAAAAAATATAACAAAACCCTGCATGTATGTGGCTTAGAGCTTGATCCTGTTTATTTCAAGTTTGCATTCTGATCAGCATCCAGAAAGCTCAGAGGAAGCCAAAGATAATCAGTGATGCTTGTATCAAGAAAAGGTTTTTTTAGCATGGTAATTTATCCAACTTTTTTGCTATGAGATGATCTGTTGGCACAGAACCAGCGAAAGCCTCAGGCTCCTCCATACTCCTGTAAGCTCTCTGCCTTGGCTGAGCAAGCTGTCAGCAGAGATGCCCAAAGAAAGTTTGGCCATCAGTTTGTGCAGCAGAGGGTAAGGAGAAAATTTAACTCTCCAGCAAGAAGTCTCCCATTCCCAGCACCAGCTGCTGTTATTGCAACAACCCCCTGGTTTCTCCCCAGGAGATGCTGTGTGTCTTTTGGTGGCACACAAGCACAGCCTTCCCCAGATTTTGCTGCCTTCAGGATTATGAAGGGATTTTCCTCAAGAGTTCCCTGGGATCTTTGGGAGAAGCAGGAGGTAGCCCCCCACTAAGGTGGTGTAGCTTAAGGGGGTGGTTTCTAGATTGCCACTTCAATGCTGAAACTCACTTTTTGTTGCAGGTGGTGAGGAAGAAACCTTCTGAGGCTTTGTCTTTTTTAAAAAGTCAGCATCAGTTCAAGTAATGGATTAGCAAAAGTCAGACTTCCCTTACAGGTCTGAATCAGTGTTTCCTCAGACTGGACTGCAGCATTTCAGACCTCATCACAATTTTCTCCTATCTTAAAAAAAAAAAAAAAAAAAAAAAAAAAAAAGCAGATAAACTTGACTCTCAGAGCTCTGTGGCAAATGTACTTAGACAATCAAGCACACTTCTTTTACTGAATGATTCCAAGTATATTCCTTAACTGGTGCAGAAAATTGTCTTGAAAAGCTTTGTATAAAATAAAATCTGTAAGAAGCTGAAGTCTATCATCATAACTATGTATTTTAAGGGGAGACTGACACAAACTGTGGAATGTACAACAGCATGAAAAGGATCTGCATCAGGAGAGTTTCAGGTGGAAGTGTCATGCCCCCACCTTCCACACACTACCAAAGCATATCCAGAAACTCCTGAGATGAAGCAGTTTCTGAATCCAAACAAATGCTCTTAGGATGTGATCAGATTAAGCTTTTTAAAATACAGGGCATGTGGAAGCCATCACACGCTGACATGGGGTGGCACTCAGCTTCTCTTCTGAAAGAGCTGAACACAGGGAAAGCCTTAGAGTAGGCTCAGCAACTTCCCTGAACTCCAAGTCCTGAGTTTCCTGATCTCCAATGATTTAGCAAAATGCTTTTAAAAATGTGCAATAGCCTTTCAAAAGCATTTTATAAAGTGTGAGCAAAGGAGATTACCTTTTAATAGATACTAAGGTGGCTACTTTTAAAAGCACAATGCAAGCAGGGAAAAAACCCACTGTCAGACATCAGGAATCAGATGTAAAGCACACATCAAGGTTCAACAACATCTGTCAGCAGGGCAAGCCAGCTGCAAGTGTGCCAGCAGAGCCAAAGGGGACCTCTGGTGTTTTGCTGAACCAGACACAATAAAAAAAGCAAAAGCATGTGGTTGGCAATGATGCACAATTCACTTCCCACCAAAAGTTCAGTAAATTCCTTTTCCAAAAGTCACAATGTGATATTTCAAGACATTTGTGGGTAGGGATATTAGAACTGGTTAGCTTCTAACCTGCATGCCTTAGACACTGTAAGACTAAGAGATTTAAAAACACCTAGGAGGTAAAAATAAGCTTAAAATTATTAAGAACATAGCAGTGATGGTGACCTCACCTACAGGATCTTATGTACAACAAGGTAATTCCTGTGCAAAATGTGCAGTGTAGGGTGCTTTTTTTTCCTAATCAGAAAAGTGAAAGGAATTTTTTTTTTTTTTACATGAAACTCTTTAGCTACATCAAAGGGGAAGGCATTTATGCACCTCAGCTCCTCTAGAAGACAGAGGGCATTTGCCAGGCTTTTCCTCCTGGCCACAGTTGATTTTCCCAGCCTGGGGTCATACCCACCCTGGCCTCCTTGCAACATTTGCTTCCAGCTCCATTCAGCACAGGATTTACCAGGCTCAGCAGCCATGGAGAGACATGAGGCAGCACAATTGGGGTTATATTTCTAGTTCCCAGCTTTAGTAGCACTTGTTGACCTCCTTTCCCCACCATATCCTGGTGGGAATTCCTGCTGGGGCTGCCAATGTCCATGGAGCAGCTGTGACTGGAGCAGAGGAGCAGAAGCTGAAATCCAGCTGTGGATTACATCTGCAGAGGGCAGAGGAGGGATCCTGCATGGCTGGGGAATAGCCAGAGAGAGAAATGCCCAGGAGAGGACAAGAGCTGCAATGAGGAAGATGCATCCCTGAACAAAAATGTAGTGGAGGTGGTGGAACTAAGGGGAGAGATATGAAGTGCTGGTGGAAGGTAGAGATGGCAACAAGGGAGGGGGAAAACTACTTCAGAGCCTGCAAGGTCACTGGACACTCTTTGGTGAAGGATGAATTCAGAGAGCCCTGAGGGGAGGAATGAGACTCTTGGTCAGGGAGGGAGCATAGATGGAGAACTTGTTAAAGAGGTTTTCCAAGAACATGCTGGCAAAGAAAGAAATGCCTTGACATTTACCTTTTCCTCTCAACCTTCCAGGAACAAAATACCCTGAAATCCAGTTGAATGCAATGATGTGTCCCCTGGCTCCTTTGGAAAGGCTCTTTGGCAAATGTATTAGCAACAATGTGTATCCTTCTAGCAGGTATGAATTAACTCCCCATGGTTGATCTAGCCCCCTAACCCTGCAAAAATGTCTGCAAGAATGTCCTTGCTCCAAGGCAGAAAAGGTTAACTCCTTCCTTGCTGAGACTGCAACATTGAAAAAACACACAATTTCAGATACATTCTGGTCAGTCTGCAGAAGCAGAAAAAAAAAAGCTTCAGGCAGACTTCAGGGTTTGATTTTTAGATTGGTGAAGTTCTTAGTTGCTGATTACACAGAATGCCACAGGACTTAGTATCACTTGTCAGCTATGATAGAGCAGCAGGATAAGGTGGCTTTCCTCTCTAGCAGACAGTGATTTAAACATGCCCAAGTGGTGTTTGAACAGGCAATAATTTACAGCCTTTATTTCTTGTAAAATAAAGACCAGAAAGCACATAGGATGCTCATCTAGTCTTGTATAGCTGGTGCTTGGAGTCTTCCCATTATTTCTGTTCATCCCATTGAGAGAGCAGTTTTCCCCTCTCCAAAAAGCAGTGCCCCAGGAAGACAAATGAACTTCCCAGCAGCCAAACATCTGACTGGTCCCACAGGACAGGGCATGATGAGAAAGCCCCTACTTCCAAGCACACAGGCTGGCACAGCAGAGCCCTGTGAAACCTATTTGCCTCATCAAGCATATTCCCCAGAAGCCCTCAGAAAGCCTCAATTACAAATGTAAACCAAGCTCCAGAGACATCTGAATTCTTAGAAAGATGGAGATGCAAAGCACAGGGAACGACATCAAAAGAGAAAAAGAATTTTAGCTGAAGGGAGCCAGTCTTCTGCGAATTAACGGTGACTTTACATGGGATAAGGGAGGGTTACCAGGGATTTAGCATGAAAATTCAAGGATTAAAGACCTTTGAGTTAACCTGTTTTCAGAATAATGTTGGCTGGAATGTGGGCATCAGCATTTGCTTCCCATTTACTATGTGATTTTAAGCAGAGGAAGGACCAAAAGCCTGACTGATCCTCAGAGCCATTTAAGGTAAAACTGCACTTCTTGGCTTTCCAAATCACTCCCAGAAATATCTGGAAGGCATGACAATATTTTGGGACCCAGCTGATACACTGAACAGCAATCAGATGCTGGCTGGCTGGCTGGGAACCTCTCTGCTGCAGAACTTGGAGCATGGAGGGCCCCCCCAGTCCTCTCCATAGTTGTCTATCCTGCCAGCTGCAGGCACACGGTGACATTAAACAAGGATGAATGTGCTTAAACCACAGACTGAAATTCAACTGGCAAACACTAACATCTTTTTTTCATTCTTTAAGAACATTTTGTGCTGTGTCCTGTGGTGGAGGAGAAACTGGCCACCCCGGGCAACGGGCCTCTCAGTATTAAGATACTTCTCAAGGGGCTTCTCACACTGGGGTATTTAGGGCAGCCCAATAACCCCCAGCTCTCCATTGCCAAGCTGTGAGCCCTGAGCTGGAATATTTAGCAACTGAACAGTTGCACAGCCTGAAATATTAAGCATCAGCTGCTTGGGGGCTGGGGATGTTTTGTTTCACTCTAGTTTCAGATGCAGTCATTTCCAGGGGCAAAGCTAGGAAGAACACTGCATCCACCCACGCAGGCGAGGAGAAGCCAGAGCTCTCACTCCAACACTTCCATTTCTTGGCAGTTTGGGGCAAGGGGAGAAATATGCCATTAAATTGTGATGGCAGTCGAGGAGTCAAAAATGCACCAAGAGCTCTTAGGCACTGCAGTTTGATTTCCCAGCCAAGTCTGGCTGTTAAACACCTTGGAAGAGGACAGAAGCTGATGGGAGGGAGAGAACACCCCTGGTAGCCATCAGCCAGTGGCGGGAGGCTCCCGCTCCAGCTGCAGGAATGGGGGACAATGAACGGAAGAAAGGGAGATAAGCTGCCAGGAAACAGGCAAGGGAGAGCAGGGCAGAAAGCCACAAGAAAGCAGAAAGGGAGAGCTGCAAGAAGAAAAAGGAGATGGGCATCCCGTGGCAACCAGAAGGAAAGACCCTATCAGAAAGGAAGCCCTGAGGAAGTGTCAGATGGGCTGTCGGAGCAAGGGCCATGGGGCAAAGGGTCTGCAAGGCCTTCAGGAACAGGAAAACAACACCAGCAAGGGGGAGGTGGAAAGGCCAGGAGTGATGGAGACTGAAGCACAAGATAGAGAAACTTGGCTACCCTGTGCCATGGGGAGGAATGGTCACTTGGACAAACAGCCTCCCAGAAGGAAAGCCTGAAGGATCTGAAGTTATGGATGTGAGACCTGATGAGCAATGTCCAGCTTCTTAGTCTGGGACAAAATAAAAAAGACCCAAACTGGTGCAAATTTCCCTGTCTTGGCAGTGCAAAGAAAGGGTCATACACAGCCACACCATCTGGGACAGAAACAGGTCCAGAGGACAAAGAGGTTCAGCCTTCCCAATGGACCATTTAGGATTACACAAACCCTCATCGGGTCACCATTTCAAACCCTAGATAACTGCACACAAATCTTTCTTACAGGAAGGTCAGGTTTGTCATGTTGAGCATTCAGCATTTATTAAGTCCCAATATTAGAGCTGTAAGTGTTCAGTCCCACTGCAGGTGTTCAGTCCCACAGCTGACCTGTGATGCTGCCTTGAGTTATGCAGTGACAAGTTCTTTCATCTGCAGGACCCTGAGTATTTCTTTCTAACAACCCAGCACCTCCTGAAGCTGCTGAAGAGCTACCCCTGGCACAGCATCTCAGTGGCATTCACACTGCCACAGAAAAATTTATCTTCCATGAGCAATTACCATCCTCATTCTAAATCCAGAAAGATAACCCCAACACCCAAGAGACACCTGCTCTCTGCAGGGTCCCACCTCCAGAAGGGATGTGGAGGGATTATTACCAGTGCTGGAAAGCAGGTGGTATCTGCTGTCCCAGCATCTGCCTAGCCCTGGAGTGGAGAACATGGTGCATCACTGTCTGCTCAGAGAGCACTGGGTGGGAAAGGTGCAGAGAAGCAGAGCCACAAGTGCTTTCTGCTGCCCACACCCTGGCACCCCTTCTCCATCATTCCCCTTGTCTGCCTTCATTATCACTCATTAAAGCGTTAAAGCTCTGCAGTGGGTGGGACAGCAGCAGTGCTGGCCTGAAGCCCCATACCTGTGTGGGATTACTTCTAAGCTAATAATCTCTCTTGTGTGACAAGGCTTACTTAGGGCTAATGGAGGCATTTAGAGCTGCACTGTGGTTGCAGCACTTTCTCAATGCTCCATGCCCAACCTCAGATCACAACAGTCACTGCAGAATCACAGAATGGACTGGGTTGGAAAGGACCTTAAAGATCACATAGTTCCAAGCCCCCTAATATGGGCAGGCACACCTCCCACTAGACCAGGTCAGTCCAAGCCCCACACAACCTGACCTGGAACACTTCCAGGGAGGGGACACCCGCAGCTTCCCTGGCAAACCTGGGTCAGTGTCTCACCACCCCCACACTGAAGAATTTCTTCCTAATGTCAAAATCGAATGGGGGGCTCAGTTGGTGCTGATGTGGGATCATTCCCCTGAGTTTCACTGCATACCACAGGGAATTACTGAGGGAGTGACTCAGCCTCAGGATTTCCTGCATCCTCCTCTGGCCTATTTCAGAACCGTAGAGAAGCTGCACATCTATACAGCCACAGCTCCTGCCATACTGCACCTACACACATTTCTTTAGCAGGAGGTGAAAAAGCAAGGTCATACTTCACGTCTGGGAAGCCTTGTGCAAGGCAGCCCCAGGTCTGGAGCACAGGCTGATGCTCTCCAGAGGCTGGGAAGCGTGGGAAGAACCAGGCACTGATTTACCCAGTGCTCAGGGGAGGGTGGGCTGAAGTCCCCAAGGTGAGAAGGTCAGAGGGGCAGGCAAATACAGCTCTCCTAGGAACCCTACAGGAAACAAAGCTACCTTTTTATCCCCTTTTCCTTCAAAATACAGAGAATAAGGACATTTTGATGAAGAGGGTCAAGCCCACAGTGTTTTGTGGATGATTTCAGTGCTAGCAGTGCCTGACTACTGACACTGCAGATGATGCAGTTACAAACAGCTTTTGGGATACACGGCTTTTTGGTCTCATCCTTGTTAACACTGTTGGTGCTTCGATCACTTGGGAATGCATCTTATGCACAGGGCTCTGGTGTTTGCCCTCAGGAAAGGGAAACAGCATTGCAGGGATGGTTTCACTTTGTTTTCCTTCCTCTGTTCATCCCTTCACTGCTGAAGGCTTGCAAAGCCCAAAGTGTGAAGAAATTGCTAGGCACGGCTCACATGCAGCAAGACAGAAATCATCACCAGAGCCTGCATCTGTCCGTGCTCCAACACTACTGCCCACAGCCAATAATGACCAAATAACCTGTGTCATGTTAGGGAGGAATGAAAATCCCTCTCCATGGATCACCAAATGACTGACAAAGCTCTCTCCTGCATACAGGAGGCTGTTGAACTGTCCACTGTCGTACAGATGAAGCAAAGGATTCTTTATTCTTTTTAGGTTACAGAGCAACACTGCCAGAGAATGAGAGGCAAGCCAGGGGTCCCAGCTCCAAGTGCTCTGCAAACTGTCACCTGGAGCAGGCATGGACCTGGGGGGCTTGGGCTATTCTGTGGGAGGGAAGAGAAACAATTGTGGCCAGTAAATCTCTCCTGCACAGGATGTCAGAGCTCCCAGCTGATTATTTCCCCAGCAAAAAACATTCACTTCAGTCACAGAATCACAGAACCACAGAATGTTTAGGTTAGAAGAGACCTCCATGATCATCCAGTCCAACCTTTGACTAACACCAGAATCAACTACTAAACCATGTCCCCAAGGACCAGGTCCAAATGCCTTTTAAATGCCTCCAGGGATGGTGACTCCACCACTCTCCTGGGCCATTCCAATGCCTGACAACCCTCTCAGTGAAAAAATGTTTCCTAACACCCAGCCTAAACCTCCCCTGGCACAGCTTCCATCCATTCCCTCTGGTCCTGTCACAGTCACTAAAGGAGCAGAGGCTGTTTGCCTTCTCCCTCCAACCTCCCTTGGGGCAGTTGCAGAGAGCTCTAAGGTCTCCTCTCAGCCTCCTCTTCTCCAGACCAAACACCCCCAGCTCCCTCAACTGCTTCTCATAGGAATTGTGCTCCAGGCCCTTCAGGAGCTTTATTGCCCTTCTCTGGACAGGCTCCTGCACTTCTGTGTCCCTCTTATAGTGACGTGCCCAGAACTGAACACAGGACTCAAGATGCAGCCTCACCAGAGCTGAGTACAGAGGGATGATCTCCTCCCTGTTCCTGCTGGCCACAGTGTTCCTAACACAAGTCGGGATGCCATTGGCCTTCTTGGCTACCTGAGCACCCTGCTGACTCGTATTAGGTTGATTGTCAACCAACACCTTTCCAACTCACAGCTCTCTAACCACACTTCCCCAGGCCTGTGGCTTACCATGGGGGCCTCATTCTGCTCCCCATCTTGGTCATCCAGTTGAGGGAGCTGCACCCTCAGGGAGCAATTGGCATTGATGTAGACTGAGGCAAAATGAGCACTCAGCAGTTCAGCCTTTTCCATGTCATCAGTCACGAGTTTCCCTCCCAGGTCAAGTAGAGGGGGGAGATTCTCCCTTGCTCTTCTTTTGCTATTTACGTATTTATAAAAACTCTTTCTGTTATCTTTACTGATATTGGCCAGATTTAATTCAAGATGAGCTTCGGCCTCTCTAGTTCTCTTCCTACATATCTTTGCAGTAACTTTGTAATCTTCCCAAGTTGCCTGCCCACAGACTTTCCTTTATTTTCCTGAGTTCTGCCCAAAGCTCCTTGTTCAGCCAGACTGGTCTTGTACCACACCAGCTCGTTTTAAGATGCACAGGTACAGTTTGTGCCTGTGCCTTAAGGATTTCCCTCTTGAGGACTGTCTAGCCTTCCTGGACTCCCTTGTCCTTGAGGACTATATCCTATGGGATACCACCAAGCAACCTCCTAAACTTATCAAAGTCTGAAATTCTTAGTGTCTCATTGACTTACCTGCCTAATTTATTACATACAAACCCTCTAAGGTATGGATTTCAGCACCTTAAAGAAGCAGCAGCGTGCAGGGGAACCAGAGGGTGGCACTGGCAGCCCCTCAAAGCAGAGGGGACCCTCACAGCCCACCTCTTCCCAGCAGGCACTGGATTTGCCCAAGGTGTAGTTTGGTGTAGACATATCTCATCCTGCTTGACTGATGCTTTTCTCAGGCTCAATACACTAGAATCAAATAAAAAGAAACAGAGCTTATTCCAGTTCTGTCCTGTTCTATAGGCTGATACCTTATCCTCCCTTTAAAAGCAGCGATCTCTCCCTGCCAATTGCCTCCCTCCAGCCCAACACTGCACCCCGTTTCCCCCAGGGCTGGTGATTTTGCATTTTTGGGGGAACAAAGGCTTTCTGAGAGCAGGAGGCCCCCCAGCTGCCTGCTGATGCTACCAGCACTGCCTCTGCCTGCAGCCCTGCTCCACTGAACAATGCTGCCCTCATGGCAGTCATCTGAAAGTTGTCCTCACCATAGTGACTCTGCTTATTGCTGGCTTTAACAGAAGGAATTAAACCCCAAAAAGTAACACCCAGGCTGAAACGAAGCTGTTTTCATGCTGTTAGTAACAGCACAGATTTATCAAAACCCTGGGTCAACCCCTGCCAGAGACCAGAGACATAGCTTGAGAACAAGCAACTTTGGTGTTCATTCCTCCTGCCTTATCCTCTGTAGAGTGGCACCAGGAAAGGGTGCTTTCTGATAAGCAGGATGTCAGGCTAATTATCCACTGAGATTTTAAGCTGCATATTTTCTCTCTGGACTAACAGAACCCAGATGTGGGAGAGGCATGGTTTTAATCAACCCTCCTATACATCCTATGACACCCGGTCACATGAGCATGCCTAGGTCTGTGCATCACCCAGTAAAATGACCATGTTGTACACAATTAATGAGCTGGGTTGGTTTGTGCTCCTTTTAGGGGTTTATAGTGACGCCTCCAAACAAACCAGTTCTGGAAAAAAAAAAAAAAAATGCCACTTAATATGCCACTCCTAGCCTTCAGAGCCAACCTTTCCCCTAAGTTACCCCTTTATTTTTAATTTTAAAAAAAAAAAACAAAAACATTCCAAGTGTTGCAGAAAGCAGTTCTAGGTTTCAACTTGGCTTGATACCCAGCCCAATGGAGAACCTGCCATGAGATCTCTGGTTATTAACTGAATTTTGAATATAGCATTATTATAAATATTCTGAAATACTTCTGTGTTTACTTACCATCATATTTTCAAAATACCTTGCAACTGCACCACTGTTTTCTTAACTTAAGGCAGCCCTAATGAGCTAAAAACCAGCTGAGAACACAACAGCCTTTTACATCTGAAATAGAGTGAAATAGCCCTTTTCAGGCTACAGCAAAGAGGACTGGTCTTTGCTTTAGCCCCTTTTAATTTCTTTTGAACATGAGAGAACAGGAAAGCAGAAGATAATTTCAAATATATTGGCACTATCAGCAATGAATTCCGTAAAAGAACAATTTTTTTCTTAAAATATTTTGAACAGTAATATAAAAAATATGACATTGGTTCAGAAGTTAGATAAGGTCTGTGTTGACAACTACAGTTCTTTTATTGGACATATTTTACTGAGCATTGAACGCTTGTTTATGTAGGCACAGATTTAAGAATAACACCACAAAATTAAAAGGATAAAGTGCAGACCTGTACTGAGAAGCAGGCCTGGTGAGTCAGTCTACTCCTACAACTCAGCAGAGAAAAAGGAGAAAAGGGGAAAAAACTGCCATTATAAGAGAAGTATGTCATAAATTACATCCTGCAGTAACAGAGCTATACAACCTTTCCTGCAGCATCTAGAACACTGGAAAACCCAGGTTCCCTGTGTACAAGCACACTGTGTTTGTCACAGGAAATATTTTAACTTAGACTTTGGCTTACACGAAGTGGTTTATTTATGAGTAGGAAAACTTAACAAAGGTATACTGATTAAACAGTTATCTAAACATCACTTCTTTATATATTTCAGAATTAAAATCTTTAAGCACTTGAAACCAGATCAATAGCCTCCCCCCAACACAACAAGTTTCAGCTAACAGTGACCAAGAAAAGTCAAAGGGGGAAGCCAGTGTGGATCATGACAGCAAGCGATGGGCTTTGCCAGTTCTCATTCCTGCCTGCACCAGAATTTCCTCCCTAGGAAGACTGAGAAGATAAAATGGTAAACTCAGCTTGTCCTTATCTTTCCCCATCTCATAAGGGCAGTTTTCTACCTTTCTTAGTAACAGAAAAAAATATGTATTTCCAGAGCTTGCACACATCTGGAAAAAAAAAAGGCAGAAAACAAAGAGGGAGAATAAAAACTAACGTAAGCTAAAACATTATTTCGTAGTAAACAATAGAATATAACGTGCAATAGTGCAATTTCTCCTTTGCTGCTTCAACAATGAAGTCTTAGTAGATAGTCCACTGCATGTCAAGGTATGGTGGTCCCACATCTAACTACGTGCTTGTCTGGCACTGCTGGGTTTGCCAGGCTTGGGAGCAGAGTCGCTGTGTCCGGGCTCTGCCTTCCCCTTCCCAAGGTGGTGGAGTTTCTGATCCCAACACTGCACAGGGAAAGGCAAAGGAGGTTAAAGAAGTCATAAGTCACTTGTAAAACAACTGTGTATGTTTACAAACAGCAGCACAACAATAAAAAGCATCATGGTTTCCAGCATGTTATCCTGTGCTGGGCTCAGCTCGTGGAATGTGAGGTTATCAGTAAAAGTCACTTTCAACAGAAAAAAAACATTTCCTGGCTTTCTTGTAGCCCCTGGGAATGAAGGGGCTGATACAAGACATAATGGCTTCAGAAGAAAAGCATCTCATCTCCTCCATCATAAAATGTGAATGAAGCTATCTGTGCAGTCACTGGGGGGAAAGGGGTGAATAAAAAGTTGGGAGATTTTTATTAATAAAAAAAAATTATAATTTACTTTTGCTTTTTCAGGTAATAGCAACCACAGTACAAAAAGACCTTATAAACATAGTTGGTGCAACTGATATTAATTTTGGAAAGGGAGATGATGATGACAAATGGTAGGTGAGGTCATGTGGTCCTCAGCAGCCCCAGAAGGAGTGCAAGGGTGGAGGCAGTGGATCGCAGGCCACAAGGAAATAAGTGAGAAAAAAAGTCAGTTCCTCCCAGAAAACCCCAAAATAATACAGCAACCCAAGAACTGGAACAGAAGTCAGCCCATGGCAGTAAGGTAGTACTTGGTCTGCTGTGTTGGATTTCATAGGCTTCTGCCAAAACAAATGACAACTTGGAACAAAATCTCTGTATCTTTTCACTCGTGATCGCTGTGGATGTGACAAACATGTACAGAAAAACTTGCATTTGTCATCAGAACTGTACTTTTCCACCAGACACCACTAGAAAAAAGATGAGTGGGAAAGGAGATTAGCACAGGCATAACCAATATGTCAAACCAGTGGCTGAGGAACTGCGTTAAAACAAGAAGATTCTGTGTAAAATGGCACTCCTATCAACTGTGAAATCACTGATACCTTGTGTGGTGCATCAAAACTTTTAAAGGCAATCCTTTCAGAATGTGGAAGGCATTAGAATACATCAAAATTATAAAACATCACAATATATTTTCAGCTAGTGCTTGCATTTGAGCTCACTGCTTCCAGTTTGCTATGACAGGGCTTACTTATCTCATACCTCCCTCATTTAAGTCAGGAAGGTAAATTTAGAGTAATAACTAATTCACACAATTTGGTAAGAGAGAAAATCTGAAAAATATAATTCAGACTTAGTCTGGAAAACACCTGTAAGGCCCTCTTATCTTTATGGTTTTTAATTAGTATCACAATCCCAATTAAGCAGGCATGTGCTGCAGAATGAACAGTCTGCCTGCAGAGTTAAAGCACTGCTGGATTGTTTGGGAGGGAGGTTTTGATTGCTGCTGGTGTTCTTCAGGATGATTCAATGTATCCCTTTATTCAGCATTTCTAAATAATACAGAACATAACAGACCAAGTTAATTTTTGATTCTTGATATTAATTAACTAGTATGTGTATTTTTTAAAAGATTAGGTAGACATTTCATGGGATCTGCAACATTTGACTTCTGGGGAAAGATTTTCTTACCTTCACTTTTTTACCCAGTCGATCCTTCCATTTCTCAGCTATGGATCCTTCCACCAAGAGCAACCTACACAACAGACAACCATCAGTTACTCCATCAACAGGCACAGAGGAGCTGTACAACCCAATAAATGCAAGAATAAAATCTCTGTGCCTCCAGAGAGCCTTGCCCCCTCCCCCCCACCCCAAATGCCATTAAGGAGATGAACAGAGTCACTCCAAGTTTTCCTTTCCTGGTAGGTCTGAAGTTTAGCTGTCCTGGCAGGGGAACAAACAACAACAAATATGTTCCAGGGACAATGGATAAAGAGCTACCTGGAGCGTTCCTCATCTTCGTAGCCCATAATGATGTACTCTTCATTGGCACTGAGTGGTGGGCACAGGCAGCCAGAGTTCGTGTGGAGGTTTACAGTATCCTTTGGGATGTTCACCAGGGAAGATTTTAGGATCTCCTTTACTTCCACAACTGCAGTGACATCGTGACATTTCGTCTTCACCTCCTTTACTTTAGCCCTAATGACTGGGTAAAAGAGTGTAGTTAGCAGCAGCAGATAATGCAGCTCACCTCTAAGCCATTCGTGGTGACCTCTGGAATTAGCCTTTTGCAGGGTCTATTATCAAAAGCTTACCTGAACTCCAGCAACATCCCTGACCTCATCTCTCCGTTTCTTTATTTCATCCTCCCCCAGGAGGGCTCAGGTAGCTCAGTGTATCACATAACAGTGTGGTAACAAGCAGGAATTACAAACCAGTTGGAGATACATCCTGTTAAAGTCGGGCTTTAACATCCCTTCTTCTGCTCCCTTTCCACTTTAAATGTATTTCATTCTTTCCTTGTGTGCTCTCCTACTCCCTCAAGCTCTAACTGCTCTCTGACTACTGTGCAGTACAGATGACCAAACTTAATTCGTCACTCTCAACCTTCCTAGAAATGTGAATGTGCATTAAAACTTCTTCTATCACTTCTTCTGCCAGATGACAGACCCTTACCTTTTTTATCCTCTCTCCAGTGACACAGCAGCAATCTGCTCTGCTCTTTACGAACTCCAAATGCTCCTGATCTTGACCTGATGACCCATCTAATTGTTTCATCTCTCACCCTTTCTTTTTGCCTTAAGTTGCATGGGAGGAAAAGCTATCTTTCAAAGGCAATGTTTTTTGTTCCGCTCATAGTGACTGCTGAACTGAGACCACATGCAAATGGCAAAGATCCAGAGGTCATGCTCTAGAGAATGCCACATCTTTCACAGCTTCCAAACACAAGTCCCTTCCTGTTGCAAATAGCAGATGCCCTGGATTCCAAATTTCTGCTAACCTATGTGAAAAAGGTAATATGGAAGAAAGAAAGCCATGGACTTATACCTCCTCTCTTCACATGTATTGCCCATGAAGACCATCAGCCAGCCTGTACTGCAGCCACATGAAATACAGCTCCCAACAATCAATAACTTTGCATTTAATGTATGGAATTTACCTCAAGTGATCCCCTTTCTTAAACTCTTTTAAAACCAAGTCTTGTTTCAGTTTGGAGTTATTTCAAATGCATTTGGAAACCTCTTTAGTTTCAAAAGCCTAAGGGGATGGGCAGTAGCATGCTCAGTTACTCTCTACCATCTAGCCACTAGAGTAATTCTCTTCCAAACACAACAACCAACACAACATAAAACTGTCCAGTCACCTAAAAAATAGCAATGACTGAATACAGTTATATTTTTTTCAGCTTTTAACAGGATCTGTTGTTAAAGGAAGCTTCTCTGACAACCTGTATATGTGCATCCTTTTAATACACATTAAGCAACCATTACCATTTAAATGCAGTCTTTAGTTCACTGAGTGTGAGGCTATTCACATGATTAATGGGAAAAAGGATGGGCTCAATTGCTCAATTCCTGTGGTAAGTATTCATTGGCTTCTTCAGCCTGACTTGCTTAAAACAAACAGTACATAGAAAAGCAGGAGCCTGGACCTCTAATCTGCCTGAAGACCAGGACAATCTCAGCAAGAGAAGACATAATATGGACACCTGCACCTGGGTTAAGTGCATCAGCATCCTGGGCTGCATCAAATGAAGCATGGCCAGCAGGTCAAGGGAGGTGATTCTGTTCCGAGGAGGTGAGGATCGCAGCTCTTGTGAGACCCCCACCTACAGTGCTGTGTCCAGTTCTGGAGCACCCAGCACTGGAAGGACATGGAGTTGTTGAAGCAAGTCCAGAGGAAAGCCACAGAAGTGATAAGAGGGCTCAAGCACCTCTGCTATGGAGACAGACTGAGACAGTTGGGGTTGTTCAGCCTGGAGGCCTTCCAGTACCTGAAGGGGCTACAGGAAAGTGGGGAGGGAATTTTTACAAGGGCATGGAGTGAGATGACAACAGGTAATGGTTTTAAACTGGAAGAGAACAGACTAAGCTTAGACATTAGGAAGAAATTGGTGAGACACTGGAACAGGTTGCTCAGGGAAGCTGCGACTGCCCCGTCCCTGGAAGTGTTCCAGGACAGGTTGGATGAGGCTTGAAGCAACACATAGTGTTGCTTCAAGCAACATAGTGGGAGGTATCCCTGCCCATGTCAGGGGGGTTGAAACTAAATGATCTCTAAGGTCCTTTCCAACCCAAACCATTCTGTGATTCTGAGCACTTTTACAGGGGCTACTGGCAGTCAGCAGGGTGTTCATTGATGGCTTCGATACGCTGGAAGGAAAGAACCTAGTATGCCTGTCAGCTCCCATGGTGAGCTTGTAGGCATGAAACCTAGTAAAAACATCCTTTCCTGCAAAAGAATCGAAGAGGCAGCTCAAGCACAGCAACTTCACTTTTGTCACATCACTTTTCACACTGAAGAAGTGCACAAACCCCAAATGCCTGAACTGACACCGAAACAACACTTGACTTGCTGATGCCCTCCATGCTTCTAATTTGGAAATGTTTCAGACCACATCTGCCTTCTGTAACAAGCACTACTGGGTTATTGGGATCATAGGTGAAATGAAATGAATGAAAACTTTCCCCTCACTATAGTCTTAAAAATGCTGGGAGCTGGCCATGCAGCTGATCTTACCATAGTTGTAGTTGTTGCGTAGGTAGGTCTTCTGGGTGGCTTTGATAGGCTTGCATTTGCAGCGATCTATAAAACCAGACAGTTTTGTTTAGAAAAGAAATGAGCACAAGTTCAGTAACAATCTCCTCGAAACCTCAAGCTTACATGTAATAAAAATTTCACTGAATTTACTTCTTTATTACAGAGAAGTGAAATATTAAAAACCCAGAGAGCACTCCTATGGAACTGTCCATCAGACCTGAAAGGTTTCTAGGAGAAAACCTGACACTCTAAAATACAAAAAAATCCAAACCAAACCAAAGCAGTAAAACCAACCAAACACCACAACAACAAAGACACAAGGGCTTGGGGTCTGAAGTAACCACAGTCTTCCATTTTAGAATCATAAAATGGCTAGGCTATTTCAAGACAATATTTAAGCCAATTTGAGGTTCAATCCTGGTCGCCCCATTGCTTATTGGTGCTGATTCTCTTATCTTCAAAATACCATTCTCTCTCCTGTACTACACTTAGTGAATGCCCTTTCTTCACCTTTAATCACACAGACCATAAAAAAGATACAAAAAGAAAATACTATGACAGGGTATGATTTAACTCTTGACTGAAGACTACATGTCTCAGCTTGATTCAGCAAACTGGGATGTTCTGCCCAACATGCTTTCACTGTACAGAACAGTCCATCCTTGGAGCTGCACTGTATGATTTCTTAAGAGTGGCACAGACCCTTCACACCTGAAGATGTTGAAGAGCTACAGCCAAAAGATGAAGCACATTAGAGGGTGGTGGGACCAAGCAGAACCTGGGTCCCTGCTCCAAAAGCTTCTGGGACAGTCTTGACAAAATGAAACCTCAACCATGTCTCTTCAGCAGCACCTGGCAGGAGGTATCAGAGAGACTGAGTTTAAGAGGCTGAAGGGGTACACTTGACTACTGCAGTCACCTTTGATCCTACTCTGTACTTTGTTGCAAGAAGGAGAGTCTTGGCGATAGCCAGCCGAGTACCTACACTCAGAGGCCCTTGCTCAGGAATGAGCGACCTGGTCTTGCTCAGCCTCACCCTTTATTGGCCCAATGATCTCGGGCATGCCCACTTGGGTCAGCCCTAATTGGGCACAGGTGGGCTGAGCATTAGCTGAGTGCAGGCACCTGTTGCCTACAGTACTTTTCCTCAATTTGGGGGGTAAATGTTACACATTTTCTTTTATGATGCAGAACCTCAGGTTTAATTAAAAGAGGGACAATGTTAGCCCTTATGGAGATAAGGATAGCCTTGACAATACAAACGAGGCTGTCAGAGCAGTGCTTCCAGTGGTGCTGTTTCCAGACAGCTAGGAGCAATAAGGGAGGTAAAAACATTCTCATTAGTGTCTGGAAAGTGCTAACACTGAAGCTCCAGATCCCTGTGCTCATTGACACCATTGGTATTTCATACCTGGATGTTCTAATGATAACTTACTTATTTCAAGTTAGTCCCTAAGTGAAGTTTGGTGGAGTCGTTTCAAACACCCAGTGTTATGTACACATGGTCATTTAATTTAAACTTTGACTTAATATTTAAGTGGAAGCCTATTTCTATACACTATAATTCCATAATACCAATACATATAATGTAGTGATTTAGTTAAAACCAACATGAAGAGTCTGAAAAAGAACTTTCATGTGCTAGACAAGATTTCTGTGTATTAAAAAAAGAAAAAAGAGAGATGGAATGATACAGTTGTGGACTTCTCCAATCATTATTTATTTTCTATTGAAAGACTTATTGTAGTTGAAAATCCAAAAAAAAAAACCAAAAACAAAAACAGGAAAGAGGAGAATATTTCAAAAGAAGAGTATATTGTTTCCTTGAATTTCAAGCACATCCGCAGGAATCTATATATAGAATCCTACAGACTTCAGCTTTTGTATGAGACTGTGTTAAAATAATAAAGGCAGAGAAGGGAAGTGATTTTTGGCTTCCCTTCTGCCTGTGGGAGCTCATGCACAGTTTAGGCCAAATTATGGCCCATTTTATAAGCTGCCTTGAAACAGGCCATAAAAGATGTGTTCCTATGACCCACACTCACTCAGGCAGCTCAGCGTTCACCTCCAACAAGACTTTAATATTCTCCTGCTCTACAGCACTTTGTTCTGTGGCACAAGTAGAATAAAACAGTCTAAACTACAAGACAAGAATACATAACCTCACATTTCCCTCCATTTTAAGATGGTATTGGATTATTTATTTTATTAATTTGAGGAATGTATTTTATTCGTGTTGTTCTATAAACAATTTTCAGACCTGTCCATGTCTCTAGTGAAGGATCCCTCCTAAGCTGCCCTATTGCTTTTCAGACTTTCATTTCAAAAAACTGACAAAACACTGTGTAATTCCTAATTACTATTTAGAGATGCAGAAAATAACAGTCACTTGCCTAGGTAAGTTAAAAGGTTGTAGACCTACAAACAACTCCTCTCTCCCAATTCCTGTTACGGTGACTTTCAAAGGAAGTACAATACAGAGAACACACATTTGATGGATTCAAGTTGCTGGCAAAGTTGTGCTTTCCCTAGGGAGTTGGAACACCCACAAAAGGTAGCTATAAAAATGTACTGCATCTCTTAATGCTGAGGGAAAGTCCCATCTTACATGGTAGTCACCTCTGAAGCTTCCAGAATTACCAGAAGAGCTCTGGGACCACAAGAAGGTTACATTCCAAGCACTGAGGCAGGCGGCAAAGGCTCACATTTTTTTACTGAGATCTCAGCTAACTTTGCCATTAAATATTCTCTTTTAATACAGGTCAATATAGGACTAACAAAAGCTCAAACCTGGCAAATGCTTCCCTGACAAATTAAGGATAAAAAAAAAACCTCTGGAAAAATTCCTAAGTGACTTGAAAAGCATCTGATGAAGAAGACAACAATGTAGTTTACTGACAAGAGAGGTAAAAAAAGGTGCCTTGAACAGGGATAACCCATGCAACCATGCACAGCAGTGCATGCAATGTGCTGTAGAAACCACAGAGCCAAGCCAAGGATCTTTTTTAAAACAAATTGGGTTGCTACTTGCAGAATAATAATTCTATTGGCAATGGCAAAATTACAAATTTACTGAACATTCAAGTAAAGCAATCATGAATCACAGCCTTTTAGGTGGCTAAACTGTGTGTGTGTCAGTCAAAACAGGTGCAGTGCACTGAACCAAAAATTGTGTCTGCATAGCAAAAGGCAGTGACAAACATATTACCCTTCCATTTTGTTAGCAATTTTTCTGGTTTCACCCTATTTTTTTAATGGGATTTTTTTTAGATTTGGTTTTGGTTTTACTATGTCAAAATGCATCATGACAGCAACTGGACAACTAAATCTCACTCTTTTCTCTTCCACTGCAGGATCACTTATGGTATTCCATGCTGTCTACCTCCCTAAGGACAAGCAGTGCTATAGATACAATTACTATTTTTGATAGAAGGTGATGAAGGTATCCCAGCTTTACTTTCATACTCAAAGTGAAGCTTGTGTGCTCTTTGTACAGACACTGTAGAGCACTCTCTCAATACCACAAAAGTGCAAACAGCTGAAAACTAAGAATATACAAGCATTAGTAATAAAAATCTTTGGAAAATCTTTCAGACTCAGCCCCATGCTCAAGCCAATTTAAAGTGAAGCTAGTTCAAGCTTTTTTCTAATTGTAGTTTTAATAACATTTTGCACCTTCATAGCTCCTTCCACATTGGGACCTACTCCCACATTTTAAAACTATACTATAAGCTGGGCATTATTAATACCTTTTTTTCAATTTGGTCAGAGATTAATGCTCAAGTTACCCAATATTATGTAGGTATCCATTTTCGTGTTCCACAGCCACACTTAGGTGTTTATATCAATAAACTGAGCATCAGTGCACACCACAGCTCATCAGCACCTCTGGAGAAAGGAAGGCATGATGGCCAATGCTGGGTTTCCAAGTGTCATCTTGCTGTCAAAGAAAGGCTGAAGAGAAAAACTTCTAATGGAATCATCATAAAATTCAGTCATTGGCTTGCTTGAGCAACAGATTCACATTTCTATAATATATTAGCTATGAAGCTTCACTTTGCTTCTTTGCATTGCTGTGACTAGTGGTAACAGTCAAGGGGGGTTAGTCAGCAAAAACAAAAGAAAAATAAAAAGCAATGGGGGGGCCAGTTGGAATCAAACCAGCTTCAGAAGGTCTCGGCCTCCATCTCCTCAGGTTTACAGGAGTTTTGCTATTATCTACAAAAAGTGCTGAATTGAATTTGTAAGCTTTTAAGTCAGAATGAACCCTTACTTCCACTGGTTTGACCCTATGCAAATCCACTTAATGCACATTCTCACTGTTCAAGACAAAACTTTTAATTAAATAAGCACAGCCCTAAGGATTTGATGGGAATTTTGCCCTGACAAAAGTAAAGAGATGAGTGCAGAAAGATGTGCTAATTGAGTTGTCCACTGAGAGGTCCACAGGCTGACCAAGCCCATGTGCCATCTGCCATCTACATTACCAGAGTATTTATGCATCACTAAGTACTCCTCTTACTTGATTAGGTATTAAAAGGATTGGAAAGGTTAGAGGTTATTATACAGTTTTTATGAAAATGTACTCACCAATGCTGGTGCCTCTGCAGTTGCCATTATTAGAATCCATAGGGAAATCTGGCATGGATTTGTAAAATATGCAAAGAAATGTTAGTATTTTTAATACTGGATTGTTTCAATATACTCACATTAAAATGCTCTTTCTCTAATAATTAGTACATTTCATTACTCAATTAATAAACAGATTGCTGTGTTCTACAGGCCAGCTGGCTAAAATTGACACAATTTCTTGTGAATTTCACCCAAACCCAGCACATCATGTTTAAATGCTGAAGCAGGTTAAATACTTCATCTTTACTGGTGCACAGACTGGCAGGTTTAGAACGAGGATAGAAATTTATGGCATTAACTTATGAGGATCTACAAAAAGTACACATACTATTTGCATTTAATTAGATGATGGAGAAACTACTTTTGGTTTGTTTTTTTGGTTACTGAGGAAATCAAACCAACCACAATCATATAATTGAAGCACATGCCAAAACAAATGTTTCAGACCTTCCCCTCAGTTTAAAAACACAGATTAGTTTGAAGGCCAGATAAGGAACAGAAGGAAAAAAAAGGCACAATGCCCAAAGAACTGTTTTCAGGCACATTCAGAAGTGGAACGTGTCCCATATGGGTAAAATGCATAATTTCAAACCTATTGTTTATTAAATCACACAGTTTATGGGATTTATACATGCACTTGATCATGAAAAACAAGTATGTTAATGTTGTACAAGTTAAGGAAAAAATGAACACAAGGGAAACAAGACTTGGGAGAGAAGCAGTATGCTTTGTTAGACTGACATAAAAAATAGAAGAGAAAAAAATAAAATCCTTTAAATCCAAATGTTTGCCCAAATGTCTACTCAGCTTTTTCAGCTCTGGATGCTGGTGTCACTCAAACTTCATCTTTGTTAAATGTTTATATTATCATGGATGTAACACCACTGCTTTCAGAATATAGAACAAATATATATATGTAAAACAAAAGGTTATGTCACAAAAACTCCTCTCCTGCACCTGAAGCTGTAACACAGCCCAGGACACCAAAAATAATATAGGTGAAGGATTTAGATGTGTGGACTGAGTTTTAACGGCTGGGGCCATGATTTAATCACAAATTCTGTGACAATGTATTTAAAATACCTGTTTTACAAGAGATCTAATATTATTTACTTAATTTTCTGATTTGGCCATCCTTTTTTAAAATAAAACAACTTCATTTTAGTGCATATTTACACTTCTCATAGCAACATATAACTTCCTTTGCATAAAAAGAGACATGGTTATATGACAGCCACAGCAAGATTAAATCTGAAGAACAACTGATTCCCTTAGCAACATAATTACCTTAAAAATATTAAGACTTCAGGATTAATTATTCCTCCCCATATAAAGAGCAAAGGGCATAGATAATTGGACCAAAAAGAATAAATTGAATAAATGCCCTTTTACATCCAATATCCTGTTGCTAATAAAAATCACACCCACTTTCTTCCAAAAAAAGTTCCAAACTACCATAGGGCCTTAGCTGATAGAACAAACCCAACATTTTCATGGAGCCAATTTTATTGGTGGTTATCAGGTACATCTACAGCAGCTGTAAGGCTTCTCCATGCTGCCTTGTAACAATTCAGATTACCCAGGCTCATTCTTTCATGTTTTATTTTCATTATTCACCTGTGCAAGCTTCATATTTTAAAAAAGCTGCTGTTATCAGGTGGTAATTCAAGATCATGACCCCTACCAATAATATATGGTTCAAAAAAAAAAAAAAAAAAAAAGAGATCTTCATCAAATTTGTATCCAACTGCTTTCTTGTATTTCAGCACAGGATGAAAGGATTAATATCATCTTGCTCTTGTGAATGGTTAAGTAAAAGGGTGACCACATGATGACTGTCACATACAAAAGGATTGTTCACACCTCCAAGCCACATTTCCTACATCAACAAAAGCAGAAAAAATTTTCAACAGCAGAGGAGGCAAGGGAAGTACCAGGTTAAATGTTTACCATGTTCATATCCATGGAAGAAACAGGGAAGGAAAAAGAAGCCCTGAAGTGCTCTCTCCCTTCCTAAACCAAGGACTGATCCAAACAGTCACAGTTTCATAGGATTTGACCAAACCAAGTCCAATTCACTCTGGAATTACAACTCAATATAAACTGGTGCTTGGTGAGAGTTTTGCAGCCTTCCCCGACCCCACTCGGAGGGTGCACTGTTCATGTGTCAGCTGAGACATTTGTCCTTCAAACTGACACTGACCCAAGGAGGACTGGCAAATGCTGGATATAAACCTGGTCCTAACAAACACAGAACTCAACTGTTTTCCACCACAAGTTTCATTCAACTCCTAGGCACACAACTTTCTTTCTTCTTAGCGAATTACAACACACAGCAAGCTCAGCCCATTTCCTAATTCTGCACTGATGTGCCAGGTCCCTCATCCTACCCCAAACCAGGGGTTGTAGGTACACAAGGGGTTGTGGGTAGGTGGCTGTGCAACAGGAGGAGTTCAGGGGTTGTGTGCAGAACAGATGTTAATGGAAAGGGCTCCTGTGTCTGCAGCACCTTGTGCTCTGAAAATGTGGTCAGAGCACAGTGTCTGTCCATGAGCAAAGGAAGACTAAACAGGTCCTGGCAGGCCACTTTGTGATTCTCTTCCCTGCTTGTGAGGGCTCAAGGCTAGGCAAGTGTCCAACTTGCCTTGCTGCTTCTCTTTCCCAGTGCACCCATGCTTTATTTTGGGATCAGCAGTTTCTGCTGATAGAGGGGGCTTGTGGAGGGGATCAGAGACCTCCACCACTTGGTGTAGGACACATCTTGGGAAATGCTTTACATGCCCCTGACCCTCCCCTAGACAAGCCCATATCACCTGGTCCCTTCTCATCCACCAGGGAAGTGATGGGGAAAAGGGTTTGGGCCAACCCTGCCACCAGCCACATGCAAGATCTGAGGTGGGCATGAGGAACTATAAGTCCAGTCCCCTAACCCAGCGGTCTAAGGAGCAAAGACATCTCTCCATCAGGCTGGTTCACACATTGCTGGAACCTCCAGTTGTAATCCATCATAAAGAAAGAAACAAAACCCAAAAAACTATAAAAATAAACAAACTACTTCATATTGTTCCACTTTTCTTCTGAGGTGACCTCTCTGCCAAGTTTTCTCTACACAAAATCTTTTTTGAAAGAAATACCTGTCAGTGATGATTAGCTGGACTGCCCAGGAGAAAATGTTATACAGAGCTCCAATTCAAAGTTTTCCCATTAAATTTTGTTTAAGAGCAGGGGAAAAAAAAATCTAAAATGATTTTTCCAAGAAGTTGTTTTAATTAATTGCTTTTCAGAGGCTTGCTATATAAAAAAATCTACAACGCTGTCAGGGAGAGGAGATTAAAAGCCACTTGGATAGTTGTGTACAAAACAATGCCTGGCTCTTCAATTTGAATGGTATGTTCAGGAAAAGGAAGCAACTTGGTCAAATTTAGTTTTGAGCATGCATCTTATTTATATCACAGTTTGAATTACAAAAAAAAAGGTGAGGAAGAGCCAGAAGTGGCATGATCCTAATTGTGATTGCACTTAAAGATTTTGGTCCAGCTATTGTTGAGGCCACTCCCAGCACCCTGACCCAAAGAACAAAATCACAGCAAGAGATTGCTGCTTGGACACTTCCTTCTGATGGAGACATCTGGGAGTCCCATCAAGAAACCCCTCCAAAACACACTCATTCAGACTTTGCACTCTACTTCAGCTCTTAATACAGAGATGATCTTTGCTAACCTGGCTGCAAAAATGAGCAAAGTTAATATAAACGTTGATCCTAGTTAAAAATGTAAACAGACTACTGGCACTCTCAAGTCACAGAGCACCTGTCAACATGGCAGCACGGCTGCTCCACACAATGAATTATTCCACACAACAATCCTGACAAGTTCTGATGACATTTCACTGGGTCTTGACTTGAGGCTTAGACTGTAAAAGCTATCTAGGGTTCTCAGCCCAGCTACCATCGTTAATAAAGTTTAAATTCCCTTATTTACTTTTCCTGACTTCTTTCATACTTGAAGCTAAGATTTTTTTTCTTTAAATGAGAACTGAGCTTGCTCCCGAGTTTTGAGCAAACACCAAACCAAATCTCAGCTTTACAAATGACAATCTGGACACCCTCACCCTCAGCACAGTCCAAAACTCCCCTGGCATCACTGTCCATTTCAACTCCTATTGCAGAACTATGCGAGGTCTGAGCCCAGAGTAAATTTGATCTAGAGTTTGGAAACCACCATTTTGGAAACAAAGTTAATAACATACAAAAAACAAGCATGGGGAAAGCTTCTTTTGCTTTTCTTTTGAAGATGCAATGCCATATTCACAGACCAGGCCACTGTGAACTCATCCAGGCAGACTGGAAGATAACAGAGGACTTGGACTATATGGAGAAATCCTGGGTTCTGTAAGATTTGAGAAAATAGGTCTCCATTGCTTGATTAATGTTTAATTTTCTTTAAAGTTTAAGAGGTGGTATTCTTTTTAAGAAATTCAGAGTTCTCCTCAGCTGTCTTACAATACTCACCCCAAAGAGTTCAGACATTAATTACACGAGGTTGATGCCTTGTGATGCTGCTTCCCTTTTCTCCAGCATCTCATTAACAACCCAACATTCCTTCAAGCTCTTTTTTTTTAACCTAAACAAGACATGGTGACAGAGAAGCCAATAGATCTGTCCTCCAATGCACATAGTACCCCTCATACTGCTCTGGTTTTATTGCCAGTTCCCTCTTCAAAACAGAAATAAACACATCACTTGAGACATAAACAGTCTGCTAGATAGTAGCAGCCAAGAACACATCCTGAAGTGCTTTTCTGAGTCAGCATCCCCACACCAGAGACTGTGACCAGGCTCATCATTTATTAATGAGTGAAATTACAAATGGGTCCTGCTATTGAAATTTTAGATCCAAGCCAGGTTTTGTCTATCTGCTCTTCATGCTGCCTCACAGAATTAAGATTTGAAAGGAGCCTGAATGAAGGAAGCAGATAACTTGACAGATGTGAGGGAGAGTGCACAAGAGACTGAAATACTTGGGGCATGTGAATGGGACCTCCTGCATACACCAGACAGCTTGTATCAATGTCTGCCAGCAGAACTGCTTTCATCCTGAAAAGAAAGACACAAATACCAGACTCATTCCTGCAAAGAGAACGTCTCCAGATCTTCCTTACCACTTCCACTGTACATGGAAAGAGCTCCTAGAATATATTTGTGGAAGACTCATAACCTGTGCCTCAATAACCAAAAGTGAGCTTCTAAATTGGGATTTGTCTCAGATCTTACCAAGAACAGTTCCTCCTCATTTTGCAACAGCCCTATTAGATGTACTTTGCAAGCAGCACAAGGGGCAAGAGCAGTTAGGAGATAAAATAAGAGCAGGTATTCTGCATGGTGTCCATTAGGCAGCTGGTTATTTGTGTCTTCTATTTGGCTGCAATCCTTTATTTGAGAATTGAATTTGGAAGTGTTCACCTTACCTCTTCCTAGAACAGGAATCCTTGGCTCTGCTTTCTAAAGGAGCAGTTTTATTCCCTCAAGAAGGATTCTTTCAGTCTGGTGCATAATGCATCAGTTCAAAATTTTCAACCCAGAAATGAGAATGTCATCAGGTTCTCATTCACTGAAAGAGAGTTTTCATGGATCCAGCCCTGGAATCCCTCAAAGAGGTTACTGTGCTGCTGAGATCCTCAGAAATAGGTAACTCAGGGGCAATTTCAGCCAAACTTCCTCCCTCCAGATTTGAAATGCTGCAAATCTGAAATCAGTTTGGAGCCATTTTTAAGGTGGTTTTGAAAGCACCTCAATATGAAAGGCGCTTGGTGTTCAAACCCACACTGCCCCAAACCACCCCAGCACAACTGCAGCCTCCAGAGAGCTGGAGCTGAGGCAGCTGGAGGCAAAAAACAGATTGTTCATGTGTTGGAGACAACTGCATGGGAAGGAAGATGGAAAGGCAAGGGGAGTCATTATAATTGTTAGAGAGAAATAGCAGTAACAACTGGAGATACCAGGGTGTGGTCACTGAGCTGAGATTCAAGAGAAGGAGAAGGTAACTCAATGGAGAAAGAAAAGGAGCAGAGTTAGTCTGGCCTGCAAATAAGTGGGGATGAGTGGAAAGAGCAGCTCACCTGGGAAAGCAGGGCTGGGGGCCATGGTCAGGAAACTGAAGCATAAGATTTTGTCAGCAGAAAAAGACAGATATTACAGTGTTTGGCCATGCTGACATAAAGGATCTGGTAAGGGGACAGAAGCACAGACAAGTACTGTGCTGAGCATTATAGCATGAAAAAAACCCCAAAAACTTTCACTCACAAGGTACTGCTGGGGGAGAACAGAGAGGTGGGATCTGCAGCCCATAAGTGAGATGCCACAGCCTGGGGTTGCCACTGCAGGCACCAAAGGTGCTGAATGGCAGCACAACCAGGCTGCAGCCCTGCCTCAGCCTCCCAAACTTCCCAGCTGCTCCCCTACCCAGCTCTGCTCTCCCTCTCCTGTGGTGGAGCGGTCTGGCAGACTCATCAACAATGCAACTTTGCAGCATGCCTCCTTTCCACCACCAGCAAGTACTTTCTTCAAGTGAGACAGGAGCTGTGGTCATTTAAAAAAGGTTAAGCCTCATGTGTCCATAACCACCCACTGGCTTTCCTTCATATCCTATTCAACAGTTCCTCCAATTTACTATTTCTGTGGTGGTTGTCTTGCCACCCTGGAGCTATTGTCCTTCTAACTCTTCCAGCCCAAAGGCAGCCATGACAGGAGCACACAGCTGTAACAGAGCGGGGTCCTTGAGCAATGGCAGCTTTACAGCTTCATGATGGACAAAGTGGTCAAAAATCTACACCTGACCACGCAGAGATGCTCCTGCCACCCTGGGGCAGCAGCCAGACACACGGTATCAGTTGGTGTGGTCTGCTGGCCCCCAGAGAGTGCAACCAGTGAAATGGGAACCAGTGAAAGCTGAGGGGCTCCAATGGCCCCTTGGAGCCCATGGGGGTCAGGTACAGCTGTGCTGGAGCTGCCCCAGTGCCTTTTGCTCGCTCAGAGATGCTGGGAACGAAACGCAGTGGAAAGCTGCACCTCTGCTAAGGTGACCCCTTATCACAGGGACCTGACAGGGGACCCCAATGCCAACAACACAAACGAGTTTGGCTTTGTCCTCGCACCACCACTAGCGTGGAAGGAGGCTCGGAAGCCCCTAGCCCCCCAGCTCCAGCCCAGGGCTCCTTTGGGCGCAGCTCTTGTCGCAAAACCCACTCACTGGCTGTGCCCCGAGGTGCGATGGCTTTGGTGGGAGGGGAGCAGCCCCCTCCGAGGAGAGCGAGCAGCAAAGAGAGGAGACGAGCCCGAGCACCTCTGGTGGTGGCTCTGCCCCTCTGAGCGGGCAACCTCTGCCGACCAAGGACCAAAGCAGGATAACAAAACGTGTGGAAAAAAATAATACCAAAGCGGGGTAATGCGCGTCCCGTTTAGGCGAAAAGTAAAAGTTGTCATTCCCACACTTTCAGCACGACGGCGGGGCTGTCACTTGCCACACAACACTCTCCTTCCCCACCGCGAAACTTTCCCAGCAGCGGTACGGCTGTTAACAGGAGGAGAAGAGAGCAGCGGGGAAAAAGACCGGAGAGAAAGCAAAGAGGCTCAGAGAGAAGCTTGCAGGAGCGGAGCAAAGGCAGAGCTCCCCGGGGCGGGCTCCCCCTCCCCGCCCGCGGCGCCCATTGTCCATCTAGGCGGGCAGCGCCGAGCGGCTCCGTGTCCCGCCCGTGTCCCTCAGCGTCCCCGTCCCCGCACACTCACCGGCGCCCTCGGCGGTGACAATGGCCTCGGGGGAGATGCAGACGCCGCGGTCGTAGAGCGGCAGCTCGTCGCAGGCCAGGCTCTCGGGCCAGGCGTGGCGGTAGCGGATGAGGACGGGCTCGCAGCCGGCGCGGGCCCGCTCGCAGACGGACTTACAGGGTTTGATGGGCTCATGCTGGAAGTCGATGGTGCAGATCGGGGCGTACATGGCGCAGAGGAAGAAGAGGAGGTCGGGGCTGCAGTTGGTGCCCAGCAACCCCTCGAACTGCTCCATGGCCAGCACTGCGTTGGCCTGCGTGCTGTGGTGCAGGTGGTTGGGCATCTTGGTCATGTTCCAAGGCAGCGGCTTACACAGCGGGATGCGCACCGGCTCGCAGGCCGCCGACCGCCCCGCCGGCGCCCTCCCCAGCACCAGAAGCCCGGCCAGGGCTAACACCGCCAACCCCCGCCACATACCGCCGGACACCACCCGCCCCGACGAGCCGAGGCGGGGGGCGGGGGGGGAACCGAACGGGCAGACCTCGGTGCGGGGGGCGGCGGCGGCGGTGGTGGCCGCGGTGCCGAAGGGGCCCCGCCCCGACGACCGTCCCCCTCCGCACCTCCCGCAGCCGGGCGGGACAGGGCCCGCCTCTCCCCTCAGGCCCGGGCCCGCCTTTTCCCTCACGCCGGCACGAGGAGAAAGGCGGGTCCCAGGCTGAGGGGGCAGGATAGGTTGCTGGTGTGTTTCTGTCAACAAACAAACAAGCGGGAAAATAAACTACCTCAGAAAGGTCTTTCGGTCATGCGTGGGTGTTGGGGTAGTTCACAGAGCAATGGGACGACAAGGGGTGGTCTTGGTCTGGAAAAAGAGCAAGCTCCAATATACTGACTAAATTTACAAAGTTCTCCAGCAACTCCTTGAACATGTGCTTAGGTTGAGCTTTGCTGTGGTATTTACGGGTTTATTACTTCAGTTCCTTACCTTAAATCAAACTCATGAGTAAAAACACACTCACCAGAGTCCAGTGCTCAGGAAAGGAACCACAGATACAGACTTGGAAACTCAACGTGCTAGTCCTGGAAAGGCTTTCTTGGCATTTTTAAACTTTTATCATTGCTGATGAAGCCTTTATCCCTTTCACTCAGCTGCAAAACTGTTGGCTCGGGTGAAGGCACTCACCAAGCAAACAAGGAGCTGCCCAGGGAAGCGGTGGAGCCTCTGTCCCTGTCAGTGTTGAAACAAACACCTGGATATAGAACTGCAGGAGATGGTGTAGTTGGCATGGTGGTGTTGGGTTGACAATTGGACTTGATGATCTTAGAGGTCTTTTCAAACCTTAATGATTCTGTGATTCTGAGAGCACTGGGGTTGTTCAGCCTGAAGAAGGCTCCATGGAGACCTTATAGTGACTCTCCAGTACTGAGAGGGATTGTAAGACAGAAACAAACCTGAGCATGGCCTATTGCAATAGGACAAGGCGAAATGAGTTTAAACTAAAAGAGGGTAGACTTAGACTGGATATAAGGAAGAAAATTTTTATGATGAAGGTGGTGAAGCACTGGAACAGGTTGCCCAGAGAGGTCATAGATGCCCCCCCAACTGTGAAGTTCAGGTTGGATGGGGATCTAGGCAACCTGAGAGAGTTGAAGATTACCCTTCTTACTACAAGGGAATTGGGCTAAATGACCTTGAAAAGTTCCTTCCAACTCAAACTATTCTATGATTCCATGAAACTTTGGGACTGAGAGCTGAGTAGAAACATCCATACATGTGTGCACACCTGATAGGCTTGGGGCCATCTGTAAGGCTGTCCATGCCCTTGAGCCTGCATCCAGGCTTACAAAATAGCTATGAGGGTAGGCAAAGGGGACCTCCTTCATCTGCAGAGGGAATAAAGAAGAGATCCAACTCACCCTCTCAGCTCCTCAAATTCAGTCATAGCAAAGTCTGAGGCTTGAATTGCCTCTTGTAGCATAAACCACGTGTTTAAAAGGTATGTGGTGTAATACCAACCTCACCCATCTGGATGGAAGCGGAATACACTGGCTTTGTCTGCACAACCTTACCTGGCAGCAATGATGGGTGGGGGATGGTGCCCACCCGGTGTCAGAACCATGCAAGATGGGCCAGAGCGATGCCAAGGAAGCAGTGGCATGAAAGAACTCTTGTTCATATTTTTCCCCTTCAGCACAAAATTTTCTAATCCTTGTATTTTATTTCAGGGAATTATTTTTCCGATAACCTCAAATCTGTTTCAGAATTGATAATTACACAGAACAGTTTTTTTTAAATTTCCTAAGCTTAGCAATGGAAAAAATCAATAACATTGAATTCTTGTTATAGGGCTATTAATTAAATACATTTTGGGTTTTAACCCCAAGTCATGATCTACACAAGATAACATTCCACTTCTTTTTTAAACAGTAAAATTACTGCAAATACTCTCTCAGTACAGGAAATTATGCCATCCCCATAAACACTAATAGACATACCCATGAGATCTTGCTTGAAATCTTCTGACATCAGTGTGAAGGTGCCTCCTCTGCTTCTATTTGGCAGAGCATCCCCCCTGTCCTGCTCTGCTCCTGCATTGGGGGAGGGTTGGCTGCCAGCAGGATGGGGGGGCTGGCAGCCTTTATTGCCCTGCAGTGTTTCCAGCATAAATCAGCTAACACCTGCTGGCAAAAATTCACCTCTGGCTGAAACTTGGCAAAAGCAATCTGGTTACTGACCCGAAACATTGTCACTTTAAACAAGTATCTATGCCCCAATGTCTGTCAAGTTATTTTCTGTTATACAGAAGCACTATAGCTGGTCACAACACCTTTTTAAACAGGTGAGGAGGTCAATAAAGCAGCTTCAGAGACAGCAAAGAGGAGGACTGTGGTTTCATGCTGTAAAAGTGCAGTCACGGTGCTTTGCCCTCCACGGGGAGAGATTATGCTAGAGGTTAAATAAAATGGCTGCAGGAAAAGAGCAATGTAACAACCTCCTCTCTGTTTTCACATGCAGTGGCTGCAAAACACCAGAGCTGCTAATTGAAACTAAAATATGTGTACATACTTAAAATGAGGACTATGGAGTTCATAGGTTAGCTGAGCAAAGCAAGTGCTGCCCTGTCTAGAATTTGCCACCGGTTTCACAGTTTCGCTGTATCAGAGAGGTCAAACCCACCACCCTTATTTTTCAGAGGGAGAACTGGGCAGGGAGAGGGGCAGAGATTTGCTTACCCTTCCCCAGGTTGTCCTCACTCCATGCAGCCCCAAGGGTGCACATTTTCCAGGTGACCCCACAAATGGTTCACATATCTCCACCCAAAGCTCACGTACAGTCAGACAGGTTCAGCAGGAAAGTGGTTTTCACTTTGGGAAAAAAAAATTAAATTTTACTTTACTTCACCATCACACCACCCTTGAGAATTTCATCCCCTTCTGTCTTACCATCCTAAGTTTTAGGAAGAAAACAGAATCTCTTTCTACAGCTTGAATCAACAAGGGCACTGGCAGACCTTTGGGGGTGTGTGGTGACAATAATAACAGGATTCCTGATCTTGTACAGCTCCAAAAGGGGTAAGTCAAATTGCTGCATTACCATTATATCAGCTCATGTATGACTAGCAGGAATTTCTTACTGAAAGCATACCCAGGCAAGGGGCTGGGATCAGCACTGCCTATGAGTTTCCTGGAGGGCTTTGAGGGGTTGGTAAAGACCTAGAAATTTAAAGAATAACACTACAGCCCCACAGTAGCACACAAAGTCATTTCCTTGAATAAACAAGTCCTCGGTGGGGCTGAAACCTGGACAAGGATTTGCCTCTGGAGTAGCTCATACAGAAATTACAGAAAATGTTTATTATTATTATTATTATTATTATTATTATTATTATTATTATTATTATTACTACACCCCACAAGAATCATGGTAACCCACAACAGTGCAATACACAGCCTGGGGCTGAGCTGCCCTCATTTACTCATCTATAACCCTGTTTAAAAAATAACTCTGTGGCCTTGTGGTGCCACAAGGATGGATTTTGGTGGGAGGTGGCTGCGTAACCCTCACTGCTGGGGGTGGCCAAGGGACTTCATTTGGGTACAGAAATGTGACAGAATGAGGAGGGCTGCAGAGAACATGAGAAGGGATTGAGGGCTTTGTTCTTGCACCCTTCCCCAAAAGGAAGCTGAGTACAGAACTGCTTCCAGATGCCTGGCAATTATTTATTCCTTTGTTGTTGCTTTTGTTGGTTGGTTGGTTTTTTGTGGTTTTTTCCCCTCAAAGTGCCTATCTTTTCCCCCTCTGGCTTAAGAAGCAAGAGCTGGCTGTCTGAAATGTATCTCAGCTCTTAGAACTGTATGCTAGCAAGACGTCATGGGCTTAAAATATAGAAATGTGCATGCTTCAAGAGGGAAGAACTACATTACTGGATAGAGATATTACCTTACTAAAAAATTAACTTGAAATTCAAAGTCTTCACTACAACAGTAAGAAACACATTTGGGTTTGGCCGAAATGAACAGTAGTCAAGACACTCCTTGAGTGCATTTGTCAGCATCAGTTCTGACCTCAAGTGCTATGGTCTCCCTTTAGGTATACAAAACATCCCGAGATATATATCCCAGCATCTTACCTTTGTGAACCACGGGGTGGTCAATGGGCCAGAACAGACACAGGCAGGACAAGAGGGAGACTCTACTCTGGCTTGAGTTCAGCAGATCAACAAATCTGTATTTACATTTCTGCAAAAAATATTAAGTAGATATTCTGTATGTATATAACTCAGTCATCCATTGTGACCTGTTGAGAAGCACCTGTCTAAAATGAACAAGGAGGAGGTGAAATCAGAAAGGGAAAACCAGAGCAAAGATGAGGAAAAATGCAGAACCAGTCTCTAACAACCACCCTGACAATGAAGGGCCCATGTTTCATGGCACATCTGTATTTTAGGTTCCATAAGCCCCACTGACACCATAGGGAATGGCTTGCATTAGGCTCTAAGCTGTAGGTGACACCATTAGAAGTCACCTTTTCTCTTTCAGTCTGCATGTTCTGCCAGATCCTGCAGACCAGCAACCTGTGACCATGTTCCAAGAGGACACAAACTCCTCCTGTGCTTCCCATCTTGCTGGTTCAGGCTGCCCCCCTGACCAGGGGGCTGCTCTTTATAAACCAGTTACTATGTTTTATCCTCTGCTCCTGCCCGTTCCAACTGAAAAAAAAAGAAGTTTGACCACAGCTATTCAGGCTGTTCTCAAAAAGGAAACCAACAAAAATAAAAATACTTGTTTGGAGCAGGTTTTTGCTTTCCTGAACCTTTCTATAGCAATCTTGGATTACATGCAATTTAATTTGCTTATATACACTGCCTTAAAAAAACAAACACAAAACCACAAACCAAAAACAACCGAGATACTCACCAAACCCAAAAACCTAAAATACTTCTTACACAGCTGTTACTAAAACCATAAAATCATTGACTTAGAGAGTCATAAAAATGGGATTTATTGTACATTTCCTGCTCCAGCCAGGGTCTTGTTTCAGCGCCCTCAGGTAAACAAAACACAGGGGAATATTAACTTATTTTAATAATATTTCAAGCCTCTTCATGGATGATTTGGGAGTAGCAAGGAAGAAGAAAAGGTCCTTTTAATGCTGTCTCTTTCAGACTTGTAATTTTGGGGGCTGATATTATTAGACAGCTCATTATTAACTCTCCTGTGGCCTGCATGACACAGAATAATTTTTTTCATATTAGCGCTTGCTCGCATTACCTGCCCTCTCAAAGTCTCAGCAAAATAAATCTATTTGCCCAGTGTTTTGCATCCTGTGTTAGAGGTAAAATTAACAGTACAGCTAGAAACTTTATCTTCAACAAGGAGCCCAGTTAACAAGCATTTCAAAGAAAAAATTATGCCAACAGTGATTCTGCTTAATATTGCCTTTTGCAGGTGTTCAGCCTTTCAACTTAGCCACCCACTTGCAAACATCTCCCACAGGAGTCTCATTTTGCAGGGTGAATTTTTTTGCTGCTTGGTACTTTCCCTAAGTTTCGTGGCCAGGTCAGGGCTCACAGCTTCTTGAGCTCAAAGTTTGCACCTGCAAGCCCAATTTCCCACCCTGCTGCTGGACCTTGTGTTGGTGTTCCTCCAGAAAAGCACAGCCAGAGCTGTTGCCAGGGGTAAGAGCTTCTCAAAGCACTCAGCCACACACAAGACCTTTTGGAGTTCATAGCACAATCCAAAAATTGAACCTCCTGAGGTGTCCTTGCAGTCCTCCTCCAACAGTCCTCCCAGGATGTTTTAAGCACAAGAGTGGATGGAGTGTGCAATGCTGAGCACAAGAGATGCCAGTGAGAAGAGAAATGCTCTTGGGTCTTGTTAAGATGAATTATATCCACGGCTTTCCTCACTCCTTGGTTTCACACACATTTCAGGCACTTTGAGTGAAGCAATGGGTGGAGCTTTCATCTTTTTCTCTGGGTGAGCACATCTTACATTCAGAGCCAAAAAATGTTCTCTATCCATAATCTGCTCAAATCTGTGACCCCCGTACAAAATTCAGAAATAATGCCAGAGAGCTTTTTATTGTTCAACATCTTTAAAATCATCTAAACATCATGTCCACTGCCATGCTCTTTCCTTTGTAAGCAGATTGCCTAAAGCCTGTGATCACGTTCAGAACAATGTTTTTTCATTTCAAAATAAAGAAAAGCAGAACAACTTCTGATCCATCACCATATGTACAGCTCTGTGTTCCTATGGAAGAATTCATATCAACACACTTGCATGTTTTCACAGTCATGCAAGTTCATCACCAACATATAGGAAAATAAGGCAAAAGCATCAGGCAGGTGCTTACAGCTAAAAAACCTAAGAAGAATCTACTTTCCAGAGGCACTGACAACATGAACCTTGTCCCCAGATCCACAAAGGTCCCCCTTTAGGTAACAGTACTGTGAGTGCTTGTAAGACTGCCACATTTGTCTGAATACTTGCAGAATGAGTTTACATTGTGGAAAATATTAAGATAACAGCAAAATGGAGCTGAGATGGTCACACTCCTGAAGCAGAGTTGGCTGGACACTACTCAGGCTCCTGGACTTAAGACTACACATGCCTTTTCCTACATTTTGGAACAAAGTAGCTCCATTTTCATTTAGTTCCAGTGTTGCTCATGGGTCTGTGTTAATACAGCAATTGTCTGTACAGAGATGGTGCAGCTACCTACAGCCACATATCTGTATTGGTTGTAATTGCTGTCCTGAAGGCAGTTCTTGTTCTGGTGGGTACCCCCTGCTGCTGCTGCACTGGAGCAGACACTGGGGAGGATGCTCGGCTGCTTCGCTTCCCACAATACAATTTGATTTTATGTTAACCACTTGCTCAAGTGTTTATGAACTAGAGATAGCCTCCATGGTAGTATTATGCATAGATGCTCAATTTAAATATGCATTCAGTTATTATTCTAATGTGTGGAATTGCTCTACACCATCAGGGTGACCATGCAGTGAAAAATCCATCCTTCCCTCCTACCATAAACCATCCTAGAGACACAACAGAATCCTTTCCCAGTTATAATCACCTCCAGATGGAACATTTAAGGCAAGACACCCTGCAAAGCTCAGCAATGCCATTTACATTACACAGCATCTCTAGTCTGTCCCCTCCAGAAATAATTTGAGATGCTCATATTAAAGGCCAGAACCACTTAGAATTTAATTTTGTTAAATGGTAACTTTAGTATTGCAGATTTACAGCCTCTCGGGTTGCACAGCCTGAGCCTGCCTCTGCTCCTGCTCACCCAGATTTATGAGCAGGGCCCAGCAGTATTAAGTACCAAACCACAGTCCTGCCTGAAAATCAGCCCTGCACAAAGAGCTGAGTTTTACAGAAACAGCCCAATCATGCCAGGTGCTGAAAATCAGGCTCACCCCTGATTTCAGTGGGAGCTGATTGGGTTTGACGTGCCCTCGGATCAAGTATTCCCTATAAATAGAAGCCAACACAGTTCATGTACATTTTTATGCATGTTTTAGCAACTACCAGTGGCATCACAAAGGGCTCTGTGTGGGGACCTCAGCACCCTTAGGAAAAGAAACGTGGGCTTTTACTACCACACCTGCAGGCCACACAAACAGCAGATGCTCCAGAAAACTAGGAAATCAAATCCTGTAAAAACAATTTCAGTTTAAGGACCCAGGCACACAGAAGTTTTTAACTCTTGCAGGTGAGGACTCCCAGCTGCCTTACATACACCTCCTCACTCACATCCTTGCTCCACACTTACTGCACCCTCCCCTTACAGCAGGGAGCGTGCACAGCTGATGATGCTTTCCAGAGCATGATGCTTATTTTTAACTTCACAAACTGTTGGGGTTTTTTTTTCCCCATTTATGGTTTACTGAAAAGCCTGCTGAGGCTGCAGCTGGTGCTATGACTCTGTGAGGGTGTCCAGTTTTTGCCACCTTATTTTACTTCTGTAAGAGTTAGTGAAATAGAGCAGAAAATAGGTGTAGAAAGCATCACAAAGGTAAGGAAGAGCTAGTGGTCTATAAGCACAAATAGCACAATGCTAAATATTTAAGTGTAAATCCATTACATGTAATCCATAATCTAGCCCAAGGTAAGTGGGACTCTGAAAATCTTATTTTTAGGCAGAACCTTTCCTTTCCTTGCCAGGCCTTTCAGCCCTTTGCAGCAGTTCAGTATGCCCAGTGATTTACTTTCACTTCACAATACACACTACATCAAGCTAAAGCTATTCCCCCCCAAATAATGAAATTTGAGGCATGCTTTGGGAAATGTGAGACTTTCAGATCAAAGTTCTTAATTCCACACACACTCCAGTTGTGGCAGAATAAAAATCACTAACATGTTCATCACCCTACAGTTTCCTGATGATACAAAAATAAATTTTAATGAATAAATAAATAAAAATTAATTTTAAAAGGTAATGAGATGACAGTGTTGAGAACTAAATATTTTAAAGCTGCTTTACTTCTCTACTCAACAATTTCCATAGCTCAACTAACTCTAAGGGAAAAAGCTAGTGGCATTTTCCCAGAAAAATATTTATAGGTTTGAAGTGTAGCCATTTTGCTGACTCTCCCCTAGCATTTTTCACCATAAAACTCGCCTCCCATAAAACTAGCCTCCCAACAAGCTTTCTTCAGGCTAGGGTTTGTTTGCCCCCCACCCTCCAATTTATAGGCTTTTCATACAACAATGCTTTTTTCCTCTCCCCAAAGCCACAGGGCTTGCTAACTAAAATTAGAAACACAAAACCTTTTTTAGCAGTAGAGCTCACAAGCTTACACCCAAGTATTTGCCCGAGTAACTAGACAGGAATAAGCCTGATCAAGGTTTTGTGACTTAGCTTGCATGGTTTCCCTGCTCACTAAGGACTTATCAAATACCTGACCTGCCTGCCCCTGCTCGCAGGGCTATCAGTCACCATGCTAGAATTATTAGAATGTAAGCTTTAAAAATTATATTTTGCAACAAGACATCTTTTATCAGTAGCTTTCCTTAGGGAGAAGGCAGCAGGGTTATCACCTGCTTTGCACCTCTGCTCCACTGCCTCTGTATGGTGGTTTCTCAGTGGTCCTTGGTGGTTATTGCTGGTTGTTCTCTGTCCCCATCACCAACATGCAAAATTACAGTACTGATATGCAGCTTCTCTTTTTTTTTTTTTTCCCCTGCTTGGATCTTCTGCCAGCAACTGGGGTTTTGAGAAGCTCCATGGTGATGCTGGTTTGAAAGGCTCCAGGATCCTTCTGGAAAGGCATCCAATACCTATTGAAGCTGTGCTGAATGTCAGCTCAGCCAACAAAAGCCCTGGGGAAAATGTCCATCTCCTCCACCAGCTGAAGAGATGTACTAAAACCAAATGGAACTCTGATTCCACACATCTCTTAAGAAAATGATTGTGATCACTTTAAACTGGTGCCTGTGCCACTACACTTGCTCCGAAGCAAGTGTCACAGGCTCAGCACATTTCCTCAGCTGCTTCTTTGCCCTTTGAAGTCCTTTTGCTAATTCAGAACAATGAACTACTGAGATTAATTCTTTCCCTTACCTATCTTGATGTAGCATTGAACAATATTCCTGACACCTTCCACTTGAAAGATGCAAATGGAACCAAATCCAAATAGCAGAGACCATATTTAGGGTTTTACTGTAACAGGCATGAGAGAACTTCCTACCCAGTTCTTCTGATATTTTCTTGACAAACACATGTTCATACTTTGATGCCTCCAAGTTTTACACTTTAAAGCATCCTTTATTTACAAATGACCCTAAAGCTGGATGAGTCTGCCTCATGTACAGAGTGGAACAGATGACACCTCAGATGAAATTTTTAACTGCAATGCTTAAGTCTGTCAGATACAACCAACCCAAAAGGGATCAGTTAAGACCTACACCATGGATTCAGTCACTGAGCAATGTCTTTGCCAACAACTACCTTCAACTTTGCTATCTGCCTTTTCTTCTCACTTGTGTATGACCATAATTAGCATAAGCATAATATATAGAACATTCTTAGTTTAACTTCTCATTCCTTTGTATGCCTACACAAGGAATGGTTTCATGGCTGTTGCTACTCTGTCCTTACTCTTATAAAAAAGGTTATCAATTCATTTCTATTTAGAAATAATTCCACTCTTGCCAAACACAAATCTGTTCTCTGCACTGGCTGCCCATTGAGCTTACCTCAAATAAAGCCAAACTCAAAGGCCAATGGCAAGAGCAGAGGGGTAACCTGTGCTGATAATGTCTTCACCACCTTCTGGTAACTGCCTGAAGATGCTGAGAAGATACAGAGTTATGTTGTTAATGGACAGTGAACTGGATTTCCTAACATCAGGGTTTAAACCATTCAGCTATCATAGTCTTGCACCTTCCATCTACTCCCACAGCTCCCACCTTTGTTACTTGTGAGAAGGCACTTCTAAAGATGATTGTTACCACAACCAAGGCAATAGCCTGAAAGTCTACACAAGAAACAATTCAAATCCCCTTACTTTACCCTAAGCTCAACATATGCTTTTCATTTGGATTTTAGTACCAACATTTTCTATTGATGAATTGTGTGAGCCATGCTGACACAGTATCCAGGGAGCAGGTCGTTGTGACCTGGTAGTCCTAGGAACAGCATGACTAATAGCAAATTAGGTATGGTTTTGGACATGGGTCAAGGGGCTATTTTGATTTTGTTACGTTTTAGTATAAATATTTACAGAGTCTGTAGCATGTCCAATAGCAGAAGCATACAAGGAACAGTAAATTAAGTCAAAAACCCTTGTCATTTTGGGGAAGATTTTCCTTGATCACAAAAGTGATCTTAAAAGTGTTCTTAAAAACCAGGCAGAGCTGTAGTGTATTTGGAAACTAGTTATTTGACTGGAAACAGTTGCCCCCATCCATGAAACTCAATCAAATGTCATTTCAATGCTGTCATGCACAGCCATGCCAGTGTTCCAAGGCCTGCCATAAGGAGTGAGATGAAAGCAGTTTCTCTGTATTCATTCAGTCCTTCATTTATCAGACAAATTTAAGAGTGAATACAACTACAATAAATTACTTCAACAGTATCCAAAATACATTATGCAGTTAAAAGATGCCTGAATTTGAATATAAAAACATTTTGAATCCTGTATCTAAAAACCCTTTTGTTTATTCAAGAGGATAATTGCCTACACCTATAAACCCAGCTTTGAGTTTGATTCATCATGACAAAGTGATTCACCCAAAATATGTCACAGCATTACTTCAGGAATACCTGAACTCACAGAGTTTCCAAGCTACCAGCAAGTGACTTTGAATTCACTCTTCAGAATGAATCACAATGCTGAATCCCAGGACCAGGGAAACTTTTGGAAGAAATAATTCAGATGCAAAACATATTTACTTATATTCAAGGTTCCTTGAATCTGGAATGAATAACCCCTGAAGCCATCCAAGCCCATGGTGACCTGCTGGACAGGGCTCACTATCTTTCCTCAAATCACCAGCACCATTTCAAGACACTCTGGGGAGAATGCCATTTCCCACTGCAGCAAAACCAGAATAATCCAAGTGTCAGTTTGGCTACCTATTCCTTTTTTTATCTAGAAAAAAAGTCACTGGAGCATAAAAGGTTTAGCAGTAGCGTTTGCTTTCAATGGTAATTTTCTGTCCTGATGGACACTTGATCCAAACTGGCTCCTTATGGGACCAGCTCAGCCATCTGTGCTTTATGTCCCAGGAATTACAAACACTACTGGAAAAACGTCATGAAAAGCCACCTGAGATGCCTCAATGTATCATCACAGAATTATAGAATGTTAGGGGTTGGAAGGGACCTCTAGAGCTCATCTAGTCCAAGCCCCCTGGCAAAGCAGCATCACCTAGGGCAGATCACACAGGAATGCATCTGAGCAGGGTTTGAAAGACTCCAGAGAAGGAGACTCTACAACCTCTCCAGACAGCCTGTGCCAGTGCTCCCACAACCTCACGAGTCTGTCCTCATGTTGAGGTGGAAGTTCTTGTGCCAGTGCTGTCATCCTCACCTTCCAGTGCTCCAGTTTCTCCTCATGGTGAGGTGGAACTTCCTACATTCTAGCTTAAATGTCACCATGTTCTAGCTCACAAGGCCACCAGCTGATCTTACCAAGAGGTTGCCATGGTGTGTCAGCTCCAGAGAAACAACTCCTTCACTACCTTCTTCTCCAAACTCACTTGTTCAACAGGCTCACCACCATCTGTCTAGTGCACAGATCCAGGCTGCCTTGAGGTGTACTTGATGTGCTCTGCTCTGCCTTCTACAAGCAGGCCTAACCCTAAGCAGCTTTGTGGGAGCTCAACTGAAACCAAAAATCCTAGAACTAGAGTAAGCAAGGACAACACGCACTCAAAACATGGATAAGTCCACTTAATTCTGCTCATTTCCCTGTTCTTTGTTTTGGTTCTGAGCTTGCTGAGTTCTTGCAGGAAGGGTAGTTCAGGTGGAATGATCTCAGGCAGCTGGACAGCACAGGCATGTAAGGGCTCCCACAGAAACTGTAGAGTCTAAAAGGGTCATGGCTAAATCTAATCTGTCTGTGTCAGAAGCAGCTCCTAGCAGGGACGCTGCACTTGTTATCTGTTTGTCAGAAATCACCTGGTATCTGGGCCTCCTTCAGTAACACCTCAGACACAGGAGAGCTGGCAGGGATCCGAGGTGAACACCCAACCACAGATGCTTCATACTTGAAAAGATTAAAGACACACACTTAATTCTCAAACTTGAGTTTTTCAAGAGTTGGTCTTAAAAGCAGGCATTATTTTTCCACAAAAGGCTACATTACAATCAAAATCTTAATTAAATCTTAATCATAATTAAAGTCAAGACATTTGAATGTATTAAATTTTAAGTATTATAGAACAGAACTCTCAAACCTCCTGGTCAACTTAACTTCTTTCTAGACATTCTTCATTACGGTGCAAAATTATAGATTTAAGAACAGTTCTGTGGAAATAACACGAAATGCATAATTAGGAAAAATATAGATATACTGTCTTACTTGCTTAGGACAATCTTATTCCAGTAGTTTTTTCCTCTGGACAGAGGAAGCTATTGTTAACTGAGCACACAACAGCTCTTTCATAATAGAAAAAGTTACCAGCATGCACAGAAGTTGCATCAAGAACAGGGGCTCTATACAATGTCCAGAGCCTGCTGAGAAACACGCTGCTTTTATACACTGTGGATTACAGAGCACAACCATCTGGTCAGCTTTCAAGCTAAATGAGCCTCTGCTACCCTTGCATGCCAATTTGCACAGCTGATAAAAAAAAGCCTATTATACAGCTGCCTAAGTAATGCCCCATGTTAGAGTTTTAGCAACACTCTCCTGTTTTATGATTATTTCGAGTTTTATACTTTCACAATACATTTATTTTTCTGTGGGTACAACTGGCAGTGCTAAGTACTACAGAAATGCTTTTCTTGCTTTATTTTGTAAAAGCAAGCCTTAAAGGATAATGGCACTAAACTGACACTTTTTACATGGTTTTTAATTCCTTCTTCCAACTTTTTACAAGATTCACTATCGCAGAAGCCAGAAGGTGAGGGATTGAAAGAAGTCTTCACATAAAAGCTCTAAGGATTGATATTTAATGAACTGTGAGATGTAAATCACTGCACAACAGCACAGTTTAAGCTTCAAATACTAGGATAACATTTATATTAAAAATAATTCACCTACAGATAATACAGTCTAGTGTTTATTGTATGTTATGGAAGTTACACTTGAATTTCAAAAATTTAAAACATATAAAAAGTGGTTAAGGGCTAACATTTTATCAACATGTGATAAATGTGTAAGAATGCTTATTATACAGCAGGGTACAATGGTAGTGTTAATGCCAACAGGGCACCACAGAAGTTAGTTTAAAAAAAATTTCCACTAAGCTTTATACAAACAACACCACTTGCTGTTGTTTAAGAGTATCTGGAGAGAGAGGATTGCTGTCTGAAGGGTAAGCAGACCTGTAACATTTTTAATGTTAGATAGTGCCATAGTATGTAGACTGGTGAATGTTTCAAAATAAAACTAGAAATGCTGTCATTACTTCACAGAAATGCACATCCAATATTTGTTTTCAATAAGAACAATAGGTACAAGATTATAACTCTCCCTATATGAAATAATTTACACACAGATGAAAGCTACACTACCTAAAATAATCACTAAATACATTTTTCTTCTGGAAATAAACAAGCAATTTTTGTTTTGCATGATCAATATCAAAAAACATATAGCAGAAGTATTATTTTTTTAAACATAATTGATGCTCTAAATTTAAAAAAAAAAAAGAAAAAAAAGAAAAAAAAAGGAAGAAATGAGAAAAAAGAAGGTTTCCCATGAATGTGCAACCTAAAATCAACCAAGCTTATATTGTATTACAACCATATTAAGGAACCACTGATCAGAAATACAACTTTATGGAAAAAAGTTTATAATCCACAAAACTGTTCATCAGGCCATGAAGTAAAATAGCTCCACAGTTTACAGATAAAACTGAGGCCACATAGATGCGTGCTAAGTCTTATCTCCAGTAAGTAGGTACTTAGGCAGAGGATGTGACACTTTGTTTGTAGACAGCATGGTATGCATTTCTCAGCAAGACATAAGGGAAACAAGACTCCAAGAGATCCATGGTCAGGAAGGGAGACTCCTGCACAATCTGAAAAACACCAGAAACAACAGGTTTTGCAGAGCACAGCTCCTGCTCATCTGTTTCATGGAAATATTTCTGCTCTGCACCACAAAACCAGGCATTTCAGAGCAAAAAGGAATTATGCAGGGTTGAAATGTTGGGGAGAAACACATTGCTATGAACCCACCACTTCTCAGAACTTGTCATTTAGCTTTCCTATCTATATAGTCATAGACCACCCCTGCCACTTCCAAAAGATGCAGAATGCTGAAAGGAAAACCTCTGAGCAGAGAGGATTTCCCCACACATACTCTGAAAAGCACTTCTTTAATGTGAAATTTCATTTTAATATTGTATGTACTAAATGTAAAATGTATTAAATGTATGTACTAAACGGCCAATAAGAATGATCAATGTGATAAAGTGTTCTAGGCAACCAAGCATGATGACAAAAAAATGTGTGTGTGTGTGTGTTTTGGGGGAAAGAAAAAAATTTAATTTCTGACATCAGAACACCATGAAGAATGACATAAAAGTTATTTCCACTGTTTGCTGAACTACAACAGAAAAGGTGGCCCCCAAAGCCCCCTTGTTGAATGATGCAAGGTGAAGCCTACCCCTGAAGTTAGTAACATAACATAGACAAAAGCTTACCATGTCTAGTAGTAGGTAAACAGATTCTCTGTTCCTTGTAGTAGTTTTGTCTGTCTCCTGGCCAATCTTCAGTAGACTGGATGATGCAAGCTACACAAAAATGAGCATTTCAAAGCAGTGAATAAAACAATGCATTGTTTGACTTCTGCTATTTTGCTTTACACACACACACAAACCAGCAGACCCTGCAGTGCATCAAAAGCTACAGAGGAAAGTAAGTGATCCTGGACACAAAGCATCACTGGTCTTTAGTCTCAGTGAGCCATTTTTGTTTATTTCTAGCAAGGTTTAATAAGCAGTCTGAGCTATTTTAATACAACCCATTAATTAATTTATTGCAAAGAACTTTTGCTCATTCTCACTGACTGATCATCATAAAGTTCCTCTCAAAACACATATAAACATATTGGATTTTCTTAAGATTTAAAGTGACTGGTGTGCTTCTTTTCTGAAGTTATACCCATTTTGCAACAGAAGGACAAGTCAAGTTTTACTTCCTCAATTATATTTTTAACTGAAGAAATCTCGTTCTAAAGGCTAATGGTGAATATTTTATCAGACCATGAGCACCACTACAACACTAGTTTTGAAAGATATCCTAGAAAATTTAACGTGTTCTTAGGTATTTACAAGCTCAGGATGAGAGAATACAGTAACATAATGCAGATGAACTGACAACCCATGTTTTCATGCCTTATAGAAATTTGGAAAAAACAAAAAAACCCCCTCTTTTCAACTTTCAGATGTACAATCATCATTTATGCCCTTACACCAAGCAATGGCAACATGCCTACACCACATGTTTACCAGAAATGGATTTTAACTTTAAATGTTAACTTAACAATCTAAATCAAGACTCCTCTTGAAATAATTCTGTCATTAATCAACTTGCAATATGAAGTGAATGTGTTCAAAATACTGTTAGCACATTCTCATCAGTATTAAATAACCTAGTAAGTTTTTTCCATATTTCATTAACTTCTGACAGGAAAGCAGACGATTCTCAGCAGTAAATTTTCTTCTTAAGAGGAATATTTTTCTTTCAGACTAACACTAAGTGATACACAAAAGGTGTTGGAAAAGAAAAATAATCAAAATATCTGAGCCATCAAGTCATGGTCTGTGCTGTAGAAGCAGTGGTCTGAAACCACTTTGTAAACACTGAAAAAATTCAAGCTTCATATCAAAAGTGGTTTTATCACATGAAACTATACTGGTTTCCTTCACTTGTCAAATGTATGCAACTTGACACAACCATTTCTCTTTCATCTTTTACAGCCAGCAGTTGCACTACACAGGGTCAATGGCCAAGGGATTTTTTTTTCTGTTTTACAAAATGCAATGAACTTCTAGAAACGGAAGATCCTTTTAGGGAAAAGAAAAAAAAAAGCTTCTGTGGACTCCTAGTTACAGAAAGTTACCATTATCCCACCCTCATAATTGTGTAAGGCACCAAAAATAAGGTGGAGAAGAGATACTTTTTCCTACTTCAAGGCCAAACAGCAAAAATCCAGAATCACTCAATCTCTAGTAATATTTAAAATATAAGATGAAGCTTTTAGTCTTTAGCTCCCTTGTGTTGGATAATTAAAAGCCACTTCAAAAATCCTCCTTCTACTTGGGCAGCACATCAAAATGCATTTAAAATGCATCACCACCACCTAAGGGTTTCTGAGGCTTTTTTTCTAAGCATCACTAAGGATTTCAGAAGCTTTGATCTTCAACCTACTCCAAAGCAAAAAAAAATTCCTCTCCCCAAACACTCATGTAGAATTCTGCTATCAGACAGCTCCTGTTTAAGAGAGGCAGACATGTCAAAAGGTATGACTCAAAAGGCACTCTGGAGTTACCTTCTGAGAAGAGGTAAAATAAACTGAAGAGTCCAACATAACATGGGAACAAGCCTGCTAGATAGGATCTTGATTTTATATACATTTCTTTTTCCAGTCATGGGTCACACAAAAGATATGTGCTAAAATACTAAAGATAATACTGCAGGAAAAAAAAAAATGACACTTGTGTTGATTTGCTACTGTTTCTTTCCAACATCACAGAGAGCTGACACTTGCTAAAGGATTTAGTACTAAATTTAATCTACATATAGACTTATATGCTTTTCTCTCTTTTGCATCAAAACCAGATTTATGTGCAACCAGTTGCATTTTGTCTCCAGGTAATTTTCCACCTAAATTTGAAAATACTTCCTGAAGTCAATAAATATTTCTCGTTGAGAATTTTATTGCTAGTTTTAAAAAAGTACCTTGCCCACACCTGATTTTCTCCTAATCAAAATCAACACTGTATTATACTTATACAATAACTTTAGTTTCTCTGCAATCAATAACTACAGGAAAATAAGTAACATTACAAACACTACAGAACAATATTGCTATTGGAATGAAGGTTGCCTAATCAATAATCATCCATGTTAATCTAAATCTTTATAGGATGCTCTGAAGACTAAAACTGCTCAGGGCTGTTAACCCTTTAAGCAACCCTTGCAGTGACAAACACATTAGTAATTTAATGACAGCCCTGGGCAAGATGGACTATGTATAAAAACAGCCTGAGAAGCTTTAGGGGGTGAGACTTCCCCTCTTTAGAGGAGTTAGCTCTAGAATTGAAGTTATACATACAGCCAGGAATTCTTTAAGACGGTCTTCAATGCTTCCCTTGTGGATAGTAAATAAAGCTGCAGCAATCTGGTTGATAGCTTTGGCCAAGCAGTGAATGTTGTTGCAATGTCCTAAACAAAAACACATACAAATTACCTCAGCATCACCTCTGAAAATGACAGTAGTCTTGGGAAAACATCACCAAAGAGAAAACAGACTTGTCACCATGAAAGATCAACTTTAAGCATCTTACACAACGGGAGCCAAGTTCTGGCACTTTGAAACTGGTATCAAGAAAGCCACCAGAAGTACAGATGTCCCTTCTGGATGTTGCAATGGTCACCACACATTACAAAGATCCTTGTGGCTCTTAGAAAGAAGGAAAAAATAATATACCCAAAGTTTATTTGGCTTCTACAGAACTTGAGAATATTCCCACTAGACTAGGCTAAGAAGACACATGCAAGCAGGATTTTTTCCAGCTAACTGGCTATTTTTCTCCCTTCAGTGTAAATGTAGTTTGTCATGCCCAGCCAGTATTCACCCAAGAGATCTACAGGAATACAAGAACAACTCCATCAAATTGCTAACTGCTGTATATAATATCTTGCCTAATATTTGCCCCAGCTTCAGAGCCCTAGAAGATAATTAAATTACATCAGTTTTCAAGGAGAGACCAAAACTGCTCCTCACTAAGCCCAGTATCTTTTCCAGACACTCAAACCTATCACTTTAAAACAAAACTAGTAAGACAGCTGGGCAAGTATCTTGGGAGGCTGCTGGCATATGAAAAGAAAGTGATCTTTGAAGGAGCTTAGAAGCATACAAGCATGCAAATATTGCTGATCTTACCAATTCCTTTTTATTGTTGCTGAGCACTGAGCTTATTTTTTCATTCAGTCATTTATCATAGCTCCAAGACCACACCTGAACAGCGAGATCAACTACACCCCACCACTCACATGAGAAAAACTAATTTTTTCCCATGCATATCACCATTCTTAATTTTATCTGTCATTTTAATGACCAATTTAGTCCGTGTCATAGCATCTATCTGCAGCTCTCTCCTCCTCTAGTATCCTCAATAAGATTGGCGGATATGGATATGCTGGTTGGTAGGTCCTAGTAAAGATCCCTCTGGACCTCTACCAGCAGCCCTCCCAGAAATGACACTCCCCCTGTCTCATTTTTCTTAAATTAAATATTGCTGCACAAATAAGCTAGTCCAAAAAAGAATAGCTCACTTTCTTTGGACATCTTAATTCTGCTTATTTTATTTTTTTATTAGTTTGTGAAGTGGCTTGATTTCTTTTGAAGTAACTTCATTTTTGTCTCCCAGCAAAGGAAATCAGCTGATAAACTGCTGTCTTCCAACGTGACAGATTTTAAGTGTTTAGAAAATGCTGTCTCTTTCAGATGAGTGTTCTACCCTAGCCTCTACACAACCTATTAGTCCTATGGCCTGATATTTGACTTAAATCTTCTTACTGGGAACAAAAATATTGCTCTGATAGAGTCTGAGCCTTTATCTGGAGGTAGTGGAAGAAACTGGCTTGATCTTGGAGAAGGCAGAGAGAACACAGACATTGCTAAAGCTCTCCAAGAACTGTCTGTATTTGGGAGGTATATCTTGCCAGATTAGGAAGCTGAAACTCCTTCAAATCTTGACTTGTTGATGGATAAATTCAGGGTTTGTCCAGGGAATTTACTTTGTAAAAAGCAGCATTTATTAAGTTCGCATTCTGGAAACAGCATCTATATTAAGTTTTTAAAACTAGACGTTCTAGGATAAGGGTAGAACACAGGAATAATATTGTGCAAGGAAGGAAAGACTGACAAGTTAGACTGAACTGTTTGTTCAGTTATTTTTGTGGGTGAACATATTTTATATATTGTTTCTGCCAGACTCTCTTCCTCAAGATAAAAAAAGAGTCCACTCAGTAAAGAATTACAGAGGCCACATCTCATAAAAAAAAAAATCAGTATCAACTCCTGATCCAGGTTAACTCTTAGTTAATCTAGATATAACTTTAGTCACAGTTCTATGAGTCACATCATAAACTGTCACATCTTAATGACTGTGCTTACTTGAAGAACCCACATTGGAACAGGCTTTGTCTGACTTCATGTTAAGAGTTACTGAATGCAAATGAAAACACAGGAACTATTTGAGCTACACGATATAAAACTGCCAGAAGATGTGAATTATCTGCTGTTTGAGCAGGCTAGGACCCTGAGGACTAAAAAGGTCCTTGGAACCTTGAGGAAGGCAAACCTGCATGAGCTCTAACCTGTTGGAGAACCTCTAGCCAGACTCATGTTCTTACAGATTCATTTGCAAAAGGCTGTATGTAAAAATACAACCAAACATAACAAACTTTCAGTCCTGTGCACCTGGCAAGTAGTGCAAGTTTTGAGATTCCATGTAGATAAGATGCTTTTGAAGGAGAAACTGGTTGCAGAAAGTGCTTCCAGTTTCTTCACCAAATCTATAAAGAAGTAATATTTAAGAGATGTGCTCTTAAACACACATAAGCAAGTTCATTTGGGCTGAGTTGAGAGAATCAACCTGACTGCCCTTTAACAAGCAAGTTTCTACCTCTCCCCCTCACCAATCACATTCTGTATTCTCTGCTCTTTGTCTATATTCCAGGATTTTCATTCAGCCATCATGACTTTGAAAAAGCTCACAAAAAGCCACAACAATACTATGGGAGTGCAGGTAACATGAAGCAACTCTGGGCATTACAGATTGTTCTCCCTATTCATAAGAAAAAGTTGTTCAACTTTAAAATTTGTAACTTTTCAAGTTAATTTTCAAGTCAATTTTCAAGTTTTATTCATTTCAACAGAGTTTTATCCAACTTTTTAACAACTGGCAAAAAGCTAAACTATTTTTTCAAAATTAAACTATAGTTAATAGTGGCTCAAAACTGAGGAAAATGTTAATTAACCCAATTTAAAACAACCACTTCAGGTATCTCAAAAAATGTGATTTGCATACTACACTAAATAACACATAAGGCTGTCAGAACTTTTGGTCTTTTCCTAGTATTTCAAATTTTCAGAACTCAGGTTAGGCATTCTTTATAAGTTGGATTTTGAAGGGATTAAAAATAATGCAAATTGTAAGAAAGAGCAGAAAAAACACACACATGGTATTTTATGTGAACCATGCTGCACAATTCAAAGGAAATAACTTGAACAGCTGAAAAGTGACTTCTGTGTGTGTTGGAACAGTTCTGTCAGTCTTTCTTTTTTTCTTTTAAGTTGATTTTGTCTGACAGAGAATTCTTTTTTGTGGATTACATGCAAGGAATTTCCTCGAGGCAATTTTCATTTTTTTATAACTAAAGAAGTTAAACTTCTGCATGGGATATAGTTCTCTTCACAGCTTACACCTTCCAGATTCTGCTTTCAAAATTTTATGCTTAGTAATATGAACAGCATACTAAATACAGAAAAAACACCTTGTAAGAGTAGGTCAAAGCCAAAGTAAAGATAAGTAAAACATTTGTACCATTATAGAGTAAGTCTTGTACTAATTAATGTAGAATGTATGCTCTAGCAATTACTTATATCAGGACGAGATTGCCCCCTACAGTACCTGAACTTTTCTTAATAATCTCAGGTAGAAGGCTCATTTCTCATAGAAGTTTATCTCAAACAAAAGTAAATGCTTTTGAAGTAACTTTGAGAAGGACTTTCCTGAATTAGGGTTAGTTGGTTTTTAAGTTGGTTCTCTACACAATATAAATATTTAAAGAGATCCAAGAAACTGACAGGACAATTATGAAAAAAGCATTTAGAGAAAATATTTAGTTGATGTTACATTACCTTCAATGGCAGGGCTATACTGAGACATCACATTACTGGCCAGAGTTGGCAAGGAGACTGCCACGAAGACCATGAGAAGGCAAGCAATCTTATATTCTTCTTCTGGACTAATGTTTTCTAAAAACAAAAGCAAAGGTCTTTAAGTAGTCATCTAAAAATGTTTCATTTCAATGGCAGGTAGCTTAGAATATAAAATGTTTGCCCAACATGAAATTTAAACCCATCAACAAAAAACTTCATGGCTTTACTTTGCAAGAAGGAGTATTATGTATTATATATAACATCTATAGAGCAAATAAAATTTATTTTAAAGGGGCTGAGCTTGACACTCAAGTTTAAATAGTCAAACATCCCTTGGAGATGGCAGTATTTTCCCCTCCCAAAATTACTACTAAAGCAAGAAAAAACAACTTAGGTGTATTTAAAATATCCACTATCTGATTCTAACATTAACTGCCCATTACACATGGGGAAAAAATCCAGTGAAGTGCTCCGTAAAGAAGACAGGGAAAAAAGCTGAAGATCATCAAAAAGCACTTAGAGAGCCTTAATTCATGCCTTCTAACCTGCCAGAGAGCAAACAAAACTGAAAAGCTCGGACAGTGGTGCTTTAAGAGAAGTTAGGTGAAGCTTTATACACACATTAACATGTTTATTTTACCACATTTCCCCTTGTAACCCCATGTTAACACTTGCAAAACATACACAATGCTGTGAAACTCATGGAGTGCATTCAGCTGGCATTTCAGCTCCCAGTTCTCATTGCATGACACAGATCTGTCACACACCTGACTGTGTCCACAGTGTCATTAACTTACAGCAGTTTGCACCATTAGCCATTGAACCCCTTCCTTTCTAGGTCAACAAGTTAATTTGGAAAAGATTCTCAAGCTAACAAATCATCAGGCATGAATAATTCACTTTCTTATGCAATTTATAGAAGCAATACAAAGGACTCAAGATATAAAAGTCTCCTCCTACCACTTTAAACACTTCCATGCCTGGGTGCATTTATTTTTTTGTTCCCCTATTTCCAAGAATTTATTTTTTACACTTACATTTTTCAGTTGTAATTTTTACCTGATTTTTGGGAAGACAGTGCTACAACCAAGGCAGGATCAATCTCACAAGGCAGTCCAGCAGCTGATGACAGTTCATATACATTCATTGCCACCTGAGGACCAGTAGAAAGATTATTACAAAACAGACAACATTGAACACTTCCTGTGTAAACATGATAAAGCCCAGTCCTGCTGTCATGCTTAAAATGTTCACATCAGAGCTGGAGGTACCAAAGTTTCAGAGATTTGGCTAAAACATAATAAAGAGACCCTAGATTTTTGGGTTGTTTTTTTTTTTTATTGTTTTACACTGGGTCAGTACTTTGTGTGCTAGACTCGAATTTCTTTCTGCCAAGCCAAACAAAGCTTGTATACTTCTCCACATTACCTCCAAAGCAAACATCCTGACCTCCAATTAGGTTTTTCTTTACTGTTCAAAAGAAACTATCAAGTTTTCTCTACCAGATCCGAAGTATCACCTAATATCTGCAATCACTGCAGTTTTAGACAAAAGCCAAAAGTCACAGCCTGGTGCAATTTCAGACTAAGGCAGAAATTTTACAACATTCAAATATGGTACAGATTCAGTACGCAGTGATTCCAAGTGCCAAGAATTAGACTCTAGGTGACCCTGACACTTGAAGGAACTAAGAGCATCTTGAAATGTATTCAATTTTCCAGCCTGTCCCAGACTGTATTTTTTATTGCTATTCAAAAATATTCCACCCAGTTATTTCTCTCTTCCCCCAATTCACACTTTGTTGGACAAAGTATCTGAAGCTGTACATCAGATGAATCTCTGCAAAAGGAGGTTTATACAAAAGACAAACAACTATGGGAAATGCTAATGGTGTGTTTTACTGCCATTAATATTTGACAAGTTTTATACTTTGCCCATAGATTCTCACATAGCCTGGGTCAGTTGCACATAGGAGATATTGTGCAGACTGACCTCATTCCTCTGCTCCAGCCTGGCTACCTGAGGGCAAGTTCTGCTAAGAACAGCACACAAAGCTGTTTGCACAGTGCTTTGCTGTCAGCTGGACACCTGGGATTGGCCTCAGTACAGTCCTGCACTGAAAGAACTACACAGCATCAGGATGGGAGCTGGTTCACAATGAACTGTTTAAGAAGCAGCAGTGCAACAAATGCAAGCCTGTTTCTAAAAGCCTAGGATAGACATCCCAACATTTTAATATTAAAAACAGCCAAATAAAAGGAGAACAGATCCCCATTTTGCCAGTCATTTCAAATCGTAAGTTTCAGGGATACTAAAATATAACTAATGTTCCATAATAAGTATTTATTTCATCAACAGCTTTAAAAGCTATTTATGCTTTGCTTGGAAAGTTTAGTACTAGGAAATTACTGTGTTATGTCCTAAAATATACCCAATTGGGCAATTGTCCAAATCCAGTGTTCAAAGCCTTGTAAAGATCTGTCTGTTAACATGTCCTCAGCTAAGAAAAAAAGAGATCTGCCTTATTGTCCCAAAAGCAGCACTGCTCTGTGTAACCATGCCAGGAGAAAGCTCAGACAATGAGCTGCTGATTGTCCACAGGCCTTAATAGTCAGCAGGCTCACAGCACAGTTCTGGTCCTTCCAGCAATCTGGTTTGAAGACAAGGCTCTGGGGTAGCACATGCCAGAGTTCCCAGTAGTCCCAGCAGGCACTATGGACAGAATTATCCAAGGTTTGGCTCCTTCTCCATGCACAGTCCTCCAACATTCTCTGAGGAAGCTATGTACTCCCAAACAAGCCCACATGGCATCATGCTACACCACAAGCCATGACAGCTATGGTTGGTATCATGAGAACATCAGCATGGGGGACTGTACTGAAGCATTTAAAATTTATTTCAGACACTCTGAACCAGGAAAAAACTCCACACAGAATAGGTATATTTAAGTGTAGCGGGAGGAGCCATTCTTGCTCCTGAAGCTCGACGAGCTGCTGGTCTCTTCCAGGACTCCAGCCACCACACAGCACTTCCAGGGTAGAAGTGTAGCGGGAAGAGCCTTTCTTGCTCCAGAGGCTCGACGAGCTGCTGGCCTCTCCATGCCTCGCACCAGAGTGAGCTGAGCTTTTTTCTGTGGGTGTGTGTCCCACCTTTATTGGCCCCCTGGCCTTGCTCATGCCCAATAGGGGCCTGTCCTAATCAGGCACAGGTGGACTCACACCCACTCACTGGCAATTCGAGGCACCTGATTTATCTTATTTCTCTACATTTCCCCCCCTCTTTTTTTTTTTTTTTCTTAAAGCTTTCCCGGTTTGCCCTAGCTTAAAGACATTTTAACAAACATACAGGATTTTTGCACAGGATTTTTAAACATACACATTTTTTTTTCTACTGACACACAGGATTTTTTACACAAAAATACCTACTGACACACAGGATTTTTTACACAAAAATACACATTTTTTCTTTGGGCCCCGCGGGACACTCAGCTAAGAGCATCGAGGGGGCGCACAGAATACAGACATACAGGATTTTTCTTCGGGCCCCGCAGGACACTCAGCTAAGAGCATCGAGGGGGCCCCGAGTACAGGATTTTTACACATACATACAGGATTTTTTACAAAAATACACTTATAACTTATGGGATTTTAACCCTAGCTTAGGCAACCGAATGTCAGCCCAGGCACTTTTTCACAAAGTCTCTACCTTTTGTTCTTCTCCCTCCTGTTTCTGCTCTTCTCTTGGTTTCCCTCTGCTCAGGGGCTTCCAAAGAGAGAATCCTTCTCTTGGCTTTCCTTTGCTCAGGGGTTTCCAAAGAAATTTCTGGTTCCTCATGGGTTTCTGGTTCCTCCGTGGGATTCCATACTTTTACTTTTATTTATTTACTTTTTTTTTTTTCTTTTTTTTTTTTTTTTTTTTTTCTTTTTTTTTTTTCTTTTTCTTTTTCTTCCATGGGATTCTATACCATGGGATTCCATCCTCCTGGCTTCCCTCCGCTCAGGGGTTTCCAAAGAGAGAATCCTTATCTTGGCTTCCCTCTGTTCAGGGGTTTCCAAACCAAAGAACTTGCTGGTCATACCTTTCAGGGAGAGTGTTAGCCCAGGCATTTTTTCAAATCGGTGATAATGTTCCTGTTGCCAGCTTCTCACACTGCTGCTTCTTTAGATGTCTGTATGTTGCCCGCATTCTCCACCAAATGTAGCGGGAGGAGCCATTCTTGCTCCTGAAGCTCGACGAGCTGCTGGTCTCTTCCAGGACTCCAGCCACCACACAGCGCTTCCAGGGTAGAAGTGTAGCGGGAAGAGCCTTTCTTGCTCCAGAGGCTCGACAAGCTGCTGGCCTCTCCATGCCTCGCACCAGAGTGAGCTGAGCTTTTTTCTGTGGGTGTGTGTTCCACCTTTATTGGCCCCCAGGCCTTGCTCATGCCCAATAGGGGCCTGTCCTAATCAGGCACAGGTGGACTCACACCCACTCACTGGCAATTCGAGGCACCTAATTTATCTTATTTCTCTACATTTAAGAATCCCAGCGGAACTACAGCAGACCCAGAGAAAGTCAAGAGCCAAATATCAGCTGAAGCAGAGGCAACTGGGAGGTGCTGTGTGGCATCAATCATAGAATAGAATCATAGAATCGACTGGGTTGGAAGGGACCTCAGAGATCATCGGGTCCAACCCTTGATCCACCGTTGCAGTTCCCAGCCCATGGCACTGAGTACCACATCCTGTCTCTTTTTAAATATCTCCAGGGATGGAGAATCCACTACTTCCCTGGGCAGCCCATTCCAATGTCTGATCACCCTCTCTGTAAAGAAATTCTTTCTAATGTCCAACCTAAACCTCCCTCGGCACAACTTGAGACCATGCCCTCTTGTCTTGCTGAGAGTTGCCTGGGAAAAGAGACCAACCCCCACTTGGCTCCAAATGAGACAGGGAACACTCTTCAGCATGGTTTTATCTAGCAGGAAATTGCTTTTTTTGCCATCAGTTGTTCCAGTGACTGAAAAAAACACACTCCAGTGACTTCTGCACAAGAAACAGCATGGACGATGCTTTCTTAGACCTGCTGACACAAATTAATTCAGTGATGTCTTTAAAATGGTCTGTTACCATCAGGCTTAAAATTATCAATGATAAAATATTGTCTTCAATGATTCAGCCTTTATGCCATCCTACTTTTCAGCAACCCTTTGATACCGGAGGATACCAAAGATACTTTCTGAAAGGATCAAGCAAAGCAAGCAGTGAACTTCTCATCTCTTCTGCATGCTGATGCCTCAGGTTGATAAAGGAACATGATGCTCTGGTGGATCAATGATTTTCTCTGTAACTAAGAGTGAGCAGTTTAAAAAGGCTTTTCTTGAGAAGTGCAAAGGCAATCTGCATCATTTTGAGAGTCACTATCCTTGAAGTTAATTTTCCATAGTATTTTCCCAGAATTCCTATATTGTGGTATGAATTTCAATTTTTTTCTGGGACACCAACCACTCACTGATGGTTTCACTGTCAGAATTTCAAAGAACTTGTGAACATGTGACTATACTTTGGAGTGAAATAGCATATGCTTGAAATTTTATGAACTCATCATATTCTTCATGTAACCTCTGACTCATCTGCTGACAGACTGCTAAAGAGTGGCTTCTGAAATGCTGTGGCCCACAATAATAGACTCTAAATTATTCTTGTAATGTACTTTTAAAAGGAGAACGATGTTTTTTATTTAATGAATCTTCACACACAACAGAACCTAGGTTTCTTTCCCCAAGAGTAAATGGCAAAATGTAAACTTCAAGTTCAGGAATAACAACATATTCAAGCCCTCAATACTTAAAAACTGTTTCTGTGAAAGTGGATCAAGAGTTGGACAACATCTATCCCAATACACATTTTCTGAAAATTCAACTACCAAAACAGCATTAAGAAGCTTGCAAACCCTCATAGGCTCCAAGCTGCAGTCAGAGATTTAAAAAACAACTAGGCTGCAGCTGTCCTTATGCATTCAGAAGCCACCTGAGGCAGCAACAATGCTTTTCAGACAGACACAAACTACCAGTCAGAATCCAGGCACCTTATTTAAGCTGCTAACTTTTTTTCCAGTATCTCAAAGCAGTGGGTTCACAAGATTTTTCAATTTAAAGTCAAAATCAGACTGACAGGTATTACACTTCAACCATAATACAACCATGTCCTTGCAACATTTACTTTCACCAGTTATACTGCTCACACTATGAAGCAGCTCCATATTCTTCCCTTTATCACTAAGTCAGCTCTTAACACTTGATAAATTTTGTCCTTGTCCATGAAAGTTCTCAAATATGGTCAAAGGCAGATAGAGGATAGTGCTTATCCTCTCAGCTGGCTGTTTTGGTTTTTTAGTTCCATAAACATTAGTCGGCTGCAGATGCACAATACTTAGCTCTTAGAAAAAAAGGGGTGTTGTTTCTGGATTTTTCACACTAAGCATTAGAGTCTTGCCCCTTACATATTTTCAGTAAGCTCCAAAATTGACCCCATCATCCTTTGGGCCAAACATTACCTTCATATCAGTCTCTCTTGGAATGTGATCTTTGAAGTCCTCAATGGAACTTACAAGGAAAGGAATGTGGTAGGATAAGACCTAAGAGAAAAAACACAAGAAAAATGAGAAAAAACACTTCCCATATTAATGATTTATTAGACACTAACATTATTTTACTGGAATTATTTTACATGAGTTTTTATTTTAAGCGTATGCTTTTGTAGATTTAAGACAATAAAGCTTAAGAAATACATAATAAAGCTGTTTGCAAATGAAGTGAAAGCTTTTAAAATGGATTAAACAAACAAAAAAAAATACATTGAGAGGCATGCTCAAGCTAAAAACTGTATGTTTTAATGCAACATTTCTCTGCTCAACATTATGAGCAGAAAAAGGACATTCCCTCAACCCCAACTTGTAATTGAAAGTTCAGTTGCTACTGATTATTGCCATTTTCCCACATGCCAACCTTTTAAGAGATAGCATTCTTAAACAAAGTTTCAAATAACCTATCATCATTCCATTAAATTAAATACAAAAAACTATTTGGAACATATTCAGTTATTTCTTACATCTCTAAGTGCTTCCTGTGCCAGCGACCGAAAAGACAAGATAACACCAATAATTGTCATTCTCTTCAAAACACTGTCAACAGCTGGAGAGAAACAAGAACAATGGTGAACAAGAATGTGTTGATGCTTACAAGCCCTATTCCTCAAAGAGAAAACTTTTAATATATTGAAAATACTGAAAAACACAAGGTACTAAAAGCATGGCATCCCTTAAAAGGGACAGAGTAAACAGTGCTTAAGCAGGTTTTTATAGCTGAGCTGACAAAGGGATTTCCAGTAGAAGACTTCATGGAATAAGCCCTGCTACAAGCAGGTTATAATACTGGATGCTAACACTAGTTGTGTGGTTTCTTGAGGCCAAAAATGTCTCTATTACTTTTGTTAAAGATAATTACTTACGTTAGTTACATGTAAAAGCCCTCCCAAAAAATGCAATAATTTACACAGTGATGGAATTAAATCAGAAATGTGTGTCAAAAAAGCCCACGTTTTGTACTCTACAACTATGCACCCTGTTTTCAGATTACTGCTCCTACAGCTGTGAGTCATCATCTCTGAAGAGATGCTCAGAAGTCATCATCACTATAGTGCCCATGCACTTACACTGAAATCTCATTTTGCCTGCACATGAGAAGAATGGAAAATTTTGAAAAGATGCACCAGTTTATATGAGCACTCATACATTTTGCTGCTTCTGTACGCTTAATACAGAGAAAAAAAATTTTGTTTTCTTTACAAAGATTAAAAAAAAAATTGTCTTCCGTAGGACCCCTCTAGTTACTCACATGATAATCTTTTAAAGAGTGCAGCCATCTGGTCTGGCTTGTCAAAGCTGGTCCTCATTTGTGTTAGAACTTCAACATTCTCCACCACAAGTTTCTGAAAAGCAGGAAGGATTCAGGTTAGCAACTGGTTTCAGTGTGTTAGCAGGATTAATGCTTGGTTTAGGCTATTTAAGTCCAGCAGTGAGGCAACTGAACTCCTGCAATACAGATGTAGCCAACTGTGTTCTTAACAGGACTACAGTATCAGTAATTAAATCATGTACTACTCTACACAAAGCAAGCTCCAAATCAAACAGTGGAGGATTGGATACCCCACAGAACATGATTCAGCAATGTGTGCAACTTGTTAAAGCAAGGGAATGATACTCAGTAAAACCAGACAATAGGTTCTCAGGCTATCCAGCTTTTTTAAGTATATAAATAAAAATGCAAATTCACTATGCAATCCATTCTTTTGGGTTGCTCCTTTCACTAGCTATGCTGTAAGGATTAGAAAAATGTTAGTAAATTAGTAAAATTAGTAAATGTTAGTAAAATTGAAAAATTGCATGAAGAGCATACAAGACAGATTGTTAAATCTTGGTGCAGTTTACTTGGAATCTTCTTTAATTATAATATAAAAACTAAGACATTCCTTCAATTCTCAGAACCATAGCCTGACACAGCAAAACTCCAGTGCAATGTTTTTCATGTGAGTTTGAGCAAAAGAAATGTGGGTCTGTTTCTAGTTTGTTACAGCTCTCATCCATGCAACTTGTACCATTAGGGTAAATGTCACAACTTTCCTGAAATGGTTCTCCAAATGTGTCTCAGATTTAAATTTGAATCACAGAGATTGCATAATCACATCTACAAAATGTCAGATCCAAAAAGGGTTTCTTGCTAAGGAACTTACATCATGCCAGGTAGTATTTTTAAACTCTTTTCAAGCAGGCAATAGGTAATTTTTTCTTTTATTTTTTTTTCCATTTAAATTCAAAGTGCCTTCTTTCAGAAATGGAAAGCATGATTATTTCTCTGTAGATATATGGTAGAGGACAACTAGCAGTTAAGAAAATTTAGGTATCTCATCTGCTTCAGACCTTCAAAAGAAGAAAGTGTTTCCTTTCTTTTAAAGAATACTTAATTTAGTGCTTTTTATACTAACCAACATCAAGGTAGGGAAGAACTGAAAGATAAAGGAAGAAAACAAGGTCTTCTGGACTGGGAGAGGTCTTTGAATGAAAAAGAAAACTATGAATAATCACAAGTGGATGCATTCCTATCTTAATTACCAGGATGCACAAACAAAAGGAGTAATGAGGAAGGAGCAGGAAAAACTACTATTCATCAAATGAGTAAGCCACTATAATCCTGGAATATAAGATAGATCATATAAAATACAAGAAGAGACATAGCTGCAGGAACCTACCATTCAGGAGCCAAGAACCTTTCACATTTATAGTTCTGCTAACCACTTTTAATAGTTTTCTTTTACTTCACCTCAACCTACACTGAAAGCAGGGCAAAACATACCAACTGACAAGCAGGAAAACTAAATTTCAGAGTAGATGTTCCACAGGAGAGGAACAAAACAACACAACTTAAAAATATAATGCCTTTATGAAATAACCGGTGGTCTGTGTTTACTCTCAGCTAGCCAAGTAGCCTGTGCAAAGCAGATCTGTTCAACAGCTTAGACCTCTCAGATTCAATTACATTGTGGCCTGGTACTGCTATTTCCAGGAGCTCAAGTCTATCCAAAATTCAACCAGTCTCCCCACCTTCATTTTTCTTATCTTCAGTGAGAAGCACTGAAAGAAACAAGGTATACAAGATGTAGGAAAGTAACCACCTCCAAGAACATCTGCACACACACAGGCACATGAGATGTACCTCTGTGCTGAAAGGCAAAGCCAGGCTGGTTTGTACTGAAATTAAGATTTCAAACTGATTTTAAACCAGCTGATGTTTCAGAACTTGGCAGATGTGTCATTTTAATTTAAATTTTAATTTAATTTAAATTAATTTTAATTTAAATCCCTCAAAGCTCTCCAGAATGCAAGATTGAAGGCAATAGCCCACGCACATTGTTACTGAGTCAAGTTTTCAGCTTTACAAAAAATAACCACTGTACCAGTTTAAAATTTAAAAGGAGCAGAATGGAATACAGTTCAAATAGTTACTTAAATGAGGCAAACTTCCCCTCCTTGCCCCAGACTTAAACTTCAGATATAAAACCAACACCTGCTCCCACTGCAGGAAGCAAAGCCAGCATGTTGAACCCTACTCTTAAAAAATTCAACATTCTGTCCTCTTGTTGCTTCCTTCCCCCAAACACAGATGTTGCTCGGGGCTCTCTCACTAAGCCAACTGCACCTCAGCCAAGGAGAGGAACACTTAATTGCTTTCTTTCTTTCCTCCAAAGATGTGATCATATGCATGTGGTCATATCCACACTTTGTTCTGCTTATCCTTAGCAGTGTCAGAAACCAACAAATCCTAGAGAAAATTTAAAGCTGCTTTTTTAAAAAAATACACAGAGCTAGAATATCAATCATGCTGACTTCAAGAAATTCATGACCTCACAGTAAGTGGACAAACAGAGCAACAACCAAAGACATCCCCTATGACTTTGTACTTTACTTGAAATGTGACAGATGTCACTTTGTCCATAGCAGGAGTTACTAAATTTAGCCTTGAAGTCACAATGTTCTCACCTGGAAAGTCTCATCCTAAAATTCACTGGGATGGGCATAAAGAATCAATTACCCTCTTTAGTTGATCACCCAGGTCAGGGCTGCTGCAGGCTCTTGGAAAGCACGAGCAGCTCCTTTCCTTAAACTGTGACACTGAACCTTTTTAAGCTTCAGTTCTTTCAGGGCATCACACATCCCAGGTAACTCAGCAGCACTGAAATTCACAGTGTTTACAGAGAGAACAAGATCTCTGACAGGGTGACATGGGGTAAATTAAAACCACACACTTTTAAAAGCCTGGTATACTAATAAGAATGAATTGTTGTTGAAGAAAATAAAATGAAGATTTCTTAGATCTCTTAAGTATTCATGTGCATTTTTAAAAACATAGCATGCATGAATTGTATCCAAAAATCATCCCAAGCAGTGGTTAAATTAATTGAAAACTATGAAATGTAATAACAACTTGGAATTAAAATTGGAAATGACACTGAGTAAATCATATGAAAAGCAAATACATGCAAATTAGTGACATTTTAATACTATGACTATCCTGGGAATAAAGTACACATTAAATTCATTAAAACCTCTTTCCAGAAAGAGTTATGGAGGCACCAAGTGCTTCCCCTGTGATTGCTATTTTGAATATATATGCAACCAGCTTCCTTGAGATGCTCATACTTCCAATTCTTTTTCATGGCACCAACTTTATTGTTTGTTTGTTTTGCTGTATTTATCAGGCTTATTTATCAGAACAGACATTTATGATAAGTGGACATTATTTAGTTAGAAAGAGATGCCTAAAAACAATGAAAAATAACAAAGAAAAAAAGATCTGAAGTTTCCCATCTATGGGAACTAACAATAGATGTTAACACACGTGGTAAGAAATTAAGTCCTTACAGATAGATTAGAGATTCTCATGCTAAGTTCTGAGAGTCAACAGAATTGGGTAAGTGCTTTGCAAGCACCTGGAGATCCTGTAAAACATTTCTCCTTCCACTGATGTTAAAAAGAGACCTGACTCCTAACTTAAGGTATCTAACATCAAAACCAACAGAACTACAAAGTCCAGCCCATCTAGCTGATGAAGAATGTGGGAAACACAGGTACTATATGTGCAAATGTACTATAAAATTCACAGCTTTATCCATTTGTTTGATGCAATAGTTTCAAAATGATGGCATGCAGAAGCATAGCTATTAAATATCCCAAAGGAAGCTCAAACAGAAAATACCTGACTCCCCACCCACCAGTTTCCCAAGGTTACCTTAAGCTCAGCAACCTGTGAAGAGATGTGCCACATCAGACTTTCACTGAGGAACTTCATCCCATATGGTCCCAGAAGTTCAGAAAGGGCTCTCATTTCTGAGAAATAAAACAAACTGTTCTACTTCAAATATTCCTTCTTCAGTTCTTTGATGCCCATCCTGTACCTAGCAACAGTGTTTTAATTGCTAAAGTATTTTACCAAAAAGTAGAATTTTAGATACGAAAACTTGTATCATCATAGAACTGAAGAAGCAGTCACCAACACATCATACAACTATCTCCATAGCTTAAATACAATAAAAGTTAACAAATGCTTTTTTATAGCAGAATACTCCAAAAGTTGCTGTTATTCCAGTCCCTCAAGCATCCTCTGTCCCTCACAGACGTTCAGTAGAAACATCAAAGTTTACCTGATATGTCAGAGTACTCCTCAGCATTAAATGTCAATTCATTTTCTGTAGGCAAATTCACAAATGCCTTCATGGCTGGGAAGTAGGCTATGTGACCATTGCTGACTTGCCGGAGCAAAGTTTCCAAATACCTTATCCAGAAGGGAAAAAGTTTTAGATGAGAAGACACACGTGTTCATAGACACTCTCTACAGATGAAGTGTACTTGTGTGACAAGGACAAAAGTTTTGGTTTCACATTTCAACTGGTATCTGTACCTTAGTCTGCATTTCCCCCCTATAAAAAGTGGATTTCACAACAGGAAAACTTTAAAGTGCTTTTAACAGATGTTGGGAACTGTAAACTTGAAGTCAGAAACTTAGGAAAATTCCAAACAACTCCACTTCACTGAAACAATGTCAGGGGTTGGAACGGACCTCTGAAGATCATCTAGTCCAATCCCCCTGCCAGAGCAGAACTTCTCCAATTCCAGATTTTTAATTAAATAAAACCAACATAAAATACTTTAGTAACAAGAGTTCATACCATTACTTACCAATTTGTGTACAGACTGGTAATGGTTGGCTCCCCATGGCTGTCTAAATGCTGGGTTTGCTGAAGCAGAACATTGTTAAACACTCGTGTAATGTCAATCTGTACGTAATTTTCTATTGACTGCAGAACTGTCATATAGGCTCTGACACTGGTTAACAGCTCTGAAGGCTTTGCAATCTCTTGTGTTGCTTGATTATACATAGTCATTCCAACAATTGACCTTTTAGAAAGAAAAAATTTGGCAACAAATCAATTGTATTTATTAGTAAAATTAAACTGACAAACACAGAGCTATAAAAATGTTTTTTCGTTCAAAATCACGCACTACCTGAGTGACTAATTTTTTACTAGATGAACACCATACAATTCAGTTTCTTTTTTCTGCCTCAAATCATGGGATATTAAAAAAAAATCTCAGTTGTCTTGAAAGAGCTTATCTCTTTTGCAATACAGGTAGCTTTTCTAGAGCATATCCTTTTAAAAATTCAGCTGTTTTAAATAACTTCAGGAAAATTATATGGTCTGCTTTCAACAGTGCTCCCTTTAACTGATACAGTGATTTCTATCTTTAAAAAAAAAAAAAGTCAAGAAATTGCAGGACAATCTGATTTGTGCAGATTCTCACTATAAATAACACCACGTCTCCAATAATAGGTGTCTTATACATCACGCAAGCTTCCAGGCTACATAAGAACTGAACAAAGGGCTGTATATTCAATTTTTAACATAAATAGACACGGACTTTAATCATTATCTCCCTTAAACTAGGCCCCCAAGCAAACTTTATCAGAGATGCTTAAAGCAAACCACATCTCCTAAGTAAACAAATACATGTGGAATTCACTGTAGGCTTATTATGGTCTCATACTTGCAGAGCTAAGCTTTAAAGTGGTATCAGTTCAAAGGCAGAAGAGCAACAAATAAAAAAAACCCAGAAATGAGTACACCACCTTCATCAGAGATGAATATGATTAATTACTCTGAAGGAGAAGATTGGTGTATTTAAGTTACATTTTTGTTGATGCTAAGTAGGTATTGTCAAGAGTATTATTACAAGGTAATATTATTACAGGATTAAGCTGTATAGCAGTAAGATCTAGTCCAACCATATATGAAACAGAGCAGGTTAAAACAGTTAAAATACAAAACTCCCGACACTGAAACACTAACACTTTATTTAATGGTAGCCTGCAAGTCTCTGGAAGAAATGCCACTTAAAATACCCGAAAAATCATTATGAATGAAACATCTATTCTGTTTGGTTAACAAGTCTCATTTCTTTCATTATGCATGAAAAAGGAAAGAAGTCAGCTGGCTGTGTGGCTTTACGCCCAACCCACAAGCCAGACCCACTAAAAATAAAAAAGAAAGCACAAGTACCCAACACTGGCTTGAGCTCATAAACCTGAAGATTACAGCTGACTTATAAAGTCATGAAGCTACCTTCACTTTCACACCACCTTGTCTCACTTGAAAGATGGCGTGCTCTAATGACCTAATTGCCTTGACTAAATTTAAGGTTTTATACCCTGCCTGAAATTTGTAACTAGTAATGCTTGCCATAATATACTACAGCAATAGGTGGCTGCTTTCATATGAGGTCCTCTACAGAAGTTGCCATTTGCCTATTTCTGCAAACAGTGATGTGAAGGTAAAGGTAACAACCAAGAGGAATATCAAGTGGCAACACTTTTTAAGAAAAAAGGTAATTTAAATATCTTTTCAGTTGGCTTCATCCAGTACCGAATTCTGATTTTCCGATTTCCCTTTCAGCAAGCTGGTAAACTCAAACATTTAAAATAATCCAGTGCTATGCAAAAGAATGGTAAGAAGATGGTCTTTTTTAAATGCCTGAGAAGGCTTTACCAACTCCTACACCATACAAAGAACTAGGATTGCAGGAACGGGCCATTGTATAGGGACATTAATTTCTAATATATTCCATTTTAAAGGAGGAACTAACAATGTCTGCACATAAAACTTCAATGTTGTACCAGTCAGAATTTGACTTAAGAATTCTGCAATCCATCTTGTTAAAAACTACATTTCTGTACTAAGTACAAAGTATTTCCCATGTCAAACCAAGAAAGACTTATGTTGTACATGAAAACATCTATCTTCACTCTATTTCTTACTTGGTAAAACGGATTTCCAGGTGAGACGTTAAATATTCTCTCGGGGTAAATGTGTGCTCCCAAACCACCATGTTTGGTACGTAATTGATTGAGAAGCAGAGCTCAGAAAGTGCAGTGTGCAGTTTGTCCAGGCTTTAAGAAGAGTCAACAAGAAAATAAGGAAAACATTTAATGCAATACAATATGTATTATCACTGAAAGCACAGGTGGATGGAAGACACCTCAAGAACAGGTACGGCTCTAACTCTTCCTTTATGTTTTTCTGCTTTGATAGACTTTGTTATCTTAATTAAAGACAAAGTTTTGGGTAAGAACACATCTTACAACTGATCTGCATCACATGCAGTGACTCAAGAGATATAAATCTTATGTATATACAATTAATATTCTTCCCTCCTCAAAAAAGTAAAAAAATAATTCTTTCCTAGCTCAAGTGAGCGTCACAAGTAATGTTTGCTACACGCCGGTGTGAAAGATGTGACAATATTCAGGGAGCAAATCTTAAAGCTCCAAATAAGTTCTTTCCCTCATTTTTTCTGATCTTCAGAGTTCTCTAATATTTGGTTGTTGCAACTGTAGCAAAACCACTTCCCTTTGAGCAATGTGTGTGTTTAGCCACTCCCAGCCACAACACTGAACATTCATTGTTTCCTATTTTTAGCTTCCTTCCTTCTACTACTTCATAGAATCATAGAATTGGCTGGGTTGGAAGGGACCTCATAGATCATCGAGTCCAACCCTTTTACCACCGTTGCGGTTGCTAGACTATGGCACTGAGTGCCACATCCAGTCTATTTTTAAATATCTCCAGGGACAGAGAATCCACCACTTCAGTGGGCAGCCCATTCCAATGCCGGGCTTCACTCTTTCCGTAAAGAAATTCTTTCTAATATCTAACCTAAACTTCCCCTGGCACAACTTAAGACCCTGCCCTCTTGTCTTGTTGAAAGTTGTTTGGCAAAAGAGACCAACCCCCACCTGGCTACACCCTCCTTTCAGGTAGTTGTAGAGAGAGATGAGGTCTCCCCTGAGCCGCCTCTTCTTCAGGCTGAACAACCCCAGCTCTCTCAGCCTCTCCTCATAGGGTCTGTATTACCTGACCATCTCCTCTTCTGATCTTTGCTAACAATTATCTTCTGTCTTCTTCTCCCCTATAATAACTTACACCCCAGACTTTATTTATTAATCTTTCTTGCTATCTCATTAAGGTGGGGTTTTTTTGTCTTTTCTTTGCTAGTGCTTTCATTTTTCCTGTAGCCAGTAACAAGGAAACATTCCCCAGCTGGTACAGGCACAGGAGCCATAAGTTCATTGCTGCAGATGAAGGCAGCAAACAGCCTTGGGCAGCAATAACTCCCAGCACAGCCTGTACTTTATCCAGTTAAAGAGCACTAAGCAAGGCAGAAGCGAAGATGACATCAACTTAAGCTCCCATACCAGGAAGCCTAACTACAGCACAGGGATTCTTTCTAGAAAGAAACCACCCAAGGGGATAAATTAGCGATACACATTCCTATTGCTCTACAAAAGAGATTTTAGTCTCTATACAAAGCTACAGAAGCCTCATGTGCCCATGAACTAAAAAGTTGTCACATTTAGTGAATGAAACCTAACCAGATAAATCAAGCAAGAAGCATTCAATATGTAAAACACACATGCTTTGACTTGGGATTCTACATAAAAGGAATAGAAGAGGCTTACTTTGTCACAACCAATCTGTTTTTCCTCATGCTTTCTACTCCTGGTTTCTCCCTTTCAGGTTCTCCTTTCTTTCCAGTCTGTTTTTTTGACTTTTTGTTCACTGCTTGACTGATGGTTTTGGCACAATGCTTTGGCAGCAGCTAGAAGATGAAAAAAAAAAATAACCCAACTTCTTAGAAGCCATGAGATACAAAATAAGCTTATGGTCCAGGTGGAGACTGCACCATGCAAGTAACACAATTCTAATATGAAGTTTTCTTCAGGCCACCTTCCATTTCATGAACAGAAAACTTCAACAGAACAAGGGGGAAAAAAAGTGAACAGGAAATGAAAATCTAGGAAGGTGAAAAACCCAGAAAATCACAAAGGAGAATTAAAATAAAGACAACCACACTCACCTGATCACTCAGTGTACACTGTTCTGTGCAAATGTCTGTGATAAGGTTTCGAGCTTGCTTTGCCATTTCATCCAAGAACATGTTACACAGGGAGAGACTCCGATCGCCAATATGATGTCGCTGGTAAGAGGGGGGGAAAAATGGAAGTCTTCATTTCAGTTTCCTGTTAGTGCTCTGATATTCAGACAATGCACACACTGTACCGCAGTTCATGGTTGACTAAATCATAGAACTGGGCTGCAACAAACAGTAAATTCATTGGCCCTTAACAGTCTCAGCTCTGGGATTATTTTTTGTTTCGGAAGCAACTTGAAACATGCAATGTTCAGAGTCAAAACGGTGTATTATTATTATTGTTAAAAATACTTTGTTTGCTATATTTTGCAAAACATGTTCTGTAAAAGAAGTAAAATGGATTTTTAGGAGTAGGCTTCTATGTTCAACTTTGGAATTAATCTACTTTAAAGTGCCTAATACTCCAAGTTTCTGTGATTCTTCTCTTCAGTAATTTGTATCAGTATCAAACCTAAGAGGAAAAAACCACGCAACTGAAGCTATAATGCACAGTATCATTTACATCACTGAAAATGCCAATAGTGCCATAATTTCTGGATTCAGTTCCTTTGCACTGGATCTGCATAAGCACAGCCTTCTGCTTCCATGAAATCCTTCTTTCACCACTGTTTACTTTCTAACAACCACACCACCACTCCTTATACACAGTACAATGAAGACTGTTTTTCCAAATACAGATACCAAGACATACAATTCAGATATTGAATTCCAAGTTCTGCTGCCTGTGGCAAGATGTGCTTGCTACAGCAAAGCTAACAAGTGTCCAGTGGACTTTGGCTACCAGCTCCTTACTGTAACTGTAATTGTTCTGAAAGACCTCTCTTGTTCTCAAGGGAAGCTTTCCTGGAAACTTTTTTGTGGTTATCTACTACAGAGTTTGCAGCTGTTTAAAAGAAAGTATACAGGGAGGGGAAAAAAAAATCACAGATATATATTGAGATGAAGCCCAGCAGAAGAGGATTTGATGTTTAATTGAGAAAACTCCACATTGTGAATATTTCAATAGATCTGATTCAGCTAATTGCTTCAGATGAGCACTGTTAGGAATGAAAACACACTTTCACAAGCACTACACTACACTTGGCTAAGTTAAGCACAACATAATTCCAAAATCAACAGACATACACAAAATGCACTGAAAGATCTATTTCATTGCAACAAAATGTCCTCAGAATTAAACTATGTCCTTTAACAAAGGGTCCATTTCCTCAAGCAACATTCTGCATTTTTATATTTCTAATTCTAACCCAAGAGGGCTTGCATAACCCAGTGCTGACCAAAGCAAATGCTTGCATTATGCTGTATATAATTTAGGATTTTTTTTTAAATTTTACTACAGAAACACTGTTTATAACAAGCCTTATAGAACTCCCAACTACCCATTCCTTTTTTCTAACTATTAGTTTATGAAGTAATGGAAAGAAAGACTGTTGCTTGTAAATTTTAACAGGCATATGGGATTTTATTAGCATTTCAGCCTGAATGACCCCAGGAGAGTCAACTATATATTTTGTACCTCAGTTTAATCTTTCTCTAAAGCAAAGATAATTACTTCAGAAAAGCACCTTGAGGTCTATGGGTGAATAATCACGGAAGAAGCTATGTATGTGTTTTACTTCCCTTTTTATTCCACTCTCCTCCCTCAAATCTTCTATTGCTATAACAAGCACTTCCCCACTTTAAACAAGAGATGAAAATAACTAAGAAAATAGATTATTACATTACCTCTTCTGGGCATAGTTCATGGGTGCAGCTCATAAAATGAGTACAAAGCAGTGGGAATGCAATTGAGTATCTTGACTGAGAGGGAAGCTCCAAACACTGCTGAAACATCTTCTCAAAAGCACGACTATAAAAACTGATGAGAAATAGACATTTAAATATCACACATATATATTTTTGCTGCAAATTAAGTCTCGTTCATCACAAATCAAACATGCTATTAGTGTCAGGTATGTAGTTTTAACCTACACTAAAACCTGCATCAAGCTTTCAAAGAAGTTTGCTTTCAAATTCACTCGCTAGTGTTTTATTTCCATCTATTATTATTATTATTATTACTGTATTTTTATTCTTATGTTTGCCACACAGGCACTGCAAAAAAAACCAAAACAAAAACTGCACCTTTAGCAAATATGCATTAAGAAAGAATCTTTAAATGATTCCAGATCAAATATGTAACTGCTCAGAGATTCTCTAATACAGATCTTCAGAAATACCTTTATCAAACTAATCCTGATGGAAACAAGATATTCTAAATTATTCTCACACTAACCTATCCTACAAAATTTGCTATTTAAAAATTACACTAGCAAGGACACACTAAATAAATAATAAACTTGTACAGTCAGGTTATTAACATACCAAAATATAGAAAGATCTGACGTTTCAACCAACATCTCCACCAAAGAATCTACCATTTTTGTGTGGAAAATTATTGTGTTCATCATTTTTCCTAGTTCTCTATGGTCTGCAAGACCAAGTGAAGCTTTAGAAACACTGGTGTAGGCCTGGAAAGACATAATAAAAATTATGTTATAACTACAGATGCATTTTTGCAAAATCCATTACTACTGCCCAACATGAAGTCTAAGGACTGGTTATGGTATGCATAGGACAGCTGTGTACCTAAAGGCTGTGGACAGACTATTTATTCTTTCCACTACAGCTTAAGAAAAGCAAACTTCCTTTCAAACAAGTCTCCAAATGTCATTTGAATACAACACCAATTCAGAGGTAAACTGCAGAACAAACACAAACGTGCAGCTCTCCCTTTAACAATCCACTCTTGGAAAGCAAGCTTATTTTTAAAATCAGTAACATGACTATCTAGTCTTATGACCATTGACTTGCAGTCTGGAGAGTACTACTCCTCTCTTTGTAAGCCAATTGAAGATACTGTCTCTGCAATGCTCAGAAGAGATCTCACTGAACATGATTTTCCCACTGACAGCCTCTCCCTTCCCCTGCCTGGGCAGACTGAATCACACTCCACACAGTGCACAGCTGCCAGCTACCTGCTCATCCCCAGCCCATTCTATTCCCAAACTTATATTCACTCCAAAGGATTATATACAAGAAGTATGCAATAATCATGAAGTTCCAACAAAATGTAGCATTGTCTCCTTAAGCATTTGCTTGATTTTCAAAGAACAGGTTATCCTTAGATAGCCTGTCATCCATTTACAGTGTGAGCAGTAATCTATTAAACATTTTGGGTCTAAGTTAGTGAAGTGTCATGCATATTCACACTTACCTGCAACCTAAACCAATCTAATCTCATTCCTCTGAAGTCAAATACCTCTCCATCTTCAACTGCATCAGGGAAAAATAGAGAATGTAAATCCTTGAGGAAAACAACTACAAATTCAGGTGCATTTTAGCAGGCCTTCTAAAAAGCCTGTAAGTACTCAAGAACTACCTGGGTACAGAAGCTCCTACTTTAACCTAGAAATTTAAATCCAGCAGAGCCACATATATTAAAATATCTCAATGAAAACATGAGTAATATGCATTCTATACTAAAAGGGAGGATTACTTCCCAATAGTGTTCTTCAAATGCTCTATCTGTATAGATATTACCTGGAAAAGGGACAACAGAGACAAGTACCATAATGGAAGAGAAACAAGAGAAGAAATTCAGTTCATACAAGTTATCTGCCTCCACTGATTGCATAAAGTAAAAAGAGATGAAGTTGTCCAGAAGAATCCACCATTCTCTTCCTGTTTTCCCAAAATGATTTAAACTTACCTTGTTTTACACTGAGTGAAGTCATTGTGTTTACAAAAGAGGACATGATGATTGATTCATCCTCCGGGCACACTGAAAGATTCTAAAGCAAATGCAGTTGCCATGAGTATTTCAAACTTGGTTTATGAAACCATGTCAGTACCCATGCCCAATTTTTCAGCTACACTCTGTAATGTACAAAAATTTACACAAGGTAACTTAGTGGACAATTTCAAATAGTCTTGTTTAACAGCTTTCAGTTTTGGTTCATTGGTTGATGACAGATACCTAGAAAAGCTTGCTTCCAAGCCAACATCTGCTCAAATGAAACAACTTGCCAGTAAACATGCCCATGCATATTTAGGATATAGCCACTTATAAAATGGACACCATTTTTCTGACCTCTACAGTCACTTGGTTAGTCTACAAAAAAAAAAAAAATTCTGGCCATGGGAGGATAAAAGAGAGCTCACATCATCAGCACTTTGCTTCTCACAAAACCCTAAACCCTCCAAGGTTTTTTACTGACATTCACATCAATGATTGATACCACCTCACAGATGGGCTATCAAGTTTCCAAATTTTACAAAATGCAATAGCTCACAAAAAAACAGTTTCAGCAGCTGGTAAGATCATATTTCTGTTAAATAATACAGATGTTTCTCATAATTTAAGCAATGACTACCACTTTAACCTACAGACTGAAAAAATTATCACTCATTTTTCTAATCTTGTGCTTGGTACTTGTTAGAAATTCAAGTCTTTTTTTTCTCCTCATTTCAGTTTGACTGTCAGGATGATCCTATCTCAGCACAGAACACTTGTGCCTCTTGCACAGCATTTAGAAGTCATTCACTAAATCTAAAAAGTAATTTTCCATGAATTTATGAGAGGAGTAAAAATTCTGTCCCTCCAAGAAAAAAAATCTATTAGCATGTAAGTATATTGAGCTAGAAGCAAAAAAAAAGCCTCAAATATAGTTATTTTGGTATTGAAAGTAAGCCAAGGATCCTATTACATTTACTTACTTAAACAGTGATACCAACTGGTGTTTAAGCTGTATAAATAGTTGGCTTAACAAACAGTAAAGTATATAAGCTCCAGCTTCTGGTAAATGATGTAATGCTTGATGTGTGAAATTGATTTTTGACCACAAGAAACCAGGTCACAGGACAAACCTGTGAGGTTCGAGCAGCTGACCGAGTAACAAAATTTGGGCTCCATCTAGTGGTCACTAGGGAATAAAACCCAAACAGTTCAGAAAGCCCATCACTCCCTGTCAGGCTATAGAACAAAACGCTTCTACAATGCTCCTGCAGTGGCAGTACTCGTTTCATTGTCTCTAAACATTGCACTGCTTAATAAAACTGAAGTATTCATATAAAAGCAGTACAACTCTATATCCCAAAACTGCACAGCAAATTAATTTGCCTTATTGCATAACGTTCAAAATCCAGAAACCAGGATGCATTTGATAAATAAATTTTGGAGAAAAAGCCCTTTTTAAAGCTTGCTTTTAAGAACCCCAAACCACAGTCTTGGCATACCTGAACAAGCTCGTTCAGGACCACTGCATCAAAGCCAGAGAGATACTGTACATAGTATCTCTGCATCACAGGTCCGTATTTTCGCACGTGAGCTCTGAGCTCCTCCATGTAGAATATCAGCTCAGCTATGTGCCTATGAAAGAAGATGAAGAAAAGCTTACAAAAAAGAAAGCATCCAAAAAATATTTTAAAAATTTCTACCAGTGGAATGCTTATTTTTTGAAGAGGCACTTTTGTAATGTTCGATGTGAAATAAAATTTCTCAAGAACTTATATCTGAGAAACACAAGTTTAATAATTGTTTTTCTGTTGGGATGGTTTGCCTCAGTTTGGTTGCTGATGGTTAAATACTTGCAGAGGTTGTTAGAGTGAGGCTGTGGAACTTCTAACCCTAGACCCCATTCAGGAAAGAACACCAAGGGGTTTCCTTTTCGTATTTTCATGTAGAAACAGCCTTGTGATTGTCACTTCTTGTTCAAATATGCAAGGTTAATACCCAGACTTTCAGTGCAATCTTGGGTTCAATAATCTTGAGAACAACTCAGAGATAACTAGTGTCCTTCTGCCAATCTGTACTCATAAATCAGTTAAACCTATTTCTCATTTATACCTTCTGTTCATGATAATACTAATGCTGTACTAGAGGAGTAAATCTTAGCTGATTTAAGAATGTTGCTACAATACAGGAGACGTTCTACAAAACCTGGCAGTTTGCTTTCCCTCACTACAGATTCGTTCAGTGCAGATAACTAACATCAAAGACACATAATAAAGCTTTTCTTTTGTTTCCTTGAAGGCAAAAAAGCTTGCAAAACTTTTATAAAACTGTTTCTTATTTTTATAAGCACATTTTCTAGAGAAAGCAGATTTTCACCGATGTGCTTCAGTTGATGGGATTCCCTGGTAAACAATTTCTGAACAGTGCCAACCCTTCCATATGGCCATTGTTTTCCTTCGAATGCATTTCACCTGTGAAATTCTCACAAATATTTAAGGTATTGCACTAAAAATGGTTAACATACTTATCTATGAAATCATCTGCGCTCTTCTTTGGCATATTATCTGCATGACGAAGAAGCCAAATAATTTCATCACGAGCAAAGGATAATGCCATAAATACAAAAAGTGCCTGGAAAAAAAAAAAAAAGTAGTTTGCAACCTTGTAGATCTATGCAACTGTTGGACACCTAGTGCACACTGGGTATCAACTCTCTAAAATCTCAAAAGGTAAGCAGGTTTTCTTTCCCCAAAAACTGTTGTATCACTGAGACACAAAAAGTAAGATTGCATAAATGCAATACATAAGAGCTGTGATTACCTTCGGACCCAGCAGGCCTGGCTGATCAGACAGGACAGTAGCCAATTCTTTGAGTGCAGAACGTAAAAACTTGCGTCTCTCTCTATGCATTGAGCCCCTGCATCAAAAGAACAAACCCAATCATCATCCACTGTTCTAACCACAAATGTCTGGAAAAATCAAATGTTCTAAGTCCAGGCAGAAGCAGCTCATAGCAACTTCAAAAGTTCAGTACTTGAGAGGATACAGTTCAATGAAAATTGCATCCCTGTCACCAGTGATGTGTACTCCTGAACTGTGACTAAATTAAAAACCCATGTTCTCTGCCCCAGGCTGTTAGCTGTGATTTCACTAAAATATTTGTATTTAACTTGCTTTCACACTAGACAAAAACTGAAGAATATATAAACTAAAAGCTTCAGTCTTGAAAATTTGAAAAATAATCTAAAAGTTGAGAAGTTAAATCAGTAATGGCATACCACTAAGCAAACCCAGACTTAAAAGATCAGTGTGATCTCTTTGATCACACACAATTCAATTCAGCATTCAACAAACCCCCTTTACATTTTCTTTATAACTTGCCTAAGAAAAACAACACAAAAAATGTGTAGTAACACTCAGTAAGACACTTACGCATGTGAAACAGCAGCTTCTTTGCACTCTCTGATGTCATTAATACGCTTGTTGTAGCTGCAAGTAAAAAACAAATCAATATGGTAGTAAGTATCAGTAGCTCAATTTAAAAGAGCTGTAACCTGGTAAGAGCTGTGATGCCACAGCAAATCAGATACAAAAAGGTGACAAAAGGCTTATTTTCAAAACTGAATTATTAAAAATTAAAAAAAAAATCCTCTCTGCTGAAGTGGTCCTGGTACTAACTGCAAGACCTCAACTTTATTACTGCCTGAGTTTTCAAATGACACAGTGCAGAAACAGTGGCAGATAGTTGCAACTTTCCAAGAAGACTCTACATTCATGACATCATTTCTCTTCCCTAGGTTAAGATTTGTAGGTGAAATCATTAATTTTAACGTTTCACTTTAAAGACTGAATCACCATACCTTTTCACAACTGAGATAAGATAAAGAGGCATGATGGTTATGAAATCAGTCTCCCAGAGCTTATGCATTAAAGGAACAGTCAAGATACTAAGCAAAAATGTTTGTGTACTGACTATCCTGAAACACAACTTGGATGAAGTGAAAGTAACGTTTTCATAACAGTTCTTTGTTAAATTAGACTTTTTACCAGAGGTTCTGAAAAGAGAAAAGGAGAACACCACCTTACCCTCGTATGTTTACAAACAAGTCTTCTGCAGCTTTGTGGATGTGGAAAACTTCATCTCGAAACAGAGCCAAGCAAGAGCTGCTTTGAAGTGCAAGTTTCCAAAGGTTCAAAGCTGTAGCATCACTATTTAGGATTCCATGGCACAAAATAAATCCAACTTCAAAAGTTCACATTGGTGTATGTCACCAACCAGGTGCACAAAGTAAGAACAGTGAGAGTATTATGCATCTTGTCTTAAATACTTCTAATATTCACTCATTAACTGTTTCATAAACAACATTGTATTATATATGTGTACAAAAATACCCCATGCTGGTTCTAGTGGATGTATTTTTGTAATATTTTTCTAACATGGATTACTTATTGCTGACACTACTCAGCTATTTTCATCAGAATGACTAAAACTTTAGTCAAAGTCCAGAATAAACTGAAGAGAAGCTCCATTCCATCATATGCTAAATTCTGACTTCACTGCATGTAGTATATACAAATAAGATTTAATCAAGTTCTCTAGAATCTAATTTGAATATAACAGCTTTTGTAACAGCACAGAAAAGCAAAGAGTCTTCTCAGTGTGAATTAATTTTTTAAATACAACCATGAGCTGTTTCAGAATTTTTTACTCACAAATAATCCATTTTTCCATTGCATCTAGAGAGAGGTATTCACATGGCATCTGTTGAAAAAGAGTAATATCTAGCAGACCAATTACATAAAAGACAATACATTTTATAAGAAGTCTTTTTTTAGAAAAAGGGACAAATAAAGCCTTAAACTGCTCCTGAAAACTAAGAGGACATTGTTCCATCCCTCTAGAAACAGAGGGTGTGAGCATTAAATGAACTGTCATACCCTCCTATACCTTGAACAAAACAGCCAACAAATTCTGACAAATGTTTACCTTCAAGAAACATTTTGTTTAAAAAACATTCAAGACCTAAAAGCTTTTGAGGTATACTAATGAAAAACTGGCAGCTGTTAACAAGTGAATTTTTTCAGAAAGGTGACCATTTGTATTAGGACTCAAGGAGCAAATGAAAATACTACAAATTTACAAGAAAGTATTTGTTCTGATTTTCAGTCTGTTGGCCCACAAACATCTGAGACAGTACACAGGACTCCTTCCTTCTACACTGCAGAAGTTAACATTCCTTCCCTTCCTCTTTTATCAAATACTGAAAATGAAGCTAACCAACAGAAGTTTTAATTAACGTCCAAAAACAGTTTCCCTGCACTAAAGCTGAAGCTCCCCCACCTAACCTATTTACTTCTCTAGTTAAAAGCCACATAAAGGTAATTAAATAGAAAACAAAAGTTTCCTATGTTGTTTAACAGACAACCTTGCCTAACTCTATCATATAATGCAAATCAAAAGGCCATACTGTGTCAGACTGTGCAGGATTAAGCATTGTACTGGGGGCACTGATGAGGCTCAGGAGTTGTGCATTTCTCCACTGGTCAGCTGAAAGGTTTCTTCTAGGATAAACCATCTGGAGTGAAATCAGAGCATCTGAAAGGGACTGAAAAGGAGACCAGTGATTAGTCTGAGGATGTCCTCAAGGCTCTGTCTTGAGTAACTATCCAAGTACTTCACTACTTGTTGCAAACTGTGCACTGACACTGCAATACTCTAAGCAGAAGAGACACTAAACACTATTTTGTTAGTAGTGATTTTTTCTCAGCATTATTACTACCAACAATCAAAACTTTTTAACTGAACAAGTTCTGAAATTAAACTTGACCCATTGCATCTAGGTTATTTCACATATGAAAGGCTATTCCAGACTAAAAGAGGGATGAAGAGAAGCAGGAGGTTTTGATTTATTTTTTTGTTTTTAAATTAAGACTTACAAACTCTGAAGTTCAGAATTACTGGACATGAAAAAAATCAGTAGGGGACAGTAAACCTGTCTTATACAACTGGAAGTTGTTCACTATTTATTCAAGCATCCTAATTACAGTGCTATTCCCTTCTCTGACACTTTATTATGCTAGCAAATCATAATTATTTTGAGCAGACACGGTCTACAGAAGCATCTTCATAGCAGATGAAGTTGATCTGAATAATTCCTGTTCCACACCTTGTCCTTGTCTTTTGCATCAATACTGGTGCTTGTGAAAATCCTCAGGGAGCCAATTCCAAGCTTTATGTGAGCAAAGAAGGTCACTCAGGGAAAAAAAACAACCAAACAAACAAAACCACCAAAACCAAACCCAAAACAAACAAAACACAACCAGACAAACAAATGAAAAGAAAAACCTGAACAAAAAAACCCAGTACAAACCCACAAAAATTCATCTGCTGAAGCTAATTTAAAGGACTAAGCAGCTGTCAGGTTTACTGCCCAGCAGTAAAATGATGGAAGGACAATTTAAGTGTATAGTTCATGAGAGTGTAAACTCAGTATTTGTCTCTACAGCCTGAAGGGATCTCTGACCCTAATTTATACCTCTAGCACAGAAGAAGCAGAAGAGCAAAAATCAGATTGAAAGATGGCTTTACAGACCATTTCAAGGAAAAGGACTGGTCTGCTATTAAATACAAAAACATAAACAAAAATAATACTGAAAAGTGAAGCATATTTGCTAAAATGCATACAAGATAGGGTTAATTGCAAGTAAGATCCTTAGCTAAGTAAGTCTTAATAAGATAGGAATCATCCAGAAGAAAGTACAGCAAAAATAAGATTATGAATTATTTAGAGAAATGGGAACTGTTTCACTTCAGAGCACTTCAAAAAGTAGCTGAGATACTTTTGGTGACTATAGTCAAAAGTTTAAGGAAATTAAGAAAAAACTCAATAGGACCAGAGAAGGAAGACACAACCAGTTCAGATCAGGGGAAAAAAAATCACCAACCTTAAAAACTCCAGGCAATAACTTAGTATTTAAAACAAATTGCTAGGCAATAAATTTGCAAGCACCTAAAAACTAACACCTCTATAAATAAGTCTGTACAATCAAACAAATCCAGTTTCTTTGGGCAGAGGAGCAAGCTAAGTGAACAAACAAGAAGCGATTAACAGGAATACATTTGCTTTGGTGAGTCTCCTTTTCTCAGATGAAACACAGCCTAGCTGTGTTAGTCAAAAAAAAAACACCCCACCTGTGAAGTTACAAACTTGAAAATACACCTAGGATGGTAAAACTAGAAAAAAATTGTTTCATAGAAACATTAGGAATCATCATAATTTCAAGTGAAAAATCAAAACACAGATATAACTAGTCTCATATGATCCACAATTAATTTTTAATCAATTCTAATCCTTAGTGAATTAAATGTAACCTTACCAATGGACCTTAGAATTCCTGTATTTCTATAGGTTGTTACTGAACAGGGCATCAATACCCAAACCCAGACATGCATTATAAAAAAATCTCCAGCAAAAGTTACACCTAATGGCTTTTGACAAAATGAATTGTGCATGTACATTATCCCTGCCTCTCTCAACCAAGGTTACTGTATTCCTATGAAAAGTAGTTACATACTTTACTGTGAGGTACAAATTCTTCCATCATCTTCTTCAAAGGATTTTCATAATCCACAATCATCTGGCCAAGGCGTGGATATTCTCTGTCACTAAAAGCAACAACAAACAATTCACTCAGGTGTAGTTATTGTTATTATTGTTAACACACTTCTTACACAATAGGTTTTACCTTGCTCCATGTGTCATTTCATGGGCATAGTTATACAATCCAATGATAGCCTTCCTTTCTTCAATTCGAGACAGCAATATCATTAGAGTTGTGTAGGTTATAATCAGATCTAGGTAGTTCTTTGTTAAATCGAAATTTACAGTCTAGAGAAAAAAAACAAATTATCATTCTAAAACTGCCAGAAAAAAAGTAGTAAAATATTTTCCTCACCTTTCCACTAATTTTCATTATTTTTTTGATAGAATGGCCTGTCTTGAAAAAAGTTCTTTTTCTGATTGCACAGAGACTCTGTACAATCTTCATTTGTTCACTCAAATCCCCAAAGCTGTTTGTAGTCATGAAAGCAAGCAGGCACAGATATCTTTCCAGGCTTTTGTGTCACAGGTCAGCTGACAGAAAGAAAAACTTTTCTGGGCCAGAAAGTGCCTTGGTCTCTGAATTTTGAGTAAGACTCTTAAATGGAAGAAACTACAACACATGCTACTGCCCTGCTAAGACAGGATATCCTACCCAGGTAGGATATGTACCTGATACATACCCACAGGATATACACCCTTTCCAAAGTCACTCAACATTTAGAATGACTAAAACTAGCAGTGTGATGTTATGAACATTAGAAAAGAAAGCAGAAACCAAAAAGAAAAGGTCTTGAAGGTTTTTTGTGGTTCGTGGTTCTGTTTTTTTTTGAAATGTAACACTTTTAGCTGCTTTTGTACTTGCTTTAGCCAACACCAGAGGTGATGACACTAAATCTCAAAGAACAAAGTTGTACCTACCATAAAGGACAAGTTACAGAAAGATTGTTATGTCTGGTGAAAGATAAGGAGTGTTACTGGTTTATGTGGACACACTGAAAATATGAAATTGTCTCTCCAGCATTTTTTTTACGCTTTTAAAAATATATCAAAGCTGCTCTCAATTAACAGATTTTTTTTTCCCCAAACTTTGCTACCTTCAACAAACAGACACCCTGTTTCCTCGTAATTTCAATGTGAGCTACGCCTGGTCTGACAGCTGTAAATTTCAGCTTAGTGCCTAAGTCCTGATAAACTGGCAAGACAGGTAATATACTTAGCAAGATAACAAGGACTGAGGAACTTCTGTAAATCAAAGGGGAAGTTCTCAAAATGACAAGCCTCTACCAATTACTAATGGAAAGACAGAACCCTTTTTCCACTATAAAAACCTCAAAGAGAAAAGGAGAAGATCTGTCTCTCCCCCTCCTGCCCCCTCCTCTCTTTTCTCCACACTTCAGCTCCAGCTACGACCACCCAACCACAGCAGCAAAGAGCCGAGATCAGCAGCCAAGCAGGAAGGATCCAACCACCCCGGACCCCTCCCAAGCCAGAGACCAGAGACTCCCCGTGACTCAACGCCCTGAAGCATCGAGGGACAGGGACAAAACTTGATTCCTCCCTTGTTTTTTAACAACTCTCTCCACAGAGTGACTAATTTATGTAAAAATCTCTTCTCTTGCAAACTTGTTTTTCTTTTAAAGGTTGTGTCATTTTCTCTTTTCTCTGAAATAAATCTTTGTAATTTAATTAAATCATAAAGCCTGTTATTTTTTGTAAATTCGTGTGATGTTTATGAGTGGTGGCTGATTTCTCCTCACAATCAAAATATAAAACAATAGTTACAGACTAAAACATCTTTAATTGGCATCATGGACAGGACATTTGAGGGAAATATCAGAGCCTGCTCGTAGCCTGGCACCCGAACTAAAAAGCTAACTCCTAAAGAAATTTGAATTTTAAAATCCAAATTAGTTTTAAAACAAAAACAAAACAAAATTAATTCTAAGGCTGGTTTTGCCAGTACTAGTGGGGCTCGAGACCAGACTTTTTCCCTCTATAAGGAGCATGAATTCCATGGATATGCTCCTGGTTGTCCCTGTTGGGAGCACCTAATCAAAATATAAAACAATAGTTACCAACTCTAACACTGGTGTCCACAAGCAGCTTATTTAAAATGGTCTAGTTTCTGACTTCAAGCTACTTATAAAGACCTGAAGCTTATGGTATTTTTATTTCACTTGTATTTATTACTAGAGATGTCATGTTCCTTGGGCTAACAAGTCCTTTTAATTATCCACAAAGGATTCTGATTAAAAAGATTTTCAAGTGGCATTTGAAAGTTACAAAGCAAAAACTTACAATATCAAAGAAGACTTGGCAAACATCAATGGTGTTCAGCAGCTCACAAACATGGTCCTTGAAAAACAAAAGAATTAATTTAGTTTATAGAAAATCTAAGTAAATCACTTTACTACGCCTAGTGATGGAGACTATTTTTTTTTTTTTTGAAGAACAGAGCTATCAGTTCAATTATTTCATTATGGTGTTATTTTCTAAATAAAAAGAGAAACTTCCTGCAACAGAACAACTGACATATTTGCAATACCTTACCTTAAATTCCATAACATCAACAAAAGTGAAGTAGTATAATGCCAGGTTCTTCAGAATCTCTGATTTTTCTTTCTGGAGCTGAGCAAGCTGTTGCTAAAAGAGAAACAAAGATAACACACTGTTCTTAAAAGATCTTTGAGAAGTCTGCTGAAAAACACTGCCTGCGAAGCGTAGAGTAAACCCACCAGGCTATGCAAAGAAGCCTTAACATGATTTTTTTAAGCCTGAGGTTCTGTGTCTCAAATGCACACAGAATTCTCAGAACAGACCATTTTAATAGCTGCCAACTATACTTCGAAGAAAAAAGTCAAATTAGTACACATTAGTACCAAAGTCATATTGCTTAGCTCTGCTAGAGATGAGAATGTGGAGTTAGGAAACGAGTGTTACCATATGTATAATAAGCCAAAGCAGAACAATACATGAGCACAAATCAGTGTGACAAAAAAACAATTACATTACTCGAGGTGGGACAAAAGAAGGTGGCAGGTTACAAACTTTACTATAGAAAAACATTATGCTTTTAAATTCTGAACTTACCAAAAAGAATATCCAGGCAAAGCCACGTTAAGCATGCAAAATAAAATGTAGATACAAACATAAAATACAGTAACGGTTCTTTGACCAATTCCATATAAACACAATAATACATTCAAACAAAAGCAACAAAATAAAGAAACAAAAAAGAAGCAAAACACTAGCATTAGACACTGGTGGATAAAATGGAAGAGGCAAATGTGAATACAAAGGTATAAAACAGTTCAAATGGATTTAATTTTTTTTTTTAAACAGGCAATGAATTGTCATTCAATTCCCATACTTTACAAAATTTTCTGGAGGAACTAGACAGTTCACTTAAGCAATTAGAATTTAAAAAAAACAAAAAACAACCCAGCTGGTACTGAACAATCAGTCTGTTTATATATGTATTACAGTCTCTCAGCACTGCAAGAATACAACTATTTAACTTGTAATAGCCAGCTACTAATCTCTTTCCTGATATGTGAAATGAAATGAGTTAAAGCAATCATAATACCAAGCATGAAATAGTGCCCTCCAGAAAGATACAAGATTCTAAATTAAAGACTGATCAAGTTAAATAGAATTTTCTTCTCAGCAAGAGCAGTCAATTATAAGAAAGATTAAACAAACTGCTTCAAGTTGGTAGCTTACTTTCCTATGAGAGGTTAGAACTGAGTATGCTTCTTCAGCTCCCCCTCTTTAGAAAGCTGTGCTCTGCATTCTCAGTCTTCTGTAAAGCACTGAAATTCATCTAAATTTAAAAAAGAATGTCTGCACCACTACTGAACCACTATATCATGCATAAGGTAATTTCTGCTCCTTTATAATACCTTTAATACCTAAATTAAATACCTATAATACCTAAAGGTATTTATAATACCTTTTAATTTATAATACCTTTTAAATTACCTTTTAAAATAAGGTAATTTTTTCTGCAAAAAATTCCTCTGAATTTTTTGAGGGAATTACAATTTTTAGAAGCCTGGATCTGTCCGCAAGAATTCCATTACAGCCAAGGAAGAGAGGCATATAGTTAAGAGCAAATTGGAATTGCTGTATAATAAAACACTTCTGTCTATACTTAAACCAAAGAAAAAGCTTTACATTTAAAGGTTTGAATTTGAAATCCAGCACTAAATAGTATTTTTTTTCCTATAGTCATCAGCTGGTATTTAAACAAAAAAGGGGTGCAAACTAGATGTGTTTATTCTATAACTCCTTCTGACTACCTCATGCAACAGGAAATAGTGTATTTCCATTTAAACTGCTGCTCTACAAAGTCTGTTTTCAAATAGAAGTCCTATGAATCATATTTTGATCCTCAGCATGAATTTGGTGCTACCTTTCCCAGCGTGTACCATAATCTTTAACTGCCTTGTGTTCAGAGGAGGAAGCAATCTGGAGCTCCTGCAGGTCCACACAGCTCCAGCAAGCCTTTGGGCCACCTTGCATCTCTACTGGGGACATCCCCAGAGAAAAGGGCACTTTATACTTTCAGGGTCACTTCCTCAGTCAACAGTTGTTACAAGAGGAACATTCATCACCGATGATGCTTGTGTTTAATCTTCATCCTGACCCTGTTGTTTAAACCATTTATTGTGAGGGATCTGATTTTCAAACACCAAGGAGATGAATAGGGTTTGTTTGTATGCAGCTCACACAAGCTTGTATTGGGTGAAATTAAGGAGCTGCCTTGTGATTTTTCAAGAGCAGACCACACGCTACCATTCAGAAATAGGAATAGTTCTAGTGCAGAAAGATGACAAAAACATAACTCACAACTTGACATATGCTGTACCAACTTTTTCCTACTGCAATCCTGACTCACACTAACCTGGGTGCAACACTAAGAAAGACTATCAGAACTACAGGCTGAGACTATCAGAACTACAGGATGCTGTAAACAACACCTGTGCTTGGTGTAACAACTATCAGCTGAGTGTCTCCTTCTGGAAGACATCAACTTCAAAGCCACAATTTGAGGTATAAAACATGAAGTGGAGAGATAGGCAAAAAAGGGAGACAGTGTTTGTAACTATGCCTGCAATAGAAATAATCTTTATGTAATTCTGTGAAGCTGTGCATTAAATAAGAGAATATAGGGAGGTATTCACTACACTGAACCAAGAACTAAGCAAATGTTGCTATGCACTGTTAACAAGTTACCTGTATTCCCAGAAATATTTATACTGAAATGATGCTGAAACTTTTGCAGAATTAACATGATCATTCTTCGAACTCTGAGTATTGAGGGTGTAAGAAAACTGTTATCGAAAACATTAGTATCAAAGCAATGCATCAGCTCTAATCACTGTTAAATCAGTAGTACAGACCACTCAATTTACAGAACAGCTTATAGCATGTAGGGTCTTGGATGTTTATTTGCATTTTTAACTCTCAGTAATGTGGGTGTAGCTCTTTCCACACCCACTGCAACAAAACTTTCCATTACTAGTTTCAGAACAGCTGTTAAGAAATGGAGGGTGCAGTATCTGGTTCTTTTATTTGGTTACAGGCTTTTTTCCTTAGCCTGCAATTCCATCTATGAGCAAACATCCCTTTTTCCAATAGTCAACAGAAGTTTAAAAATAGGACAAGGTGAAGGAACAATGTTTTAAGCACCACTAGCATCAGAAGATTATTTTTACTATATCTTACAATATCTTGGTGCTTGGTTAGACAGAAGTGTTTACTATTTCTTAAAGAATCTGAAGCACTATGAACAAGGACATTTTTAGTTTTAAGGCCTATGAAAATGTGTCCAAACTTTAGCACAATACAGCAAGATTTAAAAAAGCTTTATTTTGTGTATTAACAAGATCTCCAATCATATTTGAATATTATTTATAAATCAGAATTTTAAATCAAACGTTGTCTACAAGAGAAGGAACCTATCTCTACCAATTTGTCTGCCTTTCCTCCTTCATAATAAGCCCCCCAAATCTTTGCAAAACTGATCATGTACACAGAGACAGTAAAGTACAAGAAAAACATTAAGAGAAATGAAAAACAAATCAGTGCAAGGCAGCCTCATTTAAAGTTTACATAAACACAATGGCTCAGATACAAAAAAAGTAATGACACAGATGTAGGCTTACTAACAGTGTGAATAAAAATGAATTTAATACAAAGGCAAAAGGAGAATAAGAGACACCTAATAGAAGCTTGTTCAGAGATTTTTATGTGTAGAAAACCAAAGAATAACTGCAGTTCTGGAACTATCTTACTGTATTTGACTGGTAGCAGTAGTAGATGAATAAATGTCTTATTTTACCACCTATGAAGACAGTATGGTCATTAAATGTTTTCTACAAACTGACATCATAGATATTACAATGTTTTCAGAGAAAACACCACCAACTTTATCATGCTAGCTGGAGTATAAGAAAAAAAAAGTTCTGGGAATGGGGGTCACTGTCTGGGGATAATCACTGTTAATATTCTTACTTTCATCTATTATGCTCACAATACTTGCCATCTGTATAGAGTCTTCAGATGAGTATTTTAAAAAAATCAATTCGTGTGAATAAAGTACCATGTCTACAAAATCCAGAGCAAAATGGTGGGGAGAGAGAGAGAGAGAAGGATCTGACCAGATGAAGAAAATTAGTTTTAAATTCAGTGAACTAAATGTAGAGCAATGGGTGTGTCCTTCGTTTCATTATTTCCAATCAAAACCGGCCTCTGAAGTGCCCTGCTGCATTTGAAGAGATGTAATAGATTATTTTAATATGTTTGCTAACTCACATTTCTCACATTTCTACTGCAAGATCTATTTTGTTCGTTTTAAAGTTTCCAGCCTTAATTTTACTCTTTTGAAAAGGAAATAGCCACCCCTGACCCTTCGCAACTGCTGGTGTGCCCACAGTGGTTGACCATATTATTAATAATGGCAGACAATGGGAACAATACTTTTAAATCCTTTAAAAATCTGTTCTGTCAGTCGTAAACCGTTTCCCCATTCTCTCACTTTCTTTTACATAAATTCACACAGCAATTCCTAATTTAGGCTCATTACATACTACTGTATCATACAAGCTTTAGCCACAGGTCTTGACATCTCCAAGGCAACTGTTTATGGAATATATGTCTCATATGTGCTATTCTATAGATTAAAATGTTTGACATATGTCTCTAGCCTCCTACATACTTACATTTATGTCAATAAATCATAAAAAAACTATTAACTTAAACTGCATGAAAACTACTTCTGAAATGCCAACACTGCTTAATTAAAATACTGCTTAAGTATTAATTAGGTTTTTCCTCTTTACTTTTAGTGGCCGAGCTCTTAGGTTGCCAATCATCAAGTTAAGAGTGGATTTCATCCAGTTTTACTGGATGAAAAGAAGAGGTTGAATATTACAAACATGCACTCCTTTGCAGATGTTGCATACAGTGTTAAGCACCAAGAGCGAGCACAGGACTGGTTTGGTTTTCCTTGGCAAGGGGCTCTCATGGACTGATTTCTGGACTTGAATTTTTTTAACTAGTACAGTGTACTAGAATGATTTTCTAAAAATAGTGATAAAAATTAAATTGGTTTTGAATGCTCTCCCATCTCAAATTCACACACCATCGAGGGCTAGAGGCAAGAATATAAACATCACTGCTGACAGCACTTTTGATTTTGAAGAAAAGGTAACTTACATGGTGTCATTTCTATTTGGTGACACATTTTAAAGAGATGTCAAGATTTCACTTTATCTTTTGGAGTCCCTATGTTAACTTCAAATGACAGGCTGAAAATTTTTGTATACTACTCTCTGATTACATTATAGCATAAGTAATTTCAAGCTCCAAATTCAGTCTTACACAGGCAAGAACTGTAAACAGTTTAACAGACTGCAGGCAACACCAGAGCAGTAGGTATGGCTATATCAGAGCAAGGCACTGGCAGAGCAATTTCCATTCTGAATGATTTTTAGTGAAAGTATAGATAAAATTTTAGTGATTGATGGTATTTTATTCAGAAATAAACTCAGTACATCCTATTCTCAAGCATAAGAAATCTGAAATGCTTATACAAAGCTGAAGAGAGTAAGCAGTTACCACTGGCTGGCAATACTCATGCAGGGGGATCTACTGTTTACTAAACTACTGCCTGGGTGAGTTTTGCAAAACCAATATCATTTGCAGTCCCTTTAGCACTGGAATTTCCCTGAGCAGTGGTGAGCAGAGCTGAACAGGCAGCTGTGCAAGGGAAGCGTGGAATCCTCTTACCTGGAAAAGATTTTAGTCCTCATGGCCAGGAATCCAGTCAGTTTTGTGGTGGAATGCAGGGAGCTGGGTTTTTATTGCTTAAGTAAGCAATAAGGTGTGTGAGAAATCAAGTTTTTCAGACAAGAGTTCTAAATCTCCAGAAAGGTGGGGATAATATTTAAGTTTGCTGAATTTAGGGACTTTGGTCACTTTGCTTAAGTTAATCTTAAGAAATGAAGTATCAGAGGTGTTAAGTTACGCCTGCTGTCTCACCAGAAATTTTTCAGAGACAAAAAATTACTAGTATGAGGCCAATATGGCTGAGACCTCAAATTTCTAAATTATCTTCACTTTGCAAATTACAATATTAAAAGCTTCATTAGGAACAAACAAACAAATGGACATTCTCCTTCTGGCACGGCACCTCTTTGCAGGGGCTGAAAGGAGTACTTCTAAAATCAAATTATTATTCAATTTAGCTAAGTGTTTTGAAAAGACTCATTACTGGAAGTATCAATCACAAAGTAAAAATCAAGATACAGTGCCTATTTCAAGAATTTTTCTATAAAACAAACCATTTAATAAAAGTATACATTAATGTCTTCTGATAAGCTTTGGCCAAGGAGTTCCAGCTACTCTGTGCCCTCAGTACTTCTCCCACAACAAATTAATTTGCTGTACAACTCACTATGAATCACAGCTATAAAAGACAGTAAGCAAACCAAAGATACTTGGATGTAAAAGGTGAAGAAAAAGTAAACAGAACATGAAATAATCCATTATCTACAGAGCCTAACAGAGGCAGGATGGACATGCTCATTCTGCTTGTATTCTGCTCTTATACCATCTAATTTCCAGTCCCTGCTGATATAATACAGCCAAAAATGATGACTATTTAATCAGAGAAATTAACAATCCCTCCCTCCCCTCAAACACTGTCTTCCAAGACACTGAGTGTGTAGTCAATACCAAGCAAAATGAAATTGGTATGAACAACACAGGGAAGAGAGATATTAAAAGGTTAATATTAGTGGTATATGGAAAAAGTAACTACACTAACTACACGCTTACAAACTTGTGAGTAATGCTCCATCATTCTGCTTTCTGCCAAGCAATGACTAAGCCTCAATTTCTCCAGCAGATACATAAAAATATAGGAAGCTTTTCTACAGGGAAATTGATGAGAAGCAAGATGAGAACAAGAAAAACATACGCTCAAGAAAGAAGGCAGATATTCTCACTACTTCCCGTATATGGCCTTCTTGGAAGCAGAAAGGAGGGGAGCTCCATCATACACAGACACTGAACTTTACCAGGATAGGCAGCAAGTTTTTCAGACCCCACCTATAATCTACAGAAGACCTACATCCTTCTCTGCATCCCCATTTTCCCATCATGAAGTATTTTATTCTGGCTTCATAGAGGCATGAAATGTTAGCATTAAATGAGAAAAAGAGTAATTTTTAGGTCCCACTACAGTTTTTTGCAGTACAGTATATTATCTTTTGATTTCTCTGTGGCAAGAACCTTGCCTGTACACCTTACAAGAGGATGACATTAAAAATCCTTCAGAAAAAATCAGGCTGCTTCTGCATCCTCTACTTTGCAACTTTTCTTCTGAAGCTAGAGGAAATTAGGTAAAAATAAATGCCATCTTGAGGCAATCCTTGCACAATCAGACCACTGACCTGACCAAGACTGTTGGAGCTATTAAGCTTTTTATAAGGCTTCTCCAATTTGAAGGCTTCTTAAATGAAAAGATTTAGTCAATTGAAAATATAAATAGTCATGTTTCCCAAACACAGAAATTTATTATTATAACTTCCTTTTCAAACAGCACTCTAAATTCTAACATTCTAAAATGTTTGTTTCTCACTCAGTCAATCCTTCAGATTTTTTTCATTTACAGAGATTCCCTCCTTTGCAGTCGTTTCATACACTAGTATACAATACTACAATGCTACCCAACATCATTAGGAGTTGATTTAAGAGCTCAGGCTTCAAACTGCACATTTTCAAGGCTATATGGCTCATGATGGTGATTGGAGAAGAAAGGGCAAGCCTAAAAGATCACAGGGACTGCCCTCAGGTGACAAGAGAGAGTGAGTTATGAACTGATGAGGTTCAGAGTTATCTGTAATCAATCCTTTGGAGGATGAACTACTCCACTGATGAACTACTCCAGGAATTTAATTTTTGTTTGAACTGCTCATTAACTTTTACTCTTGTTGCAAGATTGAAAATGCAGTGATTGTCAGCAATCACTCTTTTCTGACTCAGCACATCAAACAGTGAAGGAGGAACAAAACCTGTAGCTGTTTTTTGTGAATAATGATGTAAAAGCTACTAACAGCAAACCTAACAGAATCACTTGTTTCAAAAGACTAAAAACACAGGTTTTCAAGATTAGGCACCGCAGCAGACACTACTAGATAAAATGTGTTATCTACCTCTTAAACAAAACACTGTAAATGATGGCACCTGAGGAAAAGAAAATAGCATCTAAGAATAGGTTAAAAAAATTGTAAAAATTCAAAAAAGCAGGCACCATTGCTTCTTTCCGCAATGCAGTCTTGTTTAGCAACATCACCTGCTGACATGTCAATAGGCATTACCAACTGTACAGATGCATAATGCTAAGCTATGGCAACCACTGGAGTATAAAAGAAATCCAAAATGCTCCTGAAAGGCTGTCCTGGAACTGTTACTGCAAGGAGGAAGCACTGGTTATGATTTCTCAACTATTTCCTTTGCATACTCTGTAATATTTGATTAATTGATGTGTCCTTGTTCCAGTAAGCTTCTTGCCCTTTTAAATCTCTGATCACTGGTTTCCCTACTGAAGGAACTCACTGGTGTGCCCTCCTAACATACGGTGAGCTGGATGTTAGGCAAGGGGAGGAGGGATATGAAGGAGAAGCAAGGAGGAGGAGATCTTCCTGATGCTTAGGACTTTTTGAAGCTCAAGTTTAGAAACAAACATTTCTTACATCAAACTAGAACTTTCTCTGCACATGACTTTTGTCTCATTAGTGATCTGTTATGGGTAAAGGTTTCTTTTGGCTGATACAGGAAAACATCTGTACGTAACTACAGCAAGCAAACTGCCATCAGCTCTGACCACAGAGAAGGAAACCCCAGCTGCCTACTGCCAGAACTCAAAATCTCTTCTTTAAACTGTGCTCACACACAAAAAGGGAAGGCTTTTGATAACTATGTTATCAAAAAAAATAAACACAGGTCTGGCTGGCTCTGGGTAAATAAACACCAGGAAATAACAGAACATAATGAGCCTGTCCTATTTTAGAAACTGTGATTGTCAAAATACATCAGGTTCAGTTTGATCTCTTTCCACAAATTCCACAGTACCAAATCATTAAATCCCCATCATTAGTTGAGCTCCAAATTCACAGTCAACAACCAGAAGACACATAGAGCACACCTACAACTGCATTAAACAAGTTATATGAATACAATCTTTTAGTTGTGTATCTCCCACAGAAGTTTAGAGAATACAGTATCATTGACCTAATGGGGTTTAAAGGGTTTACTGTCTTTCTGTAATTTTGATAAATAATTTACCATATTTTTTACTAACACAGCCAAATTCAATACAAAGATGAGCAATAATACACAGTACAAAGTATGTATAAATTTTGAAGTGAGAAAGCATTGTTACTTAAATAGTTTCCTCCATAAGGGAAAGTTTTCCTGATTGTTATTTTTCTTTGCTATTATTGCAGACATTACACAGAAATTCTAGATAGCATTATACAAGAAACTAATTATTCCCACCACCATTCTGCAGAAACCTGAATGCTTAAAGCAAACCTAAAACTCTCAAGCACACATGCAAGTAACTGCATGCAGGGACCATGCAAACCCAACACCTACCTCGGCTTTCCATTTTTGGATAGGAATACAAGCAGATAAAGCAAAAATCCTTCCCTTGACTTTCAGATCAGAACAGATAAACAAGTGTATATCACTGCCCAAAAGCCTACCTGTAATTTAATAATCCTTATGATCTCTGAACACGTACAAAGTTATATTCAGAGGGGTGAAAAATAATTTTCTACTGCAAATCAAGTCACTACATCTGAAGAGAAAACAATCCCATTTCCCTACTTTTGTACTATACAAGGTTTCTCCTTACATACTAAAGGATTTTTCATTGCCACAGGGACAGACCCAATAGGTAAGGCACCTGTAAGGTACCAGCAGCTGTAAAGTACAAACACATGGTGCTTTCTACTGATCTGCTGGTCAGGTCTCATTAAAAATAGTTACCCAACTTCCATCTTCTGCAATCAGCCTGTCACCAAGAATTTCTGCCACTGAAGTAAGGCATGATTTTTTCAAAGACTACTTTCCATTGGCAGTTCTTCGAAACAGAGAGTAGGCAAAAAGAAAACCAGGAAGTCTCCTTCCCCAAACAAAACCAATCCAGAATTAGGGTATAATATTCTCTCTTTGGGCTCAGTTGTTACTAAAATATCCTCTCAGACATTTCGGACAACAACCATATACATTCCAACTGCAACTGTCAGCATTGGACACTTTCTAAGAACACATAATAACCTCAAAGACTTAAGCAACACGTGCCAAAGTATATTGAAAAAAACAATTATGCAGCCATTTAGTTACTTACATTGTTGTTGCGTGTTTCTACTGCCGGGAACTTCCTGACTATGAATTTGACAGCAGATTCCAGGTTTTTGTCAATAAGATAGGATGGTTTGGCTTTGGGGTCACCGCATGCCTGTAAAAAATACAATAAATATGAAGTAAAAGCACAATCATTTACGTAAAGGTAAGTGAGAGTTGCAAATCTGAAGACAAACTAGAAAGATTCGTTTTTTCTTTGCTTTTTAGTGAGCAGGTGATAAAATGAAAGGCAAAGTGCAGGGACTGTCACAGCTGAAATATGCAATGGGAAACAGTACAGAGATGCTCTTCTACTGAAAAAGATGCATGGAGGTATCAAAGCAGTTAGTGCAGAACAGCAGTGAGGGGAAAAAACTCAATCCTAAAAGAAGGAGGGGAAAAAAAAAGGGTTTCCTTTTAATGCTATTCCTGGTTTGAGGTAGTGTTGTATTCATCTGGAGTTAACAAACTGTTAGAAAATTCAATCGTGTCATCATCTGTGGAGGACAGTGCTGGGCACATTAAATGATTAATCTATCCTTTGTGAAACAAAACTAAAAGCCATACCACCGATCTGCATCTAATTTTTCTTTAAATTGTTAATTGCAAGACAATTTTCCATCCCACAATAAAATCACCAATACTTGCCTAAAGTAACGTACTTCCTTAGCTTAAGAACTCGAGTTTTGCTCGTTTTCTTTACTCCTATAGTAGGATAGGCAGTGCTTTAAAAGCAGCAATCAAGAAATTTCATTAGACTTTGATTTGAACAGAAGTCACAGCTAAGTGCTAAGTCTCTTAAGTAACTTACAGGCACAATCAGAACAGCTTCTGTGGACAAAAACAAAGCACCTACTTTTGCCAGCTACAGTGCATGCCGTCAGACACACTACTTCTTTCTCAACTACTCTGACTAGCAAGCCATGCTAGTTTGGAAAAACATACCAGAAGCAGAGTTACTTACATAACAGAAATCTGCACTCAAATCGCATTTTCTCTCAAATATTCATTTATGGTTCTCATAGGGATTTTCACAGGAGTTTTGTGTCTCATGCAAAACTAAATTACATGCTAGGCATTTCTATGCAACACAGTGAACTCAAATGGCAGCTCATTTAAAAACTTTTCCACATTGATTTCTATGACCAAGTTGCAGACTGTAGAGACAGAAGTCATGAAGTATGAGACCGATTCTGAAAGCGGGCAAGCGGGCAAAGGGAAGGTGAAAAGCTTTGCAAACCTTCCAAACTTGTCCTTGCTGGGAAAGCAGTGTAATAAAAAGAGAGAAAAATTACATATAAACAAATTACTCTTAAATTCCAAAATATGTTACATTTAAGTGAACTAATACACTATTATCTACACCTAAGAGAACATTACAACCATCTGTTACTCTAGGCAACATACTTTCTACTGGATGATAATTACACTAATACTTACAAACAACTTTACATGTAATTATTAGAATTTTACTATTGTACAAAGTGCTGCTTATATGATGAAACATGTAATTTCTAATAGTATTTCCAAATTAAGTACAGATAGGGAAAGAAAAAAAAAGAGTTAAAGATCACATGCAACTACAGGGGAAAAAAAAGGAGAGAAACTCAGTGAAGTTTTACATACCTGAAAAAGAAACGGTAGCCAAGAAAAAAAAAAAAGAATCATTATTTTAAGTTCCTAAAACCTACCAGCAGTACATGACCATCGTGATATATGCTAATGTACTACTCTAATACCAAAGCTCTCACATTACTTAAATTTTTCCACAAAAATACTGTATATTATTAAAATGTCACATCTCTAATATGCTAACAGGAATTTATAATGAAAATCAATTCAGCAAACCCACAGTATCAATTAGATATTAAATAGTTGCTTCAATATCCCTACAACAGCAAACAATGTGCCACAGAAGATCTCTTCTGTACACTCTTTAAAGTCTTTACACAATTTCAAAAGTAAGAATTCTACCATAAATTGGAATAAAGAAGTAATCAACGTGCACATCAAATTTACAAAATCTTAACTAAGTAGATGCCATGGATCTGTCAGAAGCTGTGCCAGATTATTCTCATTTTCTGTCCTTGCCACACAGTATATAGCTTTCTCTCCTAAATCACACACAAAGAGAATGGCTTAAAGGTCAATGTGTATTTGTGGCCTATTAAAATCCAATGTGGTTGCTCTTATAGAGGGGACAAGAGATCTGCCATCATTGAATTCCCAATGTTTTCAGTCTGAATTGCAACTTTACTTCCACATGCACTTTGTTTTCCTAACAACAGATGTTTTTCGTCCTGTAAATAAGCTCTCTATCACGTTTACTAAAAATTATGTTCTACCCAAGCCCTTACTCACAGATCACTCACACAGAAACAGATGTCTGAAAACACTGATGTGCCCATCTTCACGTGGCTTCAGGAACTCAGTTCCCAGAGATGATGAACATTACTCCCAGTCTAACCAGCAGTCCCCTCAATATAGCTGAGCATGCATGAGAGCTTTGCTCCTTCCCATTGATGGTTTGCTAAAATCCTACTTGAAGCAACTCTAACTCTTCCTCCTAATAAACTACACCAGATGGATCCATAAGTAAGAAAGAAAATTGCTGCAAGACATAAAAGGTTAAAGGTATCCATCATACATGTCAAAATTCCAGCTTCCAAAAAGCTGTGCAAGTCCACATCCGTGGACTGAATAGAAAGAAGACAACAAGCACCACTGAACAAGTGAGTCCATACCTCTTCCCTCCCTCCCTCTCCCATATCCATAGCAGCTCATTTCCCTTCTACGAACAGATATTCCTTGATTACTAACTGCTGCATCCATGCAGTTTTCACCCCTCCTGTTACATGCATTCAGCAGCCCAAGTAAAGCAGTCTACAAAAGCTAAATCTCTCCTAAGCTCCAGCTCAGTAGGGTTTCGTCTAGAAAGCATAAAGGAATGAAAATACAAACCCCAATCCCAACACTTCTGCACACGTGTCACAGTCTCTTAAGGCACATAAGCACAATTTACTGCTGTAGAAATAACAAAGACATTGAGGGCAATGGTCTCAGAATATAGATAAGAAAGGTAATTTTTCCTTTTAACTGTAAACACAACTCTTTGTCAGTCCTGTGGCAGACAGGAACATCGTACTACAACATACAAAACCCACGTTACCATATACAGCTCTCCAGCATTTAAATACACTTTTGACCATTAACCAAATGCAGCAGCCCTTTGTCAATACATCAGACATCACTTTTTCCCCCTAAGTGGGCTGCAGTAACTTCCTCTCTCCTCTTCCTCTCCTCTCTTCTTTCCTTACCTTATCTTTCCTCTCTTCGCCTTTCCCTTCCCCTTTTCTTTTCCTTTTCCTTTCCCTCCCCCCCTTATTTAACTTCAAAAAGTTCTTACTAGTGCAGGATTCATAGAATACAACTCTAAGCTATGGGACTCCAGCTGCTTCAGCCCCAAGAATCTCCCAGCAGTCATCTCTAAATTCCTTTGTACATGACTGAACAGCTGTCAAGCAGTTATGCTGAAAAAGATGATGCAAAGCTACTGCTGAAGACTAAGTAATTAGAAAAAAAAAAGAAAAAAAAAAAAGAAAAAAAGACTCCAACATTGGATTTCTATTGTTACACAGCATTTGTTTCCACAGCCCTTCAGAATGGTACCCTGCTCTGATAATCTCTCAACTAAGTGAGCATATTTTCCTGATCTGATTTTGTGCATCCAGCTCCAACAAGAACAACATGATGTCTCAAGGTAGCAGATCTGTTATTCAGAATACAACTTTGCTGTCATAGGCACAGGCCATCAGGTAAAACAGATCAGATCACATGTACTGTGAAGGGATACTTCACTATGCCTTATATTTTGAATTTTAGAGGCAGCTTCTTACACACTTTAATATCCAAGATTACTACATTACTAATACATGATTATTATTAATATTATTAAACAAAATTCAGACTCTACTCTTCACTTGATGCTATTAGGATCTCCTACACTATTTCCACTTAAAAATTAACAATGCTACATAGCTTCACTTTCTAGGTCACACTCGTTCAGAAGCTGTCAACAAGAAAATATCCAACAACAGAAACTTGCCTAATGTCTACACTTAAGAGAAGTATCCCCTAAAGAAGAGCATGGAATGCAGTACAACTGCCTTTGGCCCAGAGCACACCAACATAAAGAGATAACAGCAAAGAGATTTTTTTACCTCAATGCAGTTACACCTCTCACTGCAAAAATCAAAGCATAGTATTTTACTTCCTACTTCAGGACAGAAGACATGCAAATAAAAAAAACCCATCCATCCACAAAATTGCTACATATATCCAGCTGATATGACATAAACTAAGGGGAATTTATGTTCAGGTACAAGTCACTGTGCACAGCACAGTATGCAGGATGTAAACCTGCATTTGGAACACCTAAACATCCCTCCTGCCTTTTACATAAGCCCACAACCTGAGTTACACAGAGTAGCATGATAAGAAAAAGCCTAAATATGTTACAGTATTAAGGGAATACCTTTTATATACTTTTGTTTCTAATCCAACCTATTCCAAATGATTAACAGGGCTGGTTACCAATAATAGAAAAATAGCCCTATTTGAATCAGTAATTTCCTATTTTCATCCCCCCAAGCCTCCCACATCAGGTGATGATCATAAAACCAGTCATATTTTGCAGCAATTTAACGTTTTTATTACTTCAGGAGGTCTTGGTTTACTTTTACTGCAGACTTGAGATAAAACACTGCTAAGCACAGTTCCACTGGACTGTGACAGCATGCACTGAAATAACCTCAGTCAACAAATCACCTGACCTTCAACTTTCACTTCTGAATGAATGTGCAATAAAAAACTGTGTGCATTTAACCAGCAAAATGGTGGAACTTCAATGACAGCAAAAAATATGCCATCCCTTGAGGTAGTAACTCTCCTTTGTAAATATGGAAATACACTAAGATTTCCCTTATTTTATAAAAGGGAAAGCTCCTGTACATACCATTTCCAGTTTGCTACAGCACGTTCTCTTGACACACAAGAAAGGCATGCATGGTAAAACTGCTCTGCTTGTCTGCAATAGCTGCTGGCATTAGAGAATATTTTAGGCTGAAGACTTTAGGTTTTTGGCTATGCATCCTACAAAGAGTACTGAACAACACAAGGCAAAGAAACATTCAAAGAGACCAGCTCCTCATGAGCTTTAGAATTCTGTAGGATCAAATAGGATCAAACATAACATTTATTCTTTGTTCCTATCATGTATTTAAAATAATTAGATTACCAACTGGTAATGGCTAAATTTGAAAAAAGCGAAAGTCCTGAGGAACAAGGTAATCAATAATGCACTGCTTTGAATGGCAAATACACAAGGAAACAGTTAACATTGTATTTGCCTTAATATCTCTGATGAAGCCTACCACAATTGTTTTGCTCCATTTGAGGTTTTCTGGAGGTTAGTTTATTAAACAGGCTGGTCCCTGGTAAGTTTTGTGAATTCAGCCTCATTCCTTTTAAAAGCAATGCAAGCAGATGCAAGAACTGGTTGATCACACATGGACAAATACTATAGCTTAAAACTTCCAGCAGCCACAATCTACCTGTCCTACACCAGTATCTCTTGTGTCATCCTGTAAAAAGCAAACTACATTACTGATGCATGCAGGAACACATGATCTTTGTACAAAAGGTAAACCTGTATTTTGATATGTAAACTATGTTAAGAGATTCAGCCAGAATTGTACTATTCCCATGATCTAACCAGGATCTAGAATCAGAAGAGAAAGTCTCTAGTTGACTGATTTTTGGACTGTCTCTATAGGCCTTTGACATATACAAAATATGGCAAAAAATTATTATAAATTTAACAGAGGTATCACTTTTTGTCCACAAAGGTTCATAATTCTTAAAGATATGTCACTTAAACATTGATTCAAAATTAAAATAAAGGGGATAAAAGTAAGTAGAGTATTTCCTAGAGCTAAGCAAGATGTCTTTCCCCTGAATTATTCGTTATTCTGTTTTTCCTGAATCCCAAAACATATACTTTATTTTAAATTCCAGTGTATCTCTATTCAGATTCAACCCATTAAAATATAAATTCATGTAAAAACTGAAGAAGGGATCTTGAGAACTTACTTATCCTACCTTCCTGTTCCAAAGCAGATCAACTGTACCTATGCAGTTCCAGGGAGATATCTGCCAAGTCTTTACTTACAGGTCTCCAATGAGCTACCTTCAAAAGCATTCTCACAGCCTTTTCCAATATTTAACAATCTTTTTCATTAGAAATTGTAAAATCTAAACTGAACTTTTCTCACTATAGTGTAATACAACAGTTCCTGTTCTCTGTGCCCATACTAAATCGGACAAACCGTTCCTCTTTACAGCTTTCCAAACACTTCAAAAAATTAATCACTAATGAATTTACTTTAAAAAATCCTTCCTCTTTCTTAATGCATCACATTTTTTGCACCATTGGTTGGCCTTACTACTCTGCTCTGGACTTTCTCAATTTTGCCCACATCTTTCTTGAAACATCAGATACATTGTAGTGAGGCTCAGTGCATGCTGAGCAAAAGAATTACTTGCTTTGTCTTCAGACTCTGCTGCACACACATTTATAAAGCCTCATGACATCCCTGATATTTTGCAGCATAACCCAGTTAGCTCAAATATACTCCAACATGTCCCTAACCTTTCCTGGCTATTTTCTGCAGACTTGCTATCTCATGACTTTTAATTTTGTACTTTCAATTTCACTAAGCACAAAATAGCTTAGGAACATACTTCCTCAGTCACCTCCAAAAGTCTGTTAGACCACACCTACGATTTTTTAATCTTGAACTCAGTTCCAGTTAAGCTCTTTATTATTTCTGTAGCTTCTTTCAGGTCCCTATCTACAAGTTTATTAAGCATACTGCAGTCATCACCTAAAAATATAGAATACACAAAGAGAGACTGGGAATATGACACACCCAATGCAGCTCTGTTGAGCTGCCATCTGACACTGAGGTTTTCTACAACCCTCCCCTATATGGTAATCTATCTGCTTGCATCACTACAGTTTTACCCAAACTGTATTTCCTTAGATTGTTTCTGAGAACAATCTGATGAGGTAATATCAGCAGCCTTGCTAAGGTCAACGTGTAAAATTTCTACTAAGGTGTCCATGCTAGAGTGACCTGTCACCTCACTGGTGACAGAAACGGGCTTGGTTTGACATCAGCTGCACAGTGGTGAATTCATATTATTGTTCTCTTGTGTTTGTAGCACCTGTTTCAGTCAGCACTTGGTTCTTGTCATCAAATATGAGGCAGGTGGTGGCATGCAAAGAAAAAAAAAATGAAGAGAACTCTCACTGCTATAAAACTTTGTCTAAATGTTATTTCTAAAGTAAATTACAGCAATGGGAATGCCTTGTCATTTCCAAAGCTAAAATGGGAACTGTTAAGACTTTTTATCTCAGACATCTCTGCACATGATCTTCCAAACAAAACTGGATTTGGATTTGTTTTTGTAGCAACACATGGCAGGGCAAACACGCAGGAACTGGGGGCAGTGGGAGGTGGAAGTAATTCATAATTGTAAACAGAGATACAAAGCAAGATCATTCTGGGTATCTACATTTTATGCAAATGGATAAATTTACTTGGCTTTTTCTCCATATATTTCAGAAGATACCATGAGATATTTTTATACTGTATTAGAAAGTCTTATTGTTTCTTTACAAAATTAATTGCTTTCCCAAGTTAAAAAAAAAAACCGAAACATCATGTTATCATCAGCTTGTGTTTGCTTCATGAATAAAAGAATCTCTAAATTTTTATATTTATTACCAGCACAGACTATGAGTTTGTTTGGGGCCCTCTCCCTCTTACTACAGCCAGCATTGTGAACCATTCCCCCAAAACCACAGACACAAATAATATCATGTTATCCTTTAAAGAACTGCTGACATCTGTCAAGCCCTGGAAGCAGTACTACCCCACCCTAAGTCACTTCCTGATGACCTGAAGACATTATCCATTCTTTCCAATACCAACCTTACAGTTCAAAACAAGATATATTCCTGAGCTTTTCCCCTCATCTCAAAGCTGTGCACTCCAGCACACAGCTCAGTTTTAAAAGGATGATCTAATCCTACACCCTTCCAAACTCGAGAGCTCTGTGGATTGAAAACTTTTCCATGTTCCATGGGTGGCCTAAAATCTCTCCTACTTTCTCCTGAAGAACTGTTCTAGTGCCTCAGCAAAGCAGTACATGTTATCAACTGATTGTACTGATCAAACAATACAACTGTCCCCCAAGATGTTTAGACCTTGTCAAGTCCTCTCCAGTCCCATTCTGGAGTTTTTGGGATGTTCTTCACCCCAATCTCATCAGCAGTGCAAAAGGCTGCTCAAGTAAAATCAGACCTTTACTCAGCCTTGGCGGATCTGGTCAACTTGTCATCATTTTATGAAAGGAGACTTGATCCAGTTCTCCTCTTTCCCTCCCAGCAGGTGCCTTCTCTTGATTTTTTTACAAGAGTTACACAGAACTGCTCCAGAATAGCAAAATAAACAGGGAGGAAAAAAAAAAGTTAACAAGTAACATCCTCAAGACAGATAAAATTCCAGTATTCTCTCTACTGAATCTTTAAAGAACTAGCTGGCAATTCATCACCTGCTAAATGATTTTTAATCCGATTTCATGTGGTGCTCACAAAAGGATTGAGACCACATTTCTACTTTGGAATAGAAGCTAAAGCCCCTGCAAATATTTTTCTGTTCCACATCTACGTTTTCAGTTTGGTATGGTAATTCTTGTGTAAGAATTTGTTTAAGATTCTAATTTTTCAGATGCAATGTAATAATCAATTCTGAAAAATCAAAATAATTTGGTTAATGAAATTTTAAGAAAGAAATCTGCATACAAAACATAAAACCTGTACCACAAAAAACAATATAACATTGCTAACGAGGCAATTAAAACTAAGTAACAGACACACTGCATTTGAATAACCAATACCCTGAATAATTCAAAACCCTACCAGTTCTGTAGCACTACTTTGACATTGATCAAAATCACACTCTTTTGAATTGCTCAGGCTAAACCTACACTTTAGGTTTTTTAAGATTAAATCTCTTATTGTAAATACTTCCTGGTATCCAAGGGCTTTATTAACAAACAAAAGACAGGCCAACAGAAAACAAGATTATTTCTCTGTCACCACTCTGATATAATACACTTATTTGGCAGTACTGGCAGCATTACACAAAGCTCACCAACAGTGGTTCAGTCTCCTCCAAAGGTAACCACAAAGTAGAAGCTTCACCTGAGCCTATTGATTTTATTGATTTATTGGGGTTTAGTTGTAGGTAAGTAAACAAAGACAAGAAAATTACACAGAAAACGATAATAAAACTGCCAGCCTGGATATTGAGGATATATTCTTAAAAAGTACAAGGAACAAATCAGGAAAGAAATTTCAATAGTAAGAGCTCTGAGTTCAGGACTAATACTGGCTCCAGTATAATTGGAAATAATGGTGAAAGCAGAGAGCAAATCTCCATGCAGATTAAATATGAGTTCTGCCTGATCATCCACTGCTACCTCACTAATTCACTTTTTGTATTTTGCATGGCACTCTCAGAGGCAAACCCTTACATTTAGATACTCTATCTTAAAAACAACAAACTTTAGACTATTTCAGAAGACAACAGTAACATAAGATCAGTAAACAGGAAATGATGAACAAATAACAGCTATAAGCACACAACATAAAACTTGAAATTTATAAGTGAAAATTCAAGTATAAAGTTTTTAACAGCTGTGGACAACTTCCATAACTCCTTGGGAAGTAAAATTTCTCTGCTTTGTCTCTTAACAGTCAAGAAAACTCTTAATCCTTTAAAAATCTCTACTCCCTAGACAGAATCTACAACAATCTTGATGGCAGCTACAGACAGCTCACCTCTTACTTCCTTTTAAACAGTCTTGACAGTTTCCTTTAGCCACAATACCACAGAGTGTATGGTTATCTCCAGTAACTTGAGTTTCGATATCATCCTCAGTTGAAGAAGCTGTGAGGATATTAAGCCCCAGCTTTGGAACTGACTGATTTCAGAGAAGTAAAAAGTGAAAACAAGAAGTAAGGTGTTTCAAGCAGCCAGTTATGCTGCAGTTGTCCTAAAGACAGATCCACAATAAAATACAGGAACCAGTCCTGAGACTTATGAGGCACACTCTCACAGCTAGCTTGTAACCACTGTCAAGCAGAACTCACTGGAGCTGAAGATAGCAGTTATTTGAATTACAAATCACTATATGAATACCCAGAGTTGTGTCAGGGACGTCTCATCTCCAGATCTGCACAACTATATGACACAAAAAATCAAGCCACTTGGATTATACCTCCTCTCTCTGGACACAAAGCCTAAGCAATTTTTGGATTTGGTTCATGGCATTTGCAGGAAAAACCCCTAGTGCTGATGCTCCCCCACCAAGAACCTATCTATTTGCATCACTTCACTAAGATGAGTAACAGCAGAAGCTACCTCCATATGGGCAAATGTGCTCAGGACTCTGCCATCTGAACACGCCAGCAGAAATGTGGCTGCAGGTGCTGGACTGCTTCCCACCAGTGAGTGTCCCCAGTTCAGAACACTGTTAATGAAAACAGTGTGAGCTCCCAACAGCCAATCCATAGCTGTATGTCAAGACAAGGTTTAATTTTTCCTGCCCTTTCCCTCCAAGGTCCAGCTATGCTCAGGTGAAATTCCCCCAGCCTGTTTTTCACCTTGTATATTTCTCTCCAAGCCTAACAAGCTCACACACAAATGACTTCCCCATAAAAAGGGAATTTCTGTTCTGCGTTAGAAATGTGATTATATTGTTACAACTATTAAGTTGAAGCTATTTTCCCATGTACAAAACTGAACTAAAAGGACCATGACTTCTATTCCAGGAAGATAGCAAATTGCAATGAATTAGTTAGAATGTTTTATTTATGTCAGTGAAGTGCACACCAAGTAGTCATAGCTTTGGATAAACACTGACTTTGGAATGCAGTCATTTGGGGTTTTTTGCCTAGTGATAACACCTTAAGTAAAATCAACACTGCACTTGGTATAGACAAGTAGCTCTTACTACTTCCGGAGTACAAACTCCCATATGAGCAAAACAAGCTGATGAAATACATCCTGCAGTTTAGATCCTGTAAGCAGGATTGCTCCTGCCAGAAACTATGGTTCAGAAGTGATCAAGCAAGCACCTAAAACTCTCAAAAACTCTCTATGCTATTGCCCCAGCACAGGCACCTGAACCCAGCCCACTGAATGGCACTGAAATTTTAACACCCTAAACACAGCTATGCTCATTCCTTGAGTGCAAAACCCAACATTTGCTTTGAAATAACAAAAACCTCTCAGAATAACCACGTTCAAGGCAAAGCCATAAAATCCTAACCAATATTCATAACTGGAGGTGGACTGAGCAGCCACACAAATCCAGATGATGTACCACAGGTTAGGAAAGTTAAGCTGGTAAGGAAACACAAGGAGCAGTGGATGGCCATAAACCACGTTCTTCCACGCGGGAAAACACACGGATTTCCTCCAGAAGAGAAATTCACTAAGGAAGAAGGTGTAACCCATCCTTCCCGTCAATCCCGAGACCTGCAGCTTCCTGCACGGCCGAACCACCTCAGCTATTCCAACACCGATTCCTTTCATTCCGGGAAGGCGGGGAGCATCCTCAGCACCCACGACAGCTTCCAACATCTGTTCCACCTCACGCCGGGAGCTGCTAAGCAACCACGCTCCTCGAACTTACAAAGATTAAACTTACTGATTTTACCCCAAACCCTTCCCTTCGGTAAGGACGGGTTCCGCAGCTCGCCGTGGTTAAGCCGACGCTGCGCGGCCCACTCCCGGCTTCCGTGACTCACGCTCGGCGGGGCGGGAGCGGCTCCGGGCCTAGGCCCTGCGGCGGGGGAAGCCGGGCCTGCGGGCGCCGCGCAGCACCGGGCCGCCCTTCCCTTCCTTCCCCTCCTCCCTCCCGCCAGGTACCGAGGCGGCAGTCCCGCCACCCCACTTCCGCCCCCGGGCCCGCAGGCGGCAGCGCGGCGGGGCTCTCGCCACCTCCTCGCCCTGACTTTCGGGCCCCGCAGTTAGGCCGCAGCGCGGCCGGGAGAGCCGCCGGCCGCCCAGGGCGTCGGAGAGCCGGTCGGAACCCGGTGGGGTCCCGGCAGGGATCGCACCGGGGGCTGGTTCCTTCCCCCCCCCTCCACACCCTCCCCGCCGGAGGAGCCCCCGCACCTTCTTGATGTTGTAGAGCCGGGTGAGCATGCCGACGCCCCGGTCGTTCAGGATGGTGAGCTTCTCCGCCAGCTTCTGCTGGCTCGGCTGCAGCACCGACCGCGACATCCTGCCTCCGCTGTGCCCCGGCACCGGGACCCCTCACTCGGAGCCCCGCCGTGGCGAGGCGGCCGGACCCGCTGCTGCTGCTGACACCGCCACTGCTTCCGCCACCGCTTCTCCCCCCGCCGCCGCCGTCCTCGCTCGCTGCTGCCTCCGCGGGGCGTGGCCAGAGCGGCCCGGTGCAGGTCACGTGGTGCGGTTCTCGGGCGCCCCCTGCTGGCAGGACAGACCCCACTCCACCGGCAGCACCGGGAGGGGGCACCAGGGGCAGCCCCTCCCAACGTTAGGTGGTGGGGGCCTTCTGGGCGACTTGTTGCTTTTGTTGGGGTCAGCTCCAAGGTGCGCTTCGAAGCCGCGAAGAAGATGCGGTTTTCTACAAGGTCGATTATAAAACCCGATTTTTAAAGTTTTTTAAATTTTTAATTTTTTTTTTTAACTTAATGGACTGAAATCAAGAAGGGAAGCTCAGCAAGGCACTGCACGGTGTATACTGACACAATTACGGTCACCGGTGACCTTAATTTCCTGAGCGCGCTTCTGTCGGCACCAACAAAACCACAGCTGCGATGGGATCGGGAAGCGGGAAGATCCCGGGTACAGCCCGGAGACCTACCGGGAGCAAAGACGGGGGAGATTCATCCCCCCCTGCAAATTCAGAGAAATACCTCTTCTCCAGTGAGATGAGTCACATCCCTGGTATTTTTTTCTCTTGAAGGCACCGGAATTAAAAGCACGTAAAGGAAAAGGGAGATTTCCAAGCCGCGAGTGCCAAGGGGAGGCTTCCAGGAGAAATGACCCTTGCTGCAACCTGTTCTGAGGCAGCCGCAGAGCCGGGGGTGGGGATCCTAACAGGAGGCAGTCTCAAGAATTAACCTTCTGATCTCATTTTGTAATCACGGCACCACCATCTGTGCCTTTTTTTGCCTATTAATGCTTCTATTTAATTGTCAGTTTGCATTTGTGCGTAGAAATCAAAATTATATGACCTCGAGTCTTTCAGGGGTTTTAAACTGATAGATTTTACAAAACGTAGAAATTCGTGTGGGAAGCCTAAAAGTAATTAAATTGTTACTGACCTCTTTCTTCACTTTAGCAGCTACAAGATAATTTGTGATTGGGAATGAAACCAGGAAGCAAGAACTCGGAGTTCCAATCTTAGTGTGCTGTTGACTCATTCTTTGGCCTTTATCAGATGGTTTTCTGCCTCAGCTTTGTGTCCAGGAGTAGCTAGCAACGAGGCTGTAATGATGAATGAGGTTAGACTTGACTTTTCACTACTGGAGTCCATGGAAAACATCAAAACCATTCAACACACTATTTAAATTTATAAAGTGTAAAATGTTGTGCAATATCAAAGTATTTAACGAGTAATATATCTAGCAATATTTTACACAAAGCTTCTTCCTTCTATTATTTTTTAGTATCAAATATAATATTTCTAGGTGCAAAATTTCCCATGTAGCTGCACTGCAAAATAAGAGCAAATAATATTGCTAAGAGCAATATTTTTGTTTCTACAGCTAAAACAGTGGCAGCCAATTTTTAATCTCATACTTGATTATTTTTTAGCCATATTGAGTCTTCTGGAAGTTTCAAACACCAACAGTCACTGAATTTGTAATTTACTTACAAGCAAGTGGAATCATATCAACATTGGAAGTTTTTGTGCATCACACTGATCCACAGAATCTATGAACCAACATCCCAACCCTTCCTCCTCTGGAATTAGTAGGAAAAAAAAAAAAAAAAGGATTACAAAGGAGACAAATTCACTTGCTTTTGATAACATATACACTGGCTGAGTTTGTTGGAGAACTTTCAAGCTCTCTGTAGTACTACTGCTAATGTAGTTTTCAGCATGAAGGGAATCACAGCTGCTGTCCAGACTGCACAGATCATGGGCTGATGCACAGAAGGGAAAAATGATTGAAATGACTGCCTCTCTCCTTTGCAGTAACAGCAGAGCATCCTCCTTTTAAACTCCCACACTGTTTGTGACACTGTTTACAAGATTCTATCATACAGAGCACCTCTGGTTGATTTTTTTTTCATAATTAATGCAGATGGTGCTGAGTTAGCCACATCTGTTGAAAACATACAGAATAAAAGAATAGGGAAAAGATCAGTGTCAGTAAACAAGAATTTCTGATACAAGTTATTTTTACTACTATGCAGCCATACAGACCTATTTCTAAGCAGATTATCCAAATTACCTCTGTAGCATGGTTAGGCACAGAATTTTAGCATTCTTCTAACATGCAAGCAGATACATTAAAAGGAAAAATATTCTCCTCTCTAAGGAGACCCCAAAAAAGTACACCAGATGTTTTCAAGTACAGACTGCCCCTTATCACAAAATGAGGGATTTTTAGCAAAGCTACCAGTGAGGTACCAAGATCTGATGAGGAAAAGAAAGTGCAATATAGCTCAGAAAAAGCCTTGAGAGTTCAAAAGTCAGAGACAGAAGATGTTGCTGCCCACACAGACACAAGATGCTGCTGATCACTTGCCAATCCAAGTGTCAGGACTGGTGTTGAGTTTGGAACTACAAAGCACGGATTTTTTCCTCTCTTGCTTTTAAAAACTTGCTGCTTATTAGAATGAGAAAATGTGCATGTTCAGGGAAGATATGGTATCGCTGAAAAGTTAGGATTCATAGAAATCACATTAAAAAAAATTGGAAACCTTTCCTATATGTGAATGGAGAAATGGCAATAACAGAAAGCTGATGCCATTGAGATCAAATTTGGTCAATGTGAACGCCTGTAGTTATGCAGTCAACAGTTTTATAACAGCTTGTAGGGATGGCAGGGTAAAGTAAAGCCCCTGCTGTCACACTACTTTTGCTGCTACTTTATGGAGAAACTGCAGGAATATGATTAGGTTTCAGAAGGAAGGTTTATTGCATATTATAAAAATGTCTGCATTGTACAGTGTGGGTTCTAGCAGCAAGCATAACAATAAAGTGGAAATACAAGCTTTGTCAGTAACAACATAGCTTTCACAGGTGTGGCAAAATTAAATAAAGGGAAGAGTAGGGCTAGCAATTATTTTTAAAAAACACAACTACTATTTGCTTGATGATTTCTTAAGGATTAACATTTTCTGTATTTATTTCAGAAGTACAAGTTTAGGGCAAGTTTCAAACAGCACCTTAGACTTGTCTTGAGCTTAGCTCTGGTCCTTTTTAAGTCAATTTTCTCTTGAGAGAAGGGCTTAATTGTGCTATTCACTACAGGGCTTTCAGACAGAAATTAAAATGTTGCTTGAGAAACTTCAAAAGGTTAATCACCAAATAGCTCCATATTTACCACCTCCACCTGGTGTTGGGTGAAGCACATAAACAGGATGTATACTTTTCTAGCACTGCAAGTCTAAAACATGTATTGGACATTTCACTACTGCAGAAGAGACTGTATTGCTAATTAGGCCTTTACACTTCTAAAGTAAGTTTCTGTAGAAGTATTTCTCTCCATATATGTCCTTTCCAGTCTGCATTTTTTGTGCTTGGCTCAATTGCTTCTGATTTGGGCACTATTCAAAACTCCATGACCATGAAGTTTCAGTGAAATTGCAGCCAACAGGAGCTGCAATTTTCATGAGTTTACAGCATGACTTCTGCCCATTTGGCCAAGAAAAACCAAGAAGCAATTTTTACAGCCTTTTTTTGTTCAGTATTTCCTTTTCAGGCAGAAGCAATTCAAAACACAAAGCTGAACTGTTGTTTGAACAGACCAGAATTTTTAAACACTATTAGATGGTCTTTAAGGTTCTTCCCAACCCAAACCATTCCATGATTCTACGAAATGTTTATTAACATTGTTAAACTTGCATGTAAAGGCACACAAGCTGAAAACATTACCATACAAAGGCTATACTATTGTTTAAGTCACCTATAAAAATAATAAGTAGCATTTAACAAACACAGTTGCCTTTACCAAAATGTCTGCTGCCTTTATTAAAAGTCTGTCCACTTTTGACCTTATCAGAAGAAGCAACAGTTTTCAAAAGACTGATCATCCTTGCTAAACAAAGGTGACGGACTAATTATGTTTTAATATACAATTTCATTGATGAATCCAAACCCTTTTCACTAGTTAATCTGTCATGAAGCCAACACATATGAAATTTCCTATGCTCTCCTTTTTCCCCTGTCTCTAAAGGTAGCTGAACATTATTTTAATCTATTCTCTCATTAACATGCAAACTCTTATGTGTGCCAGCTCCCTGTTGGATTTCTGCATGTACCCAGGTCTCCATCTAGAAGAGGTTGTGTATGTCACACAGCGGTCACTCAGAGGCAGTGGGCTTTATGGGGATCTCATTTACCAGTCAGTGGGGATCTTGAATCCTGATTATAGCAAGAATTAAGCTAAAACATTCCCTTTAAAAGTTTGAGTTTTACATATGACAGAACAATTCAACTGTAGATTTTCATAGGTAAAATATGTGTGGAAAAAGCAAGTTAGTGGAGAAGCATGACACAAGCTTAACCCAAATTGTCACACCCATGAGCTATGATCAAAACTGGGGGGAGAATATAAAATACTACTAGTTATCCCCCACATCTCCATCTGTAATGCTTTCTCCATTTGACAAAGAAATATGAATCATCTGAGGGTATAAAAAAACATAAAACAGTTGTTTCAGACAGCACAGAAATACACAGCTTGAAACAGAAATGGAAGCAATACTGTGAATGGTATGACAAAAGTCTGTCTCTGGTATGCAGTGGGAATTCCTGTATGTGGAGAAGGGCAGCAGGACAGGATAAGGCTGCAGACACTGAGGAGGGCTCATACTTCAAATAATTGTAGCCCAGAACTAGAGCTCAATGGCTATTAGGATTACTGCAGTAAAAATTATATGTGCCTATAATTTCAAAGTTGTAACACTTGAAAAAACAGATGGGATGACTGTTTGCAGTTCAAATAGCCTACTTTGTTGAGCTGTTCTTTGAGATCCAGAAAATTTTGCTTACAGGGAAAACAGGTATGGTGATTTTACTTGATGATTTGCTCTCTAGGGAAACACTGCATGATTACCTTCACTTAAGTAGAGAACTAGATATCAAAGAATTTTCTTGTGTATATTAGTTGAACAACTAACATTTTGTGTATTTTTTCACTTTAAGTAATAATTTTAAGTGTTATAAAGCAGAATGCAAATACAAATACATTTTTAAAGATGTCTAAAATCACTGATTAGAAGATCTATACTAATTATTCCTAGGGGATCTCCTTAGGTAGATTACTTTTACTGCATTTAGAACTATTCACATTAATTTCTTCTTTGGTGATAAAATGTTAAGGTTTTTTTGTGGTTGTGGTGTTTGGGATTTTTTAAAAGGATGTTTCCCTAAATACCTTTTAACATGCTTGAAAAAAAGGTTCTGTTCATAAGTATATCTCATTGTATATCTCTATCTCAGTCTTCACAGTGAAAATAAGTCCCAGCAGTATCAGTTTCTCTGCTGATGCATGCAGTATTACATTACAAACTCAGTTAAAATGGTAGTTTTTATGCCATCAACACTATTGCCTACAGGCTTTACTCTGCCACTCTGCAATTTGTATTCTTTTACCATTCACTGATACATCCACTTGGGTTAGGGGCCTTATGCAATTAAAATACTAAGTGATTTTATAACATTTTTAAACTTTATTATGCAAAGCTTACTCACTGTTAATATTCATTAACAGTTAATATTCAAAGCAAACAAAAGCATAAGAACTTTGCCAGACCAAAAGCTTATCCAGCAGAGTATCATGTCTCTATCCCGTGGCCAGAGTCTGGAGCCCTAAGGAAGGGTGTGAGAGCAGACTAAGCTCACACCAAAGCTTCTGCAGAACATTTTCTCACATTCCAGCAGTTTGTGGCTCAGGGACTTTCTGAGCAGAGACCCTGTCTTGCATTGAAGAGCTATTGTTCTGCTTCTCTGAATGTGTTCGTTGCCTCCTGAACCCATGCACCTTTTAGGATTCTGTAGCACAGGTGCATTTAGCTTTTTGTATATAGGAATTCAAATAAATAATGTAGTCCAGCTCTTGCATTAATATATTTGTATTTTGAGAGGGAAAGGAAAATTAGATGTCTCCTTGTTACTGGGAAGGAGGTTATTAGGAAGCTCTGGGCTGGCTGGATCAAGCTGTAGATGTAGAATGAGATAGGGAACAGAGGGCTTAATTTTCCTTCCCTGCCTGAAGGGAATCTCTTCCCACACACAAGCGTTCAAGCACAACACAGTATTAGCAATATGCTAAGGCAAGCAAAGGGCATGCAGAGAAACTGTATTCTCCAGTATGCCATGCTTATGCATATTCCACTTCACCTGAACCCCTACTTATAGAAGGCATCTTTCTGGTAAACAGTAAGAATAGGTCCTACTTCCATGTCTGATTAAGCTGATCTACAAAATAATTCTCCCACTGCATTTGGTTTGTGACCCTTACTAGAAGATATAATGGTTTCCCCTTCTTTAACTACGTAAAGCTAGAAAATCTTGCTCAACATCCTGATACAAATTATAACATTAATATTTTATTACACCTGTGGAAGCTACACACAAACAAAAGCTACACATAAGGTGCTACAAGAACTCTGAAATAAACTTTCATTTTACCTTCTTTAATGTCAATTTTCCAGGCTGTAATTTTGGTCTTTGCTGCAGGAGAAACTTTTGGGGGATTTTGTCCTTAATTAGCTCTCATGTCTTTCAATGACCACTGAAAGAAACTGCAGGGAAACAAGAAGGTTGTGAGGCAGATTAATTGTATTTGTGCAGAAGTAGGCTCCTAGAAGTTGAGGAACAGAATGGAAATTGCTCTTTTGAGTGTTCTGAGGAAAAACAAATCATGAGTGGTCATAATGATCAGCCATTGAAAAATCATAATTTTACCTTTTACTTCACTGCTGCTCCCTAAAAAGGAGAAAGAAAGCCATTCTTCAGCTTTCAAAGGACTTGAAAACATTACTGAAGCTCACCTATCTTTACACAATTTTTCTGGAAATGCTCCAATTTTCTCTTCTCTTTTTGAAGGTACTGACCCTTACAGGTTCTTTTCAAGCCTTACTGCAAAGCCAACTCCTCATTCTGAGGATATGCCTCAAATGAAATAATAGACAAATGGTGGAGAACAACTGCCTTGGTGACTGATGGTCTCTGATAACTGTATAGGTAACAACTGCTCCTTTGCAGAGCAGCTAGCCTGAATGGATGGTGATTTGTATGTGTATATTTTTGTTAAAATGCCTCACGTTTTTGTAGTATCTTAACAGATTGTTGCTTTCCCTGATCAGTGTTGCCTGTGTCTTTATTAATGAACTGGCACCCCTGGTTTTACACTAAAGTTCATGAACACATTAACATTATTCACACACACACACACACCTTGGCTCACTGCACTTGACTGCACTGAAGCAACTCAAAGTGCTCCTGAAGAGAAACCTGAGCACAAAGGGAGTGAAATTCAGATCCTACTTAGGTAACACACACAAGTTGTGCCAGCCCTTCTTCCTCACACCGACAAGTCCTCAGAGATACTCCCTGTGGCTATTAATCATTCAGCTCTGCATCCTACCCTGTTCCTCAGTACTCATTATTCCATATAATCTGTGACACAATATGAATATATCCAACTTTAGATCAGTGAATCAGCCTGCTCATTTGCATGGATTGCTCACAGTGTGGTGAGAGCAGAGGAATGCCCTGATAAATGCTTGTTGGGCTGTGCCTCTGCTTCTGGGGAAAATTCCCTGCAGCAATACATGGAAACACCACTGCTCATTCTTGGTTTAAAAGAACCAGCAAATAATGCTGCTTGAAATAAATGAATAAAAAAACAAAATAAAAAAAAGAGAAGCCTCTTACCCTTCAGGCCCGGAAGAGAAGGCAGTGTTTGGATGAGGTCCACAGACTTATTAATATTATAAGGAGCAACCACTGGGCCTTTAGTTGTTCTTTATGCTTTCATATGCACACTGGCAGAGCCTGATCACTGTTTCCCAGGATACAGACTCAGAGACTTGAGGAACTGGCTCTAATTTCCAGGCTTGACCAAGATGCATCCTCTGCTCTCACCTGCAAAAACAATACACAGGCAAAGCTTGTCAAGAATGATGCAGCATGCATTAGGAGCATAGCTTTAGTGGATGTGTTGATTTGTATGTTAAAGGGGTACAGGAAAAGAGGACATGTAAATGTGTGCTAAGGAGGCTCTACAATGGAAAACCCTCTGCAGCAGTGAATAAGCACTCCAATTATGTTGAAACAAAGCACAAAAAAGTTTCAAGAAGGCTCCCACCTCCTCCAGTCTCACCCCATTTCCACTCACAAGTAACTGTCCAATGTTCAGCCAACAGGGTCTAAAGCTGTGGATGTCTTACACACAAACACCTTGCATGGAAGTTTGGCTCCCCAACATCCAGCTCACAGGATGTGTAACTGCAGCAATACTTGCAGGAATGTCCTGTCAAGTTTTTGTTGTGACAACTTTCTGTGCACAGTCCTGCTTCCCATAACTGTCCCCATTTGGGCCAGCTACTACAGAACAACTTTTAAAACAGATACTTAACAATCTGCCCCTGCCTTCACTTGGCACTCAGTCACCCCCAAATAGCACAATGGACTTCCAAAAAGACATATTAGAAGATTATATGACAGCATTATTTTTCTTTTTCTCCATTTAAAATACCTCCAGATGCATTCTGTGGTCATGCCTGTCTTTCTCATAACCACACTACATTCATGATTCGCAGACATTATGCAACCAGCTGGTGCACACAGTTATTTTTAGCTTCTCAGGTACTTTCAGATAAGGAACATATGGCTGAAGCAGAGGCTTGTGCTGTTAGTTAGATATTAACTGACAATATTTTGATTTTTGCATCATTTCTCTTACTATTCAAACTCACCTGGTTGCTTCAGTTTGAAATGTCATCTAATTAGTGTACTTAATAGAGTCTGAGTCTCTGCATCTGTTAAATTACCAGCATAAGCACTCAATTCTCAATGTTCTGTGCATTTTACAATCAAGTTCAAGCCTCTAATATATCCATTCTACAGAGTGCAAGCCTGGTTTCTCAAAGTCAGCTACCCAGAATGTCTGGTTATTATTTCTCTGATAGATATTAGCTCTTTCGTATGGATAAATACAGGCAGAACCTCGACTAAAATTAATAGTGTAAGGAAATACAATACAACAGAGAGATGACATATCATCCTATGAGATTTTGGAATATGCACAAGCTGCTTTTAGTAATAATTAGTGGTTGTGTTACCCCTTTCTTCATTTATACCCGCTAGAACACGTTTTGCTGAGTTTCTTGACAGACAAAACAGAAGAACTATGAACTTAAAAATTACTTAAAACTGCTGCATTTGTATCAGTAGGTAGCTCATTTAAAGCCTGCATAACCAGCAACACAATAAATGCATTCAACCAATGAAGAGGAGACAGCATCCAGCTCCTGCCATAGCTTTAGAGAAGTCTCCTGTGCTATAAGGGGAACTGAGATCCCAATTTTAAAGTCTAATCTTAGAATAATGATCTCTTTTATCTTGTAATGGAAAGGATGAACACCTTGACAGCAGGCTGCAAATGCCTGCACCACAAGAAATAGCGTTTGAATATTCAGGCTAGATCTAATGCTTATGATATGGACACACTAATTAACAGCACGCTAAATCTGCATGTAAACCCCTGCAGAATGTTTGGATTTCAGAAAGATAACAACAGTACAGATTTTACGTCCAGTAGTGACCCCTGGTGTTTAAGGCAGTTATAACAGTAATGAACATTCCTAGCAGAAAATTAATCATCTACCTTTAGGAATCATCTGCCTTTCTGTATCCACACATCCTGCAGACTCTTCCTTAGAGGTTAAGGAACAACATAAAGTTGTATAATTAGGTTTAGATATAAGTATCTTACAGACCTGTCACAGCTTAGTCTTGCAAACACATACAGAACCTGGAGGACAGAACCTGGTCACAAAGCACACCTGACAGCCTTACTACTTTTTAGTGGGACCCTCCTGAGTACAGACCACGAGCAAATTTTCCCCAGGTCTTGCCTATTTCCTGACACAAGGCTCTCTGCATTCCTGCAGGATACCTTCCACTGTTCCTGGTCATTCACAGGGGCAGCTGTAGCAAGCCAATGGAGCTTGAAAAACATCAATGAAATACATTATATCCTGCCAGCATAAGTTTGAGGAATAATAGAACATTGGAGGGAAAGTACTGTAGTAATACAACCTTAATCTACAAAGGAGCACGGAGGACTGGTAAAAATCAAAATGTATCTCTAGAGCAATTTAAGTTAATAGTATTACCATTTAACTTCACAAATATTTCACATACTTAGATACTTTCTTTAGAACACTTTAAATACTACTCTATAAAGAATACACAAAAACATAGGCATTAAGTGGCTTGGGAATGAGGAAAAAGCAGCCTCACCTCGCCTCCCTTATTTTCCTATTTTGCCTCTTTGGTAACAATTTTTGGTAAGCTTGTTTCATTTAGCCTCCCTTCACTAGTCCAATGACTCTGGGAAACGAAGTATTTCATTCTAATATTTTTCATTTAGCTGCTTACAATATTTTCCCAATATGCAAATCCCAATTACAGTCATACAGGAACTGCTGCATGATTTTTAAATATTTTTTTTTTTTTTCAAAACAGCAGCATTTTTGTTTTGGAAAATGGTCATTTTCAATTGAAAATGCTGTTTCGATTACACTTGCTGCATTTTCCACTCGCAGCCGAAAACCACATAGATCATAACAACAAAATAATTAAAACCCCAGGAGCTTTAGGTGAACGCAAAGCTTCACTAAAAAAGCACCGGCAAACCCCACTGGTGACCCCAACACAGATCACAGCGCTTTCAGCTCTCTAGGGCGATCCGAACGTCTCGGAGAGAGCTATTTTCCCACATCTGTCGCTACGAGGACTCCAAATAGGAAGACGCCACAGCGCACAGCCCTCCTAGAGACTGGACTGGACCGGACCGGACCGGACCGGACCGGACCGGACTGGACTGGACTGGACTGGACTGGACTGGACTGGACTGGACCGGACCCACCACCCCACAGGGAAACCGAGCAGACACAACCCCAACCCGCCCGGCATCCACCACCGTCGCCTCATTCCCTCTCTGAGGCAGCCACCGAAGCTCCGCCTCCCGCTGTCCGGCAGCCAATGGCGTGTCACCATGGGCGGTGACTTTTGATGGGCGGAGTCGGCAGCCAATGGCTCGTGTCCCGGCTGGGGAGGGTCAGCCAATGGCGTGAGGCGATGCGCGGCGCTGGCGGTCGGACGGGGCTGGGGCTGTGCCGGTGACAGCGGCGGCGGTAGTCGCGGGGGAGCGGCGGGCCCGGGCCATGCACTCACTCGCCCAGGAGATCCGCAGCTTCTCCAGGACCAACCTGCGGAAGCAACGCACCCGCGTCACGACGCTGACCGGCAGAAGGATCATCGAGACGTGGCGCGGCTCCTGCCTGCAGGTGGAAGAGGAGGCGGCGGCGGTAGCGCCCGGCTACGTGCAGGATCTCAGCGCCGACCTCCAGGTCGGCGTTGTGAAGCCTTGGTTGCTGCTGGGTGAGTGGGGCCGGGGGCGGCGGAGGGCGCCGGGGTGGGCGGTGGGTGTGGGGCGGGAGCAGCGGGAGCGGGGCTGCCGCCACTCATCCCGCGACGCTGGCGCTTGCTAGGAGAGCTGTGTCCGGAGCTTCCCGGGGGCGCGGTGCTGCCTGCCAGGAAGGGGGTGAGGGTGGTAACCCGCCGGCTTTCTCTTCAGGGTCTCAGGATGCTGCTCACGACCTGGAGACGATGAAAAAACATAAGGTAACGCTACACCGAGACAAAAATGAGTCTCGGAGAGTCCTCGTCCGTTGATTTCTTTTTGAAGTTAAAAAGTCTGAAAAATTCTGTACTTGAGTGGGGTACAGGAAAGCTGGGGAGGGACTTTTTACAAGGGCATGGAGTTATAGGACAAGGGGCAGGAAGAGGGGAGATTTAGGTTAGACATTAGGAAGAAATTCTTCACTGTGAGGGTGGTGAGAGACTGGCACAGGTTGCTCAGAGAAGCTGTGTGTGCCATTCCTCTTCCTGTGCCTGCCATTGTTCAGTGCCAAGTTGGATGGGGCTTGGGGCGACCTGATGAGGTGACAGGTGTCCCTGCCCATGGAAGGGGTTGGTACTAGATGAGCTTTGAGGTGCCCTCCAACCCAAACCATTCTATGATTTTCAGGAGACTTCAATAAAAAAATATATCACATTTACGTTTTTAAAAGGTTGTTCCGTTTGCATATGGATGGATGTCCAGGAGCTTCACATGAAACTGAAATACTTTTCTTGCAAGACTAATGATTGTTTAGAGCTGTTTCATAGAGCAGATGGCTCCATCTCCATGTGCAGTTCAGTGTCAGGCACTCAGGATCATCAGCCTCCTTGCCTGATGGAGAGGGATGACACAAGAACAACAAAGCAGCAGCCTTAAGTCTGTTCAGAACTCTGGTCTTTTTACTCTTCTCTGTTACAGTCATGGGGTGATAAGGCCTTTGGACAGTGATGCTTCTGCAGGACAGGGAGTGCACCAGGCTGGCAGCTGGTGCTGTCTAAATGTCACTTCACTGGAAGTTAAGAGCCCAAAACCTGGCTGTAGCCTGAGCAGAGCAAAGGTGGCAGGAGGTGGTTTCGCTTGCCAAGTGCAGGTATAGTTTACCTTGAAATCCTTCTGCTTCAGTAAATGGGACTGGCAACTGAGCAGCAAGAACATTAAGCTGATGGCTTAGGGCAGGCTTGAAATTTAGGTAATTGGTGGTCTGTGCTCTCATTCCTATTCATTTCTCTTTTGTTTTCTATCTGTGCACTGACAACTTCTTTTTCTGTTGAAATTCCTTACTTTAGTCTGTGTTTGGCTGACCACAGATCTTTTTATTTCCTCTCAAAAAAAGAAATAGATTTTTTTCACAGTGCATTTTAATATGCAGCAAAATTTTGCTTGGCGAATAGCACATCATAGACAGCAAAAATCTATAAAACTGAACAATGCAGTTGTTTAAATTTCATTCTATGTATGCCTAAAGAATACTCTTCTCATTTTTTTGGACTTAGGTTACTCATGTTCTAAATGTGGCATATGGAGTCCAAAATGCCTTCCTTGATGACTTTATATACAAGACTATTTCTATTTTGGACCTCCCAGAAACTGATATAATCTCCTATTTCCCAGAATGTTTTGAGTTTATTGAGAAAGCCAAGATCCAGGTACAGTATATCAATAATTAATGCTACTAGTTACCCTGTTTAGATTATTTATTACCCTGTGTTTTAGGGAAGTGCTTCTTTGATACAGCTGGACCAGTGGCTGGCTTTAGATAAAGAGATCCATCCCACTGTAAGTCTAAGTAGTTACATCTGACAAGAGGGAAGCTTTTTTTTTCCTTTCTATAATTCACATGTCAGGGTTATTGTTTTGCATTAGAAGCAAACCTAACAGAGCTTTTACAGATCCATGTGGTTTGTCAGCAGCTGTCCACCATCCCAGTGCTTTTCTTTGATCATCCACTGAAGATACAACACATTGAGCTATGAATCCACATGAAATTATGTACCAAATATGTCAGACTGTTAAACAAGGGGTTTAACTGCTAACAAAACTGGTGGAGGGACTCCTTTGATTCCTACTTGTTAAATTCAGGCTTACTGTGTAATTTATTACAACCATTGCTTTGGTATCAGAACTGTCTTGACAACCAAACCTGCATGTTACCTCACCATAGCTACCTAATCTTCATTATTTATGTAGATTGGGATAAAACAAGATAGTCTTGCCCTAGCTTTCTTCGTGTCACGCAATGTTCTTTCCTTCTCTAATTTATCATTTATGAGATATGTGATACACATTGTCACTTAGGACCTTTTCAAGGTTTCTAGTTACGTTTTCCACTTCATTTCTAAATGAGACTTGCCATTCATAACTGCACAGAGTTGCTGTCTGCCTCTGGTATTTATGTTCCAGTTACTATTTTGTAACCAAATGAATTTTCCTAAAAACTGTCACAGCTGTATCAATATTTTTCTAATGGGACAGTTGGGTGAAGGAGCAGGCAACTGATGGAACAGATGTTCCCCAGGATGTATTCATTAAGTATTAGCTACACTAATATGCCAAGACAGGTCTGGGGATGGTTAGAATCACTTTATTTCCATGGTCAAATAGTGTTAAAAGAGCTTATGACAAATTGTATCATGGAGTGCTCTTCTGTTGAAGTAATCACAAAGAGATACTTCTGTCTCATTTCCTAAGGTGGCAGAGAAACGTTCACTAATGAGAGACCACAGTATTTATATAGAAATTACTATTAGAACGTGGTTAACTTAATGAAGTAGTATGAGAGCGCTTGAATTTGACAGTGCAGGTAAAGCCTGCACTGTTCAATAAGACATTGCTGGCTTCTACTTGTCACAGGATTGACTTCTTTAATCTTCTTAAGTCTGTAGACATTATGGTACAAATTCTATATGGATCAGAGCTCACCTTTACTTCTAGGGTCCAAATTGTCAGGCAGATTTTCCATGACATGTTTGGTGACCATGTCAGAACATAATGCTATGAATGAGGAATTTTTTTTTAATCCTTCTGTTTAATACTTAATTATAACACCTCTAAAATATTGTCTTTTCAGGGAGGAAATTTTAGTTCATTCATGAACATCTCTTATTTCTGTGCCTCCTAAAGAGAAAGCCCTGGCACCACTCCAATGTAAAGTAGATCTGTAAAGGAGCTACATTAGCCCATGGTCCTTCACCAAAAGCCTTACACTTCTTTTTAATTTCTTTCCCCAGGGAGGCTTTTTTCCCCACCATGTATAACCAGTTTAATCATGTTTTGTCCTGATGTAAGGTGGTTTTGCTTCCTTCTGTACAAAAATTTAAAAAAGCCCAAGCAGCTTGATATTGAATCTTAAGAGGTTCTTTCAAGACCATGGACCATGGTCAGCAAAGGCTGGGCTGTCAAGATCAGAGGAAGGAGTTGTTGGTAAATGTAGATAAATTTCATATCTGCAATCTGTTTCTCACTTTTATTCTGTATTCACATCTAATACAAAATTAGCATGCCAGATTAAGCTTTGCATAAAGAAACAATGGAGATTAGCAAGGAAAGATAAAGGTTTTCAGCATTAAATTTAGTTTAATGTCACTTCCAATGTCCATGAATGTTCAGTAATTTTCAGGTCTGTTCTATGGATATCAGTATATAATTTTTGGCAATGGGCTACTCCAAAACTTAGAAGAAATATGAGAGAGGAAAATAAGGCATAAACCATATGCTTAGAAAAAAAAAAAAAGGATCACTCTCCATACTTATTTCTCACCCCCAATGCCACTGCTAGATATTGATCTTGATTATGTCTGAAAGAACTCCCATTAATTCAGTAAGAGCTACTCCAGATCTACAGTGGATAAGCTTAAGCAGTTGCTTTGTTAGCAGTGGCATAAATGTAATCTTTGATACTATAATTTTAATGTAATTATAACAAAGGCAGTAGTGGATTTACAGGTCACCTCTTGGCACTTCCTCAGGTAGTTAAAAATCTGTGTATAAGCCTGCTTTCTACTCATTTGTAGTGTGTGGTCTGTAGTGATTGGGAAGCATGGCCTGTGAATGTGAGAAAGGGAATGAAGATGACAATTTCCATCAAGGAATGCAAAGGGGATGTGATTCCCATAGCAAAAAAGGGGGTTCTTGTGGCTCATTGTGCAGGGATGTAGGAGCTTAGATTCAGTTCTTAGCTCTGCCATAATCTTGCCAACTTGAGCAAGTTAACTTGAGAAGAATTCTAGCTGCAGCTTGGCATTTCCTCAGCAAGGATCATAATACTCAATTTCATACTACTTTATTATTTTTTAAACTGAAGATTTTTTGGAACAGGAACAATTTTAAAATACCAGAACAATTGCAATTGTAACATAAGTCATCAAGTTCCTGGAAGGGAACCCTCCTGCTTACAAGGTCTTTTTTTTTCCTCTGGGTAGAATACCATTATGTGTACCTGTTAAGGGCAGACAGTGTAGGCTGTTTATATCTAGAATATATCTGCTTAGCCTCAAATATCTGAGCACATTGTTTAATGTTTCAGTATCTTTATTTAGAATATAGAGATGTTAGGGTCTTCTTTTTGTGAAAGTAGCCTTTTGGCACAGAGATTGGTATGAGCCTTATCCCAGTGATAGTCTGACATACAAACGTGATAACATCATGAAGCCGGGGGCTTGCAAATGTCACCTAAGCCAACTAGATTAACACACTAAACTTGTGTTAACTTGTGTTAACTCCTGCCTGAATTTGTAGTGTCTTTATAAAGAGTAATCTTAGTTGCCTCAAAGGTTGTGTGGGAAATGTTTAAGTAGGATAAAGGCATTTTTATAGGCAATTCAGAGTAAGCCTGAATTTAAATCCCAGGAGAGGCATTTATGAATCTATGGGAGGTTCAGTAGTATTGGATTTTGTACCTTAGTCCCTGTTTAAGGGACATTTACCAGCCACTACAGTTGTACCCAGCAGTGGGATGGGGAGGTGGGGATTTGTTGCAAAAAATATGGTATCTTTTCTGATTTTTCTGTTCCTATGCATGCTCCTGCTTTCCTAGAATCTTCACTGAAGACCCTCAGAGCATGCAAGAATTGTGTGACTGAAACTATAAGATGTTCTGAAATCTGTTTCTAAATTGTCACCCAATTAGATCAGGTATCTTCATATCCCAGGTGTCTATGATTTCATTTTTACATGGGGGCTGGGGAAAAGGACAGGGGAATGTTTTTTTTTTATAGTTCTAAGAGGTGAATGATGTATGAAGTACTTAATAAAGTGGGTTTGGGTCTTACATATGTGTTTGGAGTTGCTTATAAATGCAAGTATTCGCTTTGATCTCAGTAAGGAACTTTTAGTAAGTCTTAATTAATTTTTATATGAAGTTTCTAATACTTCTTGCTATCTACTTAGTGAATATCCCAACCTATGTTTCATTTATTTCTTGAAGGATGGTGTTGTACTGGTCCACTGTAATGCAGGAGTCTCCCGTGCAGCAGCAGTAGTCATCGGTTTTCTAATGAATTCAGAAGGACTGAGTTTTGCAAGAGCCTATTCCTTGGTTAAAAATGCAAGGCCTGCAGCTTGTCCAAATCCTGGCTTCATGGAGCAGCTTCACAAGTACCAAGAACAGAATATAAAAGCAAATGGCAGCATAAATGATCACAACTGATCAGAAGGAGATGACAAAAAAATCTTGTTTGGCTGTACAGTAACTGATGTTAATCTGTCATTTTGCAGTCCCCATTCACATGTGCATTTTTAACTCTTTATGCATTTTTTTTGTCTCTCCTTCAACCCTTTTTTTCAGCATTCACTCTAAAGGCCAAATACTACTCCACTAACTTCAGAGTTGATTTTGCCCAAGAATAAGCTCTTCTTAGAGCATGAGTAGAAGGAAAAAGTTCAATTTTCCTTGTAATATTAAAAAAAAACCCCATTTTTAAAAAATGAACCTTCAAAGAATGCAGGCACTAGAGGAAGAAAATAACTGAGGTGAGTTGCCCTATTTAATTTAATACTAAACTAAATATTCATTCTAGTTGGTTGTAAAATCTAGATAATAAAATGTTCCTATCATAAAGTACCTCAATACTAGATTTTAAATTTATGTTGCAAATAAAGAGGATTTTATTGCATTTTTGGGGCTAGGCAGCCCTTAAATATTTTTTGAAATAAAAATAGATGGCCTCTTGATGGAATTAAAAAGGTGCAGGATATTTTAATGCTTCATTTCTTTCTAGCATTTGTCATCTAGTAGTCATTTGAAGTGTACCAACATGATGTTTTCAAAATGGTGTAACCAGGCTGTCACAGTTTTTTTGTAGATCATTTCAGTAGAGATACAAAAAAAATGTAAGTCTCTCTCTGACTCACTACTTCTGCCTTTTCTTTGCATTCAGTCCTTATTTACTGTCCGATCACTCCATTCCACATCATGTATAAAGAACAGATGTCATAGGACAGGTGATCTTGACCCTCCTGACAGACCTTGGGCTGGTGTTAACTGTCTTAAGATGGCATGTTAAAAACCCAACCAACACAAAGTGTAAAAGATTTAAACAGTATTTTTGGGGCCTTCATGCCAGTTCTAAATGGTTTGATATGTTAATATGCAATGAAATAAAAAGAACACTGTGTTTGGAAAAAAATTGTGCTGTATTGATACGAAAGGGCCAGTTTGAAGAACTGATAAAATATTGTCTTCTACTACTCTTACCACTAGTTTGAACTGTAGCATGTCATTGCTGTGAACAACATTGGGCCTTGTCCTCAATACTGATTGTTCGTGCAAAGTTTGGGTTACACCCACCTGATCCAATAGCTGTTCTGTGGTCATCTGTTGCAAGACGAACCTCTCTTAGGGTATGACGCTCCAAGGTCCAACCAGGTGTTCCAGCAGAAACTCACAAATAGTGCTCTGAGTCTATAGCCCTCAGGGTTGACTAGCCTGGATCAGAGCTATTGCTCAAAGAGCACCCAATCTCTCTGCTGACTTGCTCAGGACTGAGCTAAGCCTGTGCTTCAAGCCTCACCTTTTATTGGCCCCCTAATCCTGCTCATGTGCAGTGGGGGCCCGCCCTAATCAGGTACAGGTGGTCTTAACAAGCTCATGCCCACTACCTGGCAATTAGTGGCACCTGGTTGCCTCATTTCACTAGTCATCACTCTGCCATTCCCATGGGGGAGCTGGTCACTTCATTTCCATTTCAAATGTGCATGGCCACGTGTGCTGTCAGCCTTGGAAATGCTTGCAAGCTTTTTTCCCTGGCAAGTCAGCTTTCCTAATTCACCTCAGAGTTCTTAGCCCATAGACATAAACCAGCATAACCATTTTTAATGATAACTGCAGTTCTTTTAAGACATGTGTGTCATGGTTGCAGTTGATGACACCTGAATCTTGGCACAAGAGCTGGGTTTGTGGGGGTGGCTGCTTGGGGGGCCATGAGGCATGGGTGCCATAGGGACACTAAAGCATGATAAAAACTAACAAAAAGATGGTCCCCACCTGAAGAGCTTGGGCTGTCACCTGTGGGGCTGTCCACAGGTCAGGTAAATGCTTTGGGGAAGACATCTGGCTGCTGGGCCCCTCCTGGGTAAGGAGACAAGGGGTAATGGTTTCAAGCTGGAACAGCATCAATTCAGGATTGCAGGATACTGTTCATGGCCTGGAGACGATGAAAAAGCCTAAGGTAATGTTATACTGAGATATAAAAATGAGTTTCAGGGAGTCCTCGCCTGTTGATTTCTTTTTGAAGTTAAGAAGTCTCAAATATTCTGTACTTGAGTGGGCTACAGGAAGCTAGGGAGGGACTTTTTACAAGGGCACGGAATGAGAGAACAAGGAGGAATGGCTTTAAACAGGGAGAAATTCTTCCCTGTGAGGATGGTGAAAGACTGGCACAGGTTGCTTGGAGCAGCTGTGTGTGCCCTGCCAGTGTTCAAGGCCATGTTGGATGGGTCTTGCAGCAAGCCCGGTCTAATGGGAAGTGTCCCTGCCCATTCAAGACGTTCGGAACCAGATAATTTTAAAACTTCCTCCAACCCAAACCGTTCTGTGACTCCCAGCTGTGAGGTAACGCGTGACGCCCCGCACCCCCCCCCCCCTCCTCCTCAATCCGAGGCTGCTGAGGAGATGGCGGGAAGGCGGGTCGGAAGTGACGGACGGAGGAAGTTCCGTCCTGTTTGAAAGCACCCAGCGGAGTTGCCAGCGGCCTTTTCCCCCTGCTAAAGCCGACATGGCCACCTTCGCCATGGAGGCGCCGCCCGCGGGTAAGTCGAGCCGCGGCACCCCCACCCCGGCTCCCCGCCCTCTCTCTCCCCCTTTGGGACTTTTACCCGCTCTCCCCACCCCCACCCCCCCCCCCCCACCGATCCGTACGGCGGTTGGTCGCGCACGAGGCCGTTGGGCGGCGCGTGTCGCCTTAGCGGTGTCCGTTCTCCGGGTACGGCCGCCCGGGCATGGGAAGGGATGTGGGACCGGGGCCCTTCCCCTGTCCCGGGGAAGGAGGGACGCCTCCTGGTGGGGGAGGCGATGGAGGAGTCCGGGAGCCGCAGGGCTGGAGTGGCTGTTGGGGAAGAGCGCGGCAGGAGGAGCGCTTTTTTCCTGAGGAAAGCGAAAGGGGCGTGGGGCTGGGCCAGGCAGTGTTTTGGGGTACGGCAGCCGTGTGCAGAGCACCCCGAAATGCGCGGGCAGCTAAGGGCTGGGGCGAGGCCGTCTGTGGCAGCAGGGAAGCCGTGATGTGGCTGGCGGGAGCCCGCGGTGCTCTGTCGGAACAGGTTTCTCAGGCTAGGACGGGGAACCGGCAGGCATGGGGGTGGGAAGCCAGCCCTGGCGGGATTCCTTTTTTATTAAAAAAAAACGCTTTAAAGCCAACCCAAATACCAATGTTACCCACAAAACCAGAAATCCAGCCGTAACCTAGTGTATTTTTTAAATGATGCATTAGCGTGGCAGTTCTTCTAGTTGAAAAAAAATGCAAGATTGTGATAAACTTTGATTGGAAAATACATTAGAACTGTCTCCTAGGCGCTTACTATATAGTGTTTTACATTTCTTTAATAGAACCACTATTTGAGTAATGGAAAAGACTATATCCCATTGCTTCTATGTTTTTAACTTGTGTTTTCATTACCACAGGAGCTGAGCCAATGACTCTTGGCTCCCCGACATCTCCAAAACCAGGAGCTAGTGCTCAGTTTCTTCCTGGATTCTTGATGGGTGATTTACCTGCACCAGTGACTCCACAACCACGTACTTTAAGTGGCCCTTCAGTTGGTGTTATGGAAATGAGGTCTCCACTACTTGCAGGTCTGAATTTGTGAATGCTGAAAAGTTATCCTGGAAGTTAAAACTTGGTTTGTTTTATTGCTCTGTGTGACTACTGCAAACCTGAATTCTTGTAATTTCATAACTTGCAGAGTTCTTTGCAATGAAGTCTAAAAAAGCACTTTTAGGTTGCCAGACTTCTGAAAACTGGATGGACAAAAACTTTAAAAAATTCTTAATTAGTATCTAGTGGCTGTATTTATAGTCTTGATGTCTGATGTAACTGAGCTGGAGTAGTGATTTTACTTAGCTGTAGGTCATAGAATCATAGAATGGTTTGGGTTGGAAGGGACCTTAAAGATCATCCAGTTCAACCCCCCTGCATGGGCAGGGACACCTTCCACTAGATCAGGTTGCTCAAGGCCCCATCCAACCTGGCCTTGAACACTTCCAGGAAGGGGACAGCCACAACTTCCTTGGGCAGCCTCTTCTAGAGTCTCACCACCCTCACAGGAAAGAAATTCTTCCTAATGTCTAACCTAAATCTACCCTCTCCAAGTTTTAAACCGTTTCCCCTTGTCCTCTCACTACACATCTCTTTCCAGCCACTTAACTGATCCAACTAGGGAAAAGTCCTAACCTGTATTTCTAAGGTGGTGGCAGAATGGTCTCCTCTGAGAAGGATGAGTGAGTTGCTAATAGCTTCCTTGATTTCTTTCATTTCATGGGTGATCTTGGCTCTTGGCTTTTGTATTAAAACAGCTGGTGTAAGCTGAGTATCTGATGGTGTTAGTGTGCTAGTAATTTTGAAGGAAAAATTTAGAGTTAAAGTACTGCAAGATAATTTTAGATATTTTCTTAAAGTTTCAAGGAGAATGATGGTAATGGTTCCCTTCCAACCTGAGACATTCTGTGATTTGTGGTCTGTTAATCTGCTTCTTGCTCTCTTCCATCCCCTTGTTACCCCCCACATGCAGGCTTCTGAGAGAAATATTAATGAAAATTCAAACAGTCATGTACATTTCACTTAACTGTTATTAAAAGGGTTTATTGCAGCCTTAGAGTATCAATTCTAGAAAAGGGAGAACTAGTAAGATACAAGGAAAGGCCTCCCAAAATGAGTAGTCAGGTAACTCAAAAGCTGGATGAGTGTTTCGTATAATACACTGTAACAGCTTGAATGTTTAAAAAAGTCTCAAAGTTCAGAAATTATTTTTTACCACCCCCCTGAGGTAAAACCACACAAAAAGTTCAGACTGATCAAGATCTTTCAGTCATTTTAGTTCTGTTATACTGGAAGCCCCAAAGCCTGCAAAACTGGTGAGCAGCTGGCTTATCTTCATCCTGTCCAAATGCAAGCTACTCCCTGCTCTCAATAGCTTACATTTTTATTTGATATGAAATTACTTGTGGTAATGTGACAACATGTGCCATGCCTATGTGCATTTTGGCTTGTTTCTTTAGCATGCATTCTTTAGCAAGTCTTATGTGTTGCTTTTGCATCTCTGGTACAAGTAAGTTAATCTCTGAAACATAAAATACCCCACTAACCTGACTTAAAATAGGAAGATATAGCCATTCTCAGAACTTCCTAAAAAGAGTAAGTGTGTGTAAGTAGTGAATATACTGGGATAATAAGAGGGCTAAAAGTTTTAGATAGTACTTGTGTAAGGAGATAATTTCTGACACATTCTGCTATTCTTACAGTGAACGTTCAGACCAAAACAGTTTACTAGACTTAATAGCCTTTGCAGCGCCCCACTGAAACAGTCAACAGACTTTCATGGCTTAATTTACTGTTGAAGTTTCCAAGAACAAGTAGCAGTGGAGTAAAATTACAGGTTTTCTCACATTCTTCATTTGTTCTTTTTAATTGCAGGAGGATCTCCCCCACAACCAGTAGTCCCTACACATAAAGATAAAAGTGGTGCTCCACCAGTTAGAAGCATATATGATGAATTATCTAGTCCTGGACTTGGATCTACACCTCTAACCTCAAGAAGACCAGTAAGTGGCTTATATACTGGCCTATTCTTAACCCAAGATCACAGAACCATTTTGTTAGGAAAAGACCTTTACCCTCATCAAGTCCAACTGTTAACCCAGCCCTGCCAAGTCCACCACTAAACCATGTCCCTAAGCACCACGGCTACACATCTTTTAAATGCCTCTGGGAATGGTGACTACCATTTCCCTGGGCAGCCTATCCCAATGCCTGACAACCCTTTCAATAAAGGAATTTTTCCTAATATCAAATCTAAACCTCCCTTGGCAAAACTTGAGGCCATTTCCTCTTGTTCTGTCCCTTGAATCTTGAGAGACTGACCTCCCCTTGCTCCCAACCTCCTTTCAGGTAGTGAGTGAGATACTCTCCCCAGCCCCCTTTTCTCCAGGCTAAATAACCCCATTTTCCTCAGCTGTGTCTCATAAGACTTGTGCCTCTAGAGCCTTCACCAGAAGGGTATAGATACCAGGAAAAATGTGAGGCAACTTACTGCTCCAGTGACTTTTCTAAGTAAGTTGTATCAAATGCTATAGCAAACTGGCTGTTGAGTTTGAGCATCATGCTGTTGACTAAGATTCTGTGTGTTTGGTGTGCCTCTTCCTGTTAAGTCTAAGTGAGAGCTGTAGTCATAGAGATGTCTCCTATCATTTTTTTGATATTGTAGAGAATGATAAATGCAAATCATACCTCTGCTGTGCTTGATACATGAGTAATGCTTAGGAGTTGCATCTTTTCACCTTGTAAATCTTTTGGGCTGCTGATTGCCACAAGGGTCCATATGTGCATTATGCTTTTTTGTAATGAGCAGTAGAGGCACTTACTGAAATAGAAGGAATTATGTGCTGGGTAAAGTATCAAACTTTGTCCAGGGAGGTGGGATCAATTTTGAAAGAAAAGTAAAATTTCTAGAAGGGCATTCTAATAATAAGCACTGCTACTCAGCTGAGAAGTCAAGGATTCCTAGGTCCTTTTTCAGTGACTATTCTTTTGATGCAAGGAGGCAGCCTTTCACTGAACGAGTGGTCTTTTTATTGAGTGCTGCATTCTGAAAAGTTTACTCTGAAATTTCAAGTTCTCTGGGAATGACAGAATTTAGCACTGTGTTAAGACTGGATATTTAAAAAAAAAGAAGACAGCTTATCAGAATGGAGGTTGCTAGATCTGCAGGTGCTCCAGTTTGTTTGGTCATACATCTACTAAATGCCATGATTCAGGCTCAAAAATACACTAAATTTTTTTTGGATATTGAAATCCTTCGATGTTGAAAATAGCTACTAGCAGCTAAAACTTGAAGTACACTTTCCTTCAGTGCAACTGCACAAAGTAGTTGAGAGGGAAAGTAGGTCTAATGAAGAGGAGCCCTTCAGACACTGAAAATCAGATGCACATAGCTTATAGTACTGACCCCTTTTCCATCAGGATGCTTGTGAGTGTGTGAGTTTCTGTACTACAGCAATAGTGCACTGCGTGTTTTAAAGCAGTTAAACTGTAAAGTTTCTGAGTCTTGATACCTAAAGCTCCTTGGTTGCACAGAGCATGTGATTGGTGTTAGGTAACAGATGTTTTACTTCCTATTACCCAAAACTCACTCTGAGCCTAAATAAGCTTCTTGTATGCCAGTAGCTTGTTCTTGTTAGATGACAAAATATTGTAGACAGACCCTGTTGCTTGGGGTGCTTCCATTCTGGAGTTTGCTTTACATTCCTGTTCTATTTCTGGTATTTCCATTTAAGCTTCTGAGCATGAAAGTTAAATGCATTCTCTTCTAAGGCTTAGTAATCAACTGGAAATTTCAGAATGTAAGTTGAGGCTTACTGGATGTTCATTCAGTCTATCATCTACTAGGCTGCCTGCTACAGTTGTCAAATAAATTTTAGTAATGTTAAATATGCAAATAAATGTCCTTATTCTTAAATTTAGGAGTAACTTAAGACAGCTAATTTTCTATCCTGATGCTTAAGTTATCTGAAAACAGTATCTTTTGATCTGAGAAAGGTACCTGTGAGAATGATTTGTTACTTTCTGTATTTTCATGCAGGCCAGCTTTTCTTTAACACAGAGCCCACTGGTTGGAACTATGCCATCAACCCCTGGAACAGGTAAATGTCCTGTCAAAATACATAGTCTACTTTCTTACTGCTTTCCTTAACAGACAAAAGTCATCACTGTTCAAGCAACATCAACTCATTACTAATTTGTGAATGATTTGCATCTTTATTTGCTAGCTTTTCAAAAGGCATGTGGATAGGAAACACTTTTCCACTCTGTTTCTGTCTGAAATTCAGTCAACTCCTTATTCAGAATTTGTGGTTGAACTGAGCACAGAGGTTGCTGTACTTGAGCTAAGCAGCTGAGATTGAGGTGTTGCTTTCAGTCTTCATAAGGTTTCCCATCTTACTCACAAAGCCATGGCTTCCTGCCAAGCTTAATTCTGCTGTTATGTTCCTATTTAACGTCTGTATTAAGCTGCTGGTGTTTAGAGGTCAAGGAGAAACTGAAGTTGCCTGTCATCAATCTCACTAGCATGGTGTCAGAACCAGTTTACTGTTTGGCTGTGTCTGCAGATTGACTGCCATCAAACTCTTCCATATGCAAGTGCAATGCTGCTTGATGCTGCATCTATTTGTCGACTATAGGCTCTTAAGCTTATCTTAAGTCTTGCAAAAGCTAGTTGGTAAACAGAACCCTTTCAATTTAACAGCTTCAGGCATGTTCAGTCCTGCAAGTATTGGGCAACCTAGGAAGACTACTCTATCTCCTGCTCAGCTAGATCCTTTTTATACTCAAGGTGGTTCCCTGACTTTAGAAGATCACCTTGATGACACATGGGTAACTGTATTTGGGTAAGTTGATGTCTAAAGTATTAGAATGTGGATGAAGTCTTCACCATATGAAAAGAGGTACTTGGATGTTACTGTTGCCTGATGCTCCTAGGTTCTGCAGGGAATACAACTATAGTTAGAATCAGCAAATATATGTATTTTAGTGGAGCACCTTAACTTAAGCTACACGGTAGTTTTTTCAAGTTAGAAATGCAGTATTCTGCCATGGTGAAGTGCCTAGAAGGATAATATTACTCAGGTTGCTGATTCCAAAATGAGATTAACACACTGGTCTCTTTTGGGTTTGTAAACCCCCTTAATGACATTGTATTTTAACAGCAGAATTCTAGACTACTCATAATTTGAGGGGGTATTTTTTCTGTCTTTCAGATTTCCTCAAGCATCAGCTTCATATATTCTTCTACAGTTTGCTCAGTATGGAAACATATTAAAGCATGTGGTATGTCTTTAGTTTGATAATGTCTTGAAAACATTCTGGCTTATTCTTTAAAAGACTAAATTTCACAATTGTCACTGTATGCCACACAGATGTCCAACACAGGAAACTGGATGCATATTCGATATCAGTCTCAGCTTCAAGCCCGGAAGGCCTTAAGCAAAGATGGAAAAATTTTTGGTGAATCTATCATGATTGGTGTAAAGCCTTGTATAGACAAAGTAAGTTAACAGCTGCTTTTATTTAAACATAATCACTTTGCTTTGGGGCTTTCTCTTTGTTTTCCCTGACTTCTTTAATTTTTAATTTTTGGATTGCAGCACATAGGTAGTTCAGCTATACAGGTAGTGCCTATTTTACCTTATGTGAGTTTTTCTGGAGTATTTCACAAAATTTCCTACTGAGAAGGATCATTATAGGAGATGTTTGTGCTTGAAGTTGCAGTGCACAGAATTATATTGCTGTTTTTCAAATTATGCTGACATTTAGTACATACAGTGAACAGACTACAAGCTCCCATGACTTTGCAGTGACATAATCCCAAATACAGATGATTGCAGTGAGGTAATGCTTGGTAATGATGTTTGTGTGCTCTGCACTGTCAGGCACAGTTTACCTGTGGATTTTGCTTACTTTGAGGGGTGAATGTATTTTATCAGATAAATCTAGATAATAGAGGTTGAAATACTGCTTTTTGACTCTTCATTAACCCTCTTTTTAAGAGTGTGATGGCAAACTTTGAAAGAAGCTCTACATCTTCAGTGTCTTCAGTTTTCACTCCACCTACAAAATCTGTCAGCACACCAGTTCAACCTGCAAATAATACTACAAGGATCTCTACAATGAGACCTCTTGCAACAGCATATAAAGCTTCCACTAGTGACTATCAGGTATTTTAAGGCAAACAGAAGTATGTCTTTCTTTCTGCTAACTCCCCTTAGTTGTATGAGGCTGTATCCACATTAACTTCATTGTGACCTGAGCCTGTATCTTCTCCTGTCATTTCTTTAAAGATGTACTTTGAATACTAATTTACTCAGTCTCCACCGTAAAACTAATAAAAAATAATGAATTAATTACCTGTAATTTTTAGAGGTTAGGGTCTTGTTTTGGGTATCTTTCAAACATATTTTGTCAAAATAAAGTAGCACTCAGAAATGAAAAGAAAAAAACTAGTATAAAAAATTTACCTTTATGTTAACTGCTTTTCTTTGTTTTCTTTCTTCCTCTTCCCACCCCCATCTCCCTGCCTTCTAGGTGGTTTCTGACAGACAGACTCCTAGGAAAGATGAAAGTATTGTATCTAAAGCAATGGAATACGTGTTTGGCTGGTAATAAGTGGAAGTGACACCTGAAGTATGCTACTGGCATCTGTGGTTAGTTGTATAACTATTGGTGGCAGTATTTTAATTTACATCTCACCTCTTATGCATTCAGTTAATTCAGCAAACATGTAGCTTGCACTTTAAGTGATGGTAAAATACACGGTTTTAAAGCTAAGTGAGTGTAAATACAAGTGCTTTTTTCCCATTTGTGCTCTGATTGCATGATTGTAGAAAAAATATTACCACTGACTTATCCTCAGTAGTTACTTTCTGTGAATTACTTCCCAGTAAACTTGGAAATGTTTAAAATGGCAATTTTATTTACTGATCCTTTTTATTTTTTTTGTTTCTGGGAAGATGATGCTCTACTTGCAGGAAGAACACTATGCACAGGGACAGGCTCTATCCTTAGTATGTGTGATTTTAATGTTTTTGTTAGGATTCATTGATGTTTTATAATTATCTGTGGTGTCATGTTCTCAATGGCAGAGCAACCATTTACTTTAACCCTGGTATCAATGATGGGTGCTTGCAAAATCAGCAGATCTGTACAGTCCCACACAGCACAAACCATTGCTTTGGTGTAATGTGTTCCTGATGATGTTATTGGTAATTACATGAGTTTTCTGTTTGTTAACTCTGTACCTGCTGCTTTGCAATAAGGAAGATTTTGAACTGTAGCTGGGTATGATTTGCATTAAAACCAAAGTTACAGACCAGCTGGTGATATGTAACATACTCATGAAACTAGGTTCTGGTTTCAGTTGTATGGTTTATTTTAAGACTGTGGACTACATTTTTCAGAGGATTATGGCTTTATTTTAAAATAAAACTGTCATGAATACTTGTTTTCTGTTGTCTACCTCATTCACAAGCAGGGCTTTAATCACTTGGGAATCTAATTAACTTCTCTCAGTGTATATATATATATAAAATATAAAATCTTCACAGATTTAAAATCTAGAAGTAATTGTATTGTTTCGGTGATAATTTCAACCCAATTTTAACGTTCTTTTGGTGTAAAGACTTATAACTTGCAGATAGTGAGGTTTTTTGTCCTTTTTTTTTTTTTTCCTTCTCACGCCTCATCAATTTAGCTTTCTAGTAACTTTCAAAGTGAGTGGTATTTATTTGGGTAATCCATGGACACTTAACATAAACCCAAAATCTAATCCAAGTGCCAGCTGTCTGTCTCGTTTCCAATTGTAGGCACCTACAATTGTGTGTAGCTGTTCACACACCTGTTGTAACGTTGCAATAGGGTGCTGCTTATCCTCCTTGTCCTGCTTTGCTGATCACAGGCATCCTGTTTGCAACTTTTTATCTGCCGTAACTTTCTCTAACCAGTTCTGAGCCCCTGAGAAAAATACAACTGTTTATGTGCTGTCTTTGTGAATCTTTCCCATACTGTTATTCTTTTCTGCTGCCAACTCCCTTGTCTTTTGAACATAGCTGATCTTTTAATAATCTTGCAGCTGGGCCTCAAGGCCCTTAGCTCACTCTGGCTAAAGCTAATTAGTCAGGATTGTTCACATGTCCGTTTTCTTCCAAAAACTCCCAACAATTCCCCCTTTTTGTTTTTGAGCAATCCAGACTTGCTTCATCACGTGAGATAACATGCTAATGATACACTGCCATAAACAACATACTAATAATACAAAAGCACTAATAACTAATATAATTAATGAGCCTTGTCTAATTAAATCCCTAAGCAATCCCCCTAGCCCTAAGCGGTTTAAGCATTCATCTAACCCAGTATATGCAACAGTTAATTTTTTCATGTTATCTTAATCAATTGCATTTGGTTGTGAGTTGACTCTGAATGATCAGATAAATTCATGCAATACACTCCATCAAAGTCTTCACAAACATAACCTAAAAGCTAACAATAAAAAGTCAGTGGCAGCACGACTTTGTAAAACTGCATGTCTGACACTATCAACATCTTTTAGCATCTCTGTCAAAATACCACAAGTTAAGTTCATCTGCTTAGCAGTGCAACAGAATAGCACAATCAAGATATAGACGAGGGATCCCATAATCAACATATAAACAATCACATGAATTACAACATTAACAAAAGCCTGTTATCAATACAAAACAGTAAGAAAAGCACATTTCACACTGCAGTGGAAGGACTTAAATACCTTTTTAGTATGAGGAAGGTCAGGTGTCCACTGACACGTAGAGCCAAAGGGGTAGAGGAGGCTTATCTGACAAAAATTCGTTGGGGGGCCCCAAAAGCATCCCCAGACTCCTCCCGGGTCATGGCATGGTGAAGTCCTGGTTTCCTCCATGGTTGCCAAATTGAGGCCCAAAAAAAAGGCATAATAAAATTGTTTAGAGACAGAATTCCAAGACTATGAACAGCAAAGGCACACTCTCCCCCACCCCATCCCCCTTTTTTTCTTTTTCTCTTTTTTTAACTTTTTTTTTTTTTTAACTCTTTTTTATCCTCTTTTCCTTTTTTTTTTTTTTTTTTTCTTTTTCTCTCTTTTTTTTTTTTTTCTCGAGTTATTTGTATTTATTTTTCACCTGCAGAGAAGGGTGTTGGAGATTTAACACCAGCCAGCACATCTTTCAGGATGCATATGTCTAATGTACAAAATAGAAACAAAGGAAAAACTACAACAAACACATGATCTGTCAAGAATGATTCATTCACCACTCCTAACTATACATATGCATCTAAGCTCATGTTTATAATATTTAGGGAGGTGATTAGATCAACATGCTCATTAATCACAAAGGGGTGTAGCATTAAAATTAGCTAAGGCAATACCTTCATCCTATCTGCCAGGAATAAGTTCTTACCAAATCTTGATCAAGTTTTCATCCTGTTATGGATCCTGCTTCTAAAAAATAGTTAACTGTGAAACACGTCTTTGGCATCCAACCACAGGGACTCATTCTTCTGAGTTTCAAAACAAAAATCACTATGGTCCCTCAGATTGCAAATATTTAGCTCTACCTGCTGACATCAAAACAGACACTTGTTTTTCTATGGAGGTGTTGATGAAGAAATTAAAAATGCAATACTGGATATTATCTGCCAGGGTACTTCTTAGAAAACTCAAAGTTACTGCTGTCTAATGGCATATTGAGAGTTCTCTTTTAGGTGACTGTTTAAGCTGAAATCATCTGCCAAAGAAGCAATTGTAAGAAAAATAGAAAATATTACACAGCATTTCTTTTGTGATAACATCCAGTGCATTTCATAATGCACCCTACCCTTCCTACTCCGTCCCCGTTTCCGGCCGCCCAGCCAGCCGGACCCTGACCACAACATACGCGCCCTCCTTCCTCCCGCCGTAAGGGGAGCCGGGGACATTCGGGGACCTTGCACGGCTCCGGAACGGGTGCAGAAAGGGAAGAGGCGGATTCCTTTCGGGAGAGAGAGGGAACCGCTCTGCGCCATGACCACGGAACCACCGCGACCCCCGCTGCCCGGAACTGACGAATCCCGGCCTCGTAAAGCGCTCTGCGCATGTGGGGCTCCCAGGGCCGCAGTTCCCCGGATATCCCGGTTCGGCGGGTAGCTGCTGCGCCTGCGCAGAACCCGAGCGGCGGGGGCGGGGCCGGTGCCCCGGTTGAGCGGGCAGCACGACGGGAACTGCCAGGCACAGCGCCGTCGGTACGGACATTCAGCTTATCCGCATCTACAGCAACTCGCTTACCGTGAGGACAGGAGAAGAATCACTACATTTTAGGAAAAAAAAGGCCTAATTTAAGATTTTATGATAGAACCCTGTAGAATAGAAGACATCTGGAACAAACAACACAAGATGGCCGATATACTGAAAAATGACGTTACACGTTTATTATCATATTTACATTCCACTAAGAACAAAAACGAGTGTAAAAAGCAGACCTAAGAAGATACCATGAAGGCCCCAGACTGTTCAAACAGTGCATGATCCCCTCATCTAACAGCCAAACAAGCCCAAAACCAACACTCCCCTTCCTGCTGCTCTTTAGCTCCAGCAGACTTAACTTAGACCACAGGTATTTCTAGCATACAGACATCACTGAGCCTACTGAAAACAGTGGAACTAGAAAGCTAAATATTTGTGCTTGGTTTAAGCCACTCTGCATAGGGATAAATAGTACACTAATTTCCTTCTATGTCTTGAAACTTCACCAGCATGAATAATGCCTTTCTTCCTAGCATCTGTTTTTGTCTCAGTCCTGCAAGGTAGCAGAACCTTTCTGAAATGCCACTGTCCACTCCTTCCAGCCTCCACTCAACCAAATCACACTCGTGTAGGACCTAAAGGTCTCACACAGACTCCCACCTCTCAATCATCCAAGTTTGTCTCCTCTCCTACGGGAGGCAAAAGAAGGAAAATCAGTTGCTAAAATGATGGCAACTTTTTCTTATATGTTCTTCGAAACACATTACTTATTCAAAAGAAGTTTCACTTCCAAGTTTTGGCACAAAACCAGAAAACCTGCGATAAGTACCATTTTCCCAGTGACTGCGAGCTAGGCACATATATAGAAAATGTGCATAACCATCCGGGAGTATAAATGCACGACAGTCTCAGCAATGCTGCACCACTGCATCAACCAACTGGAAGAACACAGACACAATCATTTATAGATTCTTCCATTTTCTTATTGCCTTGTGCAAAGTATCTGGTGATACAATGTCCTGCAGAAACAAACAACTCTCTCAACATATGCATGGTATTGCTTGAACTGAGCTAGTTTATATTGTTGGACTATAGAATGTGGAAGCATATAAAAAAGAAACATGCATTTAATTAATGTGCTTTTAGATTTTAACTGAAACCCAATCCGCCAAAGGAATTCTGATTTAGTAGATTTTCTGCTTCTGCTGGTGACACACAGAATGATCCAATGGCTGGAGCTATCTAATGAAATACCTTGTAAAAAAAATTATCTCTGTAACTTACATGTATCCCTAGAATAAACACATATAAAATGGACATAATTTTGACATAGTACAGTCTTCTCACACATAATTTTTTGTTAACTCATTCCTGCTGTTTCCCAAGAAGTTACAACTATACAGAAGGCACCCATCCTAGTTCACTGGAGAGCAAAATTAACTTCCCCCACTCCATTCCTTCTTACCTTATATAGTTAGGCAATATCCCATGCACAGCTAACTATGTACAAACATAGACTTAAGGAAGAAATTAAATATTTTTCATTTAAAAATTAACCCGTATATAGTATTTTAAATAAAATTCACCTTTTATAAGTGTAGGATTTTGCTTAGAGAGTAAAAAGCCACTCCAGAAGTTCCTGAATATTTCTGTGCGCTGCTGACAGACAAGTCCCTGTGCAAGTCTGAAGTGGTTACTCCTTTTCCTTTTACAAAAAAACAACCAAACAAAAAGAAAACAAAAAAAACAAAAACCCAAACACACACACCCCCCAAAAAAACTCAACCCCAAACACCTTATAACAAAGAGATCTATAGACATGTAAGAACACAAAGGCCACATTACAAGTTTCCCGCAAACCAGGCTAAGCTGCTTTCCTCTGTTGTCCCCTTCCACTCAACCCTGCAGCAACAAGGATGCTGATTATGGTGGATGTGCCTTAAGACAGACACCAGCCATGTCCCACGTACTCTGCACCAAGCAAGGTAAACTGACAGTTTTATCTAATTGCATGGAAAATAAACCTGAAAATGTTTTAAAATGTTGATAGGTTCAGTGAAAAATTAAAAGATTAAGAACCTGTTTCCGTTCAGGTCACTAGTGAAGACCCATTCCTCTGAGGAATTTTTGGCAAACGTTTTTTTCTTAAATTACAGTATAAATCTATTGTAGATTATTCAGTTATGGCCAAAAACCTTGGACAGGAAGGAATCCAAAAAGCTGCATGGGCAGTAATTTTTTTCTGACTTCCACTCAGAAATCAGATTTCTAAAACAGACTTCTCTTTCAATTCAGGAAGACCACCCCAGCTTTGTTCAGAATCAGGTTCAGTACCACTCTCCACAAAATGATTTCTTCTCATTAGAATACTACAAAGAACACTGCCTTTCTGAATATAGACTGGTAAATTTTGCTCTTCATGAAATGTTTTAAACAAAGCTCTGCCTAAATGCAGAAATAAGTGAATGAAAGGCATGAGATTCTCAGATATACAGAAAGTCACCTGTAAAGAGAAGAATCAGCTTACTGAATTTCTGACACTTGTCTTGAAGCAAATGCTCTCCACTTATGTCAAATAAAAAGAAACCTTTCCTCAAGCACCTTCATTTTAATTCCTTTTGCAACAATGAAATGTGCTCGAGATATTTTTTTAATGCACAAGAATACCTATTTCTTAGCTTGCAGTTTTCACCCTAATACATACTTTCCTGATTCTTAATTCCTACTAATTGCACCTTCCTCTGCAGAAGCTCCAGAAAAAAATCTAACCACTGTTAATACCTCACTTGCACAATTGCCCTCTTTCAAAATACAAATTCTGATGAGTAGTTTCTGTGTTTGCAAACAGAAGTATTGTTTTGTTATGTACAATTAAACGTTATCTCTAGAACTCAGTGTGGGCATTTGAGTTTGAAAGAGGTCAGTTTCTGCAACAGAAATTACAAGACAAAAATCCAAGTTTTCATATTTGCTACAGGGAGGAACTTGGGACTAATCATGCTGGTCTTTTGACTGTTATTTTGGCATTGCATTCAAATGATAGAGTGTAACTGCTAACAACTAGTAAAACAACCTGGTCGTATGGTGAAAAAAATAGAACAGCACCTGCAAGGCAGTTCTACATGCAGATTTTTAAAGGCTGAAATACTGAGACTGTCTAGCATGATATTTTATTTTTGTTTAAGTTAAGACAAATTATTAAGGGGGTCTCAAAACTAAGCTTTGGTTTCTTCTTTCTTATTTTCCACAAAAGCCTCCTTCCTCAAACCCAGACAATGTTCTTTTTGTCCGTGCTCCCAACACTTCTCTCTCCCACACCATTAACATGCACGTGCCTTCTCCAACTCTTCTGTAACACAACTAACAATGCCTGTATTGGACATTTATGCCTCAAGTGTTGTTTACTCTGCTTGAAGCCTGCAATTTTTCAGACCAGCCAGTCCTCCTTTACAACATTAACTTTTTATGACTGTGTGCAAACTGGAGCTCCCAATGCTCCGGTCAAGGCTGGAAGACTGATTCTTTCTCAGTCCTGCCATTAAATTGCTACCTGCATGAAAAAACACAGCAGTCTCCTGCTTTGGCAAGCAAACCTCTGGCCCCTGATGTTTCCCATGGTCCTGTGTCTCGGGGACCTTCATCACCCTAGCAAAACCCAGCCTCTTCAGCCTGTCCACGAGGTTCATCTTCAGCTGGCCTGTGTCTGCAGAGCTACGAGAAGACTTCAGGCCATACATTTCTTGCAAGAATGTTTCTGCTGGTCGAGAAGCCAGGAAATTTTCTGAGTGATGTACTCCAGGCTCAAAAGGTGGAGGGGAAGAACAAGGTGAGTGTGAAGGAGAATTAGGTGGAGTAGAAGGAATAGGGAGAGTTTGAGGGGGCTGTAGCAAAGGCAGTTTTTCTAATATGGGGCTATCATAAACCTTGGCAGAGATGCCTCGTTCTTGCAGAAGTTTAGCCAGACTGCTTGTGCTGCTGAAGGTTGTCGTTGAATCTCTTCTGTTAGTGAGAAATTCCCCAATGCTAGGCCTGCAAGACACGGCTGGAGTGCTCACTACTGGGTTTCCAATACTGCTGCCAGTACTTCCAAGTGAAAACGGGGCACCCGCAGAGCTGAAATCAAATAGAAATTAAAGAGAAAATGTACACATTAGACATTTTTATACCTGCTCTGCACTGTATTTGCCTTTTAGTAAGTATACAGAAGGCTTGAAAAAAAGTAAGCTATTGCTACTAGCTGTGACAGTTCCAGCTTTAGTATACTCAGAATTACTGTTCTGCAAAATATTTAGAAGATACTAGGGTGACAGAGATGTTTTGGTCTAAGTACCAATCAATTTACCTCCTGTGGCCATGTATACTGCATGAGATAAAATACCAACATGGATGTCCAGTAATAACTTTGTTTCTAAAAAATTATTAGAGAATGGGTGGGAAAAAAGTATTATGAATTACTATTTCTTTACAACAGCTATCTGATACAAGGAATTTGCTATTTAAGAGTACATATTTACTGCTTTCAATTTATCCGAGCCTGTTATAACTTTTTAGAGAATTTCAAGTTCCCCCTTTGTAATTACAATTACTTGTATGAGTAACATCCTGTGTGTTGACCTAGCTGCCTTGCTATTTTTTAGAACTGGTCCATTCATTAGAAATCAGAGAGCAGCTGTTTAATCCTATGCAGCAACATTTAGGATGTTAGCAGTCATCGTACCTGAGAGTAATGTGGGTGACATCAGATGGGTGAAGGATCCTACAGGTTGTAAAGGTAAACGTGGAATTTGTGGAAGACAGACACTTTCCTGGATTTGAAGCTGCAACATGGAGAATTTACATCCATCAAAGGTAAAAATAAAGACAGCTAAGGACTCGTAAAGCAAAACTGGAGGTGTAATTCTCATCACTGCTAATTGTTTTCTCTCTAAGTGAAGAATTGTCACAAAGTCAAATACTTTCCACTCAGAAAAAGACACTGGGAAAACAAACAAACAAATAAAAAAACACTAACCATAACACACTCCTTACCAGCGAGTGATACTGCTGCTGAAGTAATAGGTGGCAGGAAAATCCCTGCCACTGGCTTTGCCACTGTACTTTTCTTTTCCTCTGGGAAGGACTGTTGCACTTGAACTGTTATATTTCCTTCACCTCCTTCCTCATCATCCTCCTCCAAGTCAGAGATGTGGTGCACAGCATCATCAGACAGAGGGGTAAAACCTTTTGTAACAACACCTGGTCTTGGGTCAAGAATGGTGCCTAGGTTGGGTCGAGCAAGCTGCTGCCAGTGGAAAAGGGTCTGAGATCCTGGTGTGACAAAAGAGAAGAGAGTCACAGAGCCAGTACCTGCCACTGTATTGAGTTACAAGAATTCATGATCAAGACAGCTCCACCCAGCCAGTGCAAACGCTGTGATACACGTGCTGCACGCGGATGGCCATGCCAGGAAAAAATCCAACACTCACCACTGTATCAGCAAGACAAGTGGTAAGTGATACAGCTGGCACACAGCCTACCAAATGCTGCTACTACCTCTTAGTGCACGTCAACTCAGCTATCCACACACCAACATTTGCTTGGCACGTTAATGTAAAATCCTTTTCCACTAATGAAAGAAGGATGATCATCCTCTTACCTTCAATGGGTTTGACAATTTGCAATTTTTCTGGCAGAAGGACACGGAGATTACTAGAGCTGGTAGTCAGATCAGTGAATTCTGAGTTTGTACTGGGGGAAAAACAGCTTCCTGTTGGTGTGCTGCAGCCACTAGCCCCTTCTTTGTGCTCAGCCAGCAGATGCATTTTTCGCTCCCATTCCTCCTCAAAGAACTGCTTCTCACTCAGGTAGTTCTGACGACGGAGGGAGAGCCTGTGCAGAGCTGTGACCAAGTCATTGTCTCCAGGGGTTCCAGGCTGGCCAGGAATACGAGAGCCTCTGTCAGAAATATCACATAACAAGAGATATTAGGACCATTAAATTAACTATTTCTGTCTTCCAGGGCCGAGGTCCAGCCTGGGTTTAGTTTGAATCAGTCAGTTTAGAAAGAAGATTAAGAGGCTGTGTTTCCTACTTGAAACTCTCAGAGATGCTCCTCTGGGTCATCTGTGTGTGGCTCCCCAAGTGGTGCATGCCAGACAGGAAAGGCTTTGCTGTCATAACAACACTTGACCGATTAGATCCAGGGATTGGCAGTGGGGCAGGAAAGGAAGAGGAGCGGCCTTGAGTGACATTAGCAACCTTGACAGTGTCAAACACTCGTTTCTGCTGATCCCTGCAGAAAAGGCAAGCAAACAAATGTAGTTTCCAGAAGCGTTTTGGAAAAGGTGCAGTAAAGAAAAAGCTGGGAACAATACAGGCTTTCAAAAGTCTGCAGAGACATGATTAAAAAGATTTAAGCCCAGAATACATGATTGCCTAAGACACTTGGGTTTTAAGGAGAACTACTTCATTATCATAATTACCACTAGTTTTGACATAAAAGACTTGAGGCTCTATTGATAACCACTTGAGAAGATTCAGGAACATATATTTTACTTATTGAATTTATATATGCTTCTGAAAGCGGATATTTAATTTATTACTTCTTGCTCAGAAGAGATCCAGGAGCAGGTCTTCAGGGTTTTGGAAACTGTCAACAATCTTTGAGCTATAATTTCATTTACCTGACTATTTTTCTCCAAACTTTTAAAAGGATAAAACCATGCTGTGCATCAGAAAATTCGCATCAAGAAATCTCACAAATTAAAGAATGAAATAGCACCCTTTTAGCTAATCCCCATTTTCTCTATAGAATCAAATAAGAGCCACAGGTTTCAGAGTTGACAAGATCACCAAATACTACAGAGTGCTTTTTTTTAAGTTACACTGAAAAGTTACCATAGTTGCAACTTGACAGTATGGATTTCCAGAAATCAGTT